>NC_069499.1:632757617-633357617 GCF_027579735.1 Bombina bombina
TAGATCAGCTGAGTAGTCTTCGAATAGTAAAACGAGTGTCATCATACATTACCTAGTTTTCTGTAAGCCCTTAAAACACCCATATGTTGTGCCCCAAGGCAGAACATGCTGAGATCTGAGATGTCCTCATCTCAGATCTCAAGAACAGGACACATGCAGGAACTGTCGGCTCTTTTTGCTTTGCAGCGCTGCTCCGCATCAGGCTGTTCTCTTTAAACAGTACTGTGCTCTGGCTGCACTGTCTGTTTTCCATAACACAGTGCAGCCACAGTGAAGCTCTGTTTAAAGGGAACCGTAAAATATGGAGCAGGACTGACTCATGGATTTTGCTTTATTCTCCAGTTAATCCAAACATTGCAGCTCAAATGATGCTTTGTTGTAACTGCCTAATATAAATTGAATTTCATTTTAAAATGATCTGCAGAAAGTTTTACACTATTAAAAATTTAATCACAGAAAGTGAAAATAAGTTCTGCCTCTGGTATGTTTTGGAGGACTGTGGGACCATCATCATTCTGAAAATCTATGTTTACCTAACAACTTGTTGTTTTTTTTTTTGTTGGGGGGTGGGGCTACAGGTATTCGCTAAATCAGAGATTCTACCCTCTACTTCTGTTACTCACACAGAGAATTGCTTTACATCAACCACTAAAGCATCCATGCCCTATTGAAGATCATCAATTTTAGCCAGGAAAAGAGCCAACATCTGTTTTTACAATGGGATGAGTTTTATTAGTAGTCTCCTCTAAGGATGGGTCTTGTAGAGATCCCTGTTCATTATTGTAATTACCTGACTTTACTCTCCCTATATCCTGCTTTTGCACATGAGAAAGGAAAAGCATTCAATGTGCATTCCATTGCGATTTACAGTATAAAAGTAAAGCAGAGCTAAGATAATAAACCAAGTTAAGTTAAAAAAAGTGGGGGTTCAGGGTCTATCAACTATGTGTCACCGCACAACTCGCACCAGTGCCGAACATGTCCCATAGCACCAATTTGTAGCTATGAGAGTCGCCTCCTATCTCTAGAGTACACTGGCGAGAGACTACTGCTTATTCCTCTGGTGCCACTTCCCCTCTTAGTCTACTCACAGTTAGATGAGTACTCGTGGAGAGTGAAGTCCTGCAGATGGTCGGCCCCAAGATGGCGATTGGAGCCCAGAGAGTTTGTGAGCCTTTTCTTATGACAAGCACCAGTGTCTTCCAGCTCTCTTCATTGCAGCAATAGCTCTTCATAGCGGGGATCTGCCTTATTCAGTCCTTTCAAAAGTTAGGGATAATTGCTTTCCTGCCACTGCTGCGGGGTATATGTAGGTTGTATGCTTCCGATGAGGGAGACCAGATGGTCCTAATCACACCTGATACGAATAATAGATTAACCAAGGCATGTGATATTGGGCATCTGAGATTCTATAACGTTAAAGCTTTATGATGACAAAACGGAGCAAAGCAAAGTTTTCTTGCTGCTTCCAGTTTACCCTCCTCCTGAAAATCTCAAAAAGTATGTTTTTATGCACATTATAATGCTGCATTATAAAATATGACATTCTAATCGGTTATTAATAATTAGATTAATGTTTTTTAAACTTACCATCATTTTAATATCCTCATTGTAAACCGTTGCTTAACCCCGTCACGTCACTTAGAGGATGAATCGTTCAGCTCTTGCTGTTAGTGACAAGACTGTGCTGTTGCCGAGTGCTTCCTGGAGTAAGGCATTTAATATCAGCTGCTTTCTTCAAGACCTGCGCTATTACAAAGCTGAAAGCCACTAAATTACATTAAGGGATCATTAACCCCATAACGAATACAATGTACCTTGTACGTTGCTGGTCATTAAGGGTTTTCTTTGTTATAATAGCGCGGGGACCACACTATTATACCCTCCTTCCCTCCTGTTGGCCACCGGAGATAGCTATTAAAAATGAAATACAGGGTACGTCGCTGGTCCATAAGGGGTTAAATACAGTAGAACTGCATAATGTACAAATGCATAATGAAAAGACATTCCAATAGCACTCATATTTTTTTTTTTTTTTCTGATAGTTTACATAATTTATTTCGATTTCCCTGTCACCATATCCTGTGACAGACTCATATGTGAGCTTTTGTTCACTGTGAGCTTTTGAACATGCTAGGTAGGAGATGGTGTCTATTAAAGTGTTAATAAAAAGACTGGTAAATTGGAAGTTTTATTAAAAGTGCATGCTCTATCTGAATCATAAAAGGTTTATTTGAAATTTAGTGTCTGGAGACTTTTTGCATGTTAACTTGCAATTTTTAGGAACCAATCAAAACTTTTAATAGATTAAGATTATTTTTTTTTTTTTATTTAAAAAAAGTCCTTACTTATATTGTTGAATGTATGTGCCTGAATGCTCCTTATCCAGAAATTCTATAAACAAAACTTTAAAAGATGCGGTAGGTACTCATGTATTTTATGCAGCATTCGCACATATCCTGAAAAGGCCCGTTCACCTGTATACAAACCCACATTCACAAAGAGCTGGCAGTGGTGTGTATCGCTTCTGAATATGTAATTTGTGTCATACCAGCCACTGATGAGTCTCTGAGAAGGTGTGGTGTTTAAATACTGGTACACAGGCCCTCACAGGATTTGTGTGTATGCTGCAGAAAAACAGTAATAACTTTTACTAGAAGCATTTTTGATGATGGAAGAATATTTAAAAAAAAAAAATAATATATATATATATATATATATATATACACACAGGGAGTGCAGAATTATTAGGCAAATGAGTATTTTGACCACATCATCCTCTTTATGCATGTTGTCTTACTCCAAGCTGTATAGGCTCGAAAGCCTACTACCAATTAAGCATATTAGGTGATGTGCATCTCTGTAATGAGAAGGGGTGTGGTCTAATGACATCAACACCCTATATCAGGTGTGCATAATTATTAGGCAACTTCCTTTCCTTTGGCAAAATGGGTCAAAAGAAGGACTTGACAGGCTCAGAAAAGTAAAAAATAGTGAGATTTCTTGCAGAGGGATGCAGCACTCTTAAAATTGCAAAGCTTCTGAAGCGTGATCATCGAACAATCAAGCGTTTCATTCAAAATAGTCAACAGGGTCGCAAGAAGCGTGTAGAAAAACCAAGGCGCAAAATAACTGCCCATGAACTGAGAAAAGTCAAGCGTGCAGCTGCCAAGATGCCACTTGCCACCAGTTTGGCCATATTTCAGAGCTGCAACATCACTGGAGTGCCCAAAAGCACAAGGTGTGCAATACTCAGAGACATGGCCAAGGTAAGAAAGGCTGAAAGACGACCACCACTGAACAAGACACACAAGCTGAAACGTCAAGACTGGGCCAAGAAATATCTCAAGACTGATTTTTCTAAGGTTTTATGGACTGATGAAATGAGAGTGAGTCTTGATGGGCCAGATGGATGGGCCCGTGGCTGGATTGGTAAAGGGCAGAGAGCTTCAGTCCGACTCAGACGCCAGCAAGGTGGAGGTGGAGTACTGGTTTGGGCTGGTATCATCAAAGATGAGCTTGTGGGGCCTTTTCGGGTTGAGGATGGAGTCAAGCTCAACTCCCAGTCCTACTGCCAGGTTCTGGAAGACACCTTCTTCAAGCAGTGGTACAGGAAGAAGTCTGCATCCTTCAAGAAAAACATGATTTTCATGCAGGACAATGCTCCATCACACGCGTCCAAGTACTCCACAGCGTGGCTGGCAAGAAAGGGTATAAAAGAAGAAAATCTAATGACATGGCCTCCTTGTTCACCTGATCTGAACCCCATTGAGAACCTGTGGTCCATCATCAAATGTGAGATTTACAAGGAGGGAAAACAGTACACCTCTCTGAACAGTGTCTGGGAGGCTGTGGTTGCTGCTGCACGCAATGTTGATGGTGAACAGATCAAAACACTGACAGAATCCATGGATGGCAGGCTTTTGAGTGTCCTTGCAAAGAAAGGTGGCTATATTGGTCACTGATTTGTTTTTGTTTTGTTTTTGAATGTCAGAAATGTATATTTGTGAATGTTGAGATGTTATATTGGTTTCACTGGTAAAAATAAATAATTGAAATGGTTATATATTTGTTTTTTGTTAAGTTGCCTAATAATTATGCACAGTAATAGTCACCTGCACACACAGATATCCCCCTAAAATAGCTATAACTAAAAATAAACTAAAAACTACTTCCAAAACTATTCAGCTTTGATATTAATGAGTTTTTTGGGTTCATTGAGAACATGGTTGTTGTTCAATAATAAAATTAATCCTCAAAAATACAACTTGCCTAATAATTCTGCACTCCTTGTGTGTGTGTATATGTGTGTATGTATATATATATATATATATATATATATATATATATAATTTAAAATTTAAATGCACCCATGCACATTTCATTTTTGTCGCAACAATAGACAATTACAGTCTGCTTAAACTAATAACACACAAAGAATGAAATGTTGCCATGTTTTTATTGAACACAGCATGTAAACATTCACAGTGCAGGTGGAAAAAGTATGTGAACCCCTAGACTAATGACATCTCCAAGAGCTAATTGGAGTGAGATGTCAGCCAACTGGAGTCCAATCAATGAGATGAGATTGGAGGTGTTGGTTACAGCTGCCCTGCCCTATAAAAAACACACACCAGTTCTGGGTTTGCTTTTCACAAGAAGCATTGCCTGATGTGAATGATGCCTCGCACAAAAGAACTCTCAGAAGACCTACGATTAAGAATTGTTGACTTGCATAAAGCTGGAAAGGGTTATAAAAGTATCTCCAAAAGCGTTGCTGTTCATCAGTCCACGGTCTATAAATGGAGAAAGTTCAGCACTGCTGCTACTCTCCCTAGAAGTGGCCGTCCTGTAAAGATGACTGCAAGAGCACAGCTCAGACTGCTCAATGAGGTGAAGAAGAATCCTAGAGTGTCAGCTAAAGACTTGCAAAAGTCACTGGCAAATGCTAACATCCCTGTTAGCGAATCTACAATACGTAAAACACTAAACAAGAATGGATTTCATGGGAGGATACCACAGAGGAAGCCACTGCTTTCCAAACAAAACATTGCTGCACGTTTACAGTTTGCACAAGAGCACCTGGATGTTCCACAGCAGTACTGGCAAAATATTCTGTGGACAGATGAAACCAAAGTTGAGTTGTTTGGAAGAAACACACAACACTATGTGTGGCGAAAAAGAGGCACAGCACACCAACATCAAAACCTCATCCCAACTGTGAAGTATGGTGGTGGGGGCATCATGGTTTGGGGCTGCTTTGCTGCGTCAGGGCCTGGACGGATTGCTATCATCGAAGGAAAAATGAATTCCAAAGTTTATCAAGACATTTTGCATGAGAACTTAAGGCCATCTGTCTACCAGCTGAAGCTCAATAGAAGATGGGTGTTGCAACAGGACAATGACCCAAAGCATATAAGTAAATCAACAGAATGGCTTAAACAGAAGAAAATACGCCTTCTGAAGTTGCCCAGTCAGAGTCCTGACCTCAACCCGATTGAGATGCTGTGGCATGACCTCAAGAAAGCGATTCACACCAGACAACCCCAAGAATATTGCTGAACTAAAACAGTTCTGTAAAGAGGATTGGTCAAGAATTACTCCTGACCGTTGTGCACGTCTGATCTGCAACTACAGGAAACGTTTGGTTGAAGTTATTGCTGCCAAAGGAGGTTCAACCAGTTATTAAATCCAAGGGTTCACATACTTTTTAAACCTGCACTGTGGATGTTTACATGGTGTGTTCAATAAAAACATGGCAACATTTCATTCTTTGTGTGTTATTAGTTTAAGCAGACTGTGATTGTCTATTGTTGTGACTTAGATGATGATCAGATCACATTTTATGACCAATTTGTGCAGAAATCCATATCATTCCAAAGGGTCCACATACTTTTTCTTGCAAATGTATGTGTGTGTATATATGTATGTATATATGTATGTGTGTGTGTATGTATATATATATATATATATATATATATATATATATATATATATATATATATATATATATATATATATATATATATATATATATATATATAATCACACACAACTATACTTACTAAGAAAAGATTGATCAAAAGATATCAATCAATGAAGGACACAGTGGTTTCAAACTCTTTATTACTACTATGGGTGTGACTTGTCAAATCAGACCGTCCATCCTCCACCCAAATTTAAAATGGTATACTTTTACATAAAAATAAAGAACAAGCACCACAGGCTATGTTTGCACATAATACGGGATATCCCTTTAAGCAGACATGTAACCTGCAAACAGTTACTAAGCAGAACCAATATTCATCATAGTGTGCAAAGAATCAAAACATTGGTAATCAAATAACACAATGATGATCAGCAAATGATAATATGTAACAGATATCAAGTAAGAACATGGGGCCCCAATGCTTAAAGTAGAGCGAATGTAGTCTCTGAGACCAGGCACATTAGTGTAAAAACACGCACCGGTATGGTTGCTCAAAAAAGGTGACTGCTAATTCCCACCAGGCACGGATTGTCTAAACGACTATTTCCTTCCTTCCAACCTGTATAGTTATTGAGATAGGCAGTCACTTAAAGCCGGTGTGGGCCAACAAACTTGAATTGGTAAAACACTGTTACATCAGATATCCCTCCAGGAGGTACACAGTCCGTGCAGTATAGACATAAATCCGGACTATTGAAGAGTTCCTGCAAGACTTTAAAGCAAAACCTTACTGTGGTTACAGCGCATTCATTCCCTGCTAAGCAGCACACCAGGTACCTTGTTATACAGGCGGTTAAGCTTGAAAGTTCACTCGGTAGGTTGGCGTCTTCACTTGCTAAGCTGAAACTGCGCAGTTAAGCTCTCCTTATGCAACGTTCACACAGCCTGTATGATAGCTGTTACGTCAGTGTTGTTCCTCAGTCATGACATATTAATCCCCTCCCACAAAGGGCTGAGTATCAAAATGATACTCAGCCCTTTGTGGGAGGGGAGAAACGCGTCATGACTGAGGATCAACACTGACGTAACAGCTATCATACACATATACACACACACACACACACACACAGAAGCACACTCACAGGAACGAACAACTGGCTCAATACTGTTAGCCTGTTCTATGGCGATTTACCACCTAGGTGCAGCTTCTTTTAGCCAAGTAATACTTTTCACAGAGAAGAACTTTCCTGTAGTATATCAGTCTGATCCCGTCTATTACGGTCAGTCCAGCGCCGAAATACCAGGCAATCTCTATCTATCTATCCACAAAAATAGTCACGTAGACCCTTAGTCATTCTACATATTATGGCAAATCACCTCCTTTTATATCACCTGTATGCAAATTACCTTTAATTAACCATATTGGTTCTCATACCTGGGAAATTGGTGATACCCCCTGCCAGTCAGGTTCTATGGACAACTTTTTAAAATGCTTTTCTCCAACATAGGTGTGTCCGGTCCACGGCGTCATCCTTACTTGTGGGATATTCTCTTCCCCAACAGGAAATGGCAAAGAGCCCAGCAAAGCTGGTCACATGATCCCTCCTAGGCTCTGCCTTCCCCAGTCATTCTCTTTGCCGTTGTACAGGCAACATCTCCACGGAGATGGCTTAGAGTTTTTTGGTGTTTAAAATAACTCAATTATGGGGCATTCCAGACATGGTTCTGATGGCCTCTCGTCAGAACTTCATGGTCCCTTGTTACGGGTCCAAATCCAGGGATCCCAAGGCGACTCTATTGGATACAATAGTAGCACCTTGGATCTTCAACCTAGCTTATGTATTCCCACCGTTTCCTCTCATTCCCAGGCTGGTAGCCAGGATCAATCTGGAGAGGGCTTCGGTGACCTTGATAGTTCCTGTGTGGCCACGCAGGACTTGGTATGCAGACCTGGTGAATGTGTCATCGGCTCCACCATGGAAGCTACCTTTGAGACCGGACCTTCTTATTCAGGGTCCATTCGAACATCCGAATCTGGTTTTCCTCCAACTGACTGCTTGGAGTTTGAACGCTTGATTTTATCAGATTCTGTAATAGATACTCTTATTTAGGCTAGAAAGCCTGTAACTAGAAAAATTTACCATAATATATGGAAAAAATATATCTGTTGGTGTGAATCTAAAGGATTCCCATGGAACAAGATAAAAATTCCTAAGATTCTTTCCTTTCTACAAGAAGGTTTGTAGAAAGGATTTTCTGCGAGTTCTCTGAAGGGACAGATCTCTGCTTTATCTGTTTTACTTCACAAAAGGCTGGCAGCTGTGCCAGACGTTTAAGCGTTTGTTCAGGCTCTGGTTAGAATCAAGCCTGTTTACAGACCTTTGACTCTTCCCTGGAGTCTTAATCTAGTTCTTTCAGTTCTTCAAGGGGTTCCGTTTGAACCCTTACATTCCGTAGATATTAAGTTATTATCTTGGAAAGTTTTGTTTTAGGTTGCAAATTCTTCCGCTAGAAGAGTTTCTGAGTTATCTGCTCTGCAGTGTTCTCCGCCCTATCTGGTCCATGCAGATAAGGTGGTTTTACGTACTGAGCCTGGTTTTCTTCCGAAGGTTGTTTCCAACAAAAATATTAACCAGGAGATAGTTGTACCTTCTTTGTGTCCGAATCCAGTTTCATAGAAGGAACGTTTGTTACACAATTTGGACGTTGTCCGTGCTCTAAAATTCTATTTAGATGCTACAAAGGATTTCAGACAAACATCTTCCTTGTTTGTTGTTTATTCTGGTAAAAGGAGAGGTCAAAAAGCAACTTCTACCTCTCTATCTTTTTGGCTTAAAAGCATCATCAGATTGGCTTATGAGACTGCCGGACGGCAGCCTCCTGAAAGAATCACAGCTCATTCCACTAGAGCCGTGGCTTCCACATGGGCCTTTAAGAACGAGGCTTCTGTTGATCAGATATGTAAGGCAGCGACTTGGTCTTCACTGCACACTTTTACCAAATTTTACAAATTTGATACTTTTGCTTCTTCTGAGGCTATTTTTGGGAGAAAGGTTTTGCAAACCGTGGTGCCTTCCATCTAGGTGACCTGATTTGCTCCCTCCCATCATCCGTGTCCTAAAGCTTTGGTATTGGTTCCCACAAGTAAGGATGACGCAGTGGACCGGACACACCTATGTTGGAGAAAACAGAATTTATGTTTACCTGATAAATTACTTTCTCCAACGGTGTGTCCGGTCCACGGCCCGCCCTGGTTTTTTAATCAGGTCTGATGATTTATTTTCTTTAACTACAGTCACCACGGTATCATATGATTTCTCCTATGCAAATATTCCTCCTTTACGTCGGTCGAATCACTGGGGAAGGCGGAGCCTAGGAGGGATCATGTGACCAGCTTTGCTGGGCTCTTTGCCATTTCCTGTTGGGGAAGAGAATATCCCACAAGTAAGGATGACGCCGTGGACCGGACACACCGTTGGAGAAAGTAATTTATCAGGTAAACATAAATTCTGTTTTTTCTTTTCACATCAACTATCATAGTATAAACATTATTTTGATATAACCATAAGATTACACCAATGAATATTACACTTATAAAAACATTATTAAAACAAATGGATATCATAATCTTTGTTTAAACCATTAGGATATAGAGTTTTAAGGTATTGTATCCACCACACTTCCATTTTCTTAAGTAGTAACTCTTGGTTACCTCCTCCTTTGTTTGGGAATGTGGTCTATCACCTGAAATCTCAGTTGGCTAACAGAATGTCCTACTGACAAAAAATGTGATGAAACTGGCAGGGTCATATCTTTGCATCTGATGGAGGATTTATGGGCACTTATCCTATCTTTTATTGGATTTATCGTCTCGCCCACATAGCCATGCCCACAGGGGCATTTTAGAATATACACTATATAATAAAAATGCTGATAAAGGGCGGTGCCATGGTAATTTTAGACAGAGAATATTATTATAAATAGGAAATATTAGCTCAGTTATCAGATGGTGGTGTGTATTCAATCTTGGATTGTGATCCATTAACAGATATCCAAAAGGAAATTACACTGGTAATAAATAAGGCACTGTTAAATAAAGTAATTCCAAAAGAACTTGCTACATTCTTAATAAAAAAAAAAGATCCAATTACACCGTTTTTTTTACACAACACCTAAAATTCATAAAAATTTAACAGAACCCCCAGGGGGAGACCCATTGTGGCAAGTACAGATTCTGTTTTCTCCAACATTGCCATTTTTTTAGGCAAAATTCTTAATCCCATGGCTGAAATCCAAAAGTAATTTCTTAAAGACACAGGGGACTTTTTGGAAAAAATAGAAAATGTTCTAATAGAAGAATCGGACATTCTTTTCTCCCTAGACATTGTTAGTCTTCATACGTCCATCCCCCATGAGGCTGGAGTACAGTCTGTATTGGAGCTCATGAAACATAGTAACAAGTTTTCCACTCCCCAGTGTGAATTCGTAGAAGAAATGCTTAACATTATATTGTATTTGAATTACTTCTTATTCCAAAACACACACTACCTACAAAGAAAAGGTATGGCCATGGGCTCTAATGTAGCCCCTTCATACGCCAATATCTTTGTTAGCCAATTTGAAGATAGATTTGTTTATACAAATATTATATATCAAGGAAATTGTAAAATCTGGCTACGTTTATATAGATGATATATTTGGCTTATGGAGGGGCACATTGGAGACACTACAGGAATTTGTGGAGGAACTCAATAGTAACACTAAAAGTTTGCAATTCACTATTAACTCACATTTTCTTTTAAATAGTTATCTAGACACATTAGTATATAAACAGGAGGGACACCTAGTCACAGACCTTTAACTCTATTCCTAAAAGCCAGTTCCTTAGGACTGTGAGAAATGTGCAAGACAAAAACCTACGGGGGAAATAAGACTCAAACAAATAGCAAAAAAATTTAAAGACAGAGGTTATCCCCAGTCCATCATCACTAATTGTGAGCAGGCTGTTAAAATGATGATATGATAACTGTTCCCAGGACACCTAGGGACAATAAACAACATGATAGAAGACATAAAGATAAGAAACAATTGATTTTTTTCCTCAGAATATAACCAGTACAGTGATATCTCAAGGATTATAAGAAAGCATTGGTATCTATTAAGTAAGTCTAATTCCCATGTTGACAAATTCTGTAGACCACCTATTAACTCCTACAAAAGAGTAAAAAACATCAGAGACCTAGTAGGTCTGGGTACTAACAGAAGGGAAACATTAAATTATCTAACCACTACCAATAAAGGGTCATCTCCTTGTTTAAACTGTGCACAGTGTAACTCGATGATCAAAGGGAAATTCATTGCACAAATTAATGACCACAAAAAATGAGAGATCAAGGGTTTCTATACTTATGACACTGAGTATGTAGTGTACATTCTAAAATGCCACTGTGGTCATGGCTATGTGGGCGAGACGATAAATCCCATAAATCCTCCATCAGATGCAAAGATATGTCCCTGCCAGTTTCATCACCTTTTTTGTCAGTAGGACATTCTGTTAGCCAACTGATATTTCAGGTGATAGACCACATTCCTAAACAAAGGAGAGGAGGTAACAGAGTTACTACTTAAGAGAAGGGAAGTGTGGTGGATACAGTACCTTAAAACTCTATATCCTAATGGTTTAAACAAAGATTACGATCTCCATTTGTTTTTTTAAGTGTATTATTCATTGGTGTAATCGTATGGTTATTTATCCTCCAATAGGACATCAAAATAATGTATATACTATGATAGTTGATGTGAAAAGAAAAAAGCATTTAGAAAAAGTTGTCAATAGAACCTGACCAGCAAGGGGTATCACCAATTTCCCAGGTATGAGAACCAATATGGTTAATTAAAGATAATTTGCATACAGGTAATATAAAAGGAGATGATTTACCATAATCTGTAGCATGACTAAGGGTCTACATGACTCAAAATTTTGCTATTTTTATCCTTATGTTGCTTAAATAAAGAAGTGTGAATTATGGGGTCCAGATGTCAGTGCTCATAGAAGAAAGGAAACATAAACAAAAGAACAATTTATGGTGCAGTATGAAAGCACTGGTATATAGTGTGGCAAAAAAGAAGAGTAATGCTCACCTTTTTTTTTACCTCAAACTGAGGTATGTTTGAAGCGTGGAGAGGATTTAATCCCTATCTGTGTTAAAGTTGTTAGCGTCTAGGCGATTAGTTGGAGTATGGTATTTCTTTCTTCTAGTAGCCTCAGGGTCTGGTAAGCTTCACCTCTGTAGAGTATGGTAAACTTTTCCTTTTTGGATGAGGAGAGCTTCTCCTTTGTGAAGAATGATGTACTTTCTTCTCCTTGGAGTATGGTGCACTTTTTTTTTTTTTTTGTGAGGTAAGTTAAGCTTCTCCTCTATTGAGTATGGTAAACTTTTCTACCATACTCTATAGAGGAGAAGCTTACCAGAGCCTGAGGCTACTAGAAGAAAGAAATATGATTTTGCTGAATCAGACACCCCCCATAGCCAAACATTTTTAGGGAGTTTCATAACTCCAACTCTAATCTAACTGCAAGGGATTGATCATGTTTCCATCTGGAGAAGAGAGGTATGTCATGTTCTGTCTCAGGATATCATGTGAGAGCCTCATTGTCTGGAACAGTTGCTTTAAAGGAAGATTAGTAGAAGCCATACTGATTGAAAATGAAAACAAATTTATTTAAAACAACAAAATACTTTGTTTAAGCAAATACTTGCAGAATATTTAAATATGCTACTCAGGTATGTTAAGAACACATACAGCAGGAGTGAAAATAAAGAAAACTAGTAAGCAGAGATGCAGAATCAAAAAGGAAAGTCTTTCTCTTGGTAATAACTGAAATGTAAGATTTGCACAAGGCAGAAAACAACTTGTAAACAGGTAGCAGGTTTAAAGGTAAAGTCTTTCTCCTTGTAATTGCTGAGTCCAGGAATTGCACAAGGCAGGAAACAACTTGCAAACTGGTAACAGGTTTAAAGGTAAAGTCTCTCTCCTTGTAATTGCTGAGTGCAGGAATTGCACAATGCAGGAAACAACTTGCAAACTGGTAACAGGTTTAAAGGTAAAGTCTCTCTCCTTGTAATTGCTGAGTGCAGGAATTGCACAATGCAGGAAACAACTTGCAAACTGGTAACAGTTTTAAAGGTAAAGTCTCTCTCCTTGTAATTGCTGAGTGCAGGAAATGCACAAGGCAGGAAACAAACTTGAAGATTGGTAACAGGTTTAAAGGTAAAGGTTTTCTCCTGGTAATACCTTATAAACAGGTGCAAAGGAAATCCTTCTCCTGGCAATGGCCAAGTGCAGGAATTGCATAAAGCAGGAAACAAACTTGTAGATTGGTAACAGGTTTAAAGGTAAAGGCTTTCTCCTGGTAATACCTTGTAAACAGGTGCAAAGGAAATCTTTTCTCCAAAGAAATACAGGAAACAGGTTCTGACTTGACAAAACAGATCCAATGTGAAGACAAAAATGCAGACTAAAAGCCATCCTTAAATAGGGAGGTTTTGCACAGGGTTGGTTCTGATTAATTCCAGAATTGAGAACACCTGTGTGTTGCACAGGTGTAATAACAAGTAAGGCAAATAGTTATTTATCAGATCTTTTAAGATCCATGCTATTGCTAGAACTGGCTGTGGCTCAACATGTAAGCAAACAGAAATAGCAACCACAGAGTCACAGGTTCAAATCCCCACACAGCCCTTCTTAGCAGAATGCCTCCCAGACCTTTTTCTTTTTCGTCTGGAGGCTTGGTTCATGACAAGGTAATAGAGAAAATAAGTTAAATCTTAGAGAAGTATTCTGGATCTTTACCCTTGGTCTCAATTTTAGAAAGGATATTGATTTATATGTCTGAAACATTCTCTAGATTAGTTCATAGACTAGATAAAAAAAATCATGTTTGGGATAGCTACATATTTAAACTATATTGTCAGAATATTTGAGAGTACAATTGAGAGTAACCGTATGCAAGCTATTTTGTAACATATTTGTAACCAATTAATATATAATGGAAATATTTGTAGCATTAATGTATGACTATGGACTTATTTGTTTCCTTAAAATTTACTATGTAGCATAGAATGAATTAAAAATATACTGTAACTTTAAAAGAAAATTTGAATATAAGCCGTGGGAAGCCGGTGCTTCTATAAGCAGTGAAGAAGTGCGTCTAGCACGAAACATGTCTTCTTAGGAGCTCAGCTTCACTTTCTTTGCTGGATATCTATGCGGTACCTATGGCTGTCTAATTTTATATATTAACGCCTGTGACTTGTGCTTTGGGCTACTTTTTGTATTCATCACTTTTGACGTTTTGGAAGAATACGCTGCCATTTAGCACAGCACATTGGTGTCTGACGTCATCCCCACTCTCCTGTGTGCCGATCAATGTGTGAATGGGGGAGAAAGAGCACACCACTTACTTTGTGTATGTCTATAATATTCAGGTCTGGACTCTATGGAGGCCAGTACATGACTCAGTGTTTTATCAGCTGTTTTTCTTTCCAAATATGATTTCACTGAATTAGCAGTGTGCTTGGGATCGTTTATCATGCTGTAAAATAAAATGATTCCTAAATAGGCACTTTCCAGAAGGAATGGGATGATGAATTAAAACCTGTCTGTACTCTTCTGCATTCATGATCTCATCAATTTGGACAATATCACCAACACCACCGGCTGAAATGCAGCCCCAAATCAGAACAGACCCTCCACCATGTTTCACTGAAGGCTGCAAACACTCTTTGTTCCATCTCTCTCCAACTCTTCTTCTTACATTGTCGACAATTGGACGCAAACATTTTAAACTTGGATTTGTCACTCCATAATATTATTTTCCACTGATCTTCATTGCAATCTTTGTGAGCTTTAGCATATCCTAGCCTTTTCACACCGTTCCTCTTCTGAAAAAGTGGTTTCTTGGCTGCTACCCTTCCACAAAGACCATTCCTAATCAAGCTTCTTCGGAAACTTCTCATCCGATTTTGAAACCTTTTCTTGGTCTTCCAGTCCATTTTTTTTTTTTGACCTTGACCTCTCCTGATTCTTCAAATTTCTTTTACAGCTTGATTACCACATCTTAAATATCCAGTTTGTTTGCTGATTTCCCTTTAAGAGTGGCCTTGGTGATGCAAAAGTATGATTTTTATGTCCGTCAAATTCTGTGATCTTTGGCATTTTGAATGGAATGATTGAAAGTTGGTCTTATTAGCAAGGTTCTAATGAATTAAACTCATACCACATGTGTATGTAATGCTCAAGCATGTCTTGCACACACCTGGTGTAATAGACCTTTTTACAGCAGTCATTTTGAAATGAAATAGTATGACAAATATAGGTTTTAGCAATGACATTAATTAGGGTTCCATTTGGGTTTTCTTTCCACTTAAAGGGCCACTAAACCCAAAATCTTTCTTTCATAATTCAGATAGAACATACAAATTTAAACATTACAATTTACTTCTATTATTTATTTTGCTTCATTTTTTAGATATCCTTATTTGAAGAAAAAAATGCACATGGGTGAGCCAATCACATGAGGATTCTATGTGCAGCAACCAATCAGCAGCTACTGAACATATCTAGATATGCTTTTCAGCAATGAATATCAAGAGAATAAAACACATTAGATAATAGAAGTAAATTAGAAAGATGTTTAAAAATGCATTCTCTTTCTAAATCATGAAAGAAAAAATGTGGGTATCATGGCCCTTTAAGGCTATAGAAGCTGCTTCTTTCTGATTTTATGTTGTTTTTTAATACTGCATACAAACCTCCTGTATTTTCTGGTTGTATTCTAATAAAGAGACTGAGAAATAATTATATTTAGTCATTATACCATTGCTAAAACAACACATCTAATGGTGGCCTAAGCCTTTTGCACAGTACTTTATTCTCTTTATTCTCTCTATCTCGCACAATCCCTATCGCCTGACACCCAGGACATGCAGTTCTGGATGCAGAGCATGTGTTTTTCCCCCCATTTAACCCTGCTGCAGGCAAGCAGAGCGCAGCAGGTCTACAGCTTTTTTTTTTTTTTTTTTTTTTTTTTACTTTTTTACCGTGCCGCCAATTCAGAGCGTCTCATCTCTCAACTGAACTCTGTGCAGTGGAGGTGAGTGGTTGACTGCTCTCTGGCAGCGCAACTTTGAACTTTACAGTGAGCATGTGTGAGCAATATTATTACAGTATTAAGAATGCTGATTTTATTTTTGAATTACATCAAAATCTGTATATTTCTTATTTAAATGTTTTTATTCAACTGAACATTGCGTGCAGTTTAACTTTTTGAAGTTTTCCAGCATTTTATATTGCCAATATCCTGTCATTCAAGTATTTTTTTTGAAAATGTTATTTTAGTAAAAATCCTATAATGATGGGATAATGGTAATATTAAATGCTGGAAAACCTCAAAGTGAAACATCACACAAAGTTCAGCTGATTAAAAACATTTAAATATGAAAAATAATACAGATATCGATGTAATTCACTAATAATAAAATCAGCATTTTTCTCTGAACTTGCACGTTGCTCTTGGCGATTTCCTGGGATACTTGCCAGCTTTAACCCCTTGACTTGGCCTTTTAGACTGTGGATCTCCCATCTAGACTGCGGAATAAGCAGTATTCATTAATCCTGAACAGTTACATTCTGGCACATTTTAGGTAATCGAACCCTGCTTTTCAGACAGAACAGAGTGTGTGAGTGACAACGTAGCTATTGCCAGCTCAGTGTAAATAACTCAGTTCCGTGAATCAGCAGTTCCGTTCAGAGGGAGAGCTGCCCCTAAGAAAGGTGAGATCTGACAGACTGCAGCTGCTTTATGTGCTATTGTGCCCCACGTTTGTGACCTCTTTCTGCTCCCGTAGTTACCAAACAGGCTGTGTCCCTGCTCAACAGCACACATCTCTCAGATACAGTTTTTTTTTGCCCGTATGTTAATATTTGAAGTGTTGCCCTGGGAGAATTGAGGTAATTTATTAGTTGAATGAGTAGGGGGATAGAAGTTGTCAAATTGTCTAATAAAAGTTGGTTTCCAATTATTTGTAACCCCAGGTTGGTATAGATTCATATGAGCTGAGGCAGAAAGGAAGGAGCAATGTATAAAGACAGTCCTATCTTTGTGGAGATCACTGATCTGCACTAAAACCCACAAAACTGCTCTCTCCGCACAGCCCCTATCCCACAAATACACACACTGCATCCGCTACACACACACACTGCATCCACTACTACTACTACTACTACACACACACACACACACACTGCATCAACTGCATCCACTACTACACACACACTGCAGCTACTACTACACACACACTGCATCCACTACTACACACACACTGCAACTACTACTACTACCACACATGCTGCATCCACCACACACACACTGCATCCTCTACACACATTACTACACATAGACACACACTGCATCCGCTACACACATTACTACACATAGACACACTGCATCCACTGCACACACACACACACTGCATCCTTTACACACATTACTACACATACACACACACTGCATCCACTGCACACACACACACACTGCATCCACTACACACATTACTACACATAGACACCAGTGTTAATTTTGACGGCAAATTTCGATTTAGTCTTAGTTTTAGGCTTCTGACTAAAATGCCATTTCACTTTTAGTCGTATTTTAGTCATCTGAATTGTTTTAGTTTTAGTCGACTAAATCTCCAGTAGATTTTAGTTAACTAAATCTAAGGGGTTTAGATAAAGTGTAATGCATTATTTAAGCATTTCTCTATATTATCCAAACTCATTATATTCTCCAGGAGTAAACATAACACCTGTTGTTATTATTTATGGTATTAAGGTTTAAACATGCAATACAGACACAGATATAGCCGTTGTGATATATAACGTCTTTATTAAATAAAACTAAGTTTCATAAACAGAAGTGCAACTTTAAAATATAAAAAACAAACTGTAAACTGTATTAGCTGTAACGCCATTGCACATATTACCCAATATAAAACTTTAACAGTTCTGTTAATACAGGTGGCCCTCGGTTTACAACGGTTCAATTTGCCCCGTTTCAGAATAACAACCGTTTTTCAGTCATGTGACTGCTATCGAAAAGCATTGAGAAGCAGTGCATTGATTAAAATAGCCAGTAGGTGGAGCTGCCCGCTTGTGTTGCAGCAAAGATATGCAAGCCAAGCAAGCTGAAATTAATCAGTTTAACCAGACCTGAGCTATTGAGCAGCTTGCAAAGGAACAAAATCTTCCTGTCCATAAATCAGTCCAGATTGGAATGCATAGAAAGAACTTTTTGCAGAAAAATGCAAGTAAAGTCTGTGTTGTGTGGTTATTTTATTAGGTTTATAATGCTGTTTAGCAAATGTTTTTGTTCATTTAACTTAGTTTAATTATATATTCTGTGTTATGTTATTATTTTTTTTATAATGCTTTTTAGCATTTTAAGTCTTCACTTCAAAGCTTTAAAAATAATGTATTAGGTGTTACTTATGCCAATTTTGAGAGGGGCCTGGAACCTAACTCCCTCACTTCCCATTGACTTACATTATAAACTGGGTTTCAATTTACAACGGTTTCGATTTACAACAGTTCCTTCTGGAACCTAACCCCGGCGTAAAGTGAGGGCTACCTGTAATTAAAACAAGTATCAAGTAACTCAACATTACACAAAGTTTCTGCAGCTAGCACAGGCACAGCATAACTTAAAGGGGCACTCAGGTTAAATTAAATTTTCATGATTCAGATACAGCATGTAATTTTAAACAAATTTCCAATTTACTTCAATTAAAAAAAATGTGCGCAGTCTTTTATATTTACAATTTTTGAGTCACCAGATCCTACTGAGCATGTGCAAGAATTCATAGACTATACGTATATGCATTTGTGATTGGCTGATTGCTATCACATGGTACAAGGGGAGTGGAAATATACATAACTTTGAAATTTATTATAAAAAAATCTACTACTCATTTGAAGTTCAGACTAAGTGCTATTGCATTGTCTTGTTATCTTGCATTTGTTGATTATGCAAATCTAATGTGTTGACTGGTCCTTTAAACCCACACTTGTGGGTTATTCTTATTGCTATAGGAAGATTCAATTGATTGTTCACAAATTCAAAAAAAATTTGGCAACTAAATTAACACTGTTCTAGAACTTCCAAACTCATTATATACTCAGGGAGTAATGGTTTATTAACCTTTTTTTATTTATTGTATTAAGGTTTGAACATGCAATACAGATTTAACTGTTGTGGTATATAACATGTCTTTATCTTAAAATTAAAAAAAAAACAAGTTTTGTAAATAAACAAGAAGATAGCCTTGCTTTTTTATTTTTTACAAAAGAGCAGTAATTTAAATATGGATTGATTATAACACCTTGCATAAAGTGTTAATTTTGACAGCAAATTGTGATTTAGTTTTAGTCAGTCTTTTGACTAAAATGCCATTTTAGTTTTAGTCGTATTTTAGTAATCAGAATTTCTTTTAGTTTTATGCTCATTTTAGTCTAGTTTTAGTCTACGAAATTAACACTGATAGACACACACTGTATCCACTGCACACACACACACTGCATCCACTACACGCAACTCTACTTCTCCTTTGCTCCAGGTACTACAGACCCAGCATGTCGCATAAACAATTGCTTAACAGACCTCATAGAATGGATGAATGCTAGCTGTCTCGAAGTGAACCTGGACAAAACAGAGTTACTCTTGGTGAGGGGACCCTGGGCATCAAAAATATCCCATGATCACCCAACTGGCCTGGAGCTTGGAGGCTCTAAACTCGTTAGTTCAGCAAAGGTACGAAACCTCGGAGTGCTGATTGACGCTGGACTTTTAAACAGCAGATTTCCACCATAATAAAATCTGCCTACTTTCATCTGAAAAACATAGCCAGGCTACAACACCTAATTCCACCGGATGATATGCCAACATTAATCCATGCATTTGTATCCTCTAGGCTAGATTACTGCAATGCACTTTACTTGGGCCTCCCAAAAAAAGAACTCCATCGCTTTCAGACAGTACAAAACGCAGCAGCCAGACTATTGACCAATCAAACTCGCTCCTGCCACATAACACCTGTTCTCCACTCCCTGCATTGGCTTCCAATTAAATGGTGAACCTATTTTAAAATTGGCCTGCTGACCTTCAAAGCCTTAAACAACCAAGGCCCACAGTACCTGAAAGAGCTCCTGCTCCTGACACCCTACATCCCATCCCGTTCACCTTGGTCAGCCAACACATCCCTCCTCTCAGTGCCAAGAATAAGGACAAACTCAGGCTCCAGAGCATTCGGCCACGCTGCCCTTACTTTCTGGAACTCTTTACCGTGCGCAATCAGAGAGGCACCGTCCTTACAGACTTTAAAAAATAAAGCTAAAGGTCTCTTCCATCAGGCATTCAGTCCGCTTATCTGACCTTCAGAAACTCATAACTTTTATGTCTTATGTTGGTATATTTGTAAAGTGCTTTGAGTCTCACAGGGAGAAAAGCGCTATATAAATTGCAAATTATTATTATATTATTATTATTATTATTATTATTGCAATATGCTAATGACGCAGCAGATGTGGGTAGAGGATCAGCGTTATGTTTACCAAAACCCAAAGGTAAGCATTTTTAAAAAATAAGCATCATTGTAAACTTTAATGAATTTAAAGTGTCCCTGTTTTAAAGAGTATTATTTTATACTGGCCTTTGAATTCAGTAAAGTTTACAATCACTTTAAATTATAACAAGGGGACAGAAAAGGCTTGTAATTACAAGGTGTTTTATGCCCCTTTAAATACATGAAACCCAAAATGTTTCTTTCATGACTCAGAACATAGTTATAAACCACTTTTCACCTTTACCTCAATTATCAATTTTTCTTCATTTTCTTGGTATCCTTTGAGCGAGGAGCAATGCACTACTGGGAGCTAGCTGAACGCATAGAATGAGTCAGAGAGAAAATACTCATCAGCTACCTCCTAGTAGTGCATTGCTGCTCCTGTGCCTACCTTGGTATGCTCTTCAACAAAGAGTACATTGAGAACAAAGCAAAATTTGATTAATTTATATAAGTAAATTGTAAACATGTTTAAAATGATATGCTCTGTCTGATTCAAGAAAGTAACATGTTTGGCTTCATGTTCCTTAACTGCCTAATATAAAATTAATGAGCACACCCCTCTATTTTATTGTGATAACCTGCTCAATTAGGCACCAATTATGTTTTTGATAAGGGGGCAGTTTCTTTGACAGTTGCTATGCTTCCTCATGAGGTATACAAATGGGCATGGACTCCTATGTCTAAAATAAAAGCCAAATTAAAAAGCTATAAATTATTTTTCATGTATGTTTAGGTTATTTATGGCTTTTATTTAATATTTTTAATCTAAAAATGAGAACGCTGCAACTGATGTTCTGTTTAATCTCACTACCTACTTGCATTTGTTTATTACATTAAAGTATTGTTAGCTCTGTCTCCTAAGTTGTTATAAAAAAAAAACCTTATTTAAATACAGTTTTGGTTAACATTATTTTAGATTGGGCTCCCGCTTTAGTCCCTTGGACAAGTAGTTTTTTTAAAAAAAAAATTCCCACACCGTGTATGTATGTGTGTGTGTGCGTGTGTGTGTATGTGTGTATATATCTATCTATCTATCTATCTATCTATCTAACATACATACGTACGTATGTATATATGTATATATATGTGTGTGTATATATATATATCTATATATCTCTATCGTATTGTTCCGAGTATAGGCCGCTCCTGATTATAAGCCGCACCCTTAAAGTTTGGTGCCATTTTAAAGAAATTTTTTACCTTTTTTTTTTTTTACCTTAAGTAGATGATAAAAATGTTTCTTTATGCCATGGTACGTTAAAAACCCCTTGCTAAAGGATACAACGGTCAATCCTTTTGATAAAAAAAAATGATGTATTAATTTTATGTGGGTGATCTCAGAACTTTCATTAACATATCTTACTTTTCATGCCTTAAATTAGCAACAATCAGTAAAATGCTTTTTTAATACACTTTAAAGGGACACTGAACCCAAAATGTTTATTTCGTGATTCAGATAGAGCATGCAATTTTAAACAACTTTCTAATTTACTCCTATTATCAATTTCTCTTACATGGTGTATCCAGTCCACGGATTCATCCTTACTTGTGGGATATTTTCAATCCCTACAGGAAGTGGCAAAGAGAGCACACAGCAGAGCTGTCCATATAGCTCCCCTCAGGCTCCGCCCCCCCAGTCATTCTCTTTGCCGCTCTAACAAGTAGCATCTCCACGGGAGGGTAAAGAGTATGTGGTGTTAGATTTGTAGTTTTTATTTCTTCAATCAAGAGTTTATTTTAAAATAGTGCCGGTTTGTACTATTTACTCTGAGGCAGAAAGTGATGAAGATTTCTGCTGAGAGGAAAAAGATTTTAGCATGTTGTAACTAAAATCCATTGCTGTTCCCACACAGGACTGTTGAGTACCGGAGAACTTCAGTTGGGGGGAACAGTTTGCAGGCTTAACTGCATAAGGTATGCTCAGTCACTTTTTTTTTAACAAGACTTGGTAATGCTAGAAGACTGACAGAAATCCCCATGTGGGAAGGTAAGCCATATTCTGAGACTCAGTATAGAAGGATGGCTTAGTTAAAAGGGCTTAAATCACTGGTGGACACTGTTATGGGGAAAATAGATAATTTTTTACTATAATCTGACATTTGCACAAGTGTTTATTATGTTTGGAGCACTTTTTAGGGGTTTTATATGCCTGGCATAATTTTAGACACCTAATTTGGCTTAGGAAGGTTCCACAACTCCGGAGTGAAGATGGAGGGGGCCTAATTTTCGCGCCTCAGTTGCGCAGTTCTTTTGCAAGACAGCTTCATGCAGCTTCACATGTAGAGTCCAGAGATTGCAGGAGGACTACAGGGAGGCTTATTTTCGTTCCAAAACTAATCCCCAAGGAAGGTAGTGTGTTAAACCGGTGGCCAGCTTCAATTTGCTCCGGTTTGGGCAATAAGGGGTTAATTGGCTTGAAAATTGGTGTGCAATCATTTCAAAGCATTAGGATCAGATGGTGTAAATTTCATAAAGATCGGATGTTTTTTTGAGATTTGGTAAAAAAGTGTGTGCTTTTTATTATTTAAAGGCACAGTAACGTTTTTTCAAAAAGTGTATTTTTCTGTATTTGAGTGCTATCTAAGTCTGTCTAACATGTCTGAGCCTACAGATAGACCTTGTTCTATGTGTTTAAAAGCCATGGCGGTACCCCCCATTGCATTTGTGTTTAAAGTGTACTAAGGTATCAAAACATATTAATGACCATGCAGTGACACTTAAAAATGTAGACCAAGAGGATTCTTTGACGGAAGTTGCCTAGTACCTCTAGCGCATTGTGCCCTATTACATTACAACAATTTGCAGCAGTCATGGATAATTCCCTTGCGGCATTTCTATCCAAACTGCCAGTTTTTCCAAAAAGCGTGATAGCTCAGTTTTAAGAACAGAGGATGAGCAATCAGAAGCTTTGGATGATTTATCTGTTGTGCCCTCACAGCACTCTGAAGTGACAGTGAGGGATGGTCTGTCCGAGGGAGAAATTTCTGACACAGGAAAAGTTTCTCAGCGGGCAGATACAGATTCCTTAGCGTTTAAATTTAAGCTGGAACACCTCCGCATCCTGCTTAAGGAGGTTTTAGCTACGCTGGATGATTGTGACCCCATGGTGGTCCCAGAAAAATTGTGTAAAATGTACAGAATTTTAGAGGTCCCTGTATACACTGATGCGTTTCCGATCCCGAAGAGGGTGGCGGATATTGTGACTAGGGAGTGGGAGAGACCAGGTGTACCTTTTTGTTCCCCCTCCTATCTTTAAGAAAATGTTCCCCATAAATGACCCCAGGCGGGACGCGTGGCAGACGGTCCCTAA
Organism: Bombina bombina; assembly: GCF_027579735.1. Lineage (NCBI taxonomy): Eukaryota > Metazoa > Chordata > Amphibia > Anura > Bombinatoridae > Bombina > Bombina bombina. Next base: position 632,781,538 of record NC_069499.1, read on the forward strand.
TGTAGAGGGAGCAGTTTCAACACTTGCTAAGCGTACAACTATACCAATAGAAGACAAGTTGTGCTTTTAAAGATCCTATGGATAAAAAAATTGGAAGGTTTGCTGAAGAAAATGTTTGTTCAGCAAGGTTTCCTTCTTCAGCCAATTGCCTGCATTATTCCTGTAACTACTGCAGCGGCTTTTTGGGTTGAGGCGCTGGAGGAGTCGCTCCAGAGTGAGACTTCATATGACGAAGTCATGGATAGAATTCAGGCTCTAAAGCTGGCGAATTCTTTTATCACAGATGCCGCTTTACAATTAGCTAAGTTAGCGGCGAAAGATTCTGGTTTTGCCATTATAGCGCGGAGAACGCTTTGGCTCAAATCATGGTCGGCTGACATGTCGTCCAAAACAAAATTACTAAATATTCCTTTCAAGGGAAAGACCCTTTTTGGTCCAGAGTTGAAAGAAATTATCGCAACGTCAGGAGCGGACCTGTTTCAACCTCTGCTGCCGCAAAGCAGGAGGGTAACTCTTCACAGCCCAAAGCACACTGGAAACCCTTGCAAGGCTGGAATAAGGGTAGCCCCCGATCGGGACCGGATCTAGTAGGGGGCAGACTTTCTCTCTTTGCTCAGGCTTGGGCATTGGAAATTGTGGCTCAGGGGTATCTTCTAGAATTCAAGGACTCTCCCCCAAGGGGAAGGTTCCACATTTCTCGTTTGTCTTCAGACCAGACAAAGAAACAGGCGTTCTTACGCTGTGTAGAAGATCTTCTAAAGATGGGAGTGATTCACCCAGTTCCAATTGCAGACAAGGACTGGGATTTCACTCAAACCTGTTTGTAGTTCCCAAAAATGAGGGAACTTTCAGGCCAATCCTGGATCTAAAAATTCTAAACAAATTCCTTAGAGTTCCATCTTTCAAAATGGAAACCATTCGGACAATCTTGCTGATGATCCAGGAAGGTCAATATATGACTATCATGGATCTAAAGGATGCGTACCTACATATTCCTATCCACAAAGATCATCATCAGTTCCTAAGGTTTGCCTTTCTGGACACCCATTACCAGTTCGTGGCCCTTCCTTTCGGGTTGGCCACCGCTCCCAGAATTTTCACAAAGGTGCTAGGGTCCCTTCTAGCGGTTCTAAGAGCGCGGGGAATCACAGTAGCTCCTTACCTAGATGACCTCTTAATTCAGGCGTCGTCTTTCCACAGAGCCAAGGCTCATACGGACATTGTTCTGGCCTTTCTAAGGTCTCACAGGTGGAAGGTGAACGTCGAAAAAAGTTCTCTGTCCCCTCTCACAAGGGTTCCCTTCCTGGGAACACTAATAGACTCGGTAGAAATGAAAATCTTTCTGACGGATGTCAGGAAGTCAAAACTTTTGAATACTTGCCGAGTTCTTCATTCCATTCTTCGGCCTTCTGTGGCTCATTGCATGGAGGTAATCGGTTTAATGGTTGCGGCAATGGACGTAGTCCCTTTTGCCCGAATTCATCTAAGACCACTGCAACTGTGTATGCTCAAACAGTGGAATGGGGATTATGCAGATTTGTCCCCTCAAATACAAATGGACCAGAAAACCAGAGACTCTCTTCTCTGGTGGTTGTCTCAGGATCACCTGTCTCAGGGAATGAGTTTCCGCAGACCGGAGTGGATCATTGTCACGACCGATGCCAGGCTGTTAGGCTGGGGTGTGGTCTGGGACTCCCTGAAAGCTCAGGGTCTATGGTCTCGGGAAGAATCTCTTCTCCCGATAAACATTTTGGAACTGAGAGCGATATTCAATACCCTCCAGGCATGGCCTCAACTAGCGGAGGCCAAATTCATCATCAGATTTCAGTCGGACAACATCACGACTGTAGCGTACATCAATCATCAGGGAGGAACAAAGAGTTCCCTAGCGATGAAGGCAGTAACAAAGATCATCAAATGGGCGGAGGATCACTCCTGCCATCTATCTGCAATTCACATCCCAGGAGTAGACAACTGGGAGGCGGATTTTCTGAGTCGTCAGACTTTCCATCCGGGGGAGAGGGAACTCCACCCGGAGGTTTTTGCTCAGCTGACCCAGCTATGGGGCATTCCAGAATTGGATCTGATGGCGTCCCGTCAGAACACCAAACTTCCCCTTTACGGATCCAGATCCAGGGATCCCAAGGCGGCATTGATAGATGCTTTAGTAGCGCCTTGGTCATTCAGTCTAGCTTATGTTTTTCCACCATTTCCTCTTCTCCCTCGGCTAGTAGCCAGAATCAAACAGGAGAAGGCTTCAGTAATTCTGATAGCGCCTGCGTGGCCACGCAGGACTTGGTATGCAGACCTAGTGGACATGTCATCTGTTCCACCATGGAAGCTGCCATTGAGGCAGGATCTTCTAATACAGGGTCCATTCAAGCATCCAAATCTAGTTTCTCTGCAACTGACTGCTTGGAGATTGAACGCTTAATTCTAGCTAAGCGTGGGTTTTCTGAATCAGTTATAGATACTCTGATCCAGGCCAGAAAACCTGTCACCAGGAAAATTTACCATAAGATATGGCGGAAATATCTTGTTGGTGCGAATCCAAGGGTTACTCGTGGAGTAAGGTTAGGATTCAAAGGATATTGTCTTTTCTCCAAGAAGGATTGGAGAAAGGTTTGTCAGCTAGTTCCTTAAAGGGACAGATATCTGCTCTGTCTATCCTGTTACACAAGCGTCTGGCAGCTGTACCAGACGTTCAGGCGTTTACACAGGCCCTAGTTAGAATCAAGCCTGTCTACAAGCCTGTGGCTCCTCCATGGAGTCTAAATTTAGTTCTTTCAGTTCTTCAAGGGGTTCCGTTTGAACCTTTGCATTCCATAGATATTAAGTTATTATCTTGGAAAGTTTTGTTTTTGGTAGCTATTTCTTCTGCTCAAAGAGTTTCTGAATTGTCTGCTTTGCAGTGTAATTCACCCTATCTAGTGTTCCATGCAGATAAGGTTGTTTTGCGTACCAAACCTGGTTTCCTTCCAAAAGTTGTTTCTAATTCCATTTAAAGGCAACTAAAGATTTCAGACAAACATCATCTTTGTTTGTTGTCTATTCTGGTAAGAGGAGAGGTCAGAAAGCGACTGCTACCTCTCTTTCCTTCTGGCTGAAAAGCATCATCTGATTGGCTTATGAGACTGCTGGACAGCAGCCTCCTGAATGAGTTACAGCTCATTCCACTAGAGCTGTGGCTTCCACATGGGCTTTCAAGAATGAGGCTTCTGTGGAACAGATTTGTAAGGCAGCGACTTGGTCTTCACTGCATACATTTGCCAAATTTTACAAATTCGATACTTTTGCTTCTTCGGAGGCTGTTTTTGGGGGGTTTTGCAAGCAGTGGTGCCTTCCGTTTAGGTTACCTGACTTGTTCCCTCCCTTCTTCCGTGTCCTAAAGCTTTGGTATTGGTATCCCACAAGTAAGGATGAATCCGTGGACTGGATACACCATGTAAGAGAAAACAGAATTTATGCTTACCTGATAAATTACTTTCTCTTACGGTGTATCCAGTCCACGGCCCGCCCTGGCAATTAAGTCAGGTTCAAATTTATTTTGTAAAACTACAGTCACCACTGCACCCTATGGTTTCTCCTTTTTCTCCTTTTTCTCCTAACCGTCGGTCGAATGACGGGGGGCGGAGCCTGAGGGGGAGCTATATGGACAGCTCTGCTGTGTGCTCTCTTTGCCACTTCCTTTAGGGATTGAGAATATCCCACAAGTAAGGATGAATCCGTGGACTGGATACACCGTAAGAGAAAGTAATTTATCAGGTAAGCATAAATTCTGTTTTTTCTTTGTTCTCTTGCTTTCTTTATTTGAAAAAGAAGGCATCTAAGCTATTTTTTTGGTTCAGACCATGGAAAGCACTTGTTTATTGGTAGGTGAATTTACCCACCAATCAACAAGAACAACACAGTGTGTTCACCAAAAATGGGCGGCATCTAAACTTACATTTTTGCATTTCAAATAAAGATACCAAGAGAATGACAAGAATTTGATTAATAGGAGTAAATTAGAAAGTTGCTTAAAATTGCATGCTCTATCTGAATCATGATAGAAAAAAAATTGGGTTCAGTGTCCCTTTTAAGTGAACTTTAATAGATTAATCACATCAATGCTCCATGAGCCCCTTTGCTGTCGAAGAGTAATGCAACACTTTGTTTAGCAATACACTGCAGCTTTCTTTGAATATATATGTTTAAAAAGCTATGGGGACTTGACTTTATTTGGGGACTACAAGGAATCCCCTCTACTGACTGGAGGCTCTCTCCCTTTGATGTCTTCTGTTCTGCTTTTCCCGTTACCTGCTAGCTGAAACTCTTAAACAGCTTGGCAATTAAATACTCCTTCACAGGGCTTGTACCGCTGTAAACTCATGGCTTTACATCCACGTCTGCTTCCGACTTCTCCGTTACCTGCTAGCTGAGATGGAGTTGCCTGCCTAACTAAGGACACACCCCCAATGAGATCGCGGGATTGGTTCTTCATCCAAGAAACGTCACAGCTCCATCCGCTGGTTGGACCGCATATGACCACGCCTCCACTTGCCTCCGTGCAATCAACGGATGGAGCTGTGACGTTTCTCGGATGAAGAACCAATCCCGCGATCTTATTGGGGGTGTGTCCTTAGTTAGGCAGGCAACTCCGTCTCAGCTATCAGGTAATGGAGAAGTCAGAAGCAGACGTGGATGTAAAGCCAGGAGTTTACAGCAGTAGAAGCCCTGTGAAGGTGTATTCGATGCCAAGCTGTTTAAGAGTTTCAACCACAATTGTTGTACTGGGGTGAGTTGTGATCCACGCTTCTCTTGCAACAAATGCTAGCAAGCTTTATATTGCTGGTGAACATTAGTTACCAGGAACTTTGTCTTAACTCACTCAGCCTCCTTACCTTAACTACCGGTGCCTAACCCCAACCTGTTCTACTTACAGTATACTGGTATTTGTGCAGCATCCCGAGTAAAGGCCACACCCCTAGTTTAAAGACTTGCATTAGGGGAAAAAAGTGCCGCCTATACTCGGGACATTATGAGATATATATATATATATATATATATATAAGTCCAAAAAAAACTTCCATGTTTCAAATAGGGCATGCAATTTTAAACAACTTTCCAATTTACTCTTATCACCAATTTTGTTTTGTTCTCTTGGTATTCTTAGATGAAAGCTAAACCTAGGAAGGCTCATATGATAATTTCTAAGCTCTTGAAGGCCGCCTCTTATCACATGCTTTTTTTATTTGCTTTTCACAACAGGGGAGAGCTGGTTCATGTGAGCCATATAGATAACATTGTTATCATGCCCCTACGGCTAGATTTGGAGTTTTGTCGGTAACGACCCGAAAAACTAACTCCGGCTTTTTTCTGGCCGCACCATAAAAATAACTCTGGTATTGAGAGTCCACATAAAGGCTGCGTTAGGCTCCAAAAAAGGAGCGTAGAGCATTTTTAACGCAGCTTCAACTCTCGATACCAGAGTTGCTTACGCAAGCGGCCAGCCTCAAAAACGTGCTTGTGCACGATTCCCCCATAGGAAACAATGGAGCAGTTTGAGCTGAAAAAAAACCTAACACCTGCAAAAAAGCCGCGTTCAGCTCCTAACGCAGCCCCATTGTTTGCTATGCGGTAACACTTCCTACGTCTGCACCTAACACTCTAACATGTACCCTGAGTCTAAACACCCCTAACCTTACACTTATTAACCCCTGATCTGCCGCCCCCGCTATCGCTGACCCCTGCATATTATTATTAACCCCTAATCTGCCGCTCCGTAAACCGCCGCTACTTACATTATCCCTATGTACCCCTAATCTGCTGCCCTAACATCGCCGACCCCTATATTATATTTATTAACCCCTAATCTGCCCCCCACAACGTTGCCTCCACCTGCCTACACTTATTAACCCCTAATCTGCCGACCGGACATGAGCGCTACTATAATAAAGTTATTAACCCCTAATCCGCCTCACTAACCCTATAATAAATAGTATTAACCCCTAATCTGCCCTCCCTAACATCGCCGACACCTAACTTCAATTATTAACCCCTAATCTGCCGACTGGAGCTCACCGCTATTCTAATAAATGTATTAACCCCTAAAGCTAAGTCTAACCCTAACACTAACACCCCCCTAAGTTAAATATAATTTACATCTAACGAAATTAATTAACTCTTATTAAATAAATTATTCCTATTTAAAGATAAATACTTACCTGTAAAATAAATCCTAATATAGCTACAATATAAATTTATAATTATATTATAGCTATTTTAGGATTTATATTTATTTTACAGGTAACTTTGTATTTATTTTAACCAGGTACAATAGCTATTAAATAGTTAAGAACTATTTAATAGCTAAAATAGTTAAAATAATTACAAATTTACCTGTAAAATAAATCCTAACCTAAGTTACAATTAAACCTAACACTACACTATCAATAAATTAATTAAATAAACTACCTACAATTACCTACAATTAACCTAACACTACACTATCAATAAATTAATTAAATACAATTCCTACAAATAAATACAATTAAATAAACTAGCTAAAGTACAAAAAAATAAAAAAGAACTAAGTTACAAAAAATAAAAAAATATTTACAAACATAAGAAAAATATTACAACAATTTTAAACTAATTACACCTACTCTAAGCCCCCTAATAAAATAACAAAGCCCCCAAAATAAAAAAATGCCCTACCCTATTCTAAATTACTAAAGTTCAAAGCTCTTTTACCTTACCAGCCCTGAACAGGGCCCTTTGCGGGGCATGCCCCAAAGAATTCAGCTCTTTTGCCTGTAAAAAAAAACATACAATACCCCCCCCAACATTACAACCCACCACCCACATACCCCTAATCTAACCCAAACCCCCCTTAAATAAACCTAACACTAAGCCCCTGAAGATCTTCCTACCTTATCTTCACCCTGCCAGGTTCACCGATCTGTCCTGAAGAGCTCCTCCGATGTCCTGATCCAAGCCCAAGCGGGGGGCTGAAGAGGTCCATGATCCGGCTGAAGTCTTCATCCAAGCGGGAGCTGAAGAGGTCCATGATCCGGATGAAGTCTTCTATCAACGGCATCTTCAATCTTCTTTCTTCCGGATCCATCTTGCAGACCTCCGACGCGAAACATCCTCTTCTCCCGACGCCTACTAGCCGAATGACGGTTCCTTTAAGGGACGTCATCCAAGATGGCGTCCCTCGAATTCCGATTGGCTGATAGGATTCTATCAGCCAATCGGAATTAAGGTAGGAATATTCTGATTGGCTGATGGAATCAGCCAATCAGAATCAAGATCAATCCGATTGGCTGATCCAATCAGCCAATCAGATTGAGCTTGCATTCTAGCCAATAGAATGCAAGTTCAATCTGATTGGCTGATTGGATCAGCCAATCGGATTGAACTTGATTCTGATTGGCTGATTCCATCAGCCAATCAGAATATTCCTACCTTAATTCCGATTGGCTGATAGAATCCTATCAGCCAATCGGAATTCGAGGGACGCCATCTTGGATGACGTCCCTTAAAGGAACCGTCATTCGGCTAGTAGGCGTCGGGAGAAGAGGATGTTCCGCGTCGGAGGTCTGCAAGATGGATCCGGAAGAAAGAAGATTGAAGATGCCGTTGATAGAAGACTTCATCCGGATCATGGACCTCTTCAGCTCCCGCTTGGATGAAGACTTCAGCCGGATCATGGACCTCTTCAGCTCCCGCTTGGATGAAGACTTCAGCCGGATCATGGACCTCTTCAGCCCCCCGCTTGGGCTTGGATCAGGACATCGGAGGAGCTCTTCAGGACGGATCGGTGAACCTGGCAGGGGGAAGATAAGGTAGGAAGATCTTCAGGGGCTTAGTGTTAGGTTTATTTAAGGGGGGTTTGGGTTAGATTAGTTGTATGTGGGTGGTGGGTTGTAATGTTGGGGGGGAGGTATTGTATGTTTTTTTTTTTTACAGGCAAAAGAGCTGAATTCTTTGGGGCATGCCCCGCAAAGGGCCCTGTTCAGGGCTGGTAAGGTAAAAGAGCTTTGAACTTTTGTAATTTAGAATAGGGTAGGGCATTTTTTTTATTTTGGGGGGCTTTGTTATTTTATTAGGGGGCTTAGAGTAGGTGTAATTAGTTTAAAATTGTTGTAATATTTTTCTTATGTTTGTAAATATTTTTTTATTTTTTGTAACTTAGTTCTTTTTTATTTTTTGTACTTTAGCTAGTTTATTTAATTGTATTTATTTGTAGGAATTGTATTTAATTAATTTATTGATAGTGTAGTGTTAGGTTAATTGTAGGTAATTGTAGGTAGTTTATTTAATTAATTTATTGATAGTGTAGTGTTAGGTTTAATTGTAACTTAGGTTAGGATTTATTTTACAGGTAAATTTGTAATTATTTTAACTATTTTAGCTATTAAATAGTTCTTAACTATTTAATAGCTATTGTACCTGGTTAAAATAAATACAAAGTTACCTGTAAAATAAATATAAATCCTAAAATAGCTATAATATAATTATAATTTATATTGTAGCTATATTAGGATTTATTTTACAGGTAAGTATTTATCTTTAAATAGGAATAATTTATTTAATAAGAGTTAATTAATTTCGTTAGATGTAAATTATATTTAACTTAGGGGGGTGTTAGTGTTAGGGTTAGACTTAGCTTTAGGGGTTAATACATTTATTAGAATAGCGGTGAGCTCCGGTCGGCAGATTAGGGGTTAATAAGTGTAGGCAGGTGGAGGCGACGTTGTGGGGGGCAGATTAGGGGTTAATAAATATAATATAGGGGTCGGCGGTGTTAGGGGCAGCAGATTAGGGGTACATAAGGATAACATAGGTGGCGGCGCTTTGCGGTCGGCAGATTAGGGGTTAATAAGTGTAGGTAGGTGGAGGAGACGTTGTGGGGGGCAGATTAGGGGTTAATAATTATAATACAGGGGTCGGCGGTGTTAGGGGCAGCAGATTAGGGGTACATAAGGATAACGTAGGTGGCGGTCGGCAGATTAGGGGTTAAAAAAATTTATTCGAGTGTCGGCGATGTGGAGGGACCTCGGTTTAGGGGTACATAGGTAGTTTATGGGTGTTAGTGTACTTTAGAGTACAGTAGTTAAGAGCTTTATAAACTGGCGTTAGCCCGGAAAGCTCTTAACTACTGACTTTTTTCCTGCGGCTGGAGTTTTGTCGTTAGATGTCTAACGCTCACTTCAGAAACGACTCTAAATACCGGAGTTAGAAAGATCCCATTGAAAAGATAGGATACGCAATTTACGTAAGGGGATCTGCGGTATGGAAAAGTTGCGGATGAAAAGTGAGCGTTAGACCCTATTTTGAGTGACTCCAAATACCGGCGGTAGCCTAAAACCAGCGTTAGGAGCCTCTAACGCTGGTTTTCACTGCTAACGCCAAACTCCAAATCTAGGCCCTAGATTGTGGCAGACACTGCACTAATTGGCTAAAATGAAAGTCAATAGATAATAAAATGCTTAGATATAAGATAATCACAGAGGTAAAAGGTGTATTAATATAACTGTGTTAAAGGGACATGAAACCCACATGTTTTCTTTCATGATTTTAGAAAGAGCATGCCATTCTAAACAACTTTCTAATTTCATTCCATTATCTAATTTGTTTTATTCTCTTGATATTCTTTGCTGAAAAGCATATCTAGATAGGCTCAGTAGCTGCTGATTGGTTCCTGCACATAGAAGCCCCATGTGATTGGCTCACCCATGTACATTGCTTTTTCTTCAACTAAGGATATCTAAAAAATGAAGCAAAATATATAATAGAAGTAAATTGTAATGTTGTTTAAATTTCTATTCTCTATCTGAATCATGAAAGAAAATGTTTGGGCTTAGTGTCCCTTTAATTATGCAAAATTGGGGAATGGGTAATAAAGGGATTATCTTTTAAAACGACAACAATTCTAGTGTTGACTGTCCCTTTAAGCAATGTTTTATAACTCTATTAATGAATAGTGTGGTAAGTCCTGTGTGCTTGTGGATGCATAGCTGTATGCCACAGAAAATAGAGATACTAGAGGAAAAATAAAACTTGTGGTTTACTTGCTCTCAGAATTTTTTCAAGCTATGTTGTAATTGTTTTTAATTGTTGTTGCTACCGTCAAAAACATTAAGTAGGTGGTTCAGCGTGATTGTTAGCCTCAGGCAAATTTGGCTGCTTTTGATAATTCCTCCATAAAAATGCTGATACATTCTTGTATATAATTAACTCCCAAATACAGTCGCTAAAGTTTATAAGATCAAAAGTATAAAGTGATTAAATAATCTTTAAATAATTTTGTGGTATTGGTAGAAAATAAAATGAATGTGGCACTTATGTTTGGCTCTCCTAAATTTGATTGTATATAAAAAGCTTTGTATAGAATGGCTTTTTGTCCCCCACTGGCATTGCCCCTACATCTGAAGCGCTTGGAGCTTTGTTCTTATAGCATGCAATTTTAAGCAACTTTCCAATTTACTCCTATTATCAAATTCTTTGTTATCTTGCTATCTTTATTTGAAAAGCACAAATCTAAGCTTAGTAGCTGGCCCATTTTTGGTTCAGCACCTGGGTAGTGCTTGCTGATTGGTGGCTAAATGTACCCACCAATTATCAAGCGCTATCCAGGGTCCTGAACCAAAAATGGGCCAGCTACTAAGCTTAGATTTGTGCTTTTCAAATAAAGATAACAAGAGAATGACGACAATTTGATAATAGGAATACAGTAGAAAGTTGCTTAAAATTGCCTGCTCTATCTGAATCATGAAAGAAAAATTTGGGTTTAGCATCCCTTTAAATTATTTTCAGACAAAAATGTGTGCTGTAATCCATAATCAAGTTATACCATAATCTATTACAAGTACAATGCATTTAGCACACAAAAGGGTAGAGAGTCTGCTTGTAATAAATGTTTGGCAGGGATTTTGGCTCATATTTACTCCTAGCAAAGTATACTGATTCCAAGTTACCTTAAGGTCATGCGGAATGAATGTTATGTATTCCTTAACAGATGTATGGTGGTAAAAAAAAAAAATTGTTTATGTAATTTTAGGGTAAGCAATATTTTAGTAGCATTTTGGTGCTTTACAATCACAGATGGCCAACAGGCATCTCAAGGGCCACATGATTCAAGTTTGTGAGTGAACTAAGGATGTGTGTTCTAATTTTTTTTTGACCCAGAAAGTGGTATTAAATGTGTGCTTTGGAGGTTATCAAAACTGAACAACAGATATCTTGCATTCTTCTTCTGATCATATTTTTAGGAAATGTAACCTTTTTCTTGAGATGGTGAAAGTCCACAAGCAATCACATGTGGGATTAAAGCCCAGTGCACTAGGGGGAGGCAAATCACTCAACATAACAGAGCTTTTAATCCTTCCCACTTTTACCATGATCCATCTGGGCAAGGAGTGATGGAATAACTTTAAATAGATTTTCTCCTCATCAGCTGACAGGGATTCTAACCAATTTGAGACATATTTCTCTTGTTAGGTGTATCCAGTCCACGGATCATCCATTACTTGTGGGATATTCTCCTTCCCAACAGGAAGTTGCAAGAGGATCACCCACAGCAGAGCTGCTATATAGCTCCTCCCCTAATTGCCATATCCAGTCATTCTCTTGCAAGCTCTCAACATAGCTGGAGGTAGTAAGAGGAAAGTGGTAAAATATAGTCTAACTCTCCCCACGTGTTGGACCCTTTGACTCCCGCTCAAGGGACTCACGCTAAAATGGCGCCAAGTACATCAAAGACGCCCATAGCGATTACTTTGCAGGACATGGCGGCAATCATGGATAATACCCTGTCAGCGGTATTAGCCAGACTGCCTGAATTCAGAGGAAAGTGCGATAGCTCTGGGGTTAGACGTAATACAGAGCGCGCAGATGTTTTAAGGCCCATGTCTGATACTGCGTCACAATATGCAGAAGCTGAGGAAGAGCTTCAGTCTGTGGGTGACGTCTCTGACTCTGGGAAACCTGATTCAGATATGTCTACTTTTAAATTTAAGCTTGAGAACCTCCGGGTGTTGCTTGGAGAGGTTTTAGCTGCTCTGAATGACTGTGACACAATTGCAGTGCCAGAGACACTGACGTTTTTCCAATACCTAAAAGGTTTACAGAAATTATTACTAAGGAGTGGGACAGACCCGGTGTGCCGTTTCCCCCCCCCTCCTATTTTTAGAAAAATGTTTCCAATAGACGCCACCACACGGGACTTATGGCAGACGGTCCCTAAGGTGGAGGGAGCCGTTTCTACTTTAGCAAAGCGTACCACTATCCCTGTCGAGGACAGTTGTGCTTTTTCAGATCCAATGGATAAAAAATTAGAAGGTTACCTTAAGAAAATGTTTATTCAACAAGGTTTTATCCTGCAGCCCCTTGCATGCATTGCTCCTGTCACTGCTGCTGCGGCGTTCTGGTTTGAGTCTCTGGAAGAGGCCTTTCAGACAGCTACTCCATTGACTGAAATACTTGACAAGCTTAGAACACTTAAGCTAGCTAATTCTTTTGTTTCTGATGCCATTGTTCATTTGACTAAACTAACGGCAAAGAATTCTGGATTCGCCATCCAGGCGCGTAGGGCGCTATGGCTTAAATCTTGGTCAGCTGACGTGACTTCAAAGTCTAAATTACTTAACATTCCCTTCAAGGGGCAGACCCTATTCGGGCCTGGTTTGAAGGAAATTATTGCTGACATTACTGGAGGTAAGGGTCATACCCTTCCTCAGGACAGGGCCAAATCAAGGGCCAAACAGTCGAATTTTCATGCCTTTCGAAACTTCAAGGCAGGTGCAGCATCAATTTCCTCTGCTACAAAACAAGAGGGAACTTTTGCGCAATCCAAGCCGGCCTGGAAATCTAACCAGGCCTGGAGCAAAGGCAAGCAGGCCAGAAAGCCTGCTGCTGCCTCTAAGACAGCATGAAGGAACGGCCCCCTATCTGGCAACGGATCTAGTAGGGGGCAGACTTTCTCTCTTCGCCCAGGCGTGGGCAAGAGATGTTCAGGATCCTTGGGCATTGGAGATCATATCTCAGGGATATCTTCTGGACTTCAAAGCTTCCCCCCCACAAGGGAGATTTCACCTTTCGAGATTATCTGTAAACCAGATAAAGATAGAGGCATTCTTACGCTGTGTGCAAGACCTCCTAATAATGGGAGTGATCCATCCAGTTCCACAGATGGAACAAGGACAGGGATTTTATTCAAATCTGTTTGTGGTTCCCAAAAAAAGAGGGAACCTTCAGACCAATTTTGGATCTAAAGATCTTAAACAAATTCCTCAGAGTTCCATCGTTCAAAATGGAAACTATTCGGACAATTCTACCTATGATCCAGGAGGGTCAGTACATGACCACAGTGGATTTGAAGGATGCTTACCTTCACATACCGATTCACAAAGATCATCATCGGTTCCTAAGGTTTGCCTTTCTAGACAGGCATTACCAGTTTGTGGCTCTTCCCTTCGGGTTAGCTACAGCCCCAAGAATTTTTACAAAGGTTCTGGGGTCTCTTCTGGCGGTCCTAAGACCACGGGGCATAGCAGTGGCCCCTTATCTAGACGGCATCCTGATACAGGCGTCAAACTTCCAAATTGCCAAATCTCATACGGACATAGTGTTGGCATTTCTGAGGTCGCATGGGTGGAAAGTGAATGAGGGAAAGAGTTCTCTATCACCCCTCACAAGGGTTTCCTTCCTAGGAACTCTGATAGATTCTGTAGAAATGAAAATTTACCTGACGGAGTCCAGGTTATCAAAGCTTCTAAATTCCTGCCGTGTCCTTCACTACATTCCGCGCCCTTCGGTGGCTCAGTGCATGGAAGTGATCGGCTTAATGGTAGCTGCGATGGACATAGTGCCATTTGCGCGCCTACATCTCAGACCGCTGCAATTATGCATGCTCAGTCAGTGGAATGGGGATTACACAGATTTGTCCCCTCTGCTAAATCTGGATCAAGAGACCAGAGATTCTCTTCTCTGGTGGCTATCTCGGGTCCATCTGTCCAAAGGTATGACCTTTCGCAGGCCAGATTGAACAATTGTAACAACAGATGCCAGCCTTCTAGGTTGGGGTGCAGTCTAGAATTCCCTGAAGGCTCAGGGATCGTGGACTCAGGAGGAGAAACTCCTCCCAATAGATATTCTGGAGTTAAGAGCAATATTCAATGCTCTTCTAGCTTGGCCTCAGTTAGCAACCCTGAGGTTCATCAGATTTCAGTCGGACAACATCACGACTGTGGCTTACATCAACCATCAAGGGGGGACCAGGAGCTCCCTAGCGATGTTAGAAGTCTCCAAGATAATTCGCTGGGCAGAGACTCACTCTTGCCATCTATCAGCGATCCATATCCCAGGTGTAGAGAACTGGGAGGCGGATTTTCTAAGTCGTCAGACTTTTCATCCGGGGGAGTGGGAACTCCATCTGGAGGTGTTTGCTCAATTGGTTCATCGTTGGGGCACACCAGAATTGGATCTCATGGCGTCTCGCCAGAACGTCAAGCTTCCTTGTTACGGATCCAGGTCCAGGGACCCAGAAGCGACGCTGATAGATGCTCTAGCAGCACCGTGGTTCTTCAACCTGGCTTATGTGTTTCCACCGTTTCCTCTGCTCCCTCGACTGATTGCCAAAATCAAACAGGAGAGAGCATCGGTGATCTTGATCGCGCCTGCGTGGCCACGCAGAACCTGGTATGCAGACCTGGTGGACATGTCATCCTTTCCACCTTGGCCTCTGCCTCTGAGACAAGACCTTCTACTACAAGGTCCTTTCAATCATCCAAATCTAATTTCTCTGAGACTGACTGCCTGGAGATTGAACGCTTGATTTTATCAAGGCGTGGCTTCTCCGAGTCAGTCATTGATACCTTAATACAGGCACGAAAGCCTGTAACCAGGAAAATCTACCATAAGATATGGCGCAAATATCTTCATTGGTGTGAATCCAAGAATTACTCATGGAGTAAGGTTAGGATTCCTAGGATATTGTCCTTTCTCCAAGAGGGTTTGGACAAAGGATTATCAGCTAGTTCTTAAAAGGGACAGATTTCTGCTCTGTCTATCCTTTTGCACAAGCGTCTGGCAGAGGTTCCAGACGTCCAGGCATTTTGTCAGGCTTTGGTTAGAATTAAGCCTGTGTTTAAACCTGTTGCTCCTCCATGGAGCTTAAACTTGGTTCTTAAGGTTCTTCAAGGAGTTCCGTTTGAACCCCTTCATTCCATTGACATCAAACTTTTATCTTGGAAAGTTCTGTTTTTGATGGCTATTTCCTCGGCTCGTAGAGTCTCTGAGTTATCAGCTTTACAATGTGATTCTTCTTATCTGTTTTTCCATACAGATAAAGTAGTTCTGCGTACAAAACCTGGGTTTTTACCTAAGGTAGTTTCCAACAAGAATATCAATCAAGAGATTGTTGTTCCATCATTGTGTCCTAATCCTTCTTCAAAGAAGGAACATCTTTTACATAATTTGGACGTAGTCCGTGCTTTAAAGTTTTACTTACAAGCGACTAAAGATTTTCGTCAAACATCTTCCCTGTTTGTTGTTTACTCTGGACAGAGGAGAAGTCAAAAGGCTTCAGCAACCTCTCTTTCTTTTTGGCTTTGGAGCGTAATACGCTTAGCCTATGAGACTGCTGGACAGCAGCCCCCTGAAAGGATTACAGCTCATTCTACTAGAGCTGTGGCTTCCACCTGGGCCTTTAAAAATGAGGCTTCTGTTGAACAGATTTGCAAAGCGGCGACTTGGTCTTCGCTTCATACCTTTTCAAAATTTTACAAATTTGATACTTTTGCTTCTTCGGAGGCTATTTTTGGGAGAAAGGTTCTACAGGCAGTGGTCCCTTCCGTTTAAGTACCTACCTTGTCCCTCCCTTCATCTGTGTACTTTAGCTTTGGTATTGGTATCCCACAAGTAATTGATCATCCGTGGACTGGATACACCTAACAAGAGAAAACATAATTTATGCTTACTTAATAAATTTATTTCTCTTGTGGTGTATCCAGTCCACGGCCCGCCCTGTCCTTTTAAGGCAGGTCTAAATTTTAAACTACAGTCACCACTGCACCCTATGGTTTCTCCTTTCTCGGCTAGTTTCGGTCGAATGACTGGATATGGCAGTTAGGGAAGGAGCTATATAGCAGCTCTGCTGTGGGTGATCCTCTTGCAACTTCCTGTTGGGAAGGAGAATATCCCAAAAGTAATGGATGATCCGTGGACTGGATACACCACAAGAGAAATAAATTTATCAGGTAAGCATAAATTATGTTTTTCCTCCTCAGGTAAGGTACAAATAGGGCAGAGGAGAGGACAGGAGTTCAGCCAAACAGTGAAAATATTCTCAGTGTGAATATGCCACCAGCCTCCTAGGTGAAATATGGGTAAGCCCGCCAATCCTCTGGTCTACAGTGTGTTTCTCCTTACTCAGACCTTACCAAATCTTTGGCTTTGTAATTGCACTGCTTCAGATGGGCCCGTCTACTGGAAGCAGTCTTCTGCAGCTAAGGTGAGTATGGTAGACAAGGGTTCGGACAGTTAAGTACCATGCACTTTCATAGCCTGCAGGCTATTGGCATGATCATGAACATGTTTCACATAGCCCGGAGGCATAGTTGCATTCAACAGATAACACTACATACAGTTTTAGGCACTTTTGGTCACTTTTACATAATTTCACAAAATTGGGGTACTATCTCCTTACATTTACTGCTGTCGGCTTTATTACACACCGGAGCTCCGGGCTGCATACCCAGCAGACTCTTAGGCGATTAGAAGCACTTCTAGACCTGTTCAGAGGTTATTTATTTTTATTTTTCAAGTATAATCTGCGCTGGAGACCTCAGGTGTTACATTTTTAGCACCATCTTTCCCAAGCCTTTACAAGTGATCCTTCCAGTTGGCAGGCTACTTATTTTTTCCAGCTGTTAGTAGCTGCAGAAACACAGGCTACACTGCAATCTGGTGTGAGAATATTTCTGACCTTATCCCCTAAGAAGCTTCCCTTGAAGAAAATCATGATTGCTTGAGGATGGTTAAGACTAAACAGTTTAATTTGTGATGCAGCAGTTAAAATTACTTGCATTAATGCTAAAAGTGCTTCTATGACTGTTCTGGCTAGAAGAGCTTTATGACTCAAGTCATGGTATGCTAATATGATATAAAAAGCAGACATATTCCTTCTTTTCTAGGGAAAAATACTGTGTGGATCTGGACTTGATGCTGCTATTGCAGTGGTCACTAGAAGTACAATAGCTTTCCTGCTGCAGGACAAAAAAGCTAAGGAAAGATTTAAGTCTGCTGGATGTTTTTACGCCTTTTGTCGTCTAGCCCAGGGGTCGCCAACCATTCGGACATCAGGGACCACTAAACTCACAATTTTGAATCCTGTGGACCACTAACATGATTTTTTTTTTTTAGAAAGGTTCAAACCTCTATAGTGTGTGTGTAGTTTACATTATGTATGTATTTATGCATTTTTAAGAATATTTTGGAATTCACTAATTGAATGACAGAACTGAGAGAATACTTCCAAATGACAGATGAAGGGTGAGTGCCAACTTTTGAGCTGGAAACAGAGGCAGAAAGTGGAGGGAAAATTATGTTTAAAAGGACCACAAGACTTCCAAGTTACCTCCCCAGTTAGGAAATATTCAAAACTACTTATGATCATGGACAGACATTGGAGTAATAAATTAAGATCAGAAAGCTCTCAATATGGTTGTGAGCTAACCACGACTCATGTTACTGGTGTTGGTGATATTCACCCTGGACTGAATAACTCTTCAGACCACGACAGGTTAAAGAGGGTTCGTTTATTGAAAAATCACACTGCAGTGAGGAGAGAATGAATACAAAGTTTTCTCTCTACAGTCCTCTTCCCAAACATTTATACACAGGAGGCAAGGCATTTTCTGAACTCCATATTTAGGCTATTACAGTTTATGATTGGCTATCTAAAATGCAAGGGTTTTTACCAACTATGGTTATAACATAAGTAAAAAATACAGTTTAGTCACAATTCCATTCACTAAGTTCTATCCCTCAAAGTAGCTGGTTTAACTGTCTGACCGTATATCAAAAAAGGGCAAAGGTCAGGGATGAACTAATGTCTGCTCTTATGTTAACAAAGAGAGCTGTGTAAAAGCATATTCTACAAGCTTACTAATTTATGGTATACATCCATCCATATACTCACATATGTTTGGCCTACCAGGACAACAAGGGAATTAAATAATCAGATACAAGGATAGGAAAGGATTAGATTTAGGAGGAATAACAGACATACACTAGCTGCCCCTTAAGCAAGACTGGCCTCTCATGACTAACAATGCCTGCATATAAATTAACCCATTCAGACCTCACAAAGCACTGAAGAAAAAACTTACAGATATTGCTTATTATTTTCAGCAGTCCCTCCTCTGATGCTGTTAAACTCTGACAATAGCATCAAACAGCAATATGATTTAGTCGGGTGAATTCCATCTCAAACTGCAGTGCAGAGTTGCCGTGGTCATAGCAATGGGGCACACGCAAGGCTGGAGCTTCACAGGAGGGCATCAGTCTGCTGGTTGCTGGGCTGACGAGGTTACAGAGCTTGTGTAGCATTCATTTGAGACAGATTACTACAAGAGAAAGAAAAACAATTAGTACAACAAAGATTAGCAAACCTTGCAGTATCTGTACCCCCAATTTACCCAGGTATCCTGACAGGCCAAAAGTCAAATCAAAATCCAAAACACTAAACTTAATATCATACAGGATAGTTAAGTAATAAAATAATAATTTTTACATTTGTTCTAAGTATTGAGCTTTGGTTTTCCACATAATTAAAAGATAAGGAAGCAAGTGTGTGTAAACAAACATAATGAGATATGGTTTTACCTGAAGCTCAACACATTGTAATAGGCTGTGGTTTAAAAGCACAAAACCAGCTACTTCATATACACAACATACATTTTATACTCTGCAGCTGGTATAACAAGTCTAAAATAGATTAATATAAATACAATTTTTTAGTATACTGTCCCTTTAAGAGACTGGGGTTGCCACATACATACATTATATTGCTTTGTAATCTATATCTAATAGCTAAACATAAGTATATACGTATTTAAGCACAATTATATTAACACCTAACTATCTTGAATGCTCACTGCTATTGAAATGAATGCAAAACTAATAATCCACCTGAAAATAAGCAAAAACAAATAGAAAATGTGGGGAAGGAGCAATATACAAAACCTCCCAGCTACATTAGCTAAAATAATTAACCCAATCATTGCTGGGAGAAAATTTAAAAAGTACACTTTTTATATGTACTTTACAAAAAATAAAAACAATAAAAATGAATGTATAGTAATGTTTCATTGTCAATAGTGAAACATTGTATACATTGTTGAAATGCCTAATTTAATAGTATTTTAATTAAAAGAACATTAATACAGAGGTACCAAACCCATGGCTATGTGGTATGAAACCACAGATCCAACAGGCACCTGTACCACACTACTACAAAGAGACCGGTAAAGGGAAGAAGCTAAATGAAATATAAGATTTTTTTTTAAGATTTTCTTTTTTTATATACTTTAATTCCACTATTTCAAGCCAAGACTATACCAATCTCTGCTGGCTTTAGAATGGAAGCATCTTCCTCTGAGCAACTTTCCCGGGTGGGAGAAGTTACAAATACAATCTAGCTACGCAAGTTGCACAGTACTATGCAACGTTCGTAGGGAGATTGTAATTTAACTCCTTTGTTCTCACTGATGTCCAGCCAGGCACTGTAGGGAGTTGCGACGGGGTAACACCATCAGAGGAGATTAATTCCTGCTTGATGGTGTCAAGGACCACCAACATCTTCTCGTGGTCCACCATGGTCGGCGACAGCTGGTCTAGCCTATCTGTTCCCTCTCTTGTTCTTTCAAGAATAATTTCCTGAATCAAATAGGAGTCTGCATCAGTAATCCTGATAGCTCCAGCATGGCCCCATAGAACATGGTATGCAGATCTAATTCAGGTGTCCTCTTCTCCTCCATGGCTTCTTCCTCTCCATGGCTTCTTCCTCAGAGGCAAGATCTCTTGTCTCAAGGGCCTCTATTCCATCCAGATCGCAAATCTCTTAAGTTTAATGGTGTGGAGATTGTTTCAGAATTAGGCATTCACAGGGCTTTTTCAGACTGTTATTGACATGGTTGCAAGCTAGGAAACCTGTGACCCAAAAGATTTAACTCTAGATTTGGAAGGTATACTTTGAATGGTGTTCTTCCAGAGGTTTTTTCCTGGCATTTCGTTAGGATTCCTAGAATTCTTCAGTTTCTTCAGGATGGTCTTGACAAAGGATTATCTGCTGGTTCCTTAAAGAGTCTAATTTTCTGCCCTATATATATTCTTTTTCTCTAAAATATAGCTAATCTTCCTGGTGTTCAGACTTATTGTCCAAGCATTGGTGAAAATTAGACCAATTGTGACACCTATTTCTCCACCTTGGAATTAGAAGTTTGTTCTTTCAGTTCTCCAAGGTCCTACTTTCAGGCCTATGCCTAGCATAGATATAAACATTTTCTCTTGTTGGGTTCTTTTTCTTTTAGCTATCGCCTCAGCTAGAAGGGTTTTTGAATTGTCTGCTTTATCTTGTGAGTCTGCCTTTCTGGCTTTTCATAAAGATAAGGCAGTTCTTCGTGCCAAGTATGATTTTCTTCCTAAGGTTGTTTCTTCAGAAAATGTCAACCAGGAGATTGTTAGTCCTTCGTTGTGTCCGGATCCTTCTATTTCTAAGGAACGACTTCTGCATAACCTTGAAGTTCTAGCTCGCAATTCTCTTGTGCCGTTTGTAATGCATGCTCTGTATGCAATAAACTCACATCTATTCACAACCTATTCATTTCACATTGACTTAAACCGTTAGTACTAGACTGATTATTAATGATCACTTCAAAAATAAAATTTATACCATTAGAAAAGACACCTACACCTCAAACCCAGACCTCCTACCCACTCCTTCTATTGACAAAACTCTCTGCTACTTTCCTCCTGTAACAGAGGAAGTCTCTGTACTCTTATCTTCAACTCATTTCACAACCTGCCCACTTGATCCAATTCCTTCACAACTTCTTCCCTCTTTCTCTCTGCTTCACTAACCCCTACCCTAATTCACCTCTTTAACCAGTCTCTCATAACTGGCATATTTTCCGATACATTCAGCCCTTGCTTGACCCCTCCACCCTTCTAACTATCGACTGGTCTTCTTACATCCCTTTGCTTTCAAATTATTGGAACGACTGGTCTATAATTGTCTAACTCAATTTCTCACAACCAACTCCTTACTTGATCCACTACAATCTGGTTTCCTGCCTAAATACTCAACAGAAACCGGTCTCACTAAAGTAACAAATAACCTGTTATGAGCTAAATCAAAGGGCCACTACTCCTTACAAATTCTTCTTGACCTATCCACTGCTTTTGACACAGTTAACCATCCTCCTAAAAATCCTAAATTCGTTTGGGATCCAAGAGACTGCCCTCTCCTGGTTTCCTTCATATGTCTCAAATGGCTTGTTTTCAGTTTCCTTTAACGTATTTTCTGAATCTTTGCCCCTCTCAGTTGGAGTACCGCAAGGCTCTGTCTTGGGTACCTTGCTTTTCTCTCTCTATACTTCAGTCAACTGTGAACAACAGTGTTTAATAAAGTGACGTTTTGGGGTAAAACAGCCCCTTCTTCTGACACAAAATATATATATATATAACACTAAAGAAAGCTTAACGAAAGCTGCTCAGAAATAAATATAAATAATTACTAGTAGTGTTGTGTATATATATAGAATAAAGCAGAAGTAATGTAAATAATGGATTTATTATACAATAATAATATATTATATATATATATATATATATACATTTTATTTATTATATATATATATATATATATATATATATATATATATATATATATATATATATATATATATATATATATATATATAAAATTATTCAACTAGCTACACAGCCAGAAGGTGATAGTCTAAAGATATACTACAGATACCCAATGTATATGCCCCCCCCTCCCCCTATTTATATTGTAACAGTTTTATTAAGTGGTTCAACAGTTCTATTAAGTGGTGACATTAAAGGACCATTACATCATACAGTAGAATTATTGCATAGCTAAAAAGTGCATCACAAAAAGACAACACAATAACATTTACTAAATTAACAGATTTTTTTCTAATGTTCAAAATTTGCAAACTTAGCATAATACAGTGCCATCAGGTGAGTTACTATTGTTGTTTTTATTTTAACTCCCTTATGCAAGATTATACTATGCATTGCCTAGTCCCTTTTTTATGTTTTTTTAAATGTGTTTTAGCCCTCCATTTTGTGCAATGTATGAAGCAAAATGACTTACAATTTGGTCTTACAATGGGACTTTTTATAGAGGAATATATCCTATTTTTTTTAATTTTTTTTATGCATTACTTTCATGTTGGCCCACAACCCCAGAGACTGTCTGCAGTGGCACTTAGTGGTGTTGGAAGTATATCCCCATATCACACTGCAGGCCTGATTTATTGTGCCCTGTACCCATTTATAGCAAGTATATGCCCATATCGCACTACAGAACAGGTTTATAGTATTCTGTACCACTTTATGCAAGGTATATGCCCATATCACAATACAGAGCAGGTTTATAGTATCCTGTACCTCTTTATGCCAAGTACATGCCCATATCACAGTACAGAGCAAATTTATAGTACCCTGTACTTCTGTATGCTAGATGTATGCTCATATCACAGTACAGGCCAGATTTATAGTACCCACTGGGAAGTAATACACTTCGGTCCACAGAGAATGAGAGTGAGAGCCCCAAACTAGGCAGTGATATCTTTGCCCAAATGTGTTGATGCACTGCTGCAGAGGACATCGAATAAATGTATAAGCCTCAGCTACATCCACTCTTCACTGGCACAGTCGTAGAAAAATGACTGGTACAGGCTTAGAAAATAACTAAACATACAAACTCATGCACACTGCGTAGTTAACCATGGACAAACATATTCCAATACCATTTGCTAATTTTTGATACGTATTAAAATACAACACTGTCAATCTCAAACAGTGTATATAGCAGGTATATTGACAGGACTAGAAACCACTGCACAGGATACTCCACTTTGGTTATTCACAAGTATTTTGCAAGTGCATTACAGGTAAAAATCGACAAAGTTTGTCTCCATAACTATAGGTTCAGTATTACTGAGTAGATATATCACAGCTCACACTTCCCATTGTAGGTATAAAATCACACTTCCCATTGCAGGTATAAAATCTTGTATCACTCTTAGTATACAGAAGTTGTGATAATTTTCGAAGTCAGCCTTCTCAAACTAAACAAATGGACAAACTTGGTTACTCACTGTTATCCGGCCTCACTCATGCAAGATGGCGGAAAGACTGTTACAATCTGTTTCACCGGACAGCGTTACCTGTGGAAAACCTGTGACTTGAATTTCCTTCGCAGCAACCTCCAAATGCTGCAATTCTTTACCAATATCCACCGTATGTAGAAATAAAAGTCTTATAATAGAAAGAGCATTAAACCATTGCGGTAGATTTATTCAAATATACAAACAGGTGAACACCACTCCACACACACCTCTCAGCCACATCCGACGTGTTTCCTGCCGCTAAACGGCACTTCGTCAGGGATATTGACAGCTGTTGTGAACCTCCCTTAAAAAGGCTGAACCCTCGCATACAAATTTAAAGGTACAATACTTCCTCTAAAGCCTTACATTCAAGGTGGTTATACAAACACATTGTTACAAAGTAAAATAACATAAAATATTCGATACAATGTTACAATTTGAGCACACTAAAATTAACACATGATCTCACACAGAAAGGAACTTCTAGCTTCATACGATATAAATATATATATTGCTCCATGTATATAAATGTTATTCTTACAACTCATAACCAGCCCATAGTTGGATATACTGATTTAAGAATTAATTACAATTGATGTATAAAACATTCCCACAATTCATAATGATGACAATATAATAGGTATTTGAATAGTAAATTACAAATGAAAATTCATCTGTTCCAATTTCAGAATATTATATTTAGATAGGACCCACAATGTGTTTTAGTCCTAGATTAAAAATATTTGTTCTAAATACTAATATTTTCAATAGCCAATAGATTTTAAAACTGGAAATATATCCTAATTACCTATATACAATTTTACATCTGAAATCATGTTTA
The DNA here is from genome assembly GCF_027579735.1 of Bombina bombina. Lineage (NCBI taxonomy): Eukaryota > Metazoa > Chordata > Amphibia > Anura > Bombinatoridae > Bombina > Bombina bombina. Next base: position 632,805,796 of record NC_069499.1, read on the forward strand.
TACCCAAAGGACTTCGGGTTTTCAATGTATATATCCAATAGACTTCGCTCCTATTGAGGGCTTGAACTCTATTACCCCCAACATTTTGTTTAGGTATCAAATCAATACCTTGAAAGGAGAAAAGTGTATTGATATATTCCAATTCTTGTTTATTATAATTATCATTTCTTCTATGTAATGCAAAGTGCTTAGATACAGGGGTTTTTGGTATATCATTTTCCAAGGACAACAGGTGCTCCCTCACTCTATCCTTGAGCATTCTTGTAGTTCTTCCTGTATATTGACTTTGACACAGTTTACATGTAATCAAATATATTACAAATCTTGAGTTACAATCTATATGATGATTGACCTTATATGTATTTCCAGTGACAGTCGAAGTGAAGGTATCACTTTTTTTCATATAACTACATGATTTACAAGGTACACCTCCACATTTAAAACTACCATTACTTTTTCCTAACCACATTTTATTTTCAGTTTTTACTTTATCAGCAAAATTCCGTTTCAGACTATTCTCTATAGTTTCTGATCTTCTAGAGACACATCTGACTCCTTTTTCTATAGTTGCTTTTAATTTAGGATCATTTTTCAACAGTGGAGTAAATCTTTGTACAATTCTACATATATCCTGATACTGTCTACTAAACTTTGTTGGAAAAGTCAACCTATCAATGTCTCCACTTGCTCTCCTAGGTTTATCCTTTAAAAAAGTCTTTCTATCCATCTCATTAACTGCTTTCATGGTTTTAATTAAATCCTTCTTGTTGTACCCCCTATCACTCAGTCTGTCCACTAAATTGTTAGCTTGATCCAAATAAGTCTCCTTGTCACTACAATTACACCTAAGGCGCATAAATTGCCCCTTGGGAATTCATTTCTTTAAACAATAGGGGTGACCTGAGTCAGCCCTCAATATGGTATTACCAGAAGTTTTCTTCTGTTAAGTGTGATCAGTCCACGGGTCATCATTACTTGTGGGATATTAACTGCTCCCCTACAGGAAGTGCAAGAGGATTCACCCAGCAGAGTTGCTATATAGCTCCTCCCCTCTACGTCACCTCCAGTCATTCTCTTGCACCCAACGACTAGATAGGATGTGTGAGAGGACTATGGTGATATATTTAGTTTTTATATCTTCAATCAAAAGTTTGTTATTTTATAATAGCACCGGAGTGTGTTATTCCTTCTCTGGTAGAATTTGAAGAAGAATCTACCTGAGTTTTTCTATGATTTTAGCCGGAGTAGTTAAGATCATATTGCTGTTTCTCGGCCATCTGAGGAGTGAGGTAAACTTCAGATCAGGGGACAGCAGGCAGATTAATCTGCAAAGAGGTATGTAGCAGTTTATTATTTTCTGACATGGAATTGATGAGAAAATCCTGCCATACCGTTATAATGTAAACTCAGCCTTGAATGCAGTAGATGTAGCTGATATCAGGCTGTCATGTATGTATATTTTACACTTCAGTTTTCTGGGAAATGGTACTTCTCTGGCTTTTAAACTGTATACATAGACTTAACCTATTTTGCAGGGACTTGCAATAGGTTTTAAATGACAATTAATTATTGAGGTAAAATGTTTTTTTGCTGGCATGTAAAAACGTTTTTTTCTCTGAGGTACTGGGTGAAAAAATGTTGTGGGCACTTTTTTTCCACTTGGCAATAGTTTTGATTTAAATTAGAGCAGTTCACTGATCCCTCTCACTGTTATGTGTGTGGGGGAGGGGCCATTTTGGTGCTTTCACTATGCATCAGAAAAACTCAGTCAGAGGTTCATTTTCTTCCTGCATGATCCGGTTCATCTCTACAGAGTTCAGGGATCTCAAGAGTCTTTTTTGAGGGAAGTAATCATACAGCAGAGCTGTGCTGATTGTATTGACTGTGATATAAAAAACGTTTATTTGTGTATTTTTTTTCTGCTGCCTGGGTTAGTTATCATTTGCTGAGGGGAACAATCCTTTGCTAAAACTGTATATTCTGACAAAGATTGATGCTATAACTTAATTATTTTATCTGTTATAATATTTTTCTGTGCTTCTTAAAGGCACAGTTCGTTTTCATATTATTTGTAAATTACTTTGAAAAGTATTTCCAAGTTGCTGTTTATTTGCTAGTGTGTTAAACATGTCTGATTCAGAGGAAGATATCTGTGCTATATGTGCTAAAGCCAAAGTGGAGCCCAATAGAAATTTATGTACTAAATGTATTGATGCTACTTTAAAAAATAGTCAATCTGTACAAATTGAACATATTTCACCAAACAACGAGGGGAGAGTTATGCCGACTAACTCGCCTCACGTGTCAGTACCTGCATCTCCCGCTCAGGAGGTGCGTGATATTGTAGCGCCGAGTGCATCTGGGCGGCCATTACAAATCACATTACAAGATATGGCTACTGTTATGACTGAAGTTTTGGCTAAACTACCAGAACTAAGAGGTAAACGTGATCACTCTGGGATGAGAACAGAGTGCGCTGATAATGCAAGGGCCATGTCTGATACTGCGTCACAGTTTGCAGAACATGAAGACGGAGAGCTTCATTCTGTGGGTGACGGTTCTGATCCAAATAAACTGGACTCAGACATTTCAAATTTTAAATTTAAGCTTGAGAACCTCCGTGTGTTACTAGGGGAGGTATTAGCGGCTCTGAATGATTGTAACACAGTTGCAATCCCAGAAAAAATGTGTAGGTTGGATAAATATTTTGCGGTACCGACGAGTACTGACGTTTTTCCTATACCTAAGAGACTTACTGACATTGTTACTAAGGAGTGGGATAGACCCGGTGTGCCTTTCTCACCCCCTCCTATATTCAGAAAAATGTTTCCAATAGACGCCGCCACACGGGACTTATGGCAAATGGTCCCTAAGGTGGAGGGAGCAGTTTCTACTTTAGCTAAGCGTACCACTATCCCAGTGGAGGATAGCGGTGCTTTTTCAGATCCAATGGATACAAAATTAGAGGGTTACCTTAAGAAAATGTTTGTTCAACAAGGGTTTATATTGCAACCTCTTGCATGTATTGCGCCTGTCACGGCTGCAGCAGCATTTTGGTTTGAGTCTCTGGAAGAGACACTTCAATCATCCACACTAGATGACATCACACACAAACTTAAATTCCTTAAGTTAGCTAATTCATTTATTTCAGATGCCGTAGTACATTTAACTAAACTTGCGGCTAAAAATTCAGGATTCGCCATTCAGGCACGCAGAGCTCTGTGGCTAAAATCCTGGTCAGCTGATGTTACGTCTAAATCTAAATTGCTTAATATTCCTTTCAAAGGGCAGACCTTATTCGGGCCCGGCTTGAAAGAGATTATTGATGACATTACAGGAGGTAAAGGTCATGCCCTGCCTCAGGACAAGGCCAAAGCCAAGGCTAGACAGTCCAATTTTCGTTCCTTTCGTAATTTCAAAGCAGGAGCAGCATCAACTTCCTCTGCACCAAAACAGGAAGGAGCTGTTGCTCGCTACAGACAAGGCTGGAAACCTAACCAGTCCTGGAACAGGGGCAAACAGGCCAGAAAACCTGCTGCTGCCCCTAAGACAGCATGAATTGAGGGCCCCCGATCCGGGACCGGATCTAGTGGGGGGCAGACTTTCCCTCTTCGCCCAGGCTTGGGCAAGAGATGTTCAGGATCCCTGGGCGTTAGAGATCATATCTCAGGGATACCTTCTGGACTTCAAATCCTCTCCCCCAAGAGGGAGATTTCATCTGTCAAGGTTGTCAACAAACCTAACAAAGAAGGAAGCGTTTCTACGCTGCGTACAAGATCTTTTATTAATGGGAGTGATCCATCCAGTTCCGCGGTTGGAACAAGGACAAGGGTTTTACTCAAATCTGTTTGTAGTTCCCAAAAAAGAGGGAACCTTCAGGCCAATCTTGGATTTAAAGATCCTAAACAAATTCCTAAGAGTTCCATCGTTCAAGATGGAAACTATTCGAACAATTTTGCCCATGATCCAAGAGGGTCAGTACTTGACCACAGTGGATTTAAAGGATGCTTACCTTCACATACCGATTCACAGAAGTCATTACCGGTATCTAAGGTTTGCCTTTTTAGACAGGCATTACCAGTTTGTAGCTCTTCCATTCGGACTGGCTACGGCTCCAAGAATCTTCACAAAGGTTCTGGGCACTCTTCTGGCGGTACTAAGACCGCAAGGAATTTCAGTAGCTCCGTACTTAGACGACATACTGATACAAGCTTCAAGCTTTCAAACTGCCAAATCTCATACAGAGATAGTACTGGCATTTCTAAGGTCGCATGGATGGAAAGTGAACGAAGAGAAAAGTTCTCTCTTTCCACTCACAAGAGTTCCCTTCCTGGGGACTCTGATAGATTCTGTAGAAATGAAGATTTACCTGACAGAGGACAGGTTAACAAAACTTCAAAGTGCATGCCGTGTCCTTCATTCCATTCAAGAGACCAGAAATTCTCTTCTATGGTGGCTTTATCGGCCACATCTGTCCAGGGGAATGCCATTCAGCAGGTCAGACTGGTCAATTGTAACAACAGACGCCAGCCTACTAGGTTGGGGCGCTGTCTGGAATTCTCTGAAGGCTCAGGGACTATGGAATCAGGAGGAGAGTCTTCTTCCAATAAACATTCTGGAATTGAGAGCAGTCCTCAATGCTCTTCTGGCTTGGCCCCAGTTAGCAACTCGGGGGTTCATCAGGTTCCAGTCGGACAACATCACGACTGTAGCTTATATCAACCATCAGGGAGGGACAAGAAGCTCCCTAGCAATGATGGAAGTATCGAAGATAATTCGCTGGGCAGAGTCTCACTCTTGCCACCTGTCTGCAATCCACATCCCGGGAGTGGAGAACTGGGAGGCGGATTTCTTAAGTCGTCAGACTTTTCATCCGGGGGAGTGGGAACTTCATCCAGAGGTCTTTGCCCAAATACTTCGACGTTGGGGCAAACCAGAGATAGATCTCATGGCGTCTCGACAGAACGCCAAGCTTCCGCGCTACGGGTCCAGATCCAGGGATCCGGGAGCGGTCCTGATAGATGCCTTGACAGCACCATGGACCTTCAGGATGGCTCATGTGTTTCCACCTTTCCCGATGCTTCCTCGATTGATTGCCAGAATCAAACAGGAGAAAGCATCAGTGATTCTAATAGCGCCTGCATGGCCACGCAGGACTTGGTATACAGATCTGGTGGACATGTCATTCTGTCCACCTTGGTCGTTACCTCTGAAACAGGACCTTCTGATTCAGGGTCCTTTCAAACATCAAAATCTAACTTCTCTGAAGCTGACTGCTTGGAAATTGAACGCTTGATCTTATCAAGGCGTGGTTTTTCTGAGTCAGTTATTGATACCTTAATACAGGCTAGGAAGCCTGTTACCAGAAAGATTTACCATAAAATATGGCGTAAATACCTATATTGGTGCGAATCCAAAGGTTACTCTTGGAGTAAGGTTAGGATTCCTAGGATATTGTCTTTTCTACAAGAAGGTTTAGAAAAGGGGTTATCCGCTAGTTCCTTAAAGGGACAGATCTCAGCTCTGTCCATTCTGTTACACAAGCGTCTGTCAGAAGTTCCAGACGTTCAGGCTTTTTGTCAGGCTTTGGCCAGGATTAAACCTGTGTTTAAAGCTGTGGCTCCACCATGGAGTTTAAACCTTGTTCTTAACGTTTTACAGGGTGTTCCGTTTGAACCCCTTCATTCCATTGATATAAAGTTGTTATCTTGGAAAGTTCTATTTTTAATGGCTATTTCCTCGGCTCGAAGAGTCTCTGAGTTATCAGCCTTACATTGTGATTCTCCTTATTTGATTTTTCACTCGGATAAGGTAGTTCTGCGTACTAAGCCTGGGTTCTTACCTAAGGTAGTCACTAACAGGAATATCAATCAGGAGATTGTTGTTCCATCCTTGTGCCCAAATCCTTCTTCGAGGAAGGAACGTCTTTTGCACAATCTGGATGTAGTTCGTGCCCTTAAATTTTATTTACAGGCAACTAAAGATTTTCGACAAACGTCTTCCCTGTTTGTCGTTTACTCTGGTCAGAGGAGAGGTCAAAAAGCTTCTGCTACCTCTCTCTCTTTTTGGCTTCGTAGCATAATTCGTTTAGCTTATGAGACTGCTGGACAGCAGCCTCCTGAAAGAATTACAGCTCATTCCACTAGAGCTGTGGCTTCCACTTGGGCCTTTAAGAATGAGGCCTCTGTTGAACAGATTTGCAAGGCTGCAACTTGGTCTTCGCTTCATACTTTTTCCAAATTTTACAAATTTGACACTTTTGCTTCCTCGGAGGCTATTTTTGGGAGAAAGGTTCTTCAGGCAGTGGTTCCTTCTGTATAAAGAGCCTGCCTATCCCTCCCGTCATCCGTGTACTTTTGCTTTGGTATTGGTATCCCACAAGTAATGATGACCCGTGGACTGATCACACTTAACAGAAGAAAACATAATTTATGCTTACCTGATAAATTCCTTTCTTCTGTAGTGTGATCAGTCCACGGCCCGCCCTGTTTTTTAAGGCAGGTCTAAATTTTAAATTATACTCCAGTCACCACTACACCCTTGGCTTCTCCTTTCTCGTTGGTCCTTGGTCGAATGACTGGAGGTGACGTAGAGGGGAGGAGCTATATAGCAACTCTGCTGGGTGAATCCTCTTGCACTTCCTGTAGGGGAGCAGTTAATATCCCACAAGTAATGATGACCCGTGGACTGATCACACTACAGAAGAAAGGAATTTATCAGGTAAGCATAAATTATGTTTTTTTCCTAAAAGTCCTAGTATTTATGCAGCCTTTTATGCTATCCCCTATTAGTGTTAGGTCAAGATAATCTACACTTTCATCAGAGTTATAGTATGTAAATTGTAGAAAATAGAAATAGAAAATAACTAACCCGGCTTGTTCAACACATCAGCTGAACTGCTTTTCCCCTATCATATACTGCGTGGCCGGGCGTGCTGACTGTAGAGGTACTACAGTACACAGTACACGTCTTGCCTCTAGTCCTATATATATACACACATACACACACACACACACACACACACATATTAATATATATATATATATATATATATATATATATACACACACACATACACACACATATATTAATATATATATATAAATATATAATATGTGTGTGTATATATATATATATATATATATATATATATATATTATGTGTGTGTATATATATATGTATATATATATATTAATATATGTGTGTGTGTGTGTATATGTATATATATATATATATCAGACCAGATCTATCAGCAAAATGTAGCAGGCACTTCCCTATTATCTTCCTGTCCAGCAGCTTGAGGTGAGGGTGCCTAACTGCTTATTAATCACTGCAGATTGAAATGCATAGAACAGGTGCAGACCCAATACTATCTAACATGCTAACGATGCAGAGAACTGATTGCAGAAAAATGCAAGTAAAAAAAACGTTTTTGTTCATTAAACTTAGTTTGATGATGATGCAGTCTGTTGTGTAATTATTTTATTAAGTGCTGTAAACAAATGTTTTTGTTCATTAAACTTAGTTTGATGATGATGCAATCTATATTATTAGGTTTATAATTCTGTTTAACATTTAAAGTCTTCATTTCAAAGCTTTAAAAATAATGTATTAGATGTTACTTATGACAATTTTGAGAGGGGCCTGGAACCTAACCCCCTCACTTCCCATTGACTTACATTATAAACTGGGTTTCAATTTACAACGGTTTCAATTTACAACCATTCCTCCTGGAACCTAACCCCGGCTTAAGCTGAGGGCTACCTGTATATGTGTATCTATGTGTGTGTGTGTATATGTATATGTGTGTGCATACATACATACATACATACATACATACATACATACATACATACATACACACACATGCGCCACTTTATTAGGTACTGGGTTGGACCCCCTTTTGCCTTAAGAACTGCCTTAATTCGTGGCATAGATTCAACAAGGTGTTGGAAACATTCCTCAGAGATTTCGGTCCATATTGACATGATAGCATCATACAATTGCTGCAGATTTGTCGGCCGCACATGCATGTGGATTGAGATCTGGTGACTGTGGACAGTGAACTCTTTGTCATGTTCAAGAAACCAGTTTGAGATGAATTGAACTTTGTGACATGGTGCATTATCCTTCTGGAAGTAGCCATCAGAAGATGTGTGTACACTGTTGTCATAAAGGGATGGACATAGTCCGCAACAATACTCTGGTAGCTGAAGCATGTGGCACTGCACTATGTGCATAATGTGTCCAGCTTCTTTATATCTATCACATCACAGCTCAGATTATAGCATAAACACCAAGAGACACTTTGCTAAAGGGAAATAAGACAACAGTAAGTATGAGATGGTTTCTTTATAAAAAAAAAAATATTTATTTTCCATAGAAAAAGTAATGTGATACAAATCAATATCATCCAAGATGAAGATTGAGTTATAATGTCCATAAGATTAGTTCTTTGAATATACGCACAAGTTTGGTGGACTGAGTGGCGTATTGTAAAAGTTTTGCAGGTCATATATGGTTTTGCCATATATTATTGTCGCCAAAGTTGCAGTGTATCATGTTTATATTAATCATTAATACATGCAAAACTTTTCAACAAAAAAAGAAAAACAAAAAACATTTAAAGAAAAAACTCAAGAACACAAATATATAACATTGTGAGATTTTTAAATAACTTATATTGAATATAATATATCCTGTTCAGTAATATCAACATGACCTCAGGCTATTAGACATTTATTATGAGGAAAGGTATAGATGGATTGTGAGGTCATGAATGAGATGGTTTCTTAAAGGGACATTAAACACTAAATACATGCTAGATAGAATGATACATTCAAAGAAAAGATTAGTCCATGAGTAACATGTAGATGTATTTTTTAAAGTTTCATTAGTTGTTTAAAAAGTGACAAAATAAGTGTAAAGTTTTAGTGTCTATATAACACTGGGAGCTGCCATGTTGTAACTTGTTACCTTCTCTGCTGTGGCCAATTAGAGACAGTTATAAATAGAGTGTGCAGCCAATGGTTGTGCTGGATGGTTGTGCTGAAAAGCTCACAATTTCAGAATGGAATTACAGGCAGAGTACAAAATAAATAATGAAAGTATATTGCAGAGCTGTTTTATGTATACAATTTATCATTTTATATTACCATCTCAAAGTGTTTAATGTCCCTTTAATGTGATGCAAATTAGGTAGTAATTGCACAGCCTAGCAAACACTGTACAAAATGATTTTGAAATTGGGACACCCATGTCTAGAGGGAGTCGGGGAATAACTTCAATGATATGTTTATACAATGTGTTTGTCCCTTTAATTATATTAAGGGTCTCTGGTCTTTGTAGAAAATCTCTCCTCAGTACCTGGGTCTGCTCCCAGACTGACATATTCCTCATAGCTCTGACAGGTACATTACAAACGACCTGTAAATATGGCTGCCAGATGGGAATTTGTGCTTATTTTATCTAATTTTATCAGTTTTTTTAAATGGAAAAGTTAAACACACATACATATGAACAAATCTACTTATTTGTTTCACATTTAATATTGATTATTTCAAGGACCACTAGTGTAAAAATAAAATCTTTACTTTTTAGCATTTTTTTTTTTTTTTTTGAAAAGCAGGGAATTTGTTTAAAGATACATTTATTTTATGCTTTGCTAGAATGCCCATTAACATCTGTTTTAATACATGTGAAAGTATTACACTTCTCTAATCAGTGTTGCACTCATAAACATAAAATAAGAACAAACTTGTAGATCACTCATGAATGAGGAGCAAATGGAAACGTTTTTACTAGAGCACATAAGGAAGGCGTTTGAACTTGTATTAGCGTCTGCTGGTTAGAAAGATTTACTACCTTGTAAAAGCTTCAGAGGACTGAATGCACTTAAAATGTTTTTCGATTACATCTGCTATGGGTCACATAAAGGCAAGTGATTGGAAGTGCAAAACTTCCTTCGAATAAGATCCTCTCGCCTTGGAAGCGTTAAAGGGACAGTATACATCAAAATTTTTCTTATTTAAAAAGATATATAATCCCTTTATTACCCATTCCATAACCAACACAGTTATATTAATATACTTTTTACCTCTGTGATTACTTTGTATCTAAGGGTCTCTGGTCTTTGTAGAAAATCTCTCCTCAGTACCTGGGTCTGCTCCCAGACTGACATATTCCTCATAGCTCTGACAGGTACATTACAAACGACCTGTAAATATGGCTGCCAGATGGGAATTTGTGCTTATTTTATCTAATGTTATCAGTTTTTTTTAAATGGAAAAGTTAAACACACATACATATGAACAAATATACTTATTTGTTTCACATTTAATATTGATTATTTCAAGGACCACTAGTGTAAAAATAAAATCTTTACTTTTTAGCATTTTTTTTTTTTTGAAAAGCAGGGAATTTGTTTAAAGATACATTTATTTTATGCTTTGCTAGAATGCCCATTAACATCTGTTTTAATACATGTGAAAGTATTACACTTCTCTAATCAGTGTTGCACTCATAAACATAAAATAAGAACAAACTTGTAGATCACTCATGAATGAGGAGCAAATGGAAACGTTTTTACTAGAGCACATAAGGAAGGCGTTTGAACTTGTATTAGCGTCTGCTGGTTAGAAAGATTTACTACCTTGTAAAAGCTTCAGAGGACTGAATGCACTTAAAATGTTTTTCGATTACATCTGCTATGGGTCACATAAAGGCAAGTGATTGGAAGTGCAAAACTTCCTTCGAATAAGATCCTCTCGCCTTGGAAGCGTTAAAGGGACAGTATACATCAAAATTTTTCTTATTTAAAAAGATAGATAATCCCTTTATTACCCATTCCATAACCAACACAGTTATATTAATATACTTTTTACCTCTGTGATTACTTTGTATCTAAGCCTTTGCAGACAGCCTCCTTATCTAAGTGCCTTTGACAGACATGCAGTGTAGTCAATCAGTAAAGACTCCAAAACAACTTCACGGGAGTGAGCACAATGTTATCTATATTACACATGTGAACTAGCACAGTCTAACTGTGAAAAACTTTCAAAATGCTCTGAACTAGGAGGCGGTTTTCAATTGTTTAGAAATCAGTTTGAGCCTAGCTAGGTTTAGCTTTTCAAAAATACCACCAAGGGAACAAAGCAAATTTGATGATAAAAGTAAATAGGAAAGTTGTTTAAAATTGCATGTCCTATCTGAATCATCAAAGTTTAGTTTTGACTTTACTGTCCCTTTAAAACATGGGTGTTAAATAACATGCTCTAATCTGTTAGACACGAACGAGAATGTAATTTTAAGACTATCGATCCTGTAGTATTGTGTGTTTAACCCCCTTCCACTGAGGTTAAACACACAATAGAAATACCGGTTGGGACTCGCAATGCACTGCTGGTTCAAAGCGAAACTCGCCTCAGATGTGCAACTAGCACTGCTGATTTGGATCAGCAGTGTTTTCTGCTCGGTAGCAGCAGAACACTGAGTCCTGAGCAGTATTTCTATTGTGTGTTTAACCCCATTGCGGGGGTTGAATACAAGAGCTGCAACAACTAATTAATATAATCCAATATTTATCAATTTATAAAAATAATCTAAATTGTCAATCTCATTTGACTAGTTGGCGTTCACACTGCATTAGCTGCTTTACTCCAATGACCTCCTGTGCATGGTGTTATGTTTTATGGATATGTCCTTTTCACTTTTTCATGACAGTATAAGTTTCTTTTTCACCTTACTACTACTCCTGGCTTATGTGGGTTAGATCACCTGTGCAACCCAGAAATACGAGGAGTCATCATTTGGATTGCTTCTATATTAATTCAGACCTGCCAATTTACATGGTTTGGCTGTGTGACACACGATTTGCTGTGTTTTCTCACGGTCACCCAGTGATCTACAGTAACAGCTAGGAGGCAACCTGAGGAGGACCTCAACAGCCAAGTTAGAAATTAAGTCTTGGCCTTACTTTGTTGAGAGGCCCCTTGCCAAAGCGGAAAATCCTTTACATTGTGGAGAACTAACAAAGATAAATATCCCAGCTTGGTGAGATTAGAAAAATCCTACTTATGCATCTCGGGTACCTTAACACCATCTGAGTGCCTCTTCTCTGCTACAGGCAATATAGCTTGCAAAAAGAGAGCCAACCTCAGCCAGGAGCATGTGGACCTGTTGACATTTTTGCATATCATTGCAAAGTTTATGTAAATGACAGAGGCCTAGATTTGGAGTTTGGCGGTAGAAGGGCTGTTAACGCTCCGCAGGCTTTTTTCTGGCCGCACCATAAATTTAACTCTGGTATCGAGAGTTCAAACAAATGCTGCGTTAGGCTCCAAAAAAGGAGCATAGAGCATTTTTACCGCAAATGCAACTCTCGATACCAGAGTTGCTTACGGACGCGGCCAGCCTCAAAAACGTGCTCGTGCACGATTCTCCCATAGGAAACAATGGGGCTGTTTGAGCTGAAAAAAAAACTAACACCTGCAAAAAAGCAGCGTTCAGCTCCTAACGCAGCCCCATTGTTTCCTATGGGGAAACACTTCCTACGTCTGCACCTAACACTCTAACATGTACCCCGAGTCTAAACACCCCTAACCTTACACTTATTAACCCCTAATCTGCCGCTCCCGCTATCGCTGACCCCTGCATATTTTTTTTAACCCCTAATCTGCCGCTCCGTAAACCGCCGCAACCTACGTTATCCCTATGTACCCCTAATCTGCTGCCCTAACATCGCCGACCCCTATATTATATTTATTAACCCCTAATCTGCCCCCCACAACGTCGCCGACACCTGCCTACACTTATTAACCCCTAATCTGCCGAGCGGACCGCACCGCTACTATAATAAAGTTATTAACCCCTAACCCGCCTCACTAACCCTATCATAAATAGTATTAACCCCTAATCTGCCCTCCCTAACATCGCCGACACCTAACTTCAATTATTAACCCCTAATCTGACGACCGGAGCTCATCGCTACTATAATAAATGGATTAACCCCTAAAGCTATCAGCCAATCGGAATTCAAGGGACGCCATCTTGGATGACGTCCCTTAAAGGAACTGTCATTCGTCGGGAGACAACGGAAGAAGAGGATGGATCCGCGTCGCCTGCTTCAAGATGGACCCGCTCCGCACCGGATGCAAGAAGATCGAAGATGCCGCTTGGAGAAGATGTTTGCCGGTCCGGATGTCCTCTTCTTGCCGGATAGGAGGAAGACTTTGGAGCCTCTTCTGGACCTCTTCAGCCACCGGATGATGGATCGCCAACCCCCGCTTGGGTTGGATGAAGATGTTGGAGCCAGGACGGATCGGTGATACCTGGATGGTGAAGACAAGGTAGGAAGATCTTCAGGGGCTTAGTGTTAGGTTTATTTAAGGGGGGTTTGGGTTAGATTAGGGGTATGTGGGTGGTGGGTTGTAATGTTGGGGGGGGGTATTGTATGTGTTTTTTTTACAGGCAAAAGAGCTGAAATTCTTGGGGCATGCCCCGCAAAGGGCCCTGTTCAGGGCTGGTAAGGTAAAAGAGCTTTTAACTTTTTTAATTTAGAATAGGGTAGGGAATTTTTTATTTTTGGGGTCTTTGTTATTTTATTAGGGGGCTTAGAGTAGGTGTAATTAATTTAAAATTGTTGTAATAATTTTCTGATGTTTGTAAATATTTTTTTATTTTTTGTAACTTAGTTCTTTTTTATTTTTTGTACTTTAGCTAGTTTATTTAATTGTATTTATTTGTAGGAATTGTGTTTAATTTATTTATTGATAGTGTAGTGTTAGGTTAATTGTAGGTAATTGTAGGTATTTTATTTAATTAATTTATTGATAGGGTAGTGTTAGGTTTAATTGTAACTTAGGTTAGGACTTATTTTACAGGTAATTTTATTATTATTTTAACTAGGTAACTATTAAATAGTTCTTAACTATTTAATAGCTATTGTACCTGGTTAAAATAATTACAAAGTTGCCTGTAAAATAAATATTAATCCTAAAATAGCTATAATATAATTATAATTTATATTGTAGCTATATTAGGATTTATTTTACAGGTAAGTATTTAGCTTTAAATAGGAATAAGTTATTTAATAAGAGTTAATTAATTTCGTTAGATGTAAATTATATTTAAGTTAGGGGGGTGTTAGTGTTAGGGTTAGACTTAGCTTTAGGGGTTAATCCATTTATTATAGTAGCGATGAGCTCCGGTCGGCAGATTAGGGGTTAATAATTGAAGGTAGGTGTCGGCGATGTTAGGGAGGGCAGATTAGGGGTTATAATACTATTTATGATAGGGTTAGTGAGGCGGATTAGGGGTTAATAACTTTATTATAGTAGCGCTCAGGTCCGCTTGGCAGATTAGGGGTTAATAAGTGTAGGCAGGTGTCGGCGACGTTGAGGGGGGCAGATTAGGGGTTAATAAATATAATATAGGGGTCGGCGATGTTAGGGCAGCAGTTTAGGGGTACATAGGGATAATGTAAGTAGCGGTGGTTTACGGTCGGAAGATTAGGGGTTAATTATTGTAAGTAGCTGGCGGCGACGTTGTGGGGGGCAGGTTAGGGGTTAATAAATGTAATATAGGGGTCGGCGGGGTTAGGGGCAGCAGATTAGGGGTACATAAGTATAACGTAGGTGGCGGTCGGCAGATTAGGGGTTAAAAAATTTAAATCGAGTGGCAGCGATGTGGGGGGACCTCGGTTTAGGGGTACATAGGTAGTTTATGGGTGTTAGTGTACTTTAGGGTACAGTAGTTAAGAGCTCTATGAACCGGCGTTAGCCCAGAAAGCTCTTAACTCCTGCTATTTTCCTGCGGCTGGAGTTTTGTCGTTAGAGCTCTAACGCTCACTTCAGAAACGACTAAATACCAGCGTTAGAAAGATCCCATTGAAAAGATAGGATACGCAATTGACGTAAGGGGATCTGCGGTATGGAAAAGTCGCGGCTGAAAAGTGAGCGTTAGACCCTTTAATCACTGACTCCAAATACCGGCGGTAGCCTAAAACCAGCATTAGGAGCCTCTAACGCTGGTTTTCACGGCTAACGCCAAACTCCAAATCTAGGCCAGAATGTTTTAAGCAGCGATAGTCTACTTCCTTCTTATCCTAACTTTTTCAAACAGTTTATGGTTTATAAAAATGTGTTCTGTTGCTTAAAGGACCACCCAGTGCAGTAGAATTGCATAATTAACAAGGGCATAATAACAAGGTGATGATTAAACACCCACTCTGAATTTCAAATAAGCAGATTTTTTTTTTTTTTTGGACAATTTTTTTTCCTCATTTTCCAGCCCCATATATCATGTGACAGACATCAGCCAATCACAGACTAGTATACATATACCCTGTGAGCTTGTGCACATGCTCAGTAGGAGTTTGTTCCCCAAAAAGTGTGAATATAAAAAGATTGAGCAATATTTGATAATGGAAGTAAATTGTAAAGTGTCTTTAAACTGCATGCTCTGACTCATAAAAGTTTATTTTGACTTGAGTGTCCCTTTTAACAATTGGACAAACAGTTGTGTTAATTTGAACATTTAGTCTGAAGTTTTTATATTTGTAACACTGTTTTTGGATTTTATTTAAATCATGGTATTGATTTTATTTTCTTCCGGTTAATAGATTGATTGAAAAAACAATCGGACGATTGATCGATTTATAAACAAAAAACGTTATTTGCAGCCCTACTAAACACAGTGCTGTAGGGTCAAAAGTCTTAAAATTACATGCGCTAACAGATAAGAGCATGTCATTTTTTGATTATAATAGCCATTTAAAGGAATAGTAAACTTTAATATTTTTAAAAAAATGTATAGTCGAAACAGTTTATACTATTTTTATTTACCTGCTTTTCCTGTAATTTTGATCAGGAAATTGTTGTTTTGTCTATTGCTCGAGGACAGACAGGACTGCTACCTTCATGATTCATATCCTTCACCCTAATTTATTACCCACAAAGCCTGTTTTATCAGCAAATTAGCTCTTTTATATCCATCCCTAAATGGTCACAATAAGGAGATAAGATAATCAAAAATCAAGAATATTTTCAAGGGATGTGTCAAATTCTTTAAAACATTTATTTTGTGTGCAGAGTGTTTGCAGTACAGTGTCCAAACCTTAACCTTTGTTGATAGATTAATATCCCTTTTATGGATAAGGACCATTGTTGTCTTTCAGTTAAATGGATATATTACTTGTTAATCAGCAAGCTGCTAGGGAATCTCTGCTAAGTAAGGTTTTAAAATAAATCAATAAAATTACCTTTTTATTACCCTTTTTTGAAATGCTGAGATTGGCAGCATGTGCGTCTCTAGTGCTGATCTCAAAACTATCATGGGCATTTATTGGTAAGTAAGCTCTTTGCGAGCAAGGAATGTGTGATATTTGCTCAAGAAAATGCTAAAAACAAAACCGTACGAAAAAAGAGGATCCTTATACCTCTAAAAAGTGCATACAATAAAAATACCCTCAGCAAGAGAGGGAATGTATGCTGTTGTGCTGTATAAATACAGCTAAATTAGCTATTGATGACAGACTATAAAAGAGAGAAACATTTAATCTTAATACTGTAGTACATAATATTCCCAACGATGTTAAAAACTGGGTGTAGCATCAAATAAAGCCAGAATTAAAATACAGCAAAATAATTAACACATACAATACTTTAAAAAGTCAATATAATTGAATGAGTCCCAGCAGACATAACTTTGGATTGATGAACAGACTTAAAGGACCATTATGCACTTATATTCTTTAAGACTTTATGTATACTTTGCATCTTATTTATAAAATGTGTCCCAATGGAAAAAAAAACGTAATTGGAATAGAGGTAAATGTTACAAACGAACTTGCATGTCTTTCATTTAATTGCCAAGAGTCCATGAGCTACTGACGTATGAGATATACATTCCTACCAGGAGGGGCCAAAGTTTCCCAAACCTCAAATGCCTATAAGTACACCTCCCACCACACCCACAACTCAGTTTTACAAACTTTGCCTCCTATGGAGGTGGTGAAGTAAGTTTGTGCTTGATTTTTATGATTTCTTCTATGATAAGTGCTTTTAAGCATTTTGAAGCCCAATTCCTCTGAGTACAGTGTTTGTCAAAGTGATATGAAGAGAGTATCACCTATTGATTTTATGGTTTCTCTCACGGGAAATCTTTTCAAGGGTTCTCTGTTATCGGTCATAGGGATTCATCTCCTACCTCCGTTTTCAGATTGACGATATACTCTTATATACCATTACCTCTGCTGATAGTTTTCAGTACTGGTTTGGATATCTGCTATATGTGGATGGGTGTCTTTCGGTAAGTATGTATCATTATTTAAGACACTCTCAGCTATGGCTTGGTGCTTTATGTGTTAATATAAAGTTTTAAATATATGTATTTTACTTATATTTGCCATGAGTCAGGTCTATGTGTATTTCCCTTTGCAGTCTAAACCGTTTCAGTATAGGAATCATATTTGGGAAGTTTATTTAAATTTTTTCCTTACCTGGGGTTCAGTCTTTTTCTAATTTGACTTTAATTTTTTTGCGGGCAAATCTAGGCCTGCAAGGGCGCAAAATGCTGTTTTTTTGGTTGCGTCAATTTTAGTTATTTTACCCTTCTCCCTTTATTGCTTGTTTTTCTCTACTGAAACTGTTACATTGTGGAAATTGAATGTTTTGCCTAATGTTATTTTTCTTATTCTGTTACATTTTGCGAGATGTCTCATTCTGATCCTGACTCTGATGTTACTGTAGAAACTATGATGCCCCGGAACACAATTCTACAAAGCTAAGTGTGTTCTTTTCATTTTTTAGTTGTAATTTCTTCAGCTCAATTATGTGTGGCATTTATCATGTTTTATGCTAGCAATGTTTCTACATGTACAATAACATTTACTGTTTTTCTTCTTAAATGGAAAAAGTCCACAGCTGGATTCATTACTTTTGGGAATTAAGAACCTGGCCACCAAGAGGAGGCAAAGGCTTAAATACTCCTCCCACTTCCCTCATCCTCCAGTCATTCTTTGCCTTTTGTCCCAGGAGGTTTGCAGAGAAGTGTCAGAATGTTTAATTTTTGTTTTTTGTCTCTTATGGAGGGTAGTACTCTTCGGCATGGGACAGGAATTTTAAGTAGTCCTGTCAGTCTCTCAGTGAGGGCTTGGATGAAAGTTAAGAGTCCGGAGATGCAGTGAGATTCTTTCTGTGAAACCATCCCGACTCATGTTAACAGCTCCTCAAGCAATCAGCGTTGTCTAACTTCACTCCGCTGACTGCTTTCTCTGATGCTACTATCCGTCACACTTGACTGTGTTCCTGTTCCACGGCGTAGATCGTTACGTTTTTATTTTATTTCTCAATGTACTGTAATTTGAATGTTTTCCCAAAAGGCTACCATCTTGCGGGTCTATCTTATCATAAGGGGGTCTCAGTGAGTCTCTTTTAGTATCCTGGAATCGAGGGTTAATATCTCCTGAGGGGGTTATTGAACAGGGGGATTTATAATCATGTTATGTGATTGAACCTGCTTATGTGTGATGGTTACTGACTCGTGGTTTGGAACATTAGAGGCCTATGGAAGTGACACAGCTTTTTGGTTGGGCACGGCTTTTTGGAATGTACTGTTCACCTTGTGTCGGGCGTGATTACGTTCTGTTTTCCATTTCCGCATTCCTGACTGTGTGGCGAAGGATATATTCTACCGCAGGGGTCTGGTCATAGGAGGTGGTGAGTGCCCCAGCCATTGTGGGTGTCAGGTGACGTTTTTTGTTTTACTACTTTAGTCCATATTTATATATCTTTTACCAGTTATGGAGGATTCTGATGCTGAGACTGTGTGCTAATTTCAGGTTCAGTTACGGAGGATTCTGATACTGAGACTATTTTGATTTCAGATTCTGTGTCAGGTGATGAATCTGGACTGGCCTTGTTGACACGTCAACCAGTTTTGTTCCGTATGCCATTTTAGAGTGACTGGTTCCTCCGGGCTTGGGGAATCAAGGGACAACTGAGCCATCCGCCTCTGGGGGTCCTGTCCTCCGAGAGGCGAGTTCCCTACTAATTCATACTTCTACACATGCGGGTAACCCAGTTTCTGATTCCTCCATGCAGGGTGGCGTGTTCCCCCCTGGAGGTTGAAGCACTTTTTTGCTTCCACATAATGTTGGCGATTGTTCGTCTGCAGAGTCCAGATGTTTATTTGAGAACGTGCTTGTGCCCTATTGTCCCGAGCCTTCCGCCTTGGTAAGGGCCTCTACAGTTCCCCGCGGGTGTAACTGTCCCTGAGTGTTGTGCCTTTCGTTACAGGATTGCGCGTCTTTGCGTATTGCTCAGACATGTTTTTCAGTTATTGAAGGACCCTATCGTTACCAGATACGGGGATTTTCAGTCTGCTAATTCAAATGGTGCACCTCATTAGACATGTGGGGATGAGGTAATCTCCTGATTGTCATTTGATTGAGATCTTTCCCAGTCTTTTTTTTTTTGGAAGATAGGGCTCCTTTTGGCTGGTCCTGTGGGTAGGCATGTCTCTTTTTGGGCGTTAACCTCCGGGTTGCCTTATACTTTATTTGTATTAGATGGGATGTCTTTTATTTGATTTTGTTCCTTCGGGAACCTTCTGGGATCGATACTTTGTTCTTCTT
Organism: Bombina bombina; assembly: GCF_027579735.1. NCBI lineage: Eukaryota > Metazoa > Chordata > Amphibia > Anura > Bombinatoridae > Bombina > Bombina bombina. Next base: position 632,825,429 of record NC_069499.1, read on the forward strand.
CGTAAGTTGTTTTGGACACGTTAGTCCTATGTTAAAGTTTCTGGGGGGTTTTTCCCTATGAGGGAGAGTTTGGCAGCTTGCCAGTTAGGACCCTAAGTGCAGGCCGGTCCTGTTGGGTTTGTTTCGGTCTTGCAACAATATTCCTTACAAAGATCATAAAAAATATATATCTTTTTAAAATCAACCTTACTCACAATGAATTACATTAAAATACCACAATGAAATACCAGAGTATGGATTGTTAACTTTCAGACAAATATAATAAAGTTTGTATATATTAATACAAACAGCCAAGTTCTATGCCAATTTATCTGAGCTGAAATAAATCTTATTTAGCTACAATAAGGCAAAATCTTATATATATATATATATATATATATATATATATATATATATATATATATATATATATATATATATATATATTACTAAATATAAAATTTCTAAATATGACTTGTTTTAAACTACACAGGACTATTAACACCAACTTAAAATACAAAGTAGGCTCTTTAAATTTACCAGCTATAATCTAATTAACTATAGCCTTAGAATGCCCTTGATTTACATATTATATATATTTGACAATTTCTTATACTTTACAAGATCACCAGTTTGAGAATTCAGTTAATATGCAAATATGTCTATCGTCATATGTTTTAGGAGAATTATGCCCATTTGTAAGGGAATTAATCTTGATAGTCTCTTATCCACAAAGAGTGTTCCAACGTATTTGTCTTACAGAAAACCGTGTTCGCACACTGGTCTCTCTATAAGCAAAAATGGCAACAGCAGGATTGCAAACGGTCACCAACCAACATTTTTCCACCAAGATCCTTTCTCTCTCTGTGCAGGGAGTTTTTGTCTGAGACAAAACTCCTCACTTCTTAATCATTCGATAATTTGGATACGCTCTTTTCTCTGACTACTGGGAAATTTAATTTTCAACAGCCAAATGCCTTTTGGATGTAATACTGGATTTAGGCCAATATTTATATATACCAATGCATTTTATATTCCATACAGCGGACATTTATCCAATATAGTATGTTTCAGTATAGTATGTTTCAGATCAATACATATATATCATATATATTTTATATATATATATATATATATATATATATATATATATATATATATATATATATATATATACACACACACACATACATACATACATACCTTTATATGAAGACTTAGTCACAGAATTCCCACATGTCTGTAGGTAACTTTAGTTCAGATGCCTTATGTGTATCCAGTTGGTTCAGGGGCATTTAACAGGTCTGTGCTAATTACTATATTCTAGGAATCTGTCTGCTTATCTGACTTATTCACAGAATCTTGTCTCCAACATTCCATGATGTATGCTGGCTTGGTTGATCATTAGGCCCATGTTTATTATCGCCTGTGGAGCTGTGAGTTTCAAAGGCCAAATTAGTGATTGAACAATTGTATAATTTAGCATATTGAGTGGGGAGGGGAAGAAAGGTTTAAGTTGATTCCTGATTATCTCAGCCATCAGTCTTTACATCCGGGAGAGGGATGTCTCTATACAGATGTGTTTTCTCAATTTCCCAGGTACCTTTTCAGGTCCAGGTATCCTCAGGTTAAGATGGTGGATGCATTAGCAGTGTCTTGGTTTTGCAACCTGACTACATCTTTCCGCCTCTGATTTATTCTTCCAAAGGTGACTTCCAAGATCATATTGGAACAGTGTCATGTGTTTCTGATAGTATCAGCATGGCCTCACAGGTTTGGTATGTGGATTTTGTTCGGATGTCCAATTGCCATCCTTGGCGGCTTTTTCTTTGGCCATCTCTCTTGTTTTAGGGGCTATTTTTCTATTGGGATCTCAAATTACTAATTTGGTGGTACAGAAATATATTGGTGATTAGTCAGAGGTTTCTCTGACTCAGTTTTTATCAATATATTGCAGACTTATAAGTCTGTTTCAAAGAACATATATTATCAGGTTTGGAAAACCTATATTTTTAGGTGTTCTCATAAATTCTCTTGGCATACTTTTAAAATTCCTAGGATTTGACATTTTTTTCAGGATGGTTTGGATAAGTTTGTCTGCAAAATTTTTTGAAGGGACAAATCTCTGTTCTTTCTGTTTTATTTTCTAGAAAGATTGTTTAAACTTCCTGATATTCACTGTTTTGTCCAGATTTTGGTTGGTCCCAACACAAGCCTGTAATCTCCCAACTTCACTCCCAGTCACCCCCTCTGCCACTCTCCACATCCTCCTCCCAACCACTGAGTGAAGTGGCATCCCTATTGTCTTCCTCACACATCTCACTACCTGCCCACTTGACCCTATTCCTTCGCATCTAATACCTTCTCTGTCTCCCACCCTCACTCCGGCTCTTACCCACATATTCAACCTATCCCTTTCTACCAGCTCATTCTCTGTCTCCTTCAAACATGTAAAGGTCACCCCATCCTCAAAAAACCCTCCCTTGACCCTAACTCTCCTGCAAACTACCGCCCCATATCATTGTTCCCGCTAGCTTCAAAAATCCTTGAAAAACTAGTTTTCGATCACCTAACCCACTTCCTGTTCTCTAACTCACTGCTCGACCCCCTGCAATCTGTCTTCCGTCCCTAAAACTCAACTGAGACTGCCCTCACCAAGGTTACTAACTATCTCCTTTCTGCTAAAAACAAAGGCTACTACTCTATACTCATCTTACTTGACCTGCTGCCTTTGACACTGTTGACCATCCCCTTCTCCTACGGACTCTTAGCTCTCTTGGGCTCTGTGACACTGCCCTTTCCTGGACTCACTCTTATCTCTCTCTAACAGATCCTTCTCCGTCTCTTTTGCTGGTGGCTCCTCCTCTCCTTTGCCTCTGTCTGTTGGAGTACCTCAAGGCTCTGTCCTGGGTCCTCTACTCTTCTCTATTTACACTTCTTCACTGGGTAAACTTATCAACAGCTGTGGCTTCAACTACCACCTCTATGCTGATGATACCCAGATCTACCTTTCCACCCCTGCACTCTCTCCTTCTGTCAATTCTTACATCAGCGACTGCTTATCTGGCATTTTCTCCTGGATGGCCTCTCACCACCTAAAAATAAACATGGCCAAAACCAAACTACTTCTACCCCCCCCCCTCTAACTCTACTACAGTTTCTAATTTTTCCATCACTGTTGGCGGCACCACTATCTCCCCATCACCCCAAGTCCGCTGCCTCAGAGTCAAACTTGACTCAAATCTGTCCTTCATTCCCCACATCCAACTGCTCTCTTCATCCTGCCGCAACCACCTACGCAATATTTCCAAAATTTGTCCGTTTCTGAGTGACAAAACTACTAAACTGCTTATCTACTCCCTGGTAATTTCCCGACTTGACTACTGCAATAACTTGCTAACTGGCCTCCCTCTCTCCCGCCTCTCTCCCCTTCAATCCATCCTAAATGCATCTGCCAGGCTAATCCACCTCTCTCGACACTCCGTTTCTGCTGCGCCTCTCTGTGAATCCCTTCATTGACTCCCCATTCACAGTAGAATTAAATTCAAAATTCTCACCCTGACCTACAAAGCACTCACCAATGCTGCCCCAGCCCACCTGTCCTCACTCATCAACAAATATACCCCAGCCCGCCCCCTAAGATCCATTAATGACCTGCTCCTTGTGTCCTTTACCATCACCTCCTCCCATGCTAGACTACAGGGCTTCTCTCGTGCGGCACCAACCCTCTGGAACGCACTTCCTTGAGCCCTCAATTCCCCCTGTATCTGTCTGTAAAATTTTGTCTATTGCATTGTTTCTTCGTTGTACTTTTATCCTTGTACCCATGGGCAGCGCTGCGGAATCTGTTGGCGTTTTATAAATAACGAATAATAATAATAATATCAAGCCTGTTCATTTATTAATTTCTCCTTTTTGGAGTTTTATTTGGTTTTAAGATTTTGCAGGCTTTCTTTTGAGCCTATATTTTCTTTGAAAATTATCTACTTTCTTGTTTCTTTTGACTATCTTTTCTGCTACAAGAGTTTCTGATTTCTTTCATGTAATTAGCAAGAGTCCATGAGCTAGTGACGTATGGGATATACATTCCTACCAGGAGGGGCAAAGTTTCCCAAACCTCAAAATGCCTACAAATACACCCCTCACCACACCCTCAAATCAGTTTTACAAACTTTGCCTCCTATGGAGGTGGTGAAGTAAGTTTGTGCTAGATTCTACGTTGATATGCGCTCCGCAGCAGGTTGGAGCCCGGTTTTCCTCTCAGCGTGCAGTGAATGTCAGAGGGATGTGAGGAGAGTATTGCCTATTTGAATGCAGTGATCTCCTTCTACGGGGTCTATTTCATAGGTTCTCTGTTATCGGTCGTAGAGATTCATCTCTTACCTCCCTTTTCAGATCGACGATATACTCTTATATATATACCATTACCTCTGCTGATTTTCGTTTCAGTACTGGTTTGGCTTTCTACAAACATGTAGATGAGTGTCCTGGGGTAAGTAAGTCTTATTTTCTGTGACACTCTAAGCTATGGTTGGGCACTTTTTTAATAAAATTCTAAATATATGTATTCAAACATTTATTTGCCTTGACTCAGGATGTTCAACATTCCTTATTTTCAGACAGTCAGTTTCATATTTGGGATAATGCACTTGAAATTTGACTTTTTTCCCTGTGGGCTGTTAGGCTCGCGGGGGCTGAAAATGCTTCATTTTATTGCGTCATTCTTGGCACGGACTTTTTTGGCGCAAAAAATCTTTCTGTTTCCGGCGTCATACGTGTCGCCGGAAGTTACGTCATTTTTTGACGTTCTTTTGCGCCAAAGATGTCGGCGTTCCGGACGTGGCGTCATTTTTGGCGCCAAAAGCATTTAGGCGCCAAATAATGTGGGCGTCTTATTTGGCGCAAAAAAAAAATAAATGGGCGTCGCTTTTTGTCTCCACATTATTTAAGTCTCATTTTTCTTTGCTTCTGGTTGCTAGAAGCTTGTTCCTTGGCATTTTTTTCCCATTCCTGAAACTGTCATTTAAGGAATTTGATCAATTTTGCTTTACATGTTGTTTTTTCTCTTACATATTGCAAGATGTCTCACGTTGCATCTGAGTCAGAAGATACTTCAGGAAAATCGCTGTCTGGTGCTGGAACTACCAAAGCTAAGTGTATCTGCTGTAAACTTTTGGTAGCTGTTCCTCCAGCTGTTGTTTGTATTAATTGTCATGACAAACTTGTTAATGCAGATAATATTTCCTTTAGTAATGTACCATTACCTGTTGCAGTTCCATCAACATCTAATGTTCAGAATGTTCCTGATAACATAAGAGATTTTGTTTCTGAATCCATCAAGAAGGCTATGTCTGTTATTCCTCCTTCTAGTAAACATAAAAAATATTTTAAAACTTCTCTTTATACAGATGAATTTTTAAATGAACATCATTCTGATTCTAATGACTCTTCTGGTTCAGAGGATTCTGTCTCAGAGGTTGATGCTGATAAATCTTCATATTTATTTAAAATGGAATTTATTCGTTCTTTACTTAAAGAAGTACTAATTGCTTTAGAAATTGAGGATTTTGGTCCTCTTGATACTAAATCTAAACATTTAGATAAGGTCTTTAAATCTCCTGTGGTTATTCCAGAAGTTTTTCCTGTTCCTGGTGCTATTTCTGAAGTAATTTCCAGAGAATGGAATAATTTGGGTAATTCATTTACTCCTTCTAAACGTTTTAAGCAATTATATCCTGTGCCGTCTGACAGATTAGAATTTTGGGACAAAATCCCTAAAGTTGATGGGGCTATTTCTACCCTTGCTAAACGTACTACTATTCCTACGTCAGATGGTACTTCCTTTAAGGATCCTTTAGATAGGAAAATTGAATCCTTTCTAAGAAAAGCTTATCTGTGTTCAGGTAATCTTCTTAGACCTGCTATATCATTGGCTGATGTTGCTGCAGCTTCAACTTTTTGGTTGGAAACTTTAGCGCAACAAGTAACAGATCATGATTCTCATAATATTATTCTTCTTCTTCAACATGCTAATAATTTTATCTGTGATGCCATTTTTGATATTATCAGAGTTGATGTCAGGTTTATGTCTCTAGCTATTTTAGCTAGAAGAGCTTTATGGCTTAAAACTTGGAATGCTGATATGTCTTCTAAATCGACTCTACTTTCCATTTCTTTCCAGGGTAACAAATTATTTGGTTCTCAGTTGGATTCTATTATCTCAACTGTTACTGGTGGGAAAGGAACTTTTTTACCACAGGATAAAAAATCTAAGGGTAAAAACAGGGCTAATAATCGTTTTCGTTCCTTTCGTTTCAACAAAGAACAAAAGCCTGATCCTTCATCCTCAGGAGCAGTTTCAGTTTGGAAACCATCTCCAGTCTGGAATAAATCCAAGCCTTCTAGAAAAGCAAAGCCAGCTTCTAAGTCCACATGAAGGTGCGGCCCTCATTCCAGCTCAGCTGGTAGGGGGCAGGTTACGTTTTTTCAAAGAAATTTGGATCAATTCTGTTCACAATCTTTGGATTCAGAACATTGTTTCAGAAGGGTACAGAATTGGTTTCAAGATAAGACCTCCTGCAAAGAGATTTTTTCTTTCCCGTGTCCCAGTTAATCCAGTGAAAGCTCAAGCATTTCTGAAATGGGTTTCAGATCTAGAGTTGGCTGGAGTAATTTTGCCAGTTCCAGTTCTGGAACAGGGGCTGGGGTTTTATTCAAATCTCTTCATTGTACCAAAGAAGGAGAATTCCTTCAGACCAGTTCTGGATCTAAAAATATTGAATCGTTATGTAAGGATACCAACGTTCAAAATGGTAACTGTAAGGACTATCTTGCCTTTTGTTCAACAAGGGCATTATATGTCCACAATAGATTTACAGGATGCATATCTGCATATTCCGATTCATCCAGATCATTATCAGTTCCTGAGATTCTCTTTTCTGGACAAGCATTACCAGTTTGTGGCTCTGCCGTTTGGCCTAGCTACAGCTCCAAGAATTTTTACAAAGGTTCTCGGTGCCCTTCTCTCTGTAATCAGAGAACAGGGTATTGTGGTATTTCCTTATTTGGACGATATCTTGGTACTTGCTCAGTCTTTACATTTAGCAGAATCTCATACGAATCGACTTGTGTTGTTTCTTCAAGATCATGGTTGGAGGATCAATTCACTAAAAAGTTCATTGATTCCTCAGACAAGGGTAACCTTTCTGGGTTTCCAGATAGATTCAGTGTCCATGACTCTGTCTTTGACAGACAAGAGACGTCTAAAATTGATTTCAGCTTGTCGAAACCTTCAGTCTCAATCATTCCCTTCGGTAGCCTTATGCATGGAAATTCTAGGTCTTATGACTGCTGCATCGGACGCGATCCCCTTTGCTCGTTTTCACATGCGACCTCTTCAGCTCTGTATGCTGAATCAATGGTGCAGGGATTACACAAAGATATCTCAATTAATATCTTTAAAACCGATTGTACGACACTCTCTAACGTGGTGGACAGATCACCATCGTTTAATTCAGGGGGCTTCTTTTGTTCTTCCGACCTGGACTGTAATTTCAACAGATGCAAGTCTTACAGGTTGGGGAGCTGTGTGGGGATCTCTCACGGCACAAGGAGTTTGGGAATCTCAGGAGGTGAGATTACCGATCAATATTTTGGAACTCCGTGCAATTTTCAGAGCTCTTCAGTCTTGGCCTCTTCTGAAGAGAGAATCGTTCATTTGTTTTCAGACAGACAATGTCACAACTGTGGCATACATCAATCATCAAGGAGGGACTCACAGTCCTCTGGCTATGAAAGAAGTATCTCGAATTCTGGTTTGGGCGGAATCCAGCTCCTGTCTAATCTCTGCGGTTCATATCCCAGGTATAGACAATTGGGAAGCGGATTATCTCAGTCCCCAAACGTTGCATCCGGGCGAATGGTCTCTTCACCCAGAGGTATTTCTTCAGATTATTCAAATGTGGGAGCTTCCAGAAATAGATCTGATGGCTTCTCATCTAAACAAGAAACTTCCCAGGTATCTGTCCAGATCCCGGGATCCTCAGGCGGAAGCAGTGGATGCATTATCACTTCCTTGGAAGTATCATCCTGCCTATATCTTTCCGCCTCTAGTTCTTCTTCCAAGAGTAATCTCCAAGATTCTGAAGGAATGCTCGTTTGTTCTGCTGGTAGCTCCGGCATGGCCTCACAGGTTTTGGTATGCGGATCTTGTCCGGATGGCCTCTTGCCATCCGTGGGCTCTTCCGCTAAGACCAGACCTTCTGTCACAAGGTCCTTTTTTCCATCAGGATCTCAAATCCTTACATTTAAAGGTATGGAGATTGAACGCTTGATTCTTGGTCAAAGAGGTTTCTCTGACTCTGTGATTAATACTATGTTACAGGCTCGTAAATCTGTATCCAGAGAGATATATTATAGAGTCTGGAAGACTTATATTTCTTGGTGTCTTTCTCATCATTTTTCTTGGCATTCTTTTAGAATTCCGAGAATTTTACAGTTTCTTCAGGATGGTTTAGATAAAGGTTTATCCGAAAGTTCTTTGAAAGGACAAATCTCTGCTCTTTCTGTTCTTTTTCACAGAAAGATTGCTAATCTTCCTGATATTCATTGTTTTGTACAAGCTTTGGTTCGTATAAAACCTGTCATTAAGTCAATTTCTCCCCCTTGGAGTTTGAATTTGGTTCTGGGGGCTCTTCAAGCTCCTCCTTTTGAACCCATGCATTCATTGGACATTAAATTACTTTCTTGGAAAGTTTTGTTCCTTTTGGCGATCTCTTCTGCCAGAAGAGTCTCTGAATTATCTGCTCTTTCTTGTGAGTCTCCTTTTCTGATTTTTCATCAGGATAAGGCGGTGTTGCGAACTTCTTTTGAATTTTTACCTAAGGTTGTGAATTCCAACAACATTAGTAGAGAAATTGTGGTTCCCTCATTATGTCCTAATCCTAAGAATTCTAAGGAGAAATCGTTGCATTCTTTGGATGTTGTTAGAGCTTTGAAATATTATGTTGAAGCTACTAAGTCTTTCCGAAAGACTTCTAGTCTATTTGTTATCTTTTCCGGTTCTAGAAAAGGCCAGAAAGCTTCTGCCATTTCTTTGGCATCTTGGTTGAAATCTTTAATTCATCATGCCTATGTCGAGTCGGGTAAAACTCCGCCTCAAAGGATTACAGCTCATTCTACTAGGTCAGTTTCTACTTCCTGGGAGTTTAGGAATGAAGCTTCGGTTGATCAGATTTGCAAAGCAGCAACTTGGTCCTCTTTGCATACTTTTACTAAATTCTACCATTTTGATGTATTTTCTTCTTCTGAAGCAGTTTTTGGTAGAAAAGTACTTCAGGCAGTGGTTTCAGTTTGAATCTTCTGTTTATGTTTTTCATTAAACTTTATTTTGGGTGTGGATTATTTTCAGCAGGAATTGGCTGTCTTTATTTTATCCCTCCCTCTCTAGTGACTCTTGCGTGGAAAGATCCACATCTTGGGTAGTCATTATCCCATACGTCACTAGCTCATGGACTCTTGCTAATTACATGAAAGAAAACATAATTTATGTAAGAACTTACCTGATAAATTCATTTCTTTCATATTAGCAAGAGTCCATGAGGCCCGCCCTTTTTTTGTGGTGGTTATGATTTTTTTGTATAAAGCACAATTATTCCAATTCCTTATTTTATATGCTTTCGCACTTTTTTCTTATCACCCCACTTCTTGGCTATTCGTTAAACTGATTTGTGGGTGTGGTGAGGGGTGTATTTGTAGGCATTTTGAGGTTTGGGAAACTTTGCCCCTCCTGGTAGGAATGTATATCCCATACGTCACTAGCTCATGGACTCTTGCTAATATGAAAGAAATGAATTTATCAGGTAAGTTCTTACATAAATTATGTTTTATCAGCTCTCTTGTGTGTCTCCTTATCTGTTTTTTTTTTCATCTAGATAAGTTGTTTTGTGGACTTCTTTATTTTCCTAAGGTTGTGAATTTGAACAACAGTAGATAAATTGTTGTTCATTCCTTGTGTCCTATTCCTAAGGATTCTTTGAGTGTTCTTTACATCCTTTGGATGTGGTAAGAGCTTTATAATTCTATATCAAGGTTACTAGGATTTTAGTAGACTTCTAGTCTATTTATTGTTTTTGTGGTTCCAGAGAAGGTTAGAAAGCCTTTGCCATTTCTTTGGCATCCTCGTTAAAGCTTTTGTTTTTCAAGGCTTATTTTGGAGGCAGGGCAGGTTCTGCTTCAGAGATTTACAGTTCATTCTACAAAGTTCAATTGTCATTTCTTGGGCTTTTTCAGAATGCAGCTTCAGTTGATCAAATTTGCAAATCAGTAATTTGGTCTTCTTTGCTTACTTTTATTGTTTTTACCATTTTTATGTATTTTCCTTCTTCTGAACCAGTCTTTGGTAGAAAAGTTCTTCAGGCAGCTGTCTGTTTGATTCTACTGCTTTTGATTTGTTTTTTTTTTTGTTTTTTTTTTTATAAAAACGTAATTATTATGTGGATTTAATTTCTCAGTGGAAATAGCTTTTTATTATTTTATCCCTCCCTCTCTAGTGACTCTTCTGTGGATTTCCACATCTTGGGTATTTCTATCCCATACGTCACTAGCTCATGGACTCTTGTCAAAGACAAAACACCTTAAAGTGAATGTAAACTTTCATCAATTAGTGCCCGTTTTTTAAAAATACTATTAAAAACAGGGGCACTTTCATTGATGAAAGTTTACATTGTACTATATTTTTACAAATACTTACCTTTTTAATTCTTCAAATCCGGATCGGCAGCCCCCGCCTGCAGGTCCCCTGTAAATACGTCGCCAGTGACAAAACCGGCTTCCACCAGTCACGGCAGGGCCTCACGAGATGGATGCTCGGGGGGGATGCCGTGATTAGAGGAAGCCAGTTTAGTCATTGGTGACGTATTTACAGAGGACCTGCAGGCGGGGTATTTGTAAAAATACGGTACAATGTAACCTTTCGTCAATGAAAGTGCCCCTGTTTTTAATAGTATTTTTAAAAAATGGGCACTAATTGATGAAAGTTTACATTCACTTTAAGGTGTTTTGTCTTTCTTACACAGGAAACCGGTTCAGATCTGTCCCACAGTGGTAGTCCCTTTCAAGACTTGGTAATGTCCGTTGTGCTGTCTTTACCATATAGTGGCATTACTGCAGCGGTTATTCCAATGTTTCAATTATTTTGCGGTTTGTGCCATAAACTTCAGCTTTGGACTACGGATGCCGAGAAGGGATAAAATCAAGAGCAACGCGTTTCAGCCTTTACCTGCCTTTTTCAAGCTCCTATAGTTAAATATAGAGTAGCGCTACAAAGCAGCAGTGCATCGATTATTAACTAGCTCTCTGGGATTTTTTTCAACCTCGGTTTGCAAAAATGTGATTTGTGAATGTAAGATTTTTATGAGCAATGCACTTTTTTATTACTACATTTCTATGTTGGGCCAAGAGAAAAGGAGACAAATTTATTCAAGAGGCATTTTACATTTTCTTTTTGTCTGCAGCTAATTTGCAATGCAATTTTCAGCTACTGCACTATATTATAAAACTTTAAAAAAAAAAAAATGTATTACCCATTTCTATCATGTAATTGGCAAGAGTCCATGAGCTAGTGACATATGGGATATACAATCCTACAAGGAGGGGCAAAGTTTCCCAAACCTCAAAATGCCTCATATTCCATTACCTCTACTGATAACCGTTTCAGTACTGGTTTGGCTATCTGCTATATGTGGATGGGTGTCTTTTGGTAAGTATGTTTTTATTACTTAAGACACCTCAGGTATGGTTTGGCACTTCATGCATTAATATAAAGTTCTAAATATATGTATTATACTTATATTTGCCATGAGTCAGGTTTATGTATTTCCTTTTGCAGACTGTCAGTTTCTTATTTGGGGAAAAACATATTTAGGAAATATTTTTCTTACCTGGGGTTTAGTCTTTTTTTTCAAATTGACAGTTTTTTTCTTTCAAATTGCGGGCAAAATTTAGGCCCGCGAGTGCGCAAAATACCAAAGTTTATTTTGGCGCGGGATTTTTTTTGGCGCGAAGGTACGTCCGATGACGCAAATTCGTCATTTACGGCGTCTTAGTTGACGCAGAGTTCTTTGCACAAGGTTGCGTCGTTAGTGACGCGAGTGTTTCATTTCCGGAGGTTGTTAGCGTCAAAAAATTTTCCAGTTACGTTGTGCGTCATACTTGACGCCAAATAATTTCATTATTTAAAACCCCATTCCTATTTGCCTCTTGCTTTTTTCTATGTCAGAGGGCTATGCTGTTTGCATTTTTTCCCATTCCTGAAACTGCCATATAAGGAAATTGATAATTTTACTTTATATGTTGTTTTTTTCTCTTACATTTTGCTAGACGTCTCAATCTGATCCTGTCTCAGAAGTATCTGTTGGAACCCTGCTGCCTGATAACAGTTCTACCAAAGCTAAGTGCATTTGTTGTAAACTTATGGAGATTATGGCCCCTATTTACCAAAGGTCTTGCGGACCTGATCCAACAGTGCGGATCAGGTCTGCAAGACCTCGCTAAATGCGGAGAGCAATACGCTCTCCGTATTCAGCACTGCCCCAGCAGCTCACAAAATCTGCTGGTGCAACGCCGCCCCCTGCAGACTCGCGGCCAATGGGCCGCCAGCAGGGAGCTGTCAATCAACCCGATCGTACTCGATCGGGTTGATTTGCGGCAATGTCTGTCCGCCTGCTCAGAGCAGGCGGACAGGGTTATGGAGCAGCGGTCTTTAGACCGCTGCTTCATACCTTGTGTTTCTGTCGAGTCTGAAGACTCGCCAGAAACACGGGCCCACAAGCTCCATACGGAGCTTGTTAAATGGGCCCCTATATCTCCGGCTGTGGTTTGTAATAGTTGTCATGATAAACTTTTACATGCAGATAATGTGTCCATCATTAATACTACATTGCATGTTGCTGTTCCTTCAACATCTAATGTATAATATATGGATCAAATATATAGAGGCGCTGGTCTTGAATCTCGTATATATAGACGTACACACTGAAGAAAGAAACTTGACTTGTGATTTGCAGGAGTTAACAACAAACTAATGTGCAGTATACTCACTCCGAAAATTTCAGAGTTCAGCTTCTTCAAAAGGATTTTTGTCCCAATTTTCCCAATTTTCCCACACTGTGTTTTGGTATCTGTGGATAATGGAAATTGCACTGCAGGTAATTGTATCTTTTGCGTGATAAAATGTGCAATATACTCACTCCGATAAATTCGGAATCCGGCTCCTCAAAAGGTGATGTATAACTTGAAATTACTTCCAAAAAGGCAGCAAAATACTTGTTGTAGCAAAACAAATATTTATTAAAACATGGTTAAAAAGCTCTTATTTATCTTGGCTCTACGCGTTTCAACGACTGAATCGTCTTTTTCAAGAGCAGTAAAAACAATTGGAAGTGCTGCCTTTGGAGTATTACAGGTGTATTTATACAGGTAATCATTGTTCCTGTTCCGGTGATAAACACCGGAATAGGACTCACAAATAAAACATTTTAATTTTATATTTATCCCCATCCGATTGTGTTTTGAGAGTGATGCTATTTTCATATATGCTTAAGCTGTTTCGCTTAAAATCTCAATAATTAGCCAAATCGGATCGGTATAAATGAAAAAATTATTTAGCCAATCAGAAAGGAGAAATGATGAAGTTCCCTTTCAAGTCCTGGTTTCGTATAGTTCCCTTTCAGGTCCGCCAGACAATGCGTGATCATGTGTTCACATCCGACCAATCCGGTGGAGAGCGTTGTTTCTGATGCTTTGTATGTAAAGACCTGGTTCCGGTTTGTCCGATCAGTTCTGTGTCACATGTCTCAGATTGACCAATCTCTTTATGAGTGACGTTTTACTATATTCCCTTGATAGACGATATTTTGAATTTTCTAGGGGGTATGCAATGAAAAGTGCAGGTCACTTTGGATCGTGTACATTTCAAACACAAAAACGATTGTAATAAAATTACTTATTTAACAAAATATCTTAGAATTCAACATCACCGGAACAGGAACAATGATTACCTGTATAAATACACCTGTAATACTCCAAAGGCAGCACTTCCAATTGTTTTTACTGCTCTTGAAAAAGACGATTCAGTCGTTGAAACGCGTAGAGCCAAGATAAATAAGAGCTTTTTAACCATGTTTTAATAAATATTTGTTTTGCTACAACAAGTATTTTGCTGCCTTTTTGGAAGTAATTTCAAGTTATACATCACCTTTTGAGGAGCCGGATTCCGAATTTATCGGAGTGAGTATATTGCACATTTTATCACGCAAAAGATACAATTACCTGCAGTGCAATTTCCATTATCCACAGATACCAAAACACAGTGTGGGAAAATTGGGACAAAAATCCTTTTGAAGAAGCTGAACTCTGAAATTTTCGGAGTGAGTATACTGCACATTAGTTTGTTGTTAACTCCTGCAAATCACAAGTCAAGTTTCTTTCTTCAGTGTGTATGTCTATATATACGAGATTCAAGACCAGCGCCTCTATATATTTGATCCATATTCTACTCACAGTCCGGTTGGGAGAGACTGTTAGAGGGCAGCGGTCACTTAAGAGGGGAGTATTGTGCTCTATTCTAGTCATCCTGTACATTGTGTTGTTAACATCTAACATATCTGTATAGTTTTTGATTATTAATGTATAATATATACCTGTGAATTTAAAAGAATTTATTGCCGATTCTATTCAGAAGGTTTTGTCTGCTATCCCGCCTTCTAATAAACGTAAAAGGTCTTTTTAAACTTCTCACAAGGTTGATGAAATTTCAAATGACCGACAACATACTGAATCTGATTCAGAAGATCTTTCCTCAGATATTGACACTGACAAATCTACTTATTTATTTAAAATGGAGTATATCCGTTCTTTGTTAAAAGAAGTGTTGATTACATTGGATATTGAGGAGACTAGTCCTCTTGATATTAAAACTAGTAATCGTTTAAATTCTGTTTATAAACCTCCTGTGGTTATTCCAGAGGTTTTTCCAGTTCCTGATGCTATTTCTGATATGATTTCTAAGTAATGGAATAGGCCTGGTACTTCTTTTATTCCTTCTTCAAGGTTTAAAAAACTGTATCCTTTGCCAGCAATTACAATGGAGTTTTGGGAAAAGGTCTCCAAAGTTGATGGGGCTATTTCAACTCTTGCTAAACGTACTACTATTCCTATGGAAGATAGTACTTCTTTTAAAGATCCTTTAGATAGGAAACTTGAATCTTATCTAAGGAAAGCCTATTTATATTCGGGTCATCTTCTCAGGCCTGCAATTTCTTTGGCTGATGTTGCAGCTGCATCAACTTTTTGGTTGGAAAATTTAGCGCAACAAGAATTGGATTCTGATTTGTCTAGCATTGTTCGCTTGCTGCAACATGCTAATCATTTTATTTGTGATGCCATTTTTGATATCTTTAAAATTGATGTTAAATCTATGTTTTTAGCTAGAAGAGCTTTGTGGCTTAAATCTTGGAATGCTGACATGACTTCTAAGTTCAGATTGCTATCTCTTTCTTTCCAAGGTAATAAGTTATTTGGTTCTCAGTTGGATTCGATTATTTCAACTGTTACTGGGTGGAAGGGAGTTTTTTTTGCCTCATGATAAGACCTAAGGGTAAATCTAAAGCTTCTAACCGTTTTTCGTTCCTTTCGACAGAATAAGGAACAAAAACCTAATCCTTCCCCCAAGGAATCTGTTTCCAATTGGAAACCTTCTTGAAATTGGAATAAATCCAAGCCATTTAAGAAACCAAAGCCAGCCCCTAAGTCCGCATGAAGGTGCTGCCCTCATTCCAGCTCAGCTGGTAGGGGGCAGATTAAGATTTTTCAACTATGTTTGGATAAATTCTGTCCAAAATCAATGGATTCTGAGTATTGTATTTCAGGAGTACCGAAAAGGATTCAGAGTAAGACCTCCTATGAGAAGATTTTTTCTCTCACGCATCCCAGCAAATCCAGTAAAGGCTCAGGCTTTCCTGAAGTGTGTTTCAGACCTGGAGTTGTCAGGGGTAATCATGCCAGTTCCGTTTCAGGAACAGGGTCTGTGGTCTTATTCAAATCTATTCATTGTCCCAAAGAAAGAAAATTCATTCAGACCAGTTCTGGATCTGAAAAATTTGAATCATTATGTAAGAGTACCAACTTTCAAAATGGTGACTATAAGGACTATTCTGCCTTTTGTTCAGCAAGGACATTATATGTCCACAATAGACTTGCAGGATTCATACCTTCATATTCCGATTCATCCAGATCATTATCAGTTTCTGAGATTCTCTTTTCTAGCCAAGCATTACCAATTTGTTGCTCTTCCTTTTGGCCTGGCGACAGCTCCAAGAATCTTTTCAATGGTTCTTGGTGCCCTACTCTCTGTAATCAGAGAGCGGGGTAGTGCAGTGTTTCCTTATTTGGACGATATCTTGCTACTAGCTCAGTCTTTACGTTCTGCAGAATCTCATACAAATCAACTAGTGTTGTTTCTTCAAAAACATGGTTGGAGGATCAATTTACCAAAGTGTTTATTGATTCCTCAGACAAGAGTCACCTTTTTAGGCTTCCAGATTCAGTGTCCATGACTCTGTCTCTAACAGACAAGAGACGTTTAAAATTGGTTGCAGCCTGTCGGAACCTTCAGTCTTAGTCATTCCCTTCAGTAGCTATGTGCATGGAAGTTTTAGGTCTCGTGACTGCAGCATCGGGCGCGATCCTCTTGCTCGTTTTCACATGAGACCTCTTCAGCTTTGTATGCTGAACCAATGGTGCAGGGATTATACAAGGATATCACAATTAATATCCTTAAATCTCAATGTTCGACTATCTCTGACTTGGTGGTTAGATCACCATCGTATAGTCCAAGGGGCTTCTTTTGTTCGACCAACCTGGACTGTGATCACAACAGATGCAAGTCTTTCAGGTTGGGGAGCTGTTTGGGGATCTCTTGATAGCACAAGGGGTTTGGGAATCTCAAGAGGCGAGATTACCAATCAATATTTTGGAACTCCGTGTGATTTTGAGGGCTCTTCAGATTTGGCCTCTTTTGAAGAGAGAATCGTTAATTTGTTTTCAGACAGACAATATCACAACTGTGGCATATGTCAATCATCAGGGTGGGACTCGCAGTCCCCAAGCTATGAAAGAAGTATCTTGGATACTTGCTTGGGCGGAATCCAGCTCCTGTCTAATTTCTGCGGTTCATATCCCAGGTATAGACAATTAGGAGGCGGATTATCTCAGCCGCCTGACTTTACATCCAGGGGAGTGGTCCTTGCTATTGCTGATATATGTACTCTATAGATAAATGTGTAAGGCTGTCCTTTTACTGATATAGTCTTTAGCCCTTTTGCCTTTTTTTTCCCTATTTTTAATTAATTGAAATATGTACCAAATTCAACCTCTAAGTATATATCTGTTATTTTAAGAGTGGACTAGATATTTCCCCCCCTAACCTTATAGATGGTTATTTACCACTGCATATAGATATTCAAGGTATTTCTCTTGTAAGGTGTATCCAGTCCACGGATCATCCATTACTTGTGGGATATTCTCCTTCCCAACAGGAAGCTGCAAGAGGATCACCCACAGCAGAGCTGTCTATATAGCTCCTCCCCTAACTGCCACTACCAGTCATTCTCTTGCAGCTCTCGACAACATAGGAAGTAGCTAGAGAGATGTGGTGAATTTATGTAGTTTATCTTCAATCAAAAGTTTATTATTTTCAAATGGTACCGGAGTTGTACTGTTTTAGCCTCAGGCAGAAAGTTGAAGAAGAGTCTGTCTGTGGTTTTTGATGATCTTAGCAGGTTGTAACTAAGATCCATTGCTGTTCTCACACATAACTGAAGAGATGAGGTAACTTCAGCTGAGGGAATGGCGTGCAGGGTCTCCTGCTATGAGGTATGTGCAGTTTAAATTTTTCTAGAGAAATGAATATGCTAGAAAATGCTGTTAATACCGGATTTATTTAAGGTAAACCTGATTACAGTGATTTAATAACGACTAGTATCATGCTTGCTGTAAAAGGTAATATTCTTATTACTTTCTCACATTACTGAAAATAAGATAACGTTTGCTGGAAGTGTTTAAACGTTTTTTTCTACATATTGGTGATAAAACTTTATTGGGGCCCAGTTTTTTCCACATGGCTGGCTAGATTTTGCCTAGGGATAGTTTTTATGGCCCTCTCACTGTGAGTACAGGTTGGGAGGGGCCTAATTTCAGGCCTAAATCGTGCAGTAGTTTTTGCAGCTTGAGAGTTCCAGCTTCCCTGAAGGAGTCCCCTGAACACTTAGGACCTCTACAAAGGGTTTTTGTGCCTTCAAAAGTCGTTGTATGGGCAGGTAGGGCCACAGCAGAGCTGTGGCAGTTTGTTGTGACTGTTAAAAAATGTTTATATTGTTTTTTTGATCCGGTTTTGAAACTAAGGGGTTAATCATCCATTTGCAAGTGGGTGCAATGCTCTGTTAGTCTATTATACACACTGATAAAAAGCAGTAAATCTTACGAAATTTTTACACTGTTTTTCAATTTCTGTCAAAATTTGTTTCTCTTAAAGGCACAGTACCGTTTTTATTTTTTGCTTTTTTACATTTATCAAAGTGTTTTCCAAGCTTGCTGGTCTCATTGCTAGTCTGTTTAAACATGTCTGACATAGAGGAAACTCCTTGTTCATTATGTTTAGAAGCCATTGTGGAACCCCCTCTTAGAATGTGTACCAAATGTACTGATTTTACTTTAAGTTATAAAGATCATATTCTGTCTTTAAAAGATTTATCACCAGAGGAAATTGACAAGGGGGAAGTTATGCCGACTAACTCGCCCCACGTGTCAGAACCTTTGACTCCCGCTCAAGGGACTCCTGCTCAAGTGGCGCCAAGTACATCTAGCGCGCCCATGGCGTTTACTTTACAAGACATGGCGGCAGTTATGGATCATACCCTTACAGCGGTATTGTCTAAACTACCAGGGTTACAAGGAAAGCGAGACAGCTCTGGGACTAGAAAAAATACAGAGCTCTCTGACGCTTTAGTAGCTATGTCTGATATCCCCTCACAATATGCAGAAGCTGAGGCAGGAGAGCTTCTTTCTGTGGGTGATTTTTCTGACTCAGGGAAGATGCTTCAACCTGATTCTGATATGTCTACATTTAAATTTAAGCTTGAACACCTCTGCGTGTTGCTCAGGGAGGTTTTAGCTACTCTGGATGACTGTGACACCATTATAGTGCCAGAGAAATTGTGTAGATTGGATAAATACTATGCAGTGCCTGTTTACACTGATGTTTTTCCAATACCTAAAAGGTTTTCAGAAATTATTACTAAGGAATGGGATAGACCAGGTGTACCGTTCTCTCCCCCTCCTATTTTTAAGAAAATGTTTCCAATAGATGCCGCTACACGGGACTTATAGCAAACGGTCCCTAAGGTGGAGGGAGCAGTTTCTACCCTAGCTAAGCATACAACTATTCCCGTCGAGGACAGTTGTGCTTTCCTAGATCCAATGGATAAAAAGTTAGAGGGTTACCTTAAGAAAATGTTTATTCAACAAGGTTTTATTCTCCAGCCTTTTGCATGCATTGCCCCGGTCACTGCTGCTGCGGCCTTCTGGTTTGAGTCTCTGGAAGAGGCCTTACAGGTAGAAACTCCATTGGATGATATACTTGACAAGCTTAAAGCACTTAAGCTAGCCAATTAATTTGTTTCTGACGCCGTTGTTCATTTAACCAAACTAACGGCTAAGAATTCAGGTTTTGCTATACAGGCGCTATGGCTTAAATCCTGGTCAGCTGACGTTACTTCAAAGTCTAAGCTTCTCAACATTCCCTTCAAGGGGCAGACCCTATTCGGGCCTGGACTGAAGGAGATCATTTCTGATATTACTGGAGGAAAAGGTCATGCCCTTTCTCAGGATAGGTCTAATAAATTAAGGACCAAACAAACTAATTTTTGTGCCTTTGAAACTTTAAGATGAGCGCAGCATCAACTCCCTCTAATGCAAAACAAGAGGGAAATTTTGCCCAGTCTAAGCCGGTCTGGAGACCTAACCAGGCATGGAACAAATGTAAGCAGGCCAAGAAGCCTGCTGCTGCCTCTAAGACAGCATGAAAGATCCCAGGGATATCTTCTGGACTTCAAAGCTTCTTCCCCAAAAGGAAGATTTCACCTCTCACAATTATCTGCAGACCAGATAAAGAGAGAGGCATTCTTACATTGTGTTCAAGACCTCCTAGTTATGGGAGTGATCCACCCAGTTCCAAAGGAGGAACAGGGGCAAGGCTTCTATTCAAATCTCTTTGTGGTTCCCAAGAAAGAGGGAACCTTCAGACCAATCTTAGCTCTCAAGATCCTAAACAAATTTCTCAGGGTCCCATCTTTTAAGATGGAGACTATTCGAACCATCCTGCCTATGATCCAGGAGGGTCAATACATGACTACCGTGGACTTAAAGGATGCTTATCTTCACATTCCGATACACAAAGATAATCATCGGTTTCTCAGGTTCGCCTTCCTAGACAGGCATTACCAGTTTGTGGCTCTGCCCTTTGGGTTAGCTACGGCACCAAGAATCTTTACGAAGGTTCTGGGGTCACTTTTGGCGGTCCTAAGGCCGCGGGGCATAGCAGTAGCCCCTTACTTAGACGACATTCTGATACAGGCGTCGAATTTCCAAATTGCCAAGTCCCATACGGACATTGTTCTGGCATTCCTGAGGTCTCATGGGTGGAAAGTGAATGAAAAGAAGAGTTCTCTATCCCCTTTCACAAGAGTTTCCTTCCTGGGAACTCTGATAGATTCTGTAGAAATGAGGATTTACCTGACAGAGGACAGGTTGTCAAAACTTCTAAAATCCTGCCGTGTTCTTTATTATACTTCTCGCCCTTCGGTGGCTCAGTGTATGGAAGTAATCGGCTTAATGGTAGCGGCAATGGACATAGTTCCGTTTGCCCGCCTACATCTCAGACCGCTGCAACTCTGCATGCTCAGTCAGTGGAATGGGGATTACACAGATTTGTCCCCTCTACTAAATCTGGATCAAGAGACCAGGGATTCTCTTCTCTGGTGGCTATCTCGGGTCCATCTGTCCAAAGGTATGACCTTCCTCAGGCCAGATTGGACAATAGTAACAACAGATGCCAGCCTTCTGGGCTGGGGTGCAGTCTGGAACTCTCTGAAGGCTCAGGGGTCGTGGACTCAGGAGGAGGCACTCCTTCCAATAAACATTCTGGAACTAAGAGCGATATTCAATGCTCTTCAGGCTTGGCCTCAGCTAGCGGCAGTGAGGTTCATCAGATTTCAGTCGGACAACATCACGACTGTAGCTTACATCAACAATCAAGGGGAACAAGGAGTTCCCTAGCGATGTTGGAGGTTTCAAAGATAATTCAATGGGCAGAGATTCACTCTTGCCATCTATCAGCTATCCATATCCCAGGAGTAGAGAACTGGGAGGCAGATTTTCTAAGTCGTCAGACTTTTCATCCGGGGGAGTGGGAGCTCCATCCGGAGGTGTTTGCACAGTTGATTCAACGTTGTGGCAAATCAGAACTGGATCTCATGGCGTCTCGCCAGAACGCCAAGCTTCCTTGTTACGGATCCAGGTCCAGGGATCCCAAGGCAGCGCTGATAGATGCTCTAGCAGTGCCTTGGTCCTTCAACCTGGCTTATGTGTTTCCACCATTTCCTCTGCTCCCTCGTCTGATTGCCAAGATCAAACAGGAGAGAGCATCAGTAATTTTGATAGGACCTGCGTGGCCATGCAGGACTTGGTATGCAGATCTGGTGGACATGTCATCCTTTCCACCATGGACTCTGCCTCTGAGGCAGGACCTTCTACTTCAGGGTCCTTTCAACCATCCAAATCTAATTTCTCTGCGGCTGACTGCTTGGAGATTAAACGCTTGATTTTATCAAAGCGTGGTTTCTCTGAGTCGGTCATTGATACCGTAATACAGGCGCGAAAGCCTGTCACCAGGAAAATCTATCATAAGTTATGGTGTAAATATCTTCATTGGTGTGAATCCAAGGGTTACTCATGGAGTAAGGTCAGGATTCCTAGGATATTAATTTTTCTCCAAGAAGGATTGAAGAAGGGTTTGTCAGCTAGTTCCTTAAAAGGACAGATTTATGCTCTGTCTATTCTTTTGCACAAACGTCTGGCTGAGGTTCCAGACGTGCAGGCGTTTTGTCAGGCTTTAGTCAGAATCAAGCCTGTGTTTAAACCTGTTGCTCTGCCTTGGAGTTTAAATTTAGTTCTTAAGGTTCTTCAAGGGTACCAAACCTGGTTTTTTACCTAAGGTGGTATCTAATAAAAATATCAATCAGGAGATTGTTGTACCGTCACTGTGTCCTAATCCATCTTCAAAGAAGGAACGTCTTTTACACAATCTTGACGTGGTTCGTGCTTTAAAGTTTTATTTACAAGCTGCTGAAGATTTTCGTCAAACATCTGCATTGTTTGTTGTCTACTCTGGACAGAGGAGAGGCCAAAAGGCTTCGGCAACCTCTCTTTCTTTTTGACTAAGGAGTATAATACGCTTAGCTTATGAGACTGCTGGCCAGCATCCTCCTGAAAGGATTACAGCTCATTCTACTAGAGCGGTAGCTTCCACATGGGCTTTTAAAAATGAGGCTTCTGTTGAACAGATTTGTAAGGCGGCGACTTGGTCTTCGCTTCATACTTTTTCAAAGTTCTATAAATTTGATACTTTTGCTTCTTCGGAGGCTATTTTTGGGAGAAAGGTCTTGCAGGCAGTGGTGCCTTCCGTTTAAGCGCCTGCCTTGTCCCTCCCTTCATCCGTGTCCTATAGCTTTGGTATTGGTATCCCACAAGTAATGGATGATCCGTGGACTGGATACACCTTACAAGAGAAAACATAATTTATGCTTACCTGATAAATTTATTTCTCTTGTGGTGTATCCAGTCCACGGCCCGCCCTGTCATTTTAAGGCAGGTGTTTTTTATTTTTAAACTACAGTCACCACTGCACCCTATAGTTTCTCCTTTCTCTTGCTTGTCTTCGGTCGAATGACTGGTAGTGGCAGTTAGGGGAGGAGCTATATAGACAGCTCTGCTGTGGGTGATCCTCTTGCAGCTTCCTGTTGGGAAGGAGAATATCCCACAAGTAGATGATCCGTGGACTGGATACACCACAAGAGAAATACATTTATCAGGTAAGCATAAATTATGTTTTTTATGTTAAAATGAAGTCCAGGCTTACTTTGTTGAGAGGCCCCTTGCATTTGGTGGAGAACTAACAAAGATAAATAGCACACCTTGGTGAAATTGGCAAAACCTTATTTATGCATCTCAGGCACCCCAACACCATCTGAGTGCCTCTTCTCTGCTGAAGGCAAAATAGCTGCAAAATCAGCCAGGAGCATGTGAACATGTTGACATTTTTGCATTTCAATGCAAAGTTTCTGAAAGAGGGAATAACAGAATGTTATAAACAGTGGTAGTCTACCTATTACTAGTTCTACCTCTTTTCAAACAGTTTGTGGTTTTGTTTTGCTTAATTATAAAAATGTGTTTTGCTGCTTAAAAAATTGGACCAACAGTTGTGTTAATGTAAAGTTTTAGTTGGAAGTTTATATTTATAACACTCAGTATGTGGATTTTATTTTAAATATAGGAAAAAATTAATTTATTCATTTTTTTTAATCTGATTAGTCGAAAAAATAATTGGCCGATTAATGGATAATGAAAGTAATCGTTAGTTGCAGATATATATATACAGGGAGTGCAGAATTATTAGGCAAGTTGTATTTTTGAGGATTAATTTTATTATTGAACAACAACCATGTTCTCAATGAACCCAAAAAACTCATTAATATCAAAGCTGAATAGTTTTGGAAGTAGTTTTTAGTTTGTTTTTAGTTATAGCTATTTTAGGGGGATATCTGTGTGTGCAGGTGACTATTACTAGGCATAATTATTAGGCAACTTAACAAAAAACAAATATATACCCATTTCAATTATTTATTTTTACCAGTGAAACCAATATAACATCTCAACATTCACAAATATACATTTCTGACATTCAAAAACAAAACAAAAACAAATCAGTGAAAAATATAGCCACCTTTCTTTGCAAGGACACTCAAAAGCCTGCCATCCATGGATTCTGTCAGTGTTTTGATCTGTTCACCATTAACATTGCGTGCAGCAGCAACCACAGCCTCCCAGACACTGTTCAGAGGTGTACTGTTTTCCCTCCTTGTAAATCTCACATTTGATGATGGACCACAGGTTCTCAATGGGGTTCAGATCAGGTGAACAAGGAGGCCATGTCATTAGATTTTCTTCTTTTATACCCTTTCTTGCCAGCCACGCTGTGGAGTACTTGGGCGCGTGTGATGGAGCATTGTCCTGCATGAAAATCATGTTTTTCTTGAAGGATGCAGACTTCTTCCTGTACCACTGCTTGAAGAAGGTGTCTTCCAGAAACTGGCAGTAGGACTGGGAGTTGAGCTTGACTCCATCCTCAACCCGAAAAGGCCCCACAAGCTCATCTTTGATGATACCAGCCCAAACCAGTACTCCACCTCCACCTTGCTGGCGTCTGAGTCGGACTGGAGCTCTCTGCCCTTTACCAATCCAGCCACGGCCCATCCATCTGGCCCATCAAGACTCACTCTCATTTCATCAGTCCATAAAACCTTTAGAAAAATCAGTCTTGAGATATTTCTTGGCCCAGTCTTGACGTTTCAGCTTGTGTGTCTTGTTCAGTGGTGGTCGTCTTTCAGCCTTTCTTACCTTGGCCATGTCTCTGAGTATTGCACACCTTGTGCTTTTGGGCACTCCAGTGATGTTGCAGCTCTGAAATATGGCCAAACTGGTGGCAAGTGGCATCTTGGCAGCTGCACGCTTGACTTTTCTCAGTTCATGGGCAGTTATTTTGCGCCTTGGTTTTTCCACACGCTTCTTGCGACCCTGTTGACTATTTTGAATGAAACGCTTGATTTTTCGATGATCACGCTTCAGAAGCTTTGCAATTTTAAGAGCGCTGCATCCCTCTGCAAGATATCTCCCTATTTTTGACTTTTCTGAGCCTGTCAAGTCCTTCTTTTGACCCATTTTGCCAAAGGAAAGGAAGTTCCCTAATAATTATGAACACCTGATATAGGGTGTTGATGTCATTAGACCACACCCCTTCGCATTACAGAGATGCACATCACCTAATATGCTTAATTGGTAGTAGGCTTTCGAGCCTATACAGCTTGGAGTAAGACAACATGCATAAAGAGGATGATGTGGTCAAAATACTCATTTGCCTAATAATTCTGCACTCCCTGTGTGTATATATATATATATATATATATATATATATATATATATATATATATATCTCCTGGTATAAGGAGTGTTATTTATATGCATTGTACTGTTTATTTGTTTTTTAAACTTCATGTATTGTGAAATTAGAGTTTTTGTTTACTAGATTTTGCAGAAGAAAGGAGTCAGAACTTTTCCTTTATAAAGTTCACACACAGTAAATCTTGTTTTGTGAAAATCTGCAAAATTGTCAACTACTATTGAGATAATTAAATCATGCAAGACTGTAACTTCTTACCTTTATAGAACATGGATTACTTTTAGGATCCTGTTCTGTACTTTAATAATAAAGTTTAGGAAATAAGCAATTTTACAGTATAATGCGTAAAAATAACACCTTACACACAAGCCCAATATACCCGTAATGCCTCAGATCATCAAATGTGCTAAGGGTTTCTATGGGTGCAACTGTATTACAATGAGGAAACTTTGCAGGATTAGTTGAATGCTCTAAACAAAATATGACCACTTCACTCCTACTTTTCTCGCCACTCTTTCATTAACGAGATGATCATTTTTAAGAAATATTCGTAATTTTATTTTAATCTATTTTGCATATAGATTATTTTATGTGTAGCAAACAATCTATGCTTAAATTTAGAAAATGCACTTTATATCTTAAGTAAATATATTTTGAACATATGCCCCATCCACGCTGCTGACATTTGCACTCATTATCAAAGTTTTCAGAAATGTTTTAAATTAGTGAGACCTATGCTTTTACTATAAAAGCCACATTGCATATCTTCTGTACGGCAAGGGAATACACACATTTTTATAACCTTTCACCTGATGTGAACATTGTGAGACTGGCAAGAGGGAAATTAAAATTCCGCGTCGGACACGATTGTTGGGCCTTCTGTATCTAGATGACTGATAAAAATATTTGATGAAAAAAGTGTATCTAGCGTTATTTTGATATAAACTGTACATGTGTTTTGGTTATATATTTACATGTTGGTCAAAGAAATTTGATAACTACTCTAAAATATGTTCTGCAGTGTTACACAAAGTCATCTTAAATCTCCCATATAGCATAACACCAGTGTTGCACTGGTGAATTTGATT
The DNA here is from genome assembly GCF_027579735.1 of Bombina bombina. Lineage (NCBI taxonomy): Eukaryota > Metazoa > Chordata > Amphibia > Anura > Bombinatoridae > Bombina > Bombina bombina. The sequence continues at coordinate 632,851,844 of NC_069499.1, forward strand.
ACCTTTATCAGATTCTTGTGCATGAGAACTTTATGATAAGTATTTTTTTTTTTATTGTCAAAGTTTATATCTACAGATTAGAGACCTTGTTAAGTGTAAACAATCTTATTAAAGGGACACTGTACCCAAATTTTTTCTTTCGTGATACAGATAGAGCATGACATTTTAAGCAACTTTCTAGTTTACTCCTATTATCAAATTTTCTTCATTCTCTTGGTATCTTTATTTGAAATGCAAGAAAGTAAGTTTAGATGCCGGCCCATTTTTGGTGATCAACCTGGGTTGTTCTTGCTGATTGGTGGATAAACTCATCCACCAATAAAAAAAAGTGCTGTCCAGAGTTCTGAATAATAAAAAAAAAAGCTTAGATGTCTTCTTTTTAAAATAAAGATAGCAAGAGAACGAAGAAAAATTGATAATAGGAATAAATTAGCAAGTGGCTTAAAATTGCATGCTCTATCTGAATCATGAAAGAAAAAAGTTGGGTTCAGTGTCCCTTTAAGCAAAAATCAAATGGCACTTTGATTAATGCTGTATTTGTTTTTGGTTGGATTATTTTCATTTAATAAAATTACAAAAGTTGATGGAAAGTGTCTGTTTTCTTTCACATTGATTGAAAGTGGTATGTAAGAATTTCAAATATTTTACAAGCTTGTTCTTATGTGCCCACAAATATGTTTTATGAGTTATTTTTTTTATTTTATTTTGTGATGCACTTTGTGAGTAATGCCAGTTTTCAATATTTTGATAGTTACTTTGATTGTTACTTTATTTTCTCACGTGCACACTAGACCAATTTTATATACACAAAATTAGAACAAGTATATAATCTAATGGGATATGTGTCTTGAAAAATGTGGTGTTATTATTCTTAAAACAGATGGAATCCATTAAAAATTAGAAAATAAATGTAAGAGAAGATAGGATTTGCTCTTATGTGCAATTCATTGTGGCGCAGGTATTGAAACCACCCACAGTTGTACAACTCACTTTGTTTCTAAGCAATCTCTTTGCTTTTTATTGATTTAGGGCCAGATTACAAGTGGAGCGATTATTTAACGCTCCCACTCGTGCACCAAATCTGGTAGAGGTAAGCTTTTTGCATGTGTCCGGTAGCGCTTGTATTACAAGGTCAAAGTAAATGTTTTCGCTCATGCACTAACCCGATGCGCGCAAAAAGCCAAACTTAGAATTTCATGATTGCCTTAACGTATTCCCCCATAGAAAATGGGCTATATGTAGATCACAATATAAATGCACATATAGCCACCAAGGGGCGCTTTCAAGTCCAATATAATGCAGAGGTTTTAGGGAAATAATCGTAATCTTCAATAATAGATATAAAGTTTGTGATCCACCAATGTACTGACTTGTCTCGGCAGCTCTTTGTGTTTTTTCTCTATACCTTACAGATATTCCTCCATAGAAGTCAATGGAGCAAAAAAAGTGGGGAAAAAAAACCTAACACCCTACAAACCCGATCGTAAATTCTCAAATGTTCTTCACATAGCAGAATATGTTCTATATATTCTATTACTTAGCTATACCAGTCTCACTTGTGTGCACTCTCATCAACCACGGGACAGCTGCCAGGGTGCTTTCAAAAAGGGTAAAATAGGATTTAGCACTCACTGGTCGTAAAGGAAATAATTTTATTCCATATGTGACGTTTCGGTACCACTGGAGCCCCTTTCTCAGACCGGACCAAACCAGAATGAACACCAAAGAAAGCATAATAAAGGCTACATAGAACTACTCCCCCAAGTTGCATTGTGTGCAAAAGGAAAACATTGACATGTGTAAAAAGAGTATGATAAGCAATCTTAAGCAATCTCTCTTCCTCTCTTCCCTGCTACCCGGGGTGCTGAGACAAAAATGGGCTGGCTCTTTAGCTTTCGTTCCAGTTTTTTCAAATAAAGATACCAAGACAACAAAAACATTGGTAATAGACGTAAATTTGAAAGTTGCTTAAAATTGTATGCTCTATCTGAATCAAGAAAGTTTAATTTTGATTAGACTAACCCTTTGATCATGCCATAATTAGCATATTCACAATCACCACTATATACAATATGTAATAGTGGAAAAGCCAACAAAGTTGCAACTGCTCTTGTAGAAAGAGCTGTAATACGCTTAGGAGGTAACTTTCCCGCCACCAAATAACCCTTGTGAATCCCTTCTGTGAGCCAAGAGGCCAACGCTACCTTAGTAGCTTTCTGCCCCTTACAAGTCCCAGAGTAGTTTGTCTGAAATCTTCAGTAGCTTGGAGATATAATTTCAAAGCCCTTACTACATCAAAATTATGTAATAGTCGCTCCTTAGAGTTAGCAGGATCTGAACATAATGAAGGAACAACAATTTCTTGATTTGATATTTTCCATAGAAACTACCTTAGGAAGAAAATCATGTTTAGTAGAAAGCACAGCCTTATCCTTGCGAACAAGTAAAAATGGATGAATACGCTTAAAACAACTAATAGGGGCTGTTTATATTTAATAAATAAAAAAACTAAATATATGTGAAAAAAATGCATATAAAAAAAACAATGAAACTAAAGTAATTGTAAAATTAATCTCTGATGAAGCGCATGCGCGAAACGCGTCAGGTATTAGGGAGCACCTTTTTGTACCCTATGGCTCAGATCCAATAAACTAAGGATTATGCAAACTATGGGACTCTGTGTTCTTTTCTTCCTCGCTTTCAATAGTAAAATAAGCAAACCGATGGCAGAGTCTCTAAAATGTATCTCAGTGATAAAGTCCCAAAATATTGGACATCAGACCAGAAGCATCCCAAAAGAATCTTCACATAGGCTGCTCAGCTCCTCACACTTATTGTGATGTAATTCTGAAATTGTAAACAAACAGAGGCGCCTCTCTGTTTGCTTACCATTTCTTAAAGGGACAACATTTTTCTTTCATGATTTCAGGTAGAGCAGTGATTTTTAACCTTTTTTTTGCCGTGGCACACTTTTTTACATTAAAAAATCCTGTGGCACACCACCATCCCAAAATTTTTAAAAAAATCACACATTGTAGCCTAATACAGCATATATATGTACACATACACACAAACACACACATACTGTATGTATTGTGCTGTTATGCCATGCCTCCTACAAACTACCCCTGCACTGGGAGTAAAAAACAAGCAAAGTTTAAAAAATATGCCACACTGTTGTCAGTCTGCCGTGGCACACCTGAGGATCTCTCACGGCACACTGGTTGAAAAACACTGAGGTAGAGAATACAATTTTAAACATTCCAATTTACTTTTATTATCTAATTTGCTTCATTGTTTAGGTATCCTTTGCTGAAGAAATAGCAATGCACATGGGTGAGCCAATCACACAAGGCTTCTATGTACAGCCACCAATCAGCAGCTGCTAAGCCTATCTAGATATGCTTTTCAGCAAAGGATATCAAGAGAATGAAGAACATTAGATAATAGAAGTGGAAAGAAAAAAATTGTGTTTCATGTCCCTTTAAGTAGAAATGGAGACAACGTTGACAACTCAAACTCTTCTTGCTTAAAAGGTGTTTCCAAGATAACAGTAGATATCAATGAAATGCATTAGTTCGAAAAGAGGACCTTGTAATACAGAGAGAACTAGATTCAAAGTCCAGGGTGAAGAAATAGGTTTCACAACTGGCCTAATTCTAACGAATGCCTGGACAAATGTTTGAACCTCAGTAACTTTTGCCACCTTCCATTGAAAAAGCACAGATAAAGCAGAAATTTGACCTTTTAGGAAACTAGCGGTCAAACCCTTGTCAAGGTCATTCTGTAAAAACTAAAGAATTCTAGGAATCCTAAAGGAATACCAAGAAAACTCTCTGGAAGAACACCACTCAAAATATGCCTCCAAATCTTGGGATAAATATTTTGTGTCACAGGCTTTCTGGCCTGCATCAAAGTTTCAATGCCTCAATATGGGAAACCTCTATGTCTCGGACTTCAGGTACCCTCCCCTGATGATTTATGTAGGCCACTGCCGTGATATTGTCAGTTTAGATATGGATAATCTATCAATAGGGGCCAGGGTTGACGAGCCTGAAGAATCTCTCGAAGTTTCAGAATGTTGATTGGTAACCTTGTTGAAATCCTGATTGCCCCCTAGCCTGAGAGACTGGCATCTGACAAAGGAAGTATTCCCCAAGGGTCAAAGAAAGACTTTGTGTCCCCATGAAAAACATTGTCTGATGGAGAAATCCAAAGCAATCTGTTCCAAATGTAGACAATTGTTTGACCACCGAGGTAGCATAGACAATTAAAGGGACATAAAACAGTTGGGATAGACACATATATCTATCTTTGATTTGGTAGAATGCAGACTTTAACACTCATCTGCTGGAGCATGCCTAGAAGCAAATAAGCGGCTGTGAACTTAGTTGAAATACAATACCTGTGTTTCTGATGCTGAACACTGATAAGGGGGGTTGGTTTAGACCACTCCAGACAGCATGGCTATGTAACTAAGTTTGCTTATTTTTGAAAATTATTTTAAATTACTTTACAGCAATTTTATGCAAATTATTTTTACTTAATTATCCCTTTTGGGATATGCACAGATCTCAACATGTTGTTGTATAGCACTTTAAAGGGGTCTCAAGTGAAGAGGGGCAAAAAGGAAAACAACAGCGTCTGTAGCAGCTACCATAAGCCCCCACTGCCTCCATGCACTGAGTTACTGATGGAAATGGAGCCTTTTGTAGGTAGAGATGCGGCCTCTGAACCTTTAGGAACAAGATGCATAACAATTTTACTTTATTATGACTCCTATAAATGCTACCCTTATAGCAGGATATAATGAGCTTTTGGGTAAATTAATTCTCCAACCATGGTCTTGAAGGAAGACAGAAGCTTGTGAGTATGAGCAATAAATAGTGACAGGGAATAGGCTTGCACTAGTATGTTGTCCAGATACAGTGCAACAGAAATGCCCTGAATTCTGATCACCGCCAAGATTGTACCCAACACAGTGGCAAACTGGCAGTGTTTTGCAGATATGCAATCCTCAGGAACGGACAGTGATCCCTGTGTATAGGGATGTGCAGATATGCATCCTTGAAGTCTATAGTAGCCATAAACTGACCCTTTTGGATTAAGGGAAAAATTGTGCGTAATGTTCTCGATAAACAAGTGGGAACCAAGACCAAGATTTTTAGGGCTTTTAAATCTAGGACAGGACTGTAAGTCCCTTTGGACAATGAACAGATTGGGGTAAAACCCTTGACCCTAAGGCGACACTGGTACTGAGAAAAATTATTATTCCCATATCCTCCAAATCCCTTTATTAAGTTTGCTGCCTTCGAAGGATTTTTGGCAACATGAGAGGACCGCTGGTCAAAAAGGAGGACTTTGCTTCAAAGAGAACTAACTCACAATCTCTTAAATGAGAAAAAAAATCTGTCCAGATATCCTAACTATTTTTACTGATGAATCATAAAATATATAAACTTATACATAAGTTTATACAAAGTTTAGAATTCTGTACATGGCATAAGCCTCAGTATATAGTATACATGTATATACTTAATCGTGCACACACATTACATTTAGCCTGTCACATGGCCTTACTGACTAGAGAAGCACCACATATAGGTACACAGTAGATACTTATAAGTCCATGTCCAGAATAAGCAGAGACTGTGTTTATTTTCAAAGTGAATACAAAATGCACATAAATAAAAATATTCATGATTAATGTTCAGTATCTGCATGATAGAACCATTGTGCATAAATATAAATTACACATAACAGGCGTATAAAAGAGATACAAATAGATTTGATCTCTAAAGGATCTCCACTGTTGTACTAAAATACAGAGAGATCCTGTATGACTGCATTTGGAATTAAAGGGACAGGAAACCGCAAAATTTTCTTTGATTTGGATAGAACATACAATTTTAAGCAACTTTTAAATTTAAAAAAATATCAAATTTGCATCATTCTCTTATTATCCTTTTGCTGAAGGAATAACATTACACTACTGGCAGCTAGCTGAACACATCTAGTTAGCCAATCACAAGAGACAAATGTATACAGGCACCAATCAGCAACTAGCTCTCACTAGTGTAGGATATGTGCGTGTTCTTTTTCAACAAGGGATACAAAGAAAGCAAAGCACATTTGAAAATAGAAATTAACTTAAAAGTGTCTTTTAAATTACATGTTCAATCTGAATCATGCATGTTTTATTTTGACTTTCCTATCCCTTTAAAGATGCAGAGCAATATGCATGAATAGTATATACCTAGAGAAGCATATATTATAGAATTTGTACACTAATAGCATAGAACATGTAATGTCTTGCATATCAACAGAGACGGAAGTTCTGCCCGTGTAAAAATCATCGTGTTCTGCTGCACATGCAATAAACAAACATCTTCTAGAGATTTGCATACAATAATAATAGTATACATAACCGTACATTACTGCAAATAAAATTCCAAAGAGCATAAAACACTATATAAAATGCAGAGTGAGATTAAAAAAAAGAAGTTTACATCCCCCGGCAATGATGAGAGTACAATGCTTTATTGACTTATAAAGAAGTATTAATAGCGCAGATAGTTATAATAAATGATAATGGCACCATATGTCATTATGTTTACTACAAATATAATAGCACATATTATAGTAAATTGGATACACTGTAGGTTACATAAGAATGTGCTGAGGTGTACAGCTGCCTAAAGGTCTTTGCAAAAACATCTGCATAGAGGATATTATCAAATCTGAACCCTTAGGAATAAGTGATTACTCTCTGTGTATATACAGCATGTAGTACTTTATCAGCAGATAGTTTAATAAGAGTTTAAAACTCAATAATAATTGCAATGAAATATGATGCCATATCCTTGCTAGCTATTCTTATACTCAGGGGTAAAGTGAGTAGCTTCTGAGCAACATAGACAGTACATAATTCATTAGAGGAAGTAAAAGGCAGTGGCTGACTTGCATGCTCAATTTGAGGTAAATTAGCTCTCACAGAGTTTATTGACCTGACATAGTGGAACAAGCTTGTAAAGCACATGTAATGTATGTACAGGTAGGTTTATCAGTAAATTATTCCTCTAATATGTTAACATTTATATTAGTGGGGACATATTTGTTTTGTTCCAAAGTGTGTAATGGCAGGGTATGTAGAGACCCAAGACATACACCTAAACAATAAAACTGGTAGAGATTATTCTACACTAAGGTTAATAACTCCTTTTGACACTTTTTTATTAAAACTGCATTACATGCATTCAGGCTCTAGCCCAAGTAGCTCTTTCAGCTCCTGCAAGGGGAAGTGCTAAGAAAAATGAATTGCTAATTAAGAACTTTAGAAATTACTGTCCTATAATTTTTTGAGCTGTTTTCTGCCTAGTAACAGCTCCTGAGTGAATAGAAAAGTCCTGGAAGCTGAGGGGCGGGGCTACCACCAGTAAAGAATCCAGTGCCTCAGAGATAATGTGCACCAAGCATAAAAAAAAAAAATACTTTCCCCTCATAAAAACATGCTCCCCTGCTTAACCAGAGTTTCTTCTATTGCTCAGCTTACTGCACTGAACAGTTACATTTTCTTAAAGGGCCAGACACCTATTTAAAAAAAATATATATTTCAAGAGAGCTACCAGAGGGCTGTGAAGGGCAAGAGTGTTACCTGGCTATGTCCCTCATAAGAATATGGTAGGTAGGGACCTGAAAAAGTGTCATGAGGATAGCAAGCGAAGTCCACTGGCTATGCTGTACCTTTGTTAGAGTACCTACACATAGCTTCGGAGCTGGTGTGTGCTGTGTACAGTCACTTACCTTATGCAGCACCCCTCCACTGGCTTACCAGACATGTCAAATCCTTGTCAATGCAGCTGCAGCGGTTCCAGTAGAGAGCCCATCCAGTGAAGGTATCGGGTACCAAAGAGGATTGCAGTAGGAAATACCTGTGCCCCTCAGGGTGAGACTAAGGATGAACTCCTGCAATGCCTGAGGGTAGTTATGGCTGAAATCCCATAGGGAAATAATGTGCACATAACAGGGTATTCCTATGCCCCTGTATCATTCAGCTGCTGTGAAGTTTCTCTTCTGTCTTCTTTGTGAATGATACTTCCCAGATACTCTGGGTTTCACATTGGTCTGAGCTCCCAAATTTAAATCCATAAGCAATGAGCTATAAACACCTCTACTCTCAATGAACTTCTGTGAAGCCAAGAACAAAACCGAGATGGGAGCAATTATAAACTCTGATATGGGTTCTTGACCTCCTGCTAGTGGTGGGAAATATATCCTATATCTTACGGAGGACTGTGGACCATCATCATTTTACAAACAAAAAAAGCAATAAACTGCATGCTGGCAGACTCTTTGCCAGTACCTAAGATGGTGGTGAGGAGTGGGAGGGGTACATAGTTATTTGGGAGGGATCAGGGTGGTGGGAAGTGTTAGGTGTTAGGGTAATCCCTGCCTTACTATAATATTCAGAAGTGTGGTGCGCAGCTGCAATTAGCGGCCTTCTAATTGCCAAAAACAAATTGCAAAGTTATGCATGTCTGATATTTCTGAACAAAGTGGACTCCAGTGAACCTTTTACAACAATGTGTCTTATAACCGCAATAGCTGTATGTAAATAATTTCAGTGAGCACTAAAAAGTAATGTGGGAAAATATTAATACTATTTGAAAGAAAGATAATCAGATAAGTTTTGACAGTCGCACATGATTGCAATTAAAGGGTGGTTTAATTTTTTAGAATAAACGTTTGAATTGCATATATGTCATTCAGGCAATAATGATCTGAAGTGCTGGGAGAGGTTGGAGAATCAGCACATGGCAGCCTGCAGCTTGCAATTCAATTGAGAGCAATTTGATGTGATGGGAGAGGTTAGAGTATTAGCACATGGCAACTTGTAATTTAGGTGAGAGTGATTTATATGCTGGATTAGTGAATGGTAGCCTGCAGCTTATAATTTGGATTATCATCTTGATACATGTAGTAACACTCACTTTAGAGCACATCAAAGCCATGTGGACTGCAGAACGTATTACAGTATAGTTAAAGGGATACTGAACCCAATTTTTTTTCTTACATGAGCATTCAATTTTAAGCAACTTTCTAATTTACTTCTTTGATCAATTTTTCTTCGGTCTCTTACTATCTTTATTTGAATAAGGCATCTAAGTTAAGGAGCCAGCACATTTTTGGTTCAGACTATGGACAGCACTTGTTTATTGGTGCTGTCCAATCAGCAAGGACAACACAGGTTGTTCACCAAAAATGGGCCGGCATCTAAACTTACATTCTTTCTTTTCAAATAAACATACCAAGAGAATAAAGAAAATTTGATAATAGGAGTAAATTAGAAAATTGCTTAAAATTGCATGCTTTATCTGAATCACAAAAGAAAAAATTTGGGTTCAGTGTCCCTTTAAACAGGAAAGTCACAAATAACTTAATTTACTTCTGTAGTCAAATGTACTTTGCTCTCTTGGTATCTTTTATGCATAACTAGGTAGGCTCAGGAGCATGCACCTGTCTTTGGCACTTTTATGACAGTAGTACTTGCAACTGTGTATAATATTGCAAACATTGTTGCCATGGATGGCTGAAGACAGGTGCATTCTTTTCAACCTATGTATATTTGTAAACATAGGATACAGAGAGAACAAATTTGAAGATGAAATTTACAAAGATTAAGTTTAATCTTTTCTTTATTTAGATGTTTCAAAAAATTATATAACAACAAAGAAACAAAAAGAAAATTACAAACAACCAAAAAATTTCAATATATTTCAAAAAATTTCCACAGAATATAAAATTATTGCTTTGTCATATTCACATTTCTGTTCAAGTCCATCAGTTTGTTTTTTACTTCCAGAGTTCAAATTTCCCAGAATTGTTTGTAACATCGAGGTATAGTACCACATACCAACATTAATAGACAATCAGAGGCTAATAAACTCAGATTATTACGTCAACAGGTTGCTTACAAGATTGTTTATCTACAGTTTTCTTGTCTTTAACATTGAGACAGTTAGGTCTGCAAGATTAATTTCCATATGGATAGATATTTAGCTGTTTTGCATTTACATTACACTAGCATACAAGCCTATTCCTGCAGGTCTCCCCTCTCCTCGGCTCTAGGATGGTATTAGGAGTCCCAGAAGAACATCATTTCTGCAAAGTAATCTAATCTACCTACTGTGTAATAATAGAATCTTTCTAATGATAAATTAGTTTTCATCTGCGCTATCCACATAGTTACTGTGGGTTTTGTGTCTGATTTCCAAAGTCTAGGGATGACTTGCTTCGCACTACAGATGGCTAATTGGAAAAGTGACGTGTACTGTTTGAAGGGGAATTTAGGGATTGTATGAAACAAGTATACCAAAGGGTCTAATGGAATGTTAAAATTCAGCAATTTACTCATCTCTGTGTTAATACTCTTCCATATGCAAAACAGAATGAGAAGCAGGAACGAACAGCAGCATCAATAGCTTGTTCTATGGCCCGGTTACCACCTGGTAGTAGTTTCTTTCTGCCCAATTGTGCTTTTCACAGAGGAAAACTTTCCTGTAGTATATCAGTCTGATCCCGCCAACATGGTCAGTCCAGCCCCGAAATACCAGGCAATTCTCCTCTGAACAAGGAACATGACAACCCCAGACGATCGTTTCGGCCTCCTTTGGGCCTCGTCAGTGAGGTGCAGCCATATCCCTCTAAGCACATTGGGCAAGGAGTCCACGTCTGGTTTCCCCCATCACCCTTAGGGAGACTATCCCCAGGGTCATATTTACATATGCAAAACAGAATGAGAAGCAGTCTGCCAGGAACGAACAGCAGCATCAATAGCTTGTTCTATGGCCCGGTTACCACCTGGTAGTAGCTTCTTTCTGCCCAATTGTGCTTTTCACAGAGGAAAACTTTCCTGTAGTATATCAGTCTGATCCCGCCAACATGGTCAGTCCAGCCCCGAAATACCAGGCAATTCTCCTCTGAACAAGGAACATGACAACCCCAGACGATCGTTTCGGCCTCCTTTTGAGGCTGCACCTCACTGATGAGGCCCATAGGAGGCCGAAACGATCGTCTGGGGTTGTCATGTTCCTTGTTCAGAGGAGAATTGCCTGGTATTTCGGGGCTGGACTGACCTTACTTGGCGGGATCAGACTGATATACTTCAGGAAAGTTTTCTTCTGTGAAAAGCACACTGGTCTAAAAGAGGCTGCTTCCGGGTGGTAAATCGCCATAGAACAAGCCACTGAGCTGTTGTTCGTTCCTGGTAGAGCGCTTCTCTCTTTGTATGCAAATTATTATGACCCTGGGGAAGTCTCCCTATGGGTGATGGGGGAAACCAGACGTGGACTCCTTGCCCAGTGTGCTTAGAGGAATGTGGCTGCACCTCACTGATGAGGCCCATAGGAGGCCGAAACGATCGTCTGGGGTTGTCATGTTCCTTGTTCAGAGGAGAATTGCCTGGTATTTCGGGGCTGGACTGACCTTACTTGGCGGAATCAGACTGATATACTTCAGGAAAGTTTTCTTCTGTGAAAAGCACACTGGTCTAAAAGAGGCTGCTTCCGGGTGGTAAATCGCCATAGAACAAGCCACTGAGCTGTTGTTCGTTCCTGGTAGAGCGCTTCTCTCTTTGTATGCAAATTATTATGACCCTGGGGAAGTCTCCCTATGGGTGATGGGGGAAACCAGACGTGGACTCCTTGCCCAGTGTGCTTAGAGGAATGTGGCTGCACCTCACTGACGAGGCCCATAGGAGGCCGAAACGATCGTCTGGGGTTGTCATGTTCCTTGTTCAGAGGAGAATTGCCTGGTATTTCGGGGCTGGACTGACCTTACTTGGCGGGATCAGACTGATATACTTCAGGAAAGTTTTCTTCTGTGAAAAGCACACTGGTCTAAAAGAGGCTGCTTCCGGGTGGTAAATCGCCATAGAACAAGCCACTGAGCTGTTGTTCGTTCCTGGTAGAGCGCTTCTCTCTTTGTATGCAAATTATTATGACCCTGGGGAAGTCTCCCTATGGGTGATGGGGGAAACCAGACGTGGACTCCTTGCCCAGTGTGCTTAGAGGAATGTGGCTGCACCTCACTGACGAGGCCCATAGGAGGCCGAAACGATCGTCTGGGGTTGTCATGTTCCTTGTTCAGAGGAGAATTGCCTGTTATTTCGGGGCTGGACTGACCTTACTTGGCGGGATCAGACTGATATACTTCAGGAAAGTTTTCTTCTGTGAAAAGCACACTGGTCTAAAAGAGGCTGCTTCCGGGTGGTAAATCGCCATAGAACAAGCCACTGAGCTGTTGTTCGTTCCTGGTAGAGCGCTTCTCTCTTTGTATGCTTAATACTCTTCCAGTAATCTGCTATCTTGGGGCATTCCCACTATATGTGGAAAGGGGTTCCTTTTCCTGCACATTTTCTCCAACATCTATCAGATGCTTCGGGGAATATAAATTTCAACCTGTGAGGGGTAAGATACCAGCGGAGTAGGAATTTATCATTTGTTTCCAGTAGGGCTGCTGAATGTGCAGATCTAGCTGTGTTCTGAAATATTTTTAGCCATTCTTGTTCTGTAAGAGTGTAAGGAAGTTCTTTGTGCCAGGAATTGACTGTTGAAGTGTGTAAAGTCTCAAGAGGAGTGATTAGGAGTTGATATAGGAAGGAGACGGCGTGTGTCTGTGGGGAGTCCTGAATGCAAAGTTTCTCAAGTGTGGTACGCTCTCTTGTAATTTGATGTTTGAGTTTGTGAGAGTCAACAAAGTGACTGAGTTGAAGGTATCTGAACCAGTGCGTGAATTGTGTGACTTCTAATTCCTCTAGATGTTGTTTCGAGATCAGTTTACAGTCTTCAAGTAGAGAGTATAATGGGATTAGGCCATCCAGTCCACCCGGCAATTTCGGTGTGTCAATGGTATCCCTATAGGAAAGTCAGAATTGGATAACACAGTTGTCAAGGGGGAAGGGATCGTGGATATATGTGGATATCTATGTAGTACGTTATACCAAGTATCAAATGTTTCTTTTATGATTGGATAATCTTTAACTAGTGATGGTTGGCTTCCCCTAGGTTGCCAACAGTATGTTCCTAACTGTGCTGAATTGGTGAGGTCATGTTCCAGCATCATCCAGAGTCTATTATGATTTATGGGGAGTGTACACCAATCTATCACTCTTCTTAAAAATATTGCATTACGGTATCTGGATAAGTCTGGGACCCCCAAACCTCCAAATTTTTTTTGGTAAGTAGAGGGTAGATCTAGCCACTCTGGGTGTACGCTTTCTCCAGATATAGGAGTTCAGCACCTTCTGCAGTCTAGAAATATATGCTTCCGGGAGGGGTATGGGGAGGGTTTGGAACAAATAAAGTATCTTAGGGAGGATAGTCATTTTGGATACTCCAATTCTACCAAGCCAGGATATTTGTTTATGTAACCATAGGGAGGTATCTCCGCAAACCTTGGTCATTAGGGCTTTATAATTTAGGTTGATTAACTTCTGTTTATCATCTGTAAGATAAATGCCTAAATATTTTAAAGCAGATTGCTGTATTTGGTAGGGTACTTGTGATCTAAGTTTTTGTATGTCTGTGCTATTTAAGTTGATGGGGGGAATCTCTGATTTATTTTGGTTTACCGAATAATTGGAACAATGGCCAAATGCTTCCAGGGAGCTCCGTACCACAGAGAGAGAAGTATTTGGGCGCGTTAAAATTAACAACAGGTCATCAGCGTATAGCGCAAGCTTATGAGGAGTGGAGCTTATGGTGAGTCCGTGAACGTTGGGGTCATTTCGTAAAGTTATTGCCAGGATTTCCATGGACAAAACAAATAATAGAGGGGATAATGGGCAGCCCTGTCTAGTGCCGTTTAGAATTGGAAATGGGGTGGATAGTATCCCATTTACCTTAACTTTAGCTGTCGGTTTTGAATAAAGGGCAAATATTTTTGAGATAAAACTGTCAGGGAAGCCGAATTTCTTTAAGGTCAAATTTAAAAAAGTCCAGTCTAGTCTGTCAAAGGCTTTCTCAGCGTCAGTCGACAGTAAAACGGAAGGTATGTCATGATTTATAGCATATTGTATTAAATGAAGGACCTTTACGGTGTTATCTTTTGCCTCTCTCTGCGGCACAAAACCCACCTGGTCTGGGTGGATAAGCAAGGGTAGAAGTTTATTGAGCCTAGTAGCTAAGATCTTTGCATAGATCTTCACATCTACATTTAGAAGCAAGATCGGGCGGTAGTTTGAAGGGGCTGTAGGATTTTTACCTGGTTTTGGTATAACCGTTACTATCGCTTCAAGCATAGCGGGTGGGAATGCAGACATTCGGTCAACCGGATTGAAAACTGCGAGCATTTGCGGTATTAATACATGTTTAAACTTTTTATAGTAGGAGCTTGTTAGCCCATCTGGGCCTGGACTCTTTCCTATCTTTAGAGAGTGTATAGCTGCGCTAATCTCCTCTGAGCTGATTGGTAAAACAAGGGTTTCTAGGTCATCTGATGGGATAGAAGGCACAGTCACCTGCTCCAAATATCGGAGGCAGTGTGCCTGATGTTCCTCTATATTTCTGTTAGGAATCAAATTATAAAGAGTGGAATAATAATCTCTAAATATTTCAGCCATTCTATGGGATTCTACAGTGTTTTCCCTGTTTGTGTCTTGTAGCCTGCTAATAAAATGTGTCGCTTGCCTAACTTTAAGCGCTCTGGCTAACAGCCTGCCAGGTTTATTACCTTCAATAAAAAAATCTCTGTTTTAACTTCATAACTTGTGTATGGGCTGAGTGTTCCAAGAATGTTGTCAATTTGTTTTTAGCCTGTTCTCTTTGAGACTTCAGTGAGTCATCTTGGGGATTCTGTTTATAGGACCTGTCAAGCTGCTGAAATTTGTCTGTAAGGTCTTGGTGATGCATTTTATGGTTTTTGGATTGTGTTGCCTTAATCTTTATCAACTCGCCTCTTACGAAGCACTTGTGGGCTTCCCAGATAGTGCATGGGGCCATAATCATTGAGTAAGGTATCCTCAAAGCGCCATTGGTAGGGTTTGAAAGGAAGGGATGTCCAGTGGGTGGTGCAGATGACTGCTGAATGGTCTGACCAGGCGGTAGGGCAGATATCAGTGTGTACGACTGATGTAATAGCTATGTGGTCTATGAGGATATAGTCGATGCGTGAGTGGGAACTTTTGGACGCAGAATAAAAGGTAAAATCTCTCCCTCTGGGGTGTTGGATACGCCATGGATCATGTACTCCTAAAAGTGTCAAGTCATCTTTAATAGATTTTAGCGCTTTTTTTTTGAAAGTTGGGATTGTGTAGTGGAGCTATCTAATAATGGGTTCAATGGTGTGTTAAAGTCCCCTCCGATGATTAATGACCCTTTATAAAAAGCTAGAATGTCATTGGAAATCTTGCGGATCAAGGATGCCTGACGGGTGTTGGGAGCGTAAATGTTGACTAGTGTAACAGGTTTGCCATACAGTAATCCCAGTATAGCCAGAAATCTCCCTTCATTATCTCTTTCTACACGCTGTACATGGAATGCTAAGGACTTGTGGATTAAAATGCTGACCCCCGAGATCTTTTTGTCTGAGTGGCTGCTATGATAATGGATGGGGTATGAGGTTGTGAAAAACTTAGGCTCTTGATCTTTTACGTAATGCATCTCCTGTAAGAACAAAATATCAATATCAGCAAAAGCAATTCGTCTCTTATGAGGGTTATTAAATCCCCTGACATTTTGTGTCATGAATCTAATCTGTTTCTGAGCTGTCATTATTCACACCAAGTTAGAGGTTGATGTATGTTGGGTAAGACTGGGAGTCCATCATTTCTAAGCTTATCATAAGCATATATACATAGAAGTATGTCAAACAGTATTGTAGTAATATCATACCTGTTCTCGAACTGAGCGGCAGTTATCTGTGGTTGAGAAAGATGAACAACAAGCAAACAATAGAACAATAACATAAATTCAAACAAACAATTTGACATAAAATGTCACACACACAGTAGGGAAGAATAGCCTATCCCATTATAAATTCAATAATAAAACATTTAGAGGACAAATTTTCAAATTTAAACTGACAATCAAAATAGGGCTGTATTGCAATAAATATATAAATAGTTCAGTCTCAACCATTGCAGAGCCCAGGTGTAAAAGAAGGGTTAAATGTTCATCACATTTCTCCCCCTGGACTAGACATAGAATTATCTCACCCATCTGATGAGCTGGATCTCTCAGGTATTACTGTTATGTGGGGTATCCTGCGCCTTCTTAGTTTTCTTGTTCTTGTGTTGCTGCCACGGTGATCTGGGTGATCTTGTTGGGCTGAAGCTGGCAGTAAGATCAGTAACTTCCTCTGTAGCTGTGGCAGATGGAGGAGTCAGTCCCAAGGCGGCACAAGTATCTGAGATGTTGTCTGGTATCTTACATATGTGTTTCGTGCCTTTATAAATAATGTTCAGGAAGCAGGGGAAACCCCAACGGTAAGGAATCTCCTTTGTTCTAAGCAGGGATGTAAATGGTTGAAATTCTCTCAGTCTCTGAAGAGTGTGAGGTGCTATATCAGCAAAGATTTGCAGGCGGTAATTTTGAAAGGAGATGTCTTTAAGACGTCTGGTGGCGCTTGGTCTGGGGGTTTTGGTCAAGGAGAGCCCTATGGGCTCTGTCCATAGATAAGTCCATGGTTGATGAAGGCTCCAGAAGGAAACAAAAGAGACCCTTGAGAAACTCAGGAATGGTATTTGGCAGAACTGACTCTGGAATCCCTCTAATTCTGAGGTTCTGGCGGCGTTCCCTGTGCTCCACGTCTTCCAACTTGTCTTGTAATTGGGTAATCTGTAGATCATGGGATTGAGCTGTGGTTTGCAAGGTAGATATCTCATTTTGGTTAAAGTCATTATCCTCCTCCAGCGCCTCAACACGATTACCAATTTCTGTAATATCTCTTTTCAGACCAGCCATTTCCTCCTTGATGCATTCTCGTACTTTGACTACTATGTCATCCAGATCACGTTTAGATGGGATGGAGGCTAGAAAAGCCTTGGAGAGCTGGATAGATTCTTCTTTGTCACTGTCCTCACTACCTGATGGAGACATTTCAGCCTGTTGTGGCTTGATAGGGTCAGGTGTAGCTGGTTGCAGGTTTTCTGATAATTTAAAAAAGGAGCTAACAGTTGGCCGATTCACTGCTGATTTCCTAGCCTCCTTTCCTGCTTTTAGAAGTTTTTTTGGTGACATATCTGCAGTGTAGATTGTAATATTTTACTGTCCTGGAGTTGTCGAGGAATTCGCAGCAAATTTGTGCTTTCTTGTGATGAACAGCTCCTCTTATCACCAGGATAATGTTATATTTATAATCTTATTTTGTTATGATAGAGTATGTTTCTGTCTTTATAGTGATTAATGTAACATCTGCGCCACAAAAGTCCTTTTGTTGTATTTCACCTATCAGAGGAGATTAGCGCAGCTATACAACAACATTTTAAATTAGGGGGAGATAGAAGGTGAGTTTAAAATCCTCCACTACTCACGAAATATAGAAAAAATAACTCATTGTGTAGTTCATTAACAAATCTAGACAGGCCCAGAGGCTTGTTTTCCCACAGAATACCTCTGAATTACACTGTTTCCAATGCAGCAAAGGATTCTGGGTAAGATATGCAAATTAAGTACACAATGACACACCTTTTTACTTCAGTCTGCTTTTCAGCAGGTTCCCTTTACGCCAAAGTATCGCTGTTCACACAGCTTATAAACTTAGCTAGGGTTTGGTTTTTGCCACTCATCAGCTGGGAGAAGGTTAGAATCACTGCTGGGTGAAGTTGATTCCGGGCAGAATACAACAACATTTTAAATTAGGGGGAGATAAAAGGTGAGTTTAAAATCCTCCACTACGCACAAAATATAGAAAAAATAACTCATTGTGTAGTTCATTAACAAATCTAGACAGGCATAGAGGCTTGTTTTCCCACAGAAAACCTCTGAATTACACTGTTTCCAATGCAGCAAAGGATTCTGGGTAAGATATGCAAATTAAGTACACAATGACACACCTTTTTACTTCAGTCTGCTTTTCAGCATGTTCCCTTTACGCCAAAGTATCGCTGTTCGCACAGCTTCTAAACTTAATTTGCATATCTTACCCAGAATCATTTGCTGCATTGGAAACAGTGTAATTCAGAGGTTTTCTGTGGGAAAACAAGCCTCTGGGCCTGTCTAGATTTGTTAATTAACTACATAATGAGTTATTTTTTCTATATTTTGTGCGTAGTGGAGGATTTCTTTCATGTAATTAGCAAGAGTCCATGAGCTAGTGACGTATGGGATATACATTCCTACCAGGAGGGGCAAAGTTTCCCAAACCTCAAAATGCCTATAAATACACCCCTCACCACACCCACAAATCAGTTTTACAAACTTTGCCTCCTATGGAGGGGGGGAAGTAAGTTTGTGCTAGATTCTACGTTGATATGCGCTCCGCAGCAGGTTGGAGCCCGGTTTTCCTCTCAGCGTGCAGTGAATGTCAGAGGGATGTGAGGAGAGTATTGCCTATTTGAATGCAGTGATCTCCTACGGGGTCTATTTCATAGGTTCTCTGTTATCGGTCGTAGAGATTCATCTCTTACCTCCCTTTTCAGATCGACGATATACTCTTATATATACCATTTCCTCTACTGATTCTCGTTTCAGTACTGGTTTGGCTTTCTACTACGTGTAGATGAGTGTCCTGGGGTAAGTAAGTCTTATTTTCTGTGACACTCTAAGCTATGGTTGGGCACTTTTATATAAAGTTCTAAATATATGTATTCAAACATTTATTTGCCTTGACTCAGGATGTTCAATGTTCCTTATTTCAGACAGTCAGTTTCATATTTGGGATAATGCATATGAATAAATAATTTTTTCTTACCTTAAAAATTTGTCTTTTTCCCTGTGGGCTGTTAGGCTCGCGGGGGCTGAAAATGCTTCATTTTATTGCGTCATTCTTGGCGCGGACTTTTTTGGCGCAAAATTTTTTTCTGTTTCCGGCGTCATACGTGTCGCCGGAAGTTGCGTCATTTTTGACGTTTTTTTGCGCCAAAGGTGTCGGCGTTCCGGATGTGGCGTCATTTTGGCGCCAAAAGCATTTAGGCGCCAAATAATGTAGGCGTCTTTTTTGGCGCTAAAAAAATATGGGCGTCACTTTGGTCTCCACATTATTTAAGTCTCATTATTTTGTGCTTCTGGTTGCTAGAAGCTTGTTCTATGGCATTTTTTTCCCATTCCTGAAACTGTCATTTAAGGAATTTGATCAATTTTGCTTTATATGTTGTTTTTTCTATTACATATTGCAAGAAGTCCCACGTTGAAGCTGAGTCAGAAGATACTTCTGGAAAATCCCTGCCTGGTGCTGGAGCTACCAAAGCTAAGTGTAGCAACACAGAAAGTCAGCGCACCCAGCACAAAAGGGAGACTCAGGCAGCAGGAACATGTAGAAATGTGATTTATTGCAATGTTTGTTAAATCCACATTACAAAGCTTATCAACGTGTAATGGCTGGCAGCACCAGTCAGGAAATAAACAGGTCAGACGCGTTTCCTATTGCATAAAGCACAAACTCCTCAGTGACCCCTCAAAGCTAAGTGTATCTGCTGTAAACTTTTGGTATCTGTTCCTCCAGCTGTTGTTTGTACTGTTTGTCATGACAAACTTGCTAATGCAGATAATATTTCCTTTAGTACTGTTACATTACCTGTTGCTGTTCCGTCAACATCTAATACTCAGAGTGTTCCTGATAACATAAGAGATTTTGTTTCTAAATCCATTAAGAAGGCTATGTCTGTTATTCCTCCTTCTAGTAAACGTAAAAAGTCTTTTAAAACTTCTCATTTCTCCTGTTAAGTGTAGTCAGTCCACGGGTCATCATTACTTCTGGGATATTAACTCCTCCCCAACAGGAAGTGCAAGAGGATCACCCAAGCAGAGCTGCTATATAGCTCCTCCCCTCTACGTCACACCCAGTCATTCTCTTGCACCCAACTAATAGATAGGATGTGTGAGAGGACTGTGGTGATTATACTTAGTTTTTATATCTTCAATCAAAAGTTTGTTATTTTAAAACAGCACCGGAGTGTGTTGTTCTTTCTCAGCTAAAATTTGAAGAAGAATCTACCTGAGTTTTTGGATGATTTTAGCCGGCGTAGCTAAAATTCATTTTGCTGTTCTCGGCCATTCTGAGGAGTGAGGTAAACTTCAGATCAGGGGACAGCGGGCAGGTTCACCTGCAAAGAGGTATGTTGCAGTATATTATTTTCTGAGGAATGGAATTGACTGAGAAAATACTGCCAATACCGATATAATGTAAGTTCAGCCTTAAATGCAGTAGTAGCAACTGGTATCAGGCTGTTTATGTATATATGTGTACACTTCAGTATTCTGGGGAATGGCACTTCTCTGGGTAATACTATATGCATATAATCTTTAGCCTTAATTGCAGTGGGAACGTCTAGCAACAGGCTGTTTAATGACATTTCATGATATTTGATTTTAAACGTTTTTGCTGGCATGCTAAATTGTTTAAATATCTGAGGTACTGGGTGAAAAATTGTTTTTGGGCACTGTTTTTCCACTTGGCTGTCGTTTCTTTTAATTTGAGACAGTTTACTGAACTTCCCTCACTGCTGTGGGTGAGGGGGAGGGGCCTATTTTGGCGCTTTTGCTACGCATCAAAAATTCAGTCAAAAGTCTTTTTCTCTTCCTGCATGATCCGGATCATCTCTACAGAACTCAAGGGTCTTCAAAAATTATTTTGAGGGAGGTAATCACTCACAGCAGACCTGTGAGATTGTGCTTTGACTGTGATAAAAAACGTTTATAATTTGTACATTTTTTTCTGCTATTAAGGGTTAGTTATCCATTGCTAATGGGGGCAATCCTTTGCTAAATTTATGCCTTTACTGGGAAAAATCTGATTGTTATAATTTTTCCGGTTCCTTATTATTAAACTGTCATAATTTTTTTCTGTGCTTCTTAAAGGCACAGTGCGTTTTTCATATTACTTGTAAGTTGAGTGAAAAGTATTTCCAAGCTTGCTAGTTTAATTGCTAGTTTGTTAAACATGTCTGACTCAGAGGAATATCTCTGTGCTATATGTGCAAAAGCCAAGGTGGAGCCCAATAGAAATTTATGTACTAATTGCATTGATGCTACTTTGAATAAGAGTCATTCTGTACAAATTGAACATCATTCACCAAACAACGAGGGGGAAGTTATGCCGACTAACTTGCCTCACGTGTCAGTACCTGCATCTCCCGCTCGGGAGGTGCGTGATATTGTAACGCCGAGTACTTCAGGGCGGCCATTACAAATCACACTACAGGACATGGCTAATGTTATGACTGAAGTTTTGTCTAAATTACCAGAACTTAGAGGTAAGCGAGATCACTCTGGGGTGAGAACAGAGTGCGCTGATAATATTAGGGCCATGTCAGATACTGCGTCACAATTTGCAGAACATGAGGACGGAGAGCTTCATTCTGCGGGTGACTGGTCTGATCCAAATAAACTGGATTCAGACATTTCAAATTTTAAGTTTAAGCTGGAAAACCTCCATGTATTACTAGGGGAGGTCTTAGCGGCTCTGAATGATTGTAACACAGTTGCAATACCAGAGAAAATGTGTAGGTTGGATAAATATTTTGCGGTACCGTCGAGTACTGACGTTTTTCCAATACCTAAGAGACTTACTGAAATTGTTACTAAGGAGTGGGATAGACCCGGTGTGCCTTTCTCACCCCCTCCTATATTCAGAAAGATGTTTCCAATAGACGCCACCACACGGGACTTATGGCAAACGGTCCCTAAGGTGGAGGGAGCAGTTTCTACTTTAGCTAAGCGTACCACTATCCCGGTGGAGGATAGCTGCGCCTTTTCAGATCCAATGGATAAAAAATTAGAGGGTTACCTTAAGAAAATGTTTGTTCAACAAGGTTTTATATTGCAACCCCTTGCATGCATTGCGCCTGTCACGGCTGCAGCTGCATTTTGGTTTGAGTCTCTGGAAGAGACCCTTGAATCAGCTCCATTAGATGAGATTACACACAAGCTTAAAACCCTTAAGCTAGCTAATTCATTTATTTCTGATGCCGTAGTACACTTAACTAAACTTACGGCTAAGAATTCCGGATTCGCCATTCAGGCACGCAGAGCGCTGTGGCTAAAATCCTGGTCAGCTGATGTTACTTCTAAATCTAAATTACTTAACATACCTTTCAAAGGGCAGACCTTATTCGGGCCCGGTTTGAAGGAAATTATCGCTGACATTACAGGAGGTAAAGGCCATGCCCTGCCTCAAGACAGAGCCAAACCTAGGGCTAGACAGTCTAATTTTCGTGCCTTTCGTAACTTCAAGACAGGAGCAGCATCAACTTCCTCTGCACCAAAACAGGAAGGAGCTGTTGCTCGATACAGACAAGGCTGGAAGCCTAACCAATCCTGGAACAAGGGCAAGCAGGCCAGAAAACCTGCTGCTGCCCCTAAGACAGCATGAAGTGAGGGCCCCCGATCCGGGAACGGATCTAGTGGGGGGCAGACTCTCTCTCTTCGCCCAGGCTTGGGCAAGAGATGTCCAGGATCCCTGGGCGTTAGAGATCATATCTCAGGGATATCTTCTGGACTTCAAATCCTCTCCCCCAAAAGGGAGATTTCATCTTTCAAGGTTGTCAACAAACCAGATAAAGAAAGAGGCGTTTCTACGCTGTGTACAAGATCTTTTACTAATGGGAGTGATCTATCCGGTTCCGCGGTCGGAACACGGACAAGGGTTTTACTCAAATCTGTTTGTGGTTCCCAAGAAAGAAGGAACCTTCAGACCAATCTTGGATTTAAAGATCCTAAACAAATTCCTAAGAGTTCCATCGTTTAAAATGGAAACTATTCGGACAATCTTACCCATGATCCAAAAGGGTCAGTACATGACCACAGTGGATTTAAAGGATGCCTACCTTCATATACCGATTCACAAATATCATTACCGGTATCTAAGGTTTGCCTTCCTAGACAGGCATTACCAGTTTGTAGCTCTTCCATTCGGGTTGGCTACGGCTCCAAGAATCTTCACAAAGGTTCTGGGCTCTCTTCTGGCGGTGCTAAGGCCGCAAGGAATTTCGGTGGCTCCGTACCTAGACGACATTCTGATACAAGCGTCAAGCTTTCAAACTGCCAAGTCTCATACAGAGTTAGTACTGGCATTTCTAAGGTCGCATGGGTGGAAGGTGAACGTAGAGAAGAGTTCTCTCTTACCACTCACAAGGGTTCCCTTCTTGGGGACTCTTATAGATTCTGTAGAAATGAAGATTTACCTGACAGAAGACAGGTTAACAAAGCTTCAAAATGCTTGCCGTGTCCTTCATTCCATTCAACACCCGTCAGTGGCTCAATGCATGGAGGTAATCGGCTTAATGGTAGCGGCAATGGACATAGTACCCTTTGCACGCCTACATCTCAGACCGCTGCAATTGTGCATGCTAAGTCAGTGGAATGGGGATTACTCAGATTTGTCCCCTACTCTGAATCTGGATCAAGAGACCAGAAATTCTCTTCTATGGTGGCTTTCTCAGCCACATCTATCCAGGGGGATGCCATTCAGCAGACCAGATTGGACAATTGTAACAACAGACGCCAGCCTACTAGGTTGGGGCGCTGTCTGGAATTCCCTGAAGGCTCAGGGATCATGGACTCAGGAGGAGAGTCTCCTTCCAATAAACATTCTGGAATTGAGAGCAGTTCTCAATGCCCTTCTGGCTTGGCCTCAGTTAACAACTCGGGGGTTCATCAGGTTTCAGTCGGACAACATCACGACTGTAGCTTACATCAACCATCAAGGAGGGACAAGAAGCTCCCTAGCGATGATGGAAGTATCAAAGATAATTCGCTGGGCAGAGTCTCACTCTTGCCACCTGTCAGCGATCCACATTCCTGGAGTGGAGAACTGGGAGGCGGATTTCCTAAGTCGTCAGACTTTTCATCCGGGGGAGTGGGAACTTCATCCGGAGATCTTTGCCCAAATACTTCGACTTTGGGGCAGACCAGAGATAGATCTCATGGCGTCTCGACAGAACACCAAGCTTCCTTGTTACGGGTCCAGGTCCAGGGACCCGGGAGCAGTCCTGGTAGATGCTTTGACAGCACCTTGGACCTTCGGGATGGCCTATGTGTTTCCACCCTTCCCGATGCTTCCTCGATTGATTGCCAGGATCAAACAGGAGAGAGCATCGGTGATTCTGATAGCGCCTGCGTGGCCACGCAGGACCTGGTATGCAGATCTAGTGGACATGTCATCCTGTCCACCTTGGTCTCTGCCTCTGAGACAGGACCTTCTAATTCAGGGTCCTTTCAAACATCAAAATCTAATTTCTCTGAAGCTGACTGCTTGGAAATTGAACGCTTGATTTTATCAAAGCGTGGTTTTTCGGAGTCAGTTATTGATACCTTAATACAGGCTAGGAAGCCTGTTACCAGAAAGATTTACCATAAAATATGGCGTAAATACTTACATTGGTGCGAATCCAAGAGTTACTCATGGAGTAAAGTTAGGATTCCTAGGATATTGTCTTTTCTACAAGAAGGTTTAGAAAAGGGTTTATCTGCTAGTTCCCTAAAGGGACAGATCTCAGCTCTGTCCATTCTTTTACACAAGCGTCTGTCAGAAGTTCCAGACGTTCAGGCTTTTTGCCAGGCTTTGGCCAGGATTAAGCCTGTGTTTAAAACTGTTGCTCCACCATGGAGCTTAAATTTAGTTCTTAACGTTTTACAGGGTGTTCCGTTTGAACCCCTTCATTCCATTGATATCAAGCTGTTATCTTGGAAAGTCCTGTTTTTAATGGCTATTTCCTCGGCTCGTAGAGTCTCTGAGTTATCAGCCTTACATTGTGATTCTCCGTATCTGATTTTTCATTCAGATAAGGTAGTTCTGCGTACTAAACCTGGGTTCTTACCTAAGGTTGTCACTAACAAGAATATCAATCAGGAGATTGTTGTGCTATCATTGTGTCCGAATCCTTCTTCAAAGAAGGAACGACTTCTGCACAATCTAGACGTAGTCCGTGCCCTGAAATTTTATTTACAGGCAACTAAAGATTTTCGCCAAACTTCTTCCCTGTTTGTCGTTTATTCTGGACAGAGGAGAGGTCAAAAAGCTTCTGCTACCTCTCTCTCTTTTTGGCTTCGTAGCATAATACGTTTAGCCTATGAGACTGCTGGACAGCAGCCTCCTGAAAGAATTACAGCTCATTCCACTAGAGCTGTGGCTTCCACTTGGGCCTTTAAGAACGAGGCCTCTGTTGAACAGATTTGCAAGGCTGCAACTTGGTCTTCTCTTCATACTTTTTCCAAATTTTACAAATTTGACACTTTTTTGCTTCTTCGGAGGCTGTTTTTGGGAGAAAGGTTCTTCAGGCAGTGGTCCCTTCCGTATAAAGATCCTGCCTGTCCCTCCCGTCATCCGTGTACTTTAGCTTTGGTTTTGGTATCCCAGAAGTAATGATGACCCGTGGACTGACTACACTTAACAGGAGAAAACATAATTTATGCTTACCTGATAAATTCCTTTCACCTGTAGTGTAGTCAGTCCACGGCCCGCCCTGTTTTTTATGGCAGGTCTAAATTTTTAAATTATACTCCAGTCACCACTGCACCCTATAGTTTCTCCTTTCTCGTTTGGTTCTTGGTCGAATGACTGGGTGTGACGTAGAGGGGAGGAGCTATATAGCAGCTCTGCTTGGGTGATCTTCTTGCACTTCCTGTTGGGGAGGAGTTAATATCCCAGAAGTAATGATGACCCGTGGACTGACTACACTACAGGAGAAAGGAATTTATCAGGTAAGCATAAATTATGTTTTTTCAGATGAATTTTTAAATGAACATCATCATTCTGATACTGATATTGGTTCTTCTGATTCAGAGGATTCTGTCTCAGAGGTTGATGCTGATAAATCTTCATATTTATTTAAAATGGAATTTATTCGTTCTTTACTTAAAGAAGTCCTAATTGCATTAGAAATTGAGGATTCTAGTCCTCTTGATACTAAATCTAAACGTTTAGATAAGGTTTTTAAATCTCCTGTAGTTATTCCAGAAGTTTTTCCTGTCCCTGGTGCTATTTCTGAAGTAATTTACAGGGAATGGAATAATTTGGGTAATTCTTTTACTCCTTCTAAACGTTTTAAGCAATTATATCCTGTGCCATCTGACAGATTAGAATTTTGGGACAAAATCCCTAAGGTTGATGGGGCTATCTCTACTCTTGCTAAGCGTACTACTATTCCTACGGCAGATGATACTTCCTTTAAGGATCCTTTAGATAGGAAAATTGAATCCTTTCTATGAAAAGCTTACTTGTGTTCAGGTAATCTTCTTAGACCTGCTATATCTTTAGCGGATGTTGCTGCAGCTTCAACCTTTTGGTTAGAAGCTTTAGCGCAACAAGTAACAGATCATAATTCTCATAGCATTATTATTCTTCTACAACATGCTAATAATTTTA
Organism: Bombina bombina; assembly: GCF_027579735.1. Lineage (NCBI taxonomy): Eukaryota > Metazoa > Chordata > Amphibia > Anura > Bombinatoridae > Bombina > Bombina bombina. Next base: position 632,878,364 of record NC_069499.1, read on the forward strand.
TTTGTGATGCCATCTTTGATATCATTAGAGTTGATGTCAGGTATATGTCTCTAGCTATTTTAGCTAGAAGAGCTTTATGGCTTAAAACTTGGAATGCTGATATGTCTTCTAAGTCTACTCTGCTTTCCCTTTCTTTCCAGGGTAATAAATTATTTGGTTCTCAGTTGGATTCTATTATCTCAACTGTTACTGGAGGGAAAGGAACTTTTTTACCACAGGATAAAAAATCTAAAGGTAAATTTAGGTCTAATAATCGTTTTCGTTCCTTTCGTCACAACAAGGAACAAAAGCCTGATCCTTCATCCTCAGGAGCGGTATCAGTTTGGAAACCATCTCCAGTCTGGAATAAATCCAAGCCTTTCAGAAAACCAAAGCCAGCTCCCAAGTCCACATGAAGGTGCGGCCCTCATTCCAGCTCAGCTGGTAGGGGGCAGATTACGTTTTTTCAAAGAAATTTGGTTCAATTCCGTTCACAATCTCTGGATTCAGAACATTGTTTCAAAAGGGTACAGAACTGGCTTCAAGATAAGGCCTCCTGCAAAGAGATTTTTTCTTTCCCGTGTCCCAGTAAACCCAGCAAAGGCTCAAGCATTTCTGAAATGTGTTTCAGATCTAGAGTTGGCTGGAGTAATTATACCAGTTCCAGTTCTGGAACAGGGGCTGGGGTTTTATTCAAATCTCTTCATTGTACCAAAGAAGGAGAATTCCTTCAGACCAGTTCTGGATCTAAAAATATTGAATCGTTATGTACGGATACCAACATTCAAAATGGTAACTGTAAGGACTATCCTGCCTTTTGTTCAGCAAGAGCATTATATGTCCACAATAGATTTACAGGATGCATATCTGCATATTCCGATTCATCCAGATCACTATCAGTTTCTGAGATTCTCTTTCCTAGACAAGCATTACCAGTTTGTGGCTCTACCGTTTGGCCTAGCTACAGCCCCAAGAATTTTTACAAAGGTTCTCGGTGCCCTTCTGTCTGTAATCAGAGAACAGGGTATTGTGGTATTTCCTTATTTGGATGATATCTTGGTACTTGCTCAGTCTTCACATTTAGCAGAATCTCATACGAATCGACTTGTGTTGTTTCTTCAAGATCATGGTTGGAGGATCAATTTACCAAAAAGTTAATTGATTCCTCAGACAAGGGTAACCTTTTTAGGTTTTCAGATAGATTCAGTGTCCATGACTCTGTCTTTGACAGACAAGAGACGTCTAAAGTTGATATCCGCTTGTCGAAACCTTCAGTCACAATCATTCCCTTCGGTAGCTTTATGCATGGAAATTCTAGGTCTTATGACTGCAGCATCGGACGTGATCACCTTTGCTCTTTTTCACATGCGACCTCTTCAGCTCTGTATGCTGAACCAGTGGTGCAGGGATTACACAAAGATATCTCAATTAATATCTTTAACACCGATTGTACGACACTCTCTGATGTGGTGGACAGATCACCATCGTTTAGTTCAGGGGGCTTCTTTTGTTCTTCCGACCTGGACTGTAATTTCAACAGATGCAAGTCTGACAGGTTGGGGAGCTGTTTGGGGGTCTCTGACAGCACAAGGGGTTTGGGAATCTCAGGAGGTGAGATTACCGATCAATATTTTGGAACTCCGTGCAATTTTCAGAGCTCTTCAGTCTTGGCCTCTTCTAAAGAGAAAATCGTTCATTTGTTTTCAGACAGACAATGTCACAACTGTGGCATACATCAATCATCAAGGAGGGACCCACAGTCCTCTGGCTATGAAGGAAGTATCTCGAATTCTGGTATGGGCGGAATCCAGCTCCTGTCTAGTTTCTGCGGTTCATATCCCAGGTATAGACAATTGGGAAGCGGATTATCTTAGCCGCCAAACGTTACATCCGGGCGAATGGTCTCTTCACCCAGAGGTATTTCTTCAGATTGTTCAAATGTGGGGACTTCCAGAAATAGATCTGATGGCTTCTCATCTAAACAAGAAACTTCCCAGGTATCTGTCCAGATCCAGGGATCCTCAAGCGGAAGCAGTGGATGCATTGTCACTTCCTTGGAAGTATCATCCTGCCTATATCTTTCCGCCTCTAGTTCTTCTTCCAAGAGTAATCTCCAAGATTCTGAAGGAATGCTCGTTTGTTCTGCTGGTAGCTCCAGCATGGCCTCACAGGTTTTGGTATGCGGATCTTGTCCGGATGGCCTCTTGCCAACCGTGGACTCTTCCGTTAAGACCAGACCTTTTGTCGCAAGGTCCTTTTTTCCATCAGGATCTCAAATCCTTAAATTTAAAGGTATGGAGATTGAACGCTTGATTCTTAGTCAAAGAGGTTTCTCTGACTCTGTGATTAATACTATGTTACAGGCTCGTAAATCTGTATCTAGGGAGATATATTATAGAGTCTGGAAGACTTATATTTCTTGGTGTCTTTCTCATCATTTTTCCTGGCATTCTTTTAGAATTCCGAGAATTTTACGATTTCTTCAGGATGGTTTGGATAAAGGTTTGTCTGCAAGTTCCTTGAAAGGACAAATCTCTGCTCTTTCTGTTCTTTTTCACAGAAAGATTGCTAATCTTCCTGATATTCATTGTTTTGTACAAGCTTTGGTTCGTATAAAACCTGTCATTAAGTCAATTTCTCCTCCTTGGAGTTTGAATTTGGTTCTGGGGGCTCTTCAAGCTCCTCCGTTTGAACCTATGCATTCGTTGGACATCAAATTACTTTCTTGGAAAGTTTTGTTCCTTTTGGCTATCTCTTCTGCCAGACGAATTTCTGAATTATCTGCTCTTTCTTGTGAGTCTCCTTTTCTGATGTTTCATCAGGATAAGGCAGTGTTGCGAACTTCTTTTAAATTTTTACCTAAGGTTGTGAATTCTAACAACATTAGTAGAGAAATTGTGGTTCCTTCATTGTGTCCTAATCCTAAGAATTCTAAGGAGAGATCATTGCATTCTTTGGATGTTGTTAGAGCTTTGAAATATTATGTTGAAGCTACTAAGAATTTCCGAAAGACTTCTAGTCTATTTGTTATCTTTTCCGGTTCTAGGAAAGGTCAGAAGGCCTCTGCCTTTTCTTTGGCATCTTGGTTGAAATCTTTAATTCATCATGCTTATGTCGAGTCGGGTAAAACTCCGCCTCAAAGGAATACAGCTCATTCTACTAGGTCAGTTTCTACTTCCTGGGCGTTTAGGAATGAAGCTTCGGTTGATCAGATTTGCAAAGCAGCAACTTGGTCTTCTTTGCATACTTTTACTAAATTCTACCCTTTTGATGTGTTTTCTTCTTCTGAAGCTGTTTTTGGTAGAAAAGTACTTCAGGCAGCTGTTTCAGTTTGAATCTTCTGCTTATAATTTAAACTTTATTTTGGGTGTGGATTATTTTTCAGCGGAATTGGCTGTCTTTATTTTATCCCTCCCTCTCTAGTGACTCTTGCGTGGAAAGATCCACATCTTGGGTAGTCATTATCCCATACGTCACTAGCTCATGGACTCTTGCTAATTACATGAAAGAAAACATAATTTATGTAAGAACTTACCTGATAAATTCATTTCTTTCATATTAGCAAGAGTCCATGAGGCCCACCATTTTTTGTGGTGGTTATGATTTTTTTGTATAAAGCACAATTATTCCAATTCCTTATTTTTATGCTTTGCACTTTTTTCTTATCACCCCACTTCTTGGCTATTCGTTAAACTGATTTGTGGGTGTGTTGAGGGGTGTATTTATAGGCATTTTGAGGTTTGGGAAACTTTGCCCCTCCTGGTAGGAATGTATATCCCATACGTCACTAGCTCATGGACTCTTGCTAATATGAAAGAAATGAATTTATCAGGTAAGTTCTTATATAAATTATGTTTTTAAACTCACCTTTTATCTCCCCCTAATTTAAAATGTTGTTGTATTCTGCCTGGAATCAACTTCACCCAGCAGTGATTCTAACCTTCTCCCAGCTGATGAAACCACGAAACAGTCTGTCCTGGTATGGTTATGAATCACTGCACTAACCCTAGCTAAGTTTATAAGCTGTGTGAACAGCTATACTTTGGCGTAAAGGGAACCTGCTGAAAAGCAGACTGAAGTAAAAAGGTGTGTCATTGTGTACTTAATTTGCATATCTTACCCAGAATCCTTTGCTGCATTGGAAACAGTGTAATTCAGAGGTTTTCTGTGGGAAAACAAGCCTCTGGGCCTGTCTAGATTTGTTAATGAACTACACAATGAGTTATTATATATATATAATAATATATAATATTTCGGAGAAAACACTACTGTGTTCTCTTCAAATCTCTCTCTCTCTTGAAATTGCAGAAAAATTATGTGTTTTACAGGGTCTTCACCCAAATAATAATCAACAAATAATAAAAGTAGATTTTTGATACCATCTCCCTAATTAATTTTGTATATTATATATATATATATATATATATATATATATATATATATATATATATATATATGTGTGTATATATATATATATATATATATATATATATATATATATATATATATATATATATATATATATACACATACATACATACATACATACATACATACATGCGCACACACACTCACATATGGGTAAAGTCAGTGCCAGATTACATGCTCTAATGAATTAGAATGTGTTATTTTTGCACCATAATGTCCCTTTAAGGGACATTGTATACTTTATACTCAGTTAAATCCTAGTAATGCTGAGGTTCTTACTGTTAATGCCATGGTGGATTTGATTTAAATCACTAGTCCGTAAAATCGATTTTTAGAATAATACATTTTCAGATAATTTTTTTCCGTTATATCAGACCATTACTAATTTGGTTATATATCATTAGATATGCATTGAAATAAATAATATTATTTGGAGGTGTACTATCTCCAGTACAATTGTTCAATTGTAATCATTCATATTTGATTAACTTTTCACCTGTACTTTATTGTAAGGAAAAAATTATTACATTAATAATAATAATAATTTAAAATAGTTTTATTTAACTAAAATAATAACATTTTTTAATGCTTGACCCTCCCTCCTCACACTTAGGTCATTGTGCAGATCTATTCCCCTCCAAACAATCTTCTATTGAGCTTCTTGAAACTTAGTATGGGTTGATTCTGTGTACATAGATTTGCAGGGTAACAATGGCATTAAAGGGGTAGTAAAGTCAAAATTAAAGTTTCATGATTCAGAAAGAACATGCAATTTTGTAACTAATTTCCAATTTACTTCTCTTATAAAATTTGCTTTGTTCTCTTGGTATCCATTGTTGAAAAGCCTGGGTAGGTAGGCTCAGAAGATATATTTTATGATTATGTCCCTTTTGAGGTTTATTTATCAACTCTGTATGTTTATTTTATAACGTTATTGCTGTGAAGGGGCATGTTACTTCTGCAGACACAAATTAAGTTTTGAGAACTACAAAACCAATAATATGTGACAATATCTTAAAGATAAAAAAATTTGTCCAAAATAATAAGACAGAAACCTTTGGAAGAGCAGGAAATTATGAAAGGATTAATGGAATGTATTTACCAAAATCAAACAGCCATGAACATACAGCATCTTGCTATATAATTAAAAACTAATCTATTTTTCAGGATGAATAACCTTTTTGATTATAATGTATCTTAAATAGAAACTATCTTTAGATAGATTTTTCCTCAAAAAGCATTTTATTTAAAAAAAAAAAAAAAAAAAAAATCCTATTTAAATAAAAAAAACTTTTTTTTTTTTTTTTTTTTTTAAATCATTGATTTTTATCCACTCTGGTTAAAGTGAAGGTAAACTTTGGTTAATGAAAGCCTGTTTTTAAAAAAATACTATTAAAAACAGGGGCACTTTCATTTATCAAAGTTTACAAAGCCGCCGTTTTTGTTAAAAAGAATTACCTTTTCTCCAACATTGGTGTGTCCGGTCCACGGCGTCATCCTTACTTGTGGGATATCTCTTCCCCAACAGGAAATGGCAAAGAGTCCCAGCAAAGCTGGCCATATAGTCCCTCCTAGGCTCCGCCCACCCCAGTCATTCGACCGACGGACAGGAGGAAATATATATAGGAGAAACCATATGGTACCGTGGTGACTGTAGTTAGAGAAAATAATTCATCAGACCTGATTAAAAAACCAGGGCGGGCCGTGGACCGGACACACCGTTGGAGAAAGTAATTTATCAGGTAAGCCTGAGATGGTTAAGAGTTTTTTGGTGTTTAAATGTAGTTTTTATTCTTCTATCAAGTGTTTGTTATTTTAAAATAGTGCTGGTATGTACTATTTACTCTGAAACAGAAAAGGATGAAGATTTCTGTTTGTGAGAGGAAGATGATTTTAGCAGACAGTAACTAAAATCGATTGCTGTTTCCACACAGGACTGTTGAGATGAAGTAACTTCAGTTGGGGGAAACAGTTAGCAGACTTTTCTGCTTAAGGTATGACTAGCCATATTTCTAACAAGACCATGTAATGCTGGAAGGCTGTCATTTCCCCTCATGGGGACCGGTAAGCCATTTTCTTAGTCAAACAAACAGAATAAAGGGCTTAATATGGGCTAAAAAACTGGTAGACATTTTTATGGGCTAAATCGATTGCTTTATTTGGGCATTTTATTCATATTTATGCTGACAATTCACATTTATAAACTTGGGAAACGTTTATTAAACGGCAGGCACTATGTTAGACACCTTTTCCAGTCAGGGGGCCTTCCTAGTTGTAGACTGAGCCTCATTTTCGCGCCATTACTGCGCAGTTGTTTTTTGAGAGCAGGGCATGCAGATGCATGTGTGAGGATCTGAAATTTGCTGGAAAAGCTTCTAGAAGGCGTCAATTGGTATCGTATTCCCCTCTGGGCTTGGTTGGGTCTCAGCAAAGGCTATAGCTGGGACTGTATAGGGGTTAAATTTGTAAACGGCTCCGGTTCCGTTATTTTAAGGGTTAAAGCTCTGAAATTTGGTGTGCAATACTCTTAATGCTTTAAGACACTGTGGTGAAATTTTGGTAATTTTTGAACAATTCCTTCATACTTTTTCACATATTCAGTAATAAAGTGTTTTCTGTTTAAAATTTAAAGAGACAGTAACGGTTTTGTTTTAAAACGTTTTTTGTGCTTTGTTGACAAGTTTAAGCCTGTTTAACATGTCTGGGCCTTCGGATAAGCTATGTTCTATATGTATGAAAGCCAATGTGTCTCCCCATTTAAATTTATGTGATAATTGTGCCATAGCGTCCAAACAAAGTAAGGACAGTACTGCCACAGATAATGAAATTGCCCAAGATGATTCCTCAGATGAGGGGAGTAAACATGATACTACATCATCTCCTACTGTGTCTACACCAGTTTTGCCCACACAGGAGGCCCCTAGTACATCTAGTGCGCCAATGCTTATTACCATGCAACAATTAACGGCTGTAATGGATAACTCCATAGCAAATATTTTATCCAAAATGCCTACTTATCACAGAAAGCGTGATTGCTCTGTTTTAAACACTGAAGAGCAGGAGGGCGCTGATGATAATTGTTCTGTCATACCCTCACACCAATCTGAAGGGGCCATGAGGGAGGTTTTGTCAGATGGGGAAATTTCAGATTCAGGAAAAATTTCTCAACAAGCTGAACCTGATGATGTGACATTTAAATTAGAACATCTCCGCGCACTGCTTAAGGAGGTGTTATCTACTCTGGATGATTGTGACAACTTGGTCATTCCAGAGAAATTATGCAAGATGGACAAGTTCCTAGAGGTTCCGGTGCACCCCGACGCTTTTCCTATACCCAAGCGGGTGGCGGACATAGTAAATAAGGAGTGGGAAAAGCCCGGCATACCTTTTGTTCCCCCCCCTATATTTAAGAAATTATTTCCTATGGTCGACCCCAGAAAGGACTTATGGCAGACAGTCCCTAAGGTCGAGGGGGCAGTTTCTACTCTAAACAAACGCACTACTATTCCTATCGAAGATAGTTGTGCTTTTAAAGATCCTATGGATAAAAAATTGGAGGGTTTGCTTAAAAAGATTTTTGTACAGCAAGGTTACCTTCTACAACCCATTTCGTGCATTGTTCCTGTCACTACAGCAGCGTGGTTCTGGTTCGAGGAACTAGAAAACTCGCTTAGTAGAGAGACTCCATATGAGGAGGTTATGGACAGAGTTCACGCACTTAAGTTGGCTAACTCTTTTATTTTAGATGCCGCTTTGCAATTAGCTAGATTAGCGGCGAAAAATTCAGGGTTTGCTATCGTGGCGCGCAGAGCGCTTTGGCTAAAGTCTTGGTCAGCAGATGTGTCATCCAAGACAAAATTGTTTAACATCCCTTTCAAAGGTAAAACTCTATTTGGACCAGAATTGAAAGAGATTATTTCAGACATCACTGGGGGAAAGGGCCACGCCCTTCCACAAGATAGGCCTTTCAAGGCCAAAAATAAGTCTAATTTTCGTTCCTTTCGCAATTTCAGGAACGGACCGGCCTCTAATTCTGCATCCTCTAAGCAAGAGGGTAATGCCTCACAACCCAAACCAGCCTGGAAACCGATGCAAGGCTGGAACAAGGGTAAGCAGGCCAAGAAGCTAGCCGCTGCTAACAAAACAGCATGAAGGAGTAGCCCCCGATCCGGGACCGGATCTAGTGGGGGGCAGACTCTCTCTCTTTGCTCAGGCTTGGGCAAGAGATGTTCAGGATCCCTGGGCGCTAGAAATAGTTTCTCAGGGTTATCTCCTGGAATTCAGGGAACTACCCGCAAGGGGAAGGTTCCACATGTCTCACTTATCCTCAAACCAAATAAAGAGACGGTCGTTCTTACATTGTGTAGAAGACCTGTTAAAGATGGGAGTGATACACCCAGTTCCAATAAAGGAACAAGGAATGGGATTTTATTCCAATCTGTTCGTAGTTCCCAAAAAAGAGGGAACTTTCAGACCAATTTTGGATTTGAAGATCCTAAACAAATTTCTCAGGGTACCATCGTTCAAGATGGAAACCATTCGAACGATTCTACCCACTATCCAGGAAAGTCAATTTATGACTACCATGGATCTAAAGGATGCGTACCTACATATTCCTATCCACAAACAACATTATCAGTTCCTAAGGTTCGCTTTTCTGGACAAGCATTACCAGTTTGTGGCCCTCCCATTCGGGTTAGCCACTGCTCCAAGGATTTTCACAAAGGTACTAGGGTCCCTTCTAGCGGTTCTAAGACCGAGGGGCATTGCAGTAGTACCTTACTTGGACGACATTCTAATACAAGCGTCGTCCCTGTCAAAAGCAAAGGCTCATACAGACATCGTTCTGGCCTCAGATCACACGGATGGAAGGTGAACATAGAAAAAAGTTCTCTGTCTCCGTCGACAAGAGTTCCCTTCTTGGGAACAATAATAGATTCCTTAGAAATGAGGATTTTTCTGACAGAGGTCAGAAAGTAAAAACTTCTAAGCACTTGTCAAGTTCTTCATTCTGTTCCTCGTCCTTCCATAGCGCAGTGCATGGAAGTAGTAGGGTTGATGGTTGCAGCAATGGACATAGTTCCTTTTGCACAAATTCATCTAAGACCATTACAACTGTGCATGCTCAAACAGTGGAATGGGGACTATACAGACTTGTCTCCAATGATTCAAGTAGATCAGAAGACCAGAGATTCACTCCGTTGGTGGCTGACCCTGGACCATCTGTCCCAGGGAATGAGCTTCCGCAGACCAGAGTGGGTCATTGTCACGACCGACGCCAGTCTAGTGGGCTGGGGCGCGGTCTGGGAATCCCTGAAAGCTCAGGGTCTATGGTCTCGGGAAGAGTCTCTTCTCCCGATAAACATTCTGGAACTGAGAGCGATATTCAATGCTCTCAGGGCTTGGCCTCAACTAGCAAAGGCCAGATTCATAAGGTTCCAATCAGACAACATGACGACCGTTGCGTATATCAATCATCAGGGGGGAACAAGGAGTTCCCTGGCGATGAAAGAAGTGACCAAAATAATTCAATGGGCGGAGGATCACTCCTGCCACCTGTCTGCGATCCACATCCCAGGTGTGGAAAACTGGGAGGCGGATTTTCTGAGTCGTCAGACATTACATCCGGGGGAGTGGGAACTCCATCCGGAGATCTTTGCCCAAATAACTCAATTATGGGGCATTCCAGACATGGATCTGATGGCGTCTCGTCAGAACTTCAAGGTTCCTTGCTACGGGTCCAGATCCAGGGATCCCAAGGCGACTCTAGTAGATGCACTAGTAGCACCTTGGACCTTCAACCTAGCTTATGTATTTCCACCGTTTCCTCTCATTCCCAGGCTGGTAGCCAGGATCAATCAGGAGAGGGCCTCGGTGATCTTGATAGCTCCTGCGTGGCCACGCAGGACTTGGTATGCAGACCTGGTGAATATGTCATCGGTTCCACCATGGAAGCTACCTTTGAGACAGGACCTTCTTGTTCAGGGTCCATTCGAACATCCAAATCTGGTCTCCCTCCAGCTGACGGCTTGGAGATTGAACGCTTGATTCTATCAAAGCGTGGGTTTTCAGATTCTGTGATAGATACTCTGGTTCAGGCCAGAAAACCGGTAACTAGAAAGATTTACCATAAAATATGGAAAAGATATATCTGTTGGTGTGAATCCAAAGGATTCCCATGGAATAAGATAAAAATTCCTAAGATTCTCTCCTTTCTACAAGAAGGTTTGGAGAAAGGATTATCTGCAAGTTCTCTAAAGGGACAGATCTCTGCTTTATCTGTCTTACTACACAAAAGACTGGCAGCTGTGCCAGATGTTCAAGCATTTGTTCAGGCTCTGGTTAGGATCAAGCCTGTTTACAGACCTTTGACTCCTCCCTGGAGTCTAAATCTAGTTCTTTCAGTTCTTCAAGGGGTTCCGTTTGAACCTTTACATTCCATAGATATTAAGTTACTATCTTGGAAAGTTTTGTTTTTGGTTGCAATTTCTTCTGCTAGAAGAGTTTCAGAGTTATCTGCTCTGCAGTGTTCTCCGCCCTATCTGGTGTTCCATGCAGATAAGGTGGTTTTGCGTACTAAGCCTGGTTTTCTTCCTAAGGTTGTTTCTAACAAAAATATTAACCAGGAGATAGTTGTACCTTCTTTATGTCCGAATCCAGTTTCAAAGAAGGAACGTTTGTTACACAATTTGGACGTAGTCCGTGCTCTAAAATTCTATTTAGAGGCTACAAAAGATTTCAGACAAACATCTTCCTTGTTTGTTGTTTATTCTGGTAAAAGAAGAGGTCAAAAAGCGACTTCTACCTCTCTTTCCTTTTGGCTTAAAAGCATCATCCGATTGGCTTATGAGACTGCCGGACGGCAGCCTCCTGAAAGAATCACAGCTCACTCCACTAGGGCTGTGGCTTCCACATGGGCCTTCAAGAACGAGGCTTCTGTTGACCAGATATGTAAGGCAGTGACTTGGTCTTCACTGCACACTTTTGCCAAATTTTACAAATTTGATACTTTTGCTTCTTCGGAGGCTATTTTTGGGAGAAAGGTTTTGCAAGCTGTGGTGCCTTCCGTTTAGGTAACCTGTTTTGCTCCCTCCCTTCATCCGTGTCCTAAAGCTTTGGTATTGGTTCCCACAAGTAAGGATGACGCCGTGGACCGGACACACCAATGTTGGAGAAAACAGAATTTATGCTTACCTGATAAATTACTTTCTCCAACGGTGTGTCCGGTCCACGGCCCGCCCTGGTTTTTTAATCAGGTCTGATGAATTATTTTCTCTAACTACAGTCACCACGGTACCATATGGTTTCTCCTATATATATTTCCTCCTGTCCGTCGGTCGAATGACTGGGGTGGGCGGAGCCTAGGAGGGACTATATGGCCAGCTTTGCTGGGACTCTTTGCCATTTCCTGTTGGGGAAGAGATATCCCACAAGTAAGGATGACGCCGTGGACCGGACACACCGTTGGAGAAAGTAATTTATCAGGTAAGCATAAATTCTGTTTTTTTTCTTTTCATTGCTACAGCAGCTTCTCCCTCCTGGAAATCCTCTCTTCACACGTCAGCAATTACTAATCCGGCTTCCTCCAATCACAGCATGGCCTCAGGCAATGACTACCCTTGGGGGAAAGCTGTGATTGGAGGAAGCCGGATTAGTCATTGCTGACGTGTGAATAGAGGATCTCTGTGTGGGGGAAGCTGCTGTAGCAGTGAAAAGAAAAAAGTTATTTTTTAACAAAACGGCTGCTTTGTAAAATTTGATGAATGAAAGCCCCTGTTTTTAATAGTATTTTTAAAAACAGGCTTTCATTCACCAAAGTTTACCTTTACTTTAATGTTAATTGGCTGATACTGCTGTATTAGGTTAAATTTAAAGTAATCAGAACAAAAGGTGAAGTGGTGCTCAGGTATGCAAAGCTCAAATTCTATTTATTGCAGCAGGATAAAATAAACACACAAAACACTTGCAAGTGAGGAGTAGACTGTCCCTTTAAACTTTTTTTTTTTTTTTCTCCTTAACAAAAACAGAACTCAGTGCACAGTAAACTTGAGATCTCAAATTGACAGATTTTAAAACATATCCTCAAACATATATAGTTGGCACAAAGTACTATTGATGCTAATGAGATGTAAACAAGATGTAGTGATTACAGAGAAGAATATCTCACTAGTAGATTATAAGGTTTAATGAAAACTAGTTTGTAAATTGCAAAAGACATACTAAAAAAATGTTAAGTCCCTTTGCAAGCCCCTAGCATTTTCAGCAATATTAGAAAGAAAAAAAAAATTGAAAACAAAAAAACACGGATCAAAATCGCTAGGTGTGGGGCAGATACTTTGTAGCTCACAAGTGTCTGTAATATGGACTCTGACTAAAACAATTTTAGATATTTCTATAAGAATATTTAAGCTATGTAGTTCTGAGATGTAATCCTGCCTATGACCTTGACATTATCTGTATAGTTTATAAGTAATTGAAACAACAAGCTGCTCCCAGTCTTCACATTATTCAAGTTTGGACAGAGATTGAACTCATTTGCCTTTTGAAAAAATAATCCATTCCTCAACTGATGATTTTGTTGGCTGGTTTACAAAAGTGTATGTTTTAACCCAGGTATATTCAGTAATGTTCGTTCCAAAGCGATGGGTTAATGTTCAAGATTGGCAGAATCTTCATAAAACTGTTATTTTGGTGGCGGTGGTAATTAACTAGTTTTTTTTTTGTTTTGTTTTTTGAGGTCATATCTTTTTTTTTTTTTTTTAAGTTTTATTCTCATTCAATGTTGTAGTCATTGTTGGTATGCAGAGAAAAAAAGATACTTATGGCACATTAATGTTTAGCTTTTTAATTTGTATAATTTAGCTACATGTACAGCCTGAAGTAGCGTTCCATATAACACTTTATGAAAATCTATGGTTAAGTCACTTTTTTCTTTTTTTTTAAACCAGTAATTTCATTTTATAGTTAAAAAAAAAAAAAAAAAATACAAATTATACAAGGGATACTAAACCCAATTTTTTTACTATCATGATTCAGATAGAGCATGTCATTTTAATCAACTTTCTAATTTAGTCCTATTATTAATTCTTCTTTGTTCTTTTGCTATCTTTGTTTAAAAAGCAGGAATGCAAAGCTTAGGAGCCAGCCTATTTTAGGTTCAGCACCCTGGATATCGATTGCTTATTGGTTGCTACTTTTAGTCACCAATAAGCAATATTAAAGGGACAGTATACACCAATGTTCATATAACTGCATGTAATAGACACTACTATAAAGAATAATATGCACAGATGCTGATCTAAAAATCCAGTATAAAATATTTTAAAAACTTACTTAGAAGCTCCAAGTTTAGCACTTTGGATTAGGTTAACTGGAACACCCAGTGAAAGCAGACACTCCCCCTCCCCCTTCCTCTGCTTATGAAAATACTGTGACTTTGGGGCTTGGTTAGAAGTCTGAAAATCCGCACAATGTTCTTTAAAAATAAGCAAACTATACATTTTTACAAAAAGAAACCTGTATGGGCTATATCAATGGCTCATATGCAAAGAAAAGTCTAGTGTATAATGTCCCTTTAACCCAGGATTCGACCCAAAAATGGGCCGGCTCCTAAGCTTTACATTCTTGTTTTTTAAATAAAGATCACAAGAGAACGAAGAATAATTTATTAATTTATAGTTAATAACGTTTTTAAATCTAACCATACAGTGAACTTTGAGTGTTTGAAAGAGACACATTATATTTCCTGCCAATTACATCAATTAATATATGGAAATCCACATTAGACTTGATTCAGATACTTGATATGAAATAAGCCTTTTCTCTTGGTAACTTTTTGTTGAAAAGCATGTTTCCATAAATGCATAGGAAACATGCATGTGTCTTGAGCAGTAATTACTGCTCTTTTACAGGCATTGTTGCAAGCACTACTGTTATATGGTGTTTGAAACATTTTTATTTATGCAACGTATTTAAGTTTCAATAAAGGATACCAAAAGCAATGGTACCTTTGTTTATAGCAGTAAATTAGAAAGGTGCCCCCTCATTATATATACACTGCATATAAATTATGAAAGTTTCATGCTCCTTTAGTTGATGAAATCAGGATTAGATGTTTCTTTGGAAGGCAAGAAGTTGCAGAAGGAATTTTAAAAATAGAATATACAGTAATGAAGAAAGTTATGTACAGGGCATATGAATAGACCGATCCGTTCGCCAAATGTGACCTAAATTCCTTGCGGGCAAGTAAAAATTTTAACTTACCAGCCCGGACTGGCGACCTGACATTTTCCTAATTGGGACATCAGGAGGTTCTGTCTAAAGCATACAAACGACCTCCCTTTTTCAGCATGGATCTCAATCTTCTTGTCAGCTGCTACTTCCCGACCCTAAGGTTGCCTGCGCGGGAAGGAAAACATCATGCTTTTATGCTAGAGCGGTGAGTGTGTGTGTGAATTTAGTATGGGTTTAATAGTACATCCTTCTGATATGCTTAGGTCGCTGTGAGGTCACAGGGCTTTCAGGAGGAGGTGTGTGGGACTTTGCTGTCATGCTAGTACATGGAGCAGTACTGTAAACTTGTTCACTTTGTGCACTTTATAATGATCATCCTCTAATATAGGAAACTGCTGGGCACAGTAAGTGATCTTACAAAATACATTTAAAAAAAAAAGTTTCTAAAGAGCGATTTTTACAGTTTTTTTTGTGTGTGCATAAATGTGTGATTGTGTAGGTATATATGTCTGTGTGTGTGTCTGTGAAAAAAAATAAAAATAAATTTTTTTTATATATATATATATATATATATATATATATATATATATATATATATATATATATATATAAACAAAAATGGTGGTATACTACACAGCACTACACCCCCTGAACGTGAAATCTACTCAGAATTATAAATGTAGATTAGATGAAGAAATGATGATAAAAATATAGAGATTAAATATGGTGTACTAGCCACAGAGAAAATGTATACAAAAGTGGGCTGAGTGTAATTTCTCTTGTTAAGTGTATCCAGTCCACGGATCATCCATTACTTGTGGGATATTCTCCTTCCCAACAGGAAGTTGCAAGAGGATCACCCACAACAGAGCTGCTATATAGTTCCTCCCCTCACTGCCATATCCAGTCATTCTCTTGCAACTCTCAACTAAGATGGAGGTCCTAAGAGGACTGTGGTGTTTTATACTTAGTTTATTTCTTCAATCAAAAGTTTGTTATTTTTAAATGGTACCGGAGTGTACTGTTTATCTCAGGCAGTATTTAGAAGAAGAATCTGCCTGCGTTTTCTATGATCTTAGCAGAAGTAACTAAGATCCTTTGCTGTTTTCACATATTCTGAGGAGTGAGGTAACTTCAGAGGGGGAATAGCGTGCAGGTTTTCCTGCAATAAGGTATGTGCAGTTAAAATATTTTTCTAGGGATGGAATTTGCTAGAAAATGCTGCTGATACCGAAGTAATGTAAGTAAAGCCTTAAATGCAGTGATAGCGACTGGTATCAGGCTTATTAATAGAGATACATACTCTTATAAGAGTGTATTTTAAAACGTTTGCTGGCATGTTTAATCGTTTTTTACATATGTTTGGTGATAAAACTTATTGGGGACTAGTTTTTTCCACATGGCTGGCTTGAATTTTGCCTAGAAATGGTTCCCTGAGGCTTCCCACTGTTGTAATATGAGTGGGAGGGGGCTATTTTGGCGTTGTTTTTTTGCACAGCAAAAATTACAGACACAGACATCCAGCTTCTTCCTGCATGATCCAGGACTTCTCTGAAGGGCTCAAAAGGCTTCAAAAGTCGTATTGAGGGAGGTAAAAAGCCACAGTAGAGCTGTGGCAGTTGTTGTGACTGTTTAAAAAACGTTTTTGTCATTTGTTATTCCGTTTTTGGTATTAAGGGGTTAATCATCCATTTGCAAGTGGGTGCAATGCTCTTCTAACTTATTACATACACTGTAAAAATTTCGTTAGTGTAACTGCATTTTTTCACTGTTATTTCAAAATTTGGGAAAATTTGTGTTTCTTAAAGGCGCAGTAACGTTTTTTATATTGCTTGTAAACTTGTTTTAAAGTGTTTTCCAAGCTTGCTAGTCTCATTGCTAGTCTGTTTAAACATGTCTGACACAGAGGAACCTACTTGTTCATTATGTTTGAAAGCCATGGTGGAGCCCCATAGGAGAATGTGTACTAAATGTATTGATTTCACCTTAAACAGTAAAGATCAGTCTTTATCTATAAAATAATTATCACCAGAGGGTTCTGTCGAGGGGGAAGTTATGCCGACTAACTCTCCCCACGTGTCAGACCCTTCGCCTCCCGCTCAGGGGACGCACGCTAATATGGCGCCAATTACATCAGGGACGCCCATAGCGATTACCTTGCAGGACATGGCTGCAATTATGAATAATACCCTGTCAGAGGTATTATCTAGATTGCCTGAATTAAGAGGCAAGCGCGATAGCTCTGGGGTTAGGAGAGATACAGAGCGCGCAAATGCTGTTAGAGCCATGTCTGATACTGCGTCACAGTATGCAGAACATGAGGACGGAGAGCTTTAGTCTGTGGGTGACATCTCTGACTCGGGGAAACCTGATTCAGAGATTTCTAATTTTAAATTTAAGCTTGAGAACCTCCGTGTATTGCTTGGGGAGGTATTAGCTGCTCTGAATGACTGTAACACAGTTGCAATTCCAGAGAAATTGTGTAGGCTGGATAGATACTATGCAGTGCCAGTGTGTACTGACGTTTTTCCTATACCTAAAAGGCTTACAGAAATTATTAGCAATGAGTGGGATAGACCCGGTGTGCCCTTTTCCCCACCTCCTATATTTAGAAAAATGTTTCCAATAGACGCCACTACACGGGACTTATGGCAGACGGTCCCTAAGGTGGAGGGAGCAGTTTCTACTTTAGCAAAGCGTACCACTATCCCGGTTGAGGACAGCTGTGCTTTTTCAGATCCAATGGATAAAAAATTGGAGGGTTACCTTAAGAAAATGTTTATTCAGCAAGGTTTTATTTTACAGCCCCTTGCATGCATTGCGCCTGTCACTGCTACGGCGGCATTCTGGTTTGAAGCCCTGGAAGAGGCCATCCAGATAGCTCCATTGAATGAAATTATTGACAAGCTTAGAACGATTAAGCTAGCTAACTCATTTGTTTCTGATGCCATTGTTCATTTGACTAAACTAACGGCTAAGAATTCCGGATTCGCCATCCAGGTGCGTAGGGCGCTATGGCTTAAATCCTGGTCAGCTGACGTGACTTCAAAGTCTAAATTACTCAACATTCCTTTCAAGGGGCAGACCTTATTCGGGCCTGGCTTGAAGGAAATTATTGCTGACATTACTGGAGGCAAGGGTCATACCCTTCCTCAGGACAGGGCCAAATCAAAGGCCAAACAGTCTAATTTTCGTGCCTTTTGAAATTTCAAGGCAGGAGCAGCATCAACTTCCTCCGCTTCAAAACAAGAGGGAACTGTTGCTCATTCCAGACAGGCCTGGAAACCTAACCAGTCCTGGAACAAGGGCAAGCAGGCCAGGAAGCCTGCTGCTGCCCCCAAGACAGCATGAAGGAACGGCCCCCTATCTGGAAACGGATCTAGTGGGGGGCAGACTTTCTCTCTTCGCCCAGGCGTGGGCAAGAGATGTTCAGGATCCCTGGGCGTTGGAGATCATATCTCAGGGATATCTTCTGGACTTCAAAGCTTCTCCTCCACAAGGGAGATTTCATCTTTCAAGATTATCATCAAGCCAGATAAAGAAAGAGGCATTCCTAAGCTGTGTGCAAGACCTCCTAGTAATGGGAGTGATCCATCCAGTTCCGCGGACGGAACAAGGACAGGGATTTTATTCAAATCTGTTTGTGGTTCCCAAGAAAGAGGGACCCTTCAGACCAATCTTGGATCTAAAGATCTTAAACAAATTCCTCAGAGTTCCATCATTCAAAATGGAAACTATTCGGACCATCCTACCCATGATCCAAGAGGGTCAGTACATGACCACAGTGGACTTAAAGGATGCCTACCTTCACATACCGATTCACAAAGATCATCATCGGTTCCTAAGGTTTGCCTTTCTAGACAGGCATTACCAATTTGTAGCTCTTCCCTTCGGGTTGGCCACTGCCCCGAGAATTTTTACAAAGGTTCTGGGCTCACTTCTGGCGGCTCTAAGACCGCGAGGCATAGCGGTGGCTCCGTATCTAGACGACATCCTGATACAGGTGTCAAGCTTTCAAATTGCCAAGTCTCATACAGAGATAATTCTGGCATTTCTGAGGTCGCATGGGTGGAAAGTGAACGTGGAAAAGAGTTCTCTATCACCACTCACAAGAGTCTCCTTCCTAGGGACTCTTATAGATTCTGTAGAGATGAAAATTTACCTGACGGAGTCCAGGTTATCAAAACTTCTAAATGCTTGCCGTGTCCTAAATTCCATTCCACGCCCTTCAGTGGCTCAGTGCATGTAAGTAATCGGCTTAATGGTAGCGGCAATGGACATAGTGCCATTTGCGCGCCTGCATCTCAGACCGCTGCAATTATGCATGCTAAGTCAGTGGAATGGGGATTACTCAGATTTGTCCCCTCTACTAAATCTGGATCAAGAGACCAGAGATTCTCTTCTCTGGTGGCTTTCTCGGGTCCATCTGTCCAAGGGTATGACCTTTCACAGGCCAGATTGGACGATTGTAACAACAGATGCCAGCCTTCTAGGTTGGGGCGTAGTCTGGAACTCTCTGAAGGCTCAGGGATCGTGGACTCAGGAGGAGAAACTCCTCCCAATAAATATTCTGGAGTTAAGAGCAATATTCAATGCTCTTCTAGCTTGGCCTCAGTTAGCAACACTGAGGTTCATCAGATTTCAGTCTGACAACATCACGACTGTGGCTTACATCAACCATCAAGGGGGAACCAGGAGTTCCCTAGCGATGTTAGAAGTCTCAAAGATAATTCGCTGGGCAGAGTCTCACTCTTGCCACCTGTCAGCGATCCACATACCAGGCGTAGAGACCTGGGAGGCGGATTTTCTAAGTCGTCAGACTTTTCATCCGAGGGAGTGGGAACTCCATTCGGAGGTGTTTGCTCAACTGGTCTATCGTTGGGGCAAACTGGATCTCATGGCGTCTCGCCAGAATGCCAAGCTTCCTTGTTACGGATCCAGGTCCAGGGACCCGGGAGCAACGCTGATAGATGCTCTAGCAGCTCCTTGGTTCTTCAACCTGGCCTATGTGTTTCCACCGTTTCCTCTGCTCCCTCGACTGATTGCCAAAGTCAAACAGGAGAGAGCATCAGTGATTCTGATAGCGCCTGCGTGGCCACGCAGGACCTGGTATGCAGACCTAGTGGACATGTCATCTCTTCCACCATGGGCTCTGCCTCTGAGGCAGGACCTTCTAATACAAGGTCCTTTCAGTCATCCAAATCTAATTTCTCTGAGACTGACTGCATGGAGATTGAACGCTTGATTCTATCAAGTCATGGCTTCTCCGAGTCAGTCATTGATACCTTAATACAGGCTCGGAAGCCTGTCACAAGGAAAATCTACCATAAGATATGGCGTAAATATCTTTATTGGTGTGAATCCAAGAGTTACTCATGGAGTAAGGTTAGGATTCCTAGGATATTGTCCTTTCTCCAAGAGGGTTTGGACAAAGGCTTATCAGCTAGTTCTTTAAAAGGACAGATCTCTGCTCTATCTATTCTTTTGCACAAGCGTCTGTCAGAAGTTCCAGACATCCAGGCATTTTGTCAGGCTTTGGTTAGGATTAAGCCTGTGTTTAAAACTGTTGCTCCCCCGTGGAGCTTAAACTTGGTTCTTAAAGATCTTCAGGGAGTTCCGTTTGAACCCCTTCATTCCATTGATATTAAACTTTTATCTTGGAAAGTTCTGTTTTTGATTTCTATTTCCTCGGCTCGAAGAGTCTCTGAGTTATCTGCCTTACATTGTGATTCTCCTTATCTGATTTTTCATTCAGACAAGGTAGTTCTGCGTACCAAACCTGGGTTTTTACCTAAGGTGGTTACTAACAGGGATATCAATCAAGAGATTGTTGTTCCACCATTGTGTCCTAATCCTTCTTCAAAGAAGGAATGACTTTTGCATAATCTGGACGTAGTCCGTGCCTTGAAGTTTTACTTACAGGCTGCTAAAGATTTTCGTCAAACATCTGCCCTGTTTGTCGTTTACTCTGGACAGAGGAGAGGTCAAAAAGCTTCGGCAACCTCTCTCTCCTTTTGGCTTCGGAGCATAATACGCTTAGCCTATGAGACTGCTGGACAGCAGCACCCTGAAAGGATTACAGGTCATTCTACTAGAGCTGTGGCTTCCACCTGGGCCTTTAAAAATGAGGCCTCTGTTGAACAGATCTGCAAGGCTGCGACTTGGTCTTCGCTTCACACCTTTTCAAAATTTTACAAATTTAACATTTTTGCTTCTTCGGAGGCTGTTTTTGGGAGAAAGGTTCTACAGGCAGTGGTTCCTTCCGTTTAAGTTCCTGCCTTGTCCCTCCCATCATCCGTGTACTTTAGCTTTGGTATTGGTATCCCACAAGTAATGGATGATCCGTGGACTGGATACACTTAACAAGAGAAAACATAATTTATGCTTACCTGATAAATTTATTTTTCTTGTAGTGTATCCAGTCCACGGCCCGCCCTGTCCTTTTAAGGCAGGTCTAAATTTTAATTAAACTACAGTCACCACTGCACCCTATGGTTTCTCCTTTCTCGTCTTGTTTCGGTCGAATTACTGGATATGGCAGTGAGGGGAGGAGTTATATTGCAGCTCTGCTGTGGGTGATCCTCTTGCAACTTCCTGTTGGGAAGGAGAATATCCCACAAGTAATGGATGATCCGTGGACTGGATACACTACAAGAGAAATAAATTTATCAGGTAAGCATAAATTATGTTTTTTACATATTAAAGGTCCAAAGTTAATATTTATTTCTCAAGCAATAGTCTATTGCTCGCTAACAACTTCATGTTGGATAGCACTGGCGCGTTAATTCCCTCACATAATAGACTTTAACTTACTCCTCATAACAAATTAGTAATTAAAGGGACACTGTACCCAAATATTTTCTTTCGTGATTCAGATTGAGCATGAAATTTTAAGCAACTTTCTAATTTACTCCTATTATCAAATTTTCTTCATTCTCTTAGTATCTTTATTTGAAATGCAAGAATGTAAGTTTAGATGCCGGACCATTTTTGGTGAACAACCTGGGTTGTCCTTGCTGATTGGTTGATAAATTCATCCACCAATAAAAAAGTGCTGTCCAGAGTACTGAAACAAAAAAAAGCTTAGATGCCTTCTTTTTCAAATAATGATAGCAAGAGAACGAAGAAAAATTGATAAAAGTTGCTTAAAATTGCATGCTCTTTCTGAATTACAAAAGAAAAAAATTTGGGTTCAGTGTCCCTTTAATAAGCTAATAGTGCTTCCTGTACTATCCAATACAAAGTACAGGTGGCCCTCGTTTTACAACGGTTCAATTTACACCGTTTCAGAATAATAACCTTTTTTTCCAGTCATGTGACTGCTATTGAAAAGCATTGAGAAGCAGTGCATTTATTAAAATAGCCAGTAGGTGGAGCTGTCCGCTTGTGTTGCAGCAAAGCCAAACGAGCTGAAATTAATCAGTTTAACCAGACCTGAGCTATCGAGCAGTTTTCAAAGGAACAAGATCTTTCTGTCTATAAATCAGTCCAGATTGGAATGCATAGAAAGAACTGTTTGCAGAAAAATGCAAGTGAAGTCTGTGTTGTGTGATTATTTTATTAGGTTTATAATGCTGTTTAGCAAATGTTTTTGTTCATTTAACTTAGTTTAATTATATATTCTGTGTTGTGTGATTATTTTATTAGGTTTATAATGCTGTTTAGCATTTAAAGTCTTCATTTCAAAGCTTTAAAAATAAATGGTGTTACTTATGACAATTTTGAGAGGGGCCTGGAACCTAATCTCCCTCACTTTCCATTGACTTACATTATACACTGGGTTTCAATTTACAACGGTTTTGATTTACAACCATTCCTTCTGGAACCTAACCCCGGCATAAACTGAGGGCTACCTGTATATGGAACTCTTAAAAAAAAAAAAAAAAAAACAGTTCTTAGCCTGTTAAAATAATTTGTTTAAAGTTTTTAACCATCCACACCCACTCTACTGATTGAGCTCTACTACTGTTTAAGGTTCCTTTAACCCCTTAACGACTCCTTACAAACACTATATGTTGTTGGTCATTTTTCTATGTTGAGCTTTAATAGTTAACCTCTTAAGGACATATGACGGAATTTTTCCGTCATAAAACAATTGAGCAAACTGAAAGCTGTGTCCTTAAAGGGTTAAGGGGTTAAGATGGCATGAAGCAGTAAGCACAGCACTGGGTATAAAAAGAGTATTTTGGTTAAAGGGATTTGAAACCCATTTTTTTTCTTTTATGATTCTTATAGAGCATGTAATTTTAAGCAACTTTCTAATTTACTCCTATTTATAATTTTTTCTTTTTTCTCTTGGTATCTTTATTTGAAAAGCAGTAATGTAAGTATAGGAGCTGGCCCAAATGTAGCCACCAATCAGCAAGCGCTACCCAGGGTCTGAACCAAAAATCGTCCGGTGTTCTGAAAGATTAGCCAATTCCGTCACTTCCAGTAATGTGGAATCAGCTGTGTGACCGGAAATTCCTTCACTACGCATGCGCTCCACCGCGTCAGCGCATTACTACATTCCAACTGCCTCAAGTCTGTCAGATTAGCCAAGTCTGACCAAAAATGTACTCACTGTGCATACACTCCACCACAGAAGCAAATCTCTGCAACGGAACTGCATGCTAGCCACACATATATGTGATGCAGTGTCATTCACCCATCTACACTATATTTTTTTTTTTTGCCTGCTCCTGGGGGGTTCAAGGGGGGAGCTTCGCCCACCTTGAACCCCCCCAGGCGGAGGCAAAAAAGATAGTGAAGATGGGGAAATTACAGAGCATCGTATATATGTTTGATGCTGTGACTCAGTGAAGTGCATGCACACTGAGGAAATTTGCAGTAAAACAGTTTATTCCACGTCACCGGAAGTGACGGAATTTGAGGAGTTGGCTGATCTGCCTAAGCGTAAATTCCTGCTTTTTAAAATAAATGTACCAAGAGAATGAAGAAAAATGAAGAAAAATAGGATATGAAACCAAAAGGATTCAGATAGAGCATGCAATTTTAAAACACTTTCTAATTTTCTCCTGTTAAGGGATTAATTTTGTCATGTTTTGTGTTTATTTTCAAATGGGTTTTGTTAATAGCTAAATAATCAGACTTTCAAATTAATTTAAGTTTTTTGTTTTATAGTATATTTCTTTCCTAAGACATGGTGAGTCCACGGCATCATCAATTACTGTTGGGAATATCACTCCTGGCCAGCAGGAGGGGCAAAGAGCACCACAGCCAAGCTGTTAAGTATCACTCCCCCTCCCACAAACCTCAGTCATTCTCTTTGCCTTCGCACATGGAGGAGGTGAAGATTTTGGTGTCTGATAAAATTAATTTCTACAAGCAAATTTTTGGGTATAGCCGTATTCCATGTTAATCTCTTGAGTAAGGGTAGTGGTGGCTTTCATTCAGTTAGGAACTTGTAAGGTGGACCTTACTGGGTTATCTTAACTTTGTGCTGCCCTAGTATGTAAAATCAGAGTAGGTGACTCTGTTCCTTTTTTCCAACAGGTCTCTGTGAGGAATTGTGTCCTTGCATACCTAGTGAGCTGTCTACTTGCCGGACAGGGGATTTGGCAGGTAAGTGCCTTTTGTCTTCCAGGTGGGGAGATTATGCACTTACAGTATTCTCTGCATATAACTTATAAGGGACAAGGTTAATACTTAAGTAAGGATAAGTGGGACATGGAGCAGGGCATTGTGACTGTGACTATACCCTTTCAGGAATGATAGGGTTCATTTATGTTAGGCTCTTTTTAGTTTCTAGGAATAGGAAGCAAATATGCTTTATTGTGAGGAAAAGGTTTTTTTTTTTATTTGGTGGAGGATTGCGGTACTGTGACTTTTAGACCGTGATAACATGTCTGCTTCAATGTGTATCTTAAACTGGTTAGCACTTTAGCCAAGACGGCATTGCATTACTTTGTGAAGTGGAACCAGAAAGTAGCTTTGTCTCTGGTTTCGCACCTCTCTGTAGCGCAGTTATTTTTGAGCAAATCACGTGAGGGTAGTGATATGCTTACTGAGTACCTCTCTGGAGTTGGTGACAGGTAGGCACCTCAGCTAAGACTGAGGTGTGGGGTTCCTGAGGTTTAAGAGCGCATAGTCGCTAAGACAATCTTTGTTTAAATTTTTTTTTCTGTGAGATAATTGTTAGATACTATAACTAAAGTGTGTCACTGATAAAAAAAAAAATTAAAATTATGTTTTTTTCAGCAGTGAATCATTTACTGTGATCATGTCTGATACAGATCATGATCAATTAAATGCCTATCTTGTGTGTTTAGAAGCTCAGATTGCTTCCCCTGTGCAATTCTGTTCCTCATGTGTTTAAAAAAACTTTACAGTGTAAAGAAAATGTTTTGATTGCTGAGCCTAATGTCTCTCAGGATGATGCTGTAAAGGTAATATCACAGCCTTCCCCTGTAACGTCCTAAGCCTCACCGGTGTCGCATGCAGTGCCCTGCGGTTCCTCTATAACTCCTAGTGGAGTATATTTGAAAGCAGAAATTGCCGCGCAAGTATCCTCAGCAGTGTTAGCTGGTTTTCCTATGTAAAAGGAAAACGTCAGAGAAAACTTAGGTATTCAGATGGCAAGGTTTCTGATTCCAGTAATGTTTCTCGAATGGCTCTTCCTCGTAAGTCTGATGAGGAAGATGCATCAGAGCTTTTTGAGAGCTTTTTGAAGATGCATCAGAGCTTTCTGTAATTCCTTTGTCTGAGACTGAAGGAAGTTCTTTCAGATTTAATCTTGGACACCTTCCTGTTTTGTTAAAGGAGGTTTTGGCTACTTTGGATGACTCAGACACTTCTGTCATTGCCCAGTCTAAGAAATCTAGTAAACTTAATTACTTTGAGGTTCCTTCTACTAAGGACTATGGATATTATTACTCAGGAGTGATAGAAGCCGGGGGTATCCTTTTCCCGTCTCCTATTTTTAAGAAATGTTTCCTGTTCCTGACTCCTTTACAGAACCATGGCACACAGTTCATAAGGTAGAAGGGGCTATTTCTACTCTAGCTAAGAGAACTACTATTCCTATTGAGGATAGTTGCTCTTTTAAAGATCCTATAAACAAAAAGATGGAAGTTTATTTAAAGAGCATTTATGTTCATCTAGGTCTTTTATGCCAACCTGCAGTGTGTATTGCCACTGTGACAAGTGCTGCATCTTACTGGTTTGTACCATTGTCTGACTCTCTTCAGGTCAAGACAGGATTAAAGCTCTTAAGTTGGCTAATTCCTTTATTTCTGATGCTATTTTGCAGATGATTAGGCTGGGAGCCAAGTCATCTGGTTTTGCCATACTAGGCCGCAGAGCCTTGTGTCTGTAATCTTGGTCAGCAGATGTCTCCTCAACCTTTTAGCTCTTCCTTACAAGGGTGAGACATTGCTTGGTTCAGGTCTAACAGACATTATTTCTGATATTACGGGTAAAAAAAGGGTCTTTTCTGCCTCAAGATAGGAAGAATAGAATGAAAGGTCATCAAAGTAATTTTCAGTCCTTTCATAACTTCAGAAGCAAGTCTTCCCCTGCCACTGCCAAGCAGGATCAGTCCAAGCCTTCTTGCAAAACCCGGTCAGTCTTGGAACAAGGGGAAGCAATCGAAGAAGCCCGCAGCTGCCTCTAAATCAGCATGATGGGTTTGCCTCTGATCTGGGATCGGATCATGTGGGGGGGCAGACTTTCTCCGTTCTCCCAAGCTTGGATACAAGATGTCCCAGATCCTTGGGCTGTGGACATAGTAGCCCAGGGTTACAAGTTAGAATTCAAGATCTTTCCTCCCAGGGGCAGGTTCCACCTCTCAAGGTTATCTGCAGAGCAGACAAAAAGAGAGGCGTTCTTGAAATGTGTACAGGATCTCTCCTCTCTGGGAGTGATAGTACCTGTTCCAGCTCAGGTACAAGATCTGGGTTTCTATTCCAATCTGTTCATTGTTCCCAAAAAGGAAGGAACTTTTTAGACCGAGTCTAGCCCTAAAGTGTCTAAACAAATTTCTCAGAGTACTGTCCTTCAAGATGGAGACGATACGTTCCATTTTTCCTTTAGTGCAAGAGGGTCAGTCCATGATGACTATAGATCTGAAGGATGCATACCTTCATGTTCCCATTCGCAAGAATCATCACAAATATCTGAGCTTTGCCTTTCTGGACAAGCACTTTCAGTTTGTGGCTCTTCCGTTTGGCCTTGCTACAGCTCCCAGAATTTTTTCAAAGATTCTGGGGGCTCTCTTAGCAGTTCTTAGGTCTTAGGGTATTGCTGTGGCGCCCTATCTGGATGACATATTGGTTCAGGCGCCATCTTTTCAACAAGCAAAATCTCACATGGAGACCTTGTTGTCTTTTCTACGTTCCCATGGTTGGAAACTGAAACTAGAAAAGTGTTCCCTTGTTCCAGCTACAAGGGTGGTTTTCTTGATGACAATAATAGACTCCCTATCGATGAAAATATTTCTGACGGAGGTCAGAAAATCCAGGATTCTCTCCTCTTGCCTCTCTCTACAGTCTTCTGTTCAGCCATCAGTGGCTCAATGTATGGAGGTAATTGGACTGATGGTCGCTTGCATGGACATCATTCCTTTTGCTCTATTCCATTGGAGAGCTTTGCAGTTATGCATGCTCAGACAATGGAATGGGGATCATGTGGATCTGTCTAAGGATAGATCTGGATCAGTCAACAAGAGACTCTCTCCTGTGGGGATTTTCTCAGGGAACATGCTTTCGGAGACCTTCCTGGGTGATTGTCACTATGAACGCCAGCCTGCTGGGCAGCGGTCTGGGACTCTTTATAGGGAGAGCAGACTCCTCCGGAGTCCAGAGTACCTGCACCTTTAAACATCTTGGAGTTGAGGGTGATCTTCAATGGTTTTTTGGTTGGGCTTAAATTGTCCTTAGCCTGGTTTATCAGATTCCAGTCGGACAAAATCGACTCAGTGGCTTACATCAATCACCAGGGGGGAACTCAGAGTTCCTTAGCCATGAAAGAGGTGGCTCAGATTATTCAGTGGGCAGAAGCTCACAATTACTGTCTATCTGCCATCCACAATCCGGCAGTAGACAATTGGGAAGCGGATTTCCTGTCAAAAGACAGACTTTTCATTCCGCGGAGTGAAAACTCCATATTGAGGTGTTCTCCAGCTTAACCCTCAAATGGAGAGGTGCCAGAGCTGGATCTGATGGTGTCTCGTCAGAATGCCAAACTTCCAAGTTACGGTTCGAGGTTGAGGGATCCTCAGATTCCTCTGATAGATACTCTGGCGGTCCCTTGGGACTTTAAGCTGGCATACTTGTTTCCTCCGTTTGCTCTCCTTCCATGAGTCATTGCTCGTATCAAGCAGGAGAGAGCATCAGTGATTATAATAGCTCTGGCGCTGCCTCGCAGGATCTGGTATGCAGACCTAGTGGAGATGTCGTCTCTCCCACCTTGGAGACTGCCTCTGAGGAAGGGGGCCTTTCCTTCATCCAAATCTCGATTCTCTTAAGCTGACTGCTTGGAGATTTAACGCTTAGTTCTGTTGAAGCGTGGTTGTTCGGAGCCAGTCATTGAGACCATGATTCAGGCTTGCAAGCCTGTGACTAGAAGGATTTACCATAAGATATGGCGTAAATATATTTATTGGTGTGAATCCAAGGGCTACTCTTGGAGTAGGGTCAGGATTCCTAGGATTTTGTCTTTTCTCCAGGAGGGTCTGGAGAAAGGTTTGTTAGTGAGTACCTTTAAAGGGTCAGATTTCTGCCTTATCTATCTTACTACGTAAGTGTCTGGCAGACGGGCCAGATGTACAATCCTTTTGTCAGGCCTTGGTCAGAATCAGGCCTGTGTTTAAGTCCGTTGCTCCTCCTCCGTGGAGCCTTAACCTTGTTATTAGAGTTTTGCAGCAGACTACATTTGAGCCTATGTATTCCATAGATATTAAGCTGTTATCTTGGAAGGTTTTGTTTCTTTTGGCTATCTCCTCTTCTTGGAGAGTCTCGGAACTCTCAGCTTTGCAGTATGATTCACCTTATCTTATCTTTCACGCTGATAAGGCGGTTCTTCATACTAAGTTAGGTTTCCTTCCTAAAGTTGTTTCGGACAGAAATATTAATCAGGAAATTGCTGTTCCTTCTCTATGTCCTAATCCTTCTTCTCATAAGGAACGTTTGTTGAACAATCTGGATGTTGTGCAGGCGACTAAGGATTTTCAACAGTCTTCTGCTCTAATTGTTTGTTTCTCTGGGAAACGTAAAGGTCAGAAAGCTACTGCTACATCTCTTTCTCTCTGCTTGAAAAGTATGATTCGTTTGGCTTATGAAACTGCTGGACAGCAGCCTCCTGAGAGAATTATGGCTCATTCCACGAGGGCTGTCTCCTCTTCTTGGGCTTTCAAAAATGAAGCTTCTGTGGAGCAGATTTGCAAGGCTGCAACTTGGTCTTCTCTGCATACTTTTTCCAAATGTGATACTTTTGCCTCAGCTGAGGCTTGTTTTGGGAGAAAGGTTCTTCAAGCAGTGGTGCCTTCTGTTTAGGTAACCTGTCCTGTCCCTCCCTAATCATCTGTGTCCTCTAGCTTGGGAATTGATTCCCAACAGTAATTAATGATGCTGTGGACTCACCATATCTTAGGAAAGAAAACAAAATTATATGCTCTACTGATTAATTTCTTTCTTTCCAGATATGGTGGGTCAACGGCCCTGCCCTTTTTTTTTTTAATTTTATTTAAGACAGCTATTTTTGACCAAAAAACCTCAGGCACCTTCACACCTTGTGTTGCTCCTTTTCTCTCCATTTACCTTTGGTCGAATGACTGGGGTTTGTGGGAGGGGGAGTGATACTTGGCTGTGGTGCTCTTTGCCTCCTCCTGCTGACCGGGAGTGATATTCCCAACAGTAATTGATGATGCCGTGGACTCACCATATCCGGAAAGAGAGAAATTTATCAGGTAAGCATAAATTTTGTTTTTGTAAAAGAGTGCTTCATCTTTTGTCACTCTCTGATATTGTTTCCCATATGTACGTTTTATAGAAGTTATCAAACAATACGGTACTGAACTATAAACACTAAAAAAAAATTATGAATGAGTCTACATGAGGCTGTTCACATGAGATAATTGATAGTATTCTTAGTATTTTGATTATATGATGACTTTTTCTGAGGTCATCTTTTGAGGTTAACTCGGTTTACCAAAAGTTATCCCTGAATAATAATTTCTTTCTTTCAGGTGGCTTTGTTAAATAGCTTGAGAACTGAGGACAGCTCACATCTGGAGGCAGAAAACAGGCATTTTCGGAGGACAAAACGCAACAAAGGAAGTGATGGTTCTGAAAGTAAGTTTTTTTTTTAACTCCAGGTCTTTGTTGATAGCTTGTTAAATAAATGTGGAGAACAAAAAATTATCTATATTGGCTACTTATTTTAAATGATCATTCCGAAAAGAAAAACGGTAGTGATTATATATGTTCTACATTAGCTGTCAGGCATGAGAGTGTTATTTTGCATGAGACCTCTTTAAACCAGTTGATTGTGACTTTTTGTATGATATTGAAGACATTTGAAGAAAGCTTTTAGACCCTTTAAAAATGTATTGGAATCAGATGTCAATTATATTAATTCTGATTTTTTTTTAATATGCTATATAATTTTAATGTTGATTTTCTTTGATCTTAAAAATGGTTGCTGAGTGGTTGCCATTTAAAATTGCTAGGCAATAATTTTGAGTTGATCTTACAGTATTATGTTGAATCTTGAGATTGAGTAAAGTAAAACTAAGCATATTAGTTTGAATATCTTTTTGTGCCCAGCAACTTAAATAAAAGCATATGTGTTTTGACAGATCCTTGATTATGAAAAGATAATAATGGTCTCAGTACATGTTTTAGTGCTGAAATGCTGACATAAGTTGGTAAATGAACTTGGCTCACAAATTGAGTGCTTTACAACCAGCACCTAGTAGCATATGTGGGGAATTGTCCGGGCTCTGGAAACAGGCACCTTAGCTATTTTCTTTGATGTGGATGTTGTTTTTGCTACACTATAGTTTCTAAGCCTGAAACCCTTGTGTGTAAACCTTCTTTAGAATAACACGTCTTAATTTGAAAAAGTCTTAAAATGAATATTGTGTGTTCACATCTTTAGCAACAAAGTAAATATTTTCTGAACATAATGAACTGTAGCCTCACTAAGGGGTGTGAAAGCATTACAGTTTTATAATTTAAATTACAGGAACAGCAGGCAAAAACAAAGAAAGTGCATTGCTACTTATTTTCACTGCATAATTTAAACCTTTTTATGATGAATTACATTTTGGTTGTATACCATGCCCTTTTTAAATAGCAACAATAGAGTGTCTTTGCTGTAAATGTCAGCATAATCATTTTCAGTTTTGGAAAGGATAGTCTTATACTGAGTTTGGTAGATAAGCTTGCAAAATGTTATGAAATTGATTTCTCCATAACATTACTTAAAGGGACAGGCTAGTCAAAATGAAAC
Source organism: Bombina bombina (assembly GCF_027579735.1). Taxonomy (NCBI): domain Eukaryota; kingdom Metazoa; phylum Chordata; class Amphibia; order Anura; family Bombinatoridae; genus Bombina; species Bombina bombina. Next base: position 632,909,456 of record NC_069499.1, read on the forward strand.
TTTTATGATTCAGATAGGGCAAGCAATTTACTTTTTAAAGTCAAATGTGCTTCGTTCTGTTGGTATTCTTTGTCAAAAGCTAAACCTAGGCAGGCTCATATGCTAATTTCCTTCTAAATACAGGGAGAGTCCACAGCTGCATTCATTACTTGTGGGAATATAGAACCCGGCCACCAGGCGGAGGCAAAGACACCCTAGCCAAAGGCTTAAATACCTCCACCACTTCCCTCATCCCCCAGTCATTCTTTGCCTTTCGTCACAGGAGGTTGGCAAATAAGTGTCAGAAAATACGGAGTAGTTCCTTATGGAGGGTAGTACTCTTTGAGATGGGACTGGAGTTTTAAATAGTCCTGTCAGCCTCTCAGTGAGAGCATGGATAAAAGTTAAAGTCTGGAGATGCAGGGAGAGTCTTTCTGCGAAACCATCCAGACTCATATTAACAGCTCCTTAAGCAATCAGCGTTGACGAGTTTCGCTGCCTGCTTTCTTCACTCATGTCCATGTCCGAAGCGCATAGATTCTGGTAAGATTGTTTATTTTTTTACACACATGTTAACGATAGAAGAGAGGGTCTCAGTGGGACTCCTTTATCTTTATGGAATCAAGGTTTAATGTCTCCTGAGGGGGATTATTGAACAGTGAGGTATTTTTAATCATGTTTGTTATGTGATGTTGACTGCGTATGTGTAGGAGACATTTTGGGCTCATAGGCCGATACGGAACATACAGTTTATAGAGCTGAGCAGTTTTATTAAGCTGGCTGGTGGTCCTGCATGAGGCACCATATGACTGGGAGTAGGTCACATTTTGTTTTCCATTTCCGATTCCTGACCGAGTGGCTGCGGAGAAGAGTTAATTTCTCTACCTGTCTGGGTCATAGGAGGTGGTGAGTGCCCCAGCCATTGGGGGTTTAAGGTGCCAGATATTTTTTTGGCTAAACATTTTAATTAGAATTATGTAGGATTCTGATATTCTAAAGGATTCCTCTGATACAGATTTTGATACTTGCGTATGTTGTGAGGAGGCCTGGGTAGACCAGCCCGCTCAATTGTTTTGTATGCCGCAATAGGGTATTCTCTACAAACAATGTTGAGATGTTAGATACCACTGAGCTGTCTACCTCTGAGGATTCCTCTTCCCGTGAGGTGCGTTTCCTAGAATCTTCTTCTACACATGCAGTTCCCCTAAGTATAATTACTCCTTCGTTTCAGGGAGACTTTTTTTCCACCAGAGGTTACTGCATGTTTTTGCATGGCCATCTCTATGGCTTTAGCGAGTTTGCCTCTTCCTGCTACGTGCAAACAAAGGGTTGATCCGTGCTTTCCTACCCATGGGCTGTCATGTAAAATGACTATTGTGGGGATGCGGTTCCCTCTGAGGCTTCAGCAGCAGAACCACCTGGGGTTTGAGTCGCCTGATTTGACTCCTCCAACTGAGGGGGATTTGCATTTAGATTTAGAATGGCACGCCTGCATTTACTTCTGAGATTGTTAGAGGTTCACAGTCCTGATCCGTCAGGTGTATCTCAGTCATCTAAATCAGATTACGATCTTGATTAGACGAGTCAAGAGGGTTAAATCCTCTTTTTTTTTTTTTTTTTTTTTTTTTTTTTTTATATGTATATAGTTATAGAATCCCAGTCCCAAGCTCTAGGGGGGTTGCGTTGTTTAACAGGCAGGACCTGTTTGTTTTAGTTTGCACTCCCTTTTTGATGTCCCTTTTTGTGCGTCTAACTTTCTTTCCTAAGATATAGTCCATTGAATCCTCAATTACTAGTGGGAATATCACTCCTGGCCAGCAGGAGGAGGCAAAGAGCACCACAGCAAAGCTGCTATATATGTCACTTCCCTTACCCATAACCTCCAGTCATTCTTTTTGCCTGTGGTGCAAGGAGGAGGTGAAGTTTTGGTGTCTGATCTACAATCAAGATTTTTTTTATTTTAAAGCAGGTTTGCGCTGATCTTTCTTAAGGGTCTAGCCTTAGCCTATGTCAGTCTCTTCAGTAGGGCAATGGTGGCTTTTAAGCAATTGGGAACTTGTGGGGTACAATCCTCACTGCGTTTTCCCATAACATTTTGCTGCCCTATTTAGATAGCCTGAGTAAGTTTATTCAGTCTTTCTTTATTTCCACAGGTCCATGTGAGGGATGGCGTCCTCTCAAACCAGGTGAGCTGTCCTGCTGCCGGACAGATAAATATTGAGGTAAGTGCCAGTTTTATTTTTCTATGTAGCAGGGAAAAATTTGGCACTTATTCAGCTGAAACGCTGCAGGGGGACGTTTTTTATTATTCCTGTCAGGGTGCAGGTTTTTATGGCAGTTTTAGCAGGCACTGTTAGTGTGAGGAGTTATTTATTTTATTGATGGCTCAGTGAGGATCTGTTTTTAGTAACAGATTATGTACTTTTTGGGGGGGTTTTATTGTTTGTTTTTAAGCCTGTTTTTCAAGAAAGTTGTTTGACAAAAAAAACTTTTTTTTTTTAGTTGTAGGACCGCCCCTTTTAGGGAGATTCTGATTCTGTGATGTCAGAGGTTTTTTTGCGCTTTTTTTCACTTCCTGTTAGAGTGAGGTACCCTACATTGGACAGGCTAAAGCCTGCACAGAACAGGAACAGTAAACAAGAAGTCAAAATAATTAAAAACTTCTGTAACACACTACATAGTAAAGACATCTTGCGGATTCAAAACCCAGATTTAAGGAAATTCTCATGTGAATCCCGTTCGTACAAAACTGTCTAGAATAGACTACTTCTTGATGAGTAATAAAATATTCAGATTAGAACTCAAAGCTAACATTCAAGAAATTATTATTTCAGATCATGCTATCCTTACTCTTAATTTTAGAATTCAGAAGCCACAAGAAGTTAATTTTAATAGATTTTATTTTCCCAGATATCTTGTACAAAATGTCCAATTTAAAGCATGGTTAAAATTAAAGTGGTCAGACTATATTAAGATCAATTCTACACCAGGAATTAAAACAGAAACCTTATGGGAAGCATTCAAGGCAGTAATAAGGGGTGACATCAAAGTATATTTGGTTATTCAGAAACGTAAAAACTTAATAAAGGATATAGAACTTGCTAGTCAGCTACGTAATAGTTATAACACTTATATTAGCGATCTAATAAATCCTGGGAACTATATTGTAAAATTAAAAAGGAAAGAGAACTTTTTCTAGAACAAAAAGTGGCACAGGAAGACCTTAGAAGACCTTAGAAGACGGTTCTTTTTCTTTAGGCATAGCGGCAAAGCAGGGAAACACTTAGCTAACTTAACCAAATCTAAAAAAAGGAGAGAAATGATTAAAGCCATTAAAACTGAAACAGGCAGAATTACACATATCAAAGAAATCCAAAATTATGCATTTTGTTACTTTTGAGATCTGTATTCAGCATCACCAATAAACCCTCAAATTCAAGAGGAATTTTGGGGGAAAATACAGGTTCCAACATTAGACAGGACTAGCCTAGATAAATTGAACACACTTCGACTCCATTACTTGGGACCATTTATTCTTGGCCTTAAGGAAATATGGAGTCGAGGGCCCTTTCCTTCATCTTATATGGTCAATTTACATTTCAGCCGGGGCGTCGGTCATTATTAATGGAACATCTTCAGAACAATTTCCCCTTCTTAAGGGCTCAAGACAGGGATGCCCATTGTCTCCATATCTTTTTAACTTGGCTCTAGAGCCCCTTGCGATTCATTTGAGGAAAGGATTAGACGGGATTAAACTAGGTACCAGAAGAATAACAACACTTTTATATGCTGATGATTTGCTAGTATTATTAACAAACACAAAAAAAATATACTTTTACTAATACAGATACTACAAGAATTCGGGACTTTTTCAGGCTATAAGATTTATACACTAAAACCAGAATTTTTGTGGCTAAATAAAATTAAGGATTCATACCATTCAAAGAGGCAAAAGATTCCTTTACATACCTAGGGATTAAATCATCGAAAAATGACAAAGAATGGTATGATTTCAACTACCCCCCGATCTTCCTCAAAATAAAGCGGGATATGGAAAAATGGGCAAAATTTAAACTTACTATATCTGGTAAGATTAATTTAATTCAAATGCTTCTCTTTCCTAAACAGCTTTATTTAATGCAGAACCTTCCAATTCTGATAAAAAAAAAAGATTTAATTGCTCATAGAAGAGCATGTTTACAATTTTTATGGGAAGGGAAAAGAAGATCAATAGCCTTTAAAAAAATGTCCCTCTTTAGAACTGAAGATATAGAAATGTATAATTTATCGTGCATATGTGCAATAGATTGGTTGGTTAGTGCTGATTATTATGCCGTTCTCCCATTGGAAGATATGTTATTATTTCCATATTCTCTTACATCACTTCTTCATACGTTACCTGATAAATGGCCTATTAAAACTAGCCAGTTTCCTGTGATTCAGTGTGTAATAATGGCATGGCAGAAAATGCTCAGAATACTAGGTATCAATCCAACTTTTTCTAAATATTTACCTATCGGCAATCCTAACTTTACTCCAGCATTAGACTCAAAAATCTTTAGAAATTGGACATTGAAAGGAATAAAAATGGTACACCAATGTATAGACCTAGAAGCAAAGGTATGCAAACAGTTCTCCGAATTTAAACGAGACTTTGACATTAAAAACAGAGATTTCTTTGATTTTTTACAGGTACAACATTACATTCAGGAAATCATACAGAATAATATAACACTTGAGACTTGGGATATATAGGAACCTGCTTTAACTTTATTTAACACTGGTAAATACAGTATCTCAATAATATACAAAATAATTATCTCCTCACTCGGTTGTGAGAATCTTCAAAAGTTAGCAGGTGTATGGCAGATTTCCACAAAAAGATTACAACAAAGTTTCTATCTAGTAGATCGAGCGACAGTTTCTTCATCATGGAGAGAAACGCATACCAAATTTATAAATAATGCATATGTTACCCCACAAGTTAAAGCTAAATGGGATAAAACAGAGGGACGCTGTCTGAGATGTAAGGCCATAAATGCAGATCTATGTCATTGTTTTTGGGGCTGTCCTAAGGTGAAATTATTCTGGCATAAAATAAACACTTGGATTAATAAAATTAATATGACTAATATACAATTATCTGATAAACAGGTGTTCTTTTTTCAACACAGGACGAAACATTATTCAAAAATATTTGCCAATTTAATATTATAATTATAACTGGTAGACTACTGATATTAAAACACTGGAAATCTAAAAAAGCCCCCAGTATTAAGGAATTTATCCAAAAACTTAAAAACCAATTAATTATGGAACAATTCGATACATCTGTGAATTCAGAATCTCAAGTTAGAAGTTTCTTTTATAAATGGAAAAAAATAATTAAGAGGTTCCCAATAGAAATTCAGAGACAATTAATTGCCCCGTTTATGGGCACGGATTATATTGAGCTGGCTATTACAAATGATTAATATCCTTTATAACAGCATGAGGTGACAGGGGGAGGAGGGGAGGGGAGACGAGGCCTGCGGAGAACGGGGAGAGAGAATTGTGTTTTGTTCCCCCCCCCCCCCCCGGTTATTTAGGTTATTTAGGTTTTTAGTTTATTTAAGAAAATTGCTATATTTTGTATAATGATTGTAATATAGAAATTCTAAATGTCACGTGAGAAAAGGTGCGCTTATGTATTGAACATAGTTTTTCTTTTTTTCCTTTTCTGATTGGCCAACAAATGTATGTATTATTTGGAATCGCAAATATTTGTTAAAGCAGGGCTCGACAAACCCAGCCACTGGTTCCTAGAATTTTACCCCTGGCTCCTAACTTTTTGGGTTATTCTCCATATATCTATATACAAATCCAACTGTCTGGCTCCTAAAAAATATGCCTGGCTCCTAAATATTCTTATTGGCTCCTAATTTTTTAATATATTCGTCACGCGCTGTGTTAAAGAATTACTACTTGTTGTAATATGAATATATGTTATACTAGTAGTGAAATTATAACTGAATTATATTCTGTATGGCAAATAAAAAATAAAGATATTAAAAAAAAAAAAAAAAAAAGAGTGAGGTGCCCATATTTCAGATGACTCTGCTGTTTAGAATGCTTCTTGCTGTTTTTTTCTTCTCTGGAAATTAAGATTGTAAATGGGATCGTTTTTTTCCTTAGTTTGCTGCAGGTTGCAGGACAGGTAGGGCACCTCAGTAATTCTGCTGAGGTGTAGAGTGTTGCCTGGGGTATGTTTTCTTGATTTGGTAAATTTAAAGGGAACATTTATTTAAGAACGTTTTCTTGGTTTTGTATTATATCCTTTGTTAAAAGATAAAAAAAAAACTTTTTTTTTTTCTTTTTAATTTGCTTCTTTTTGTATTATGGATCAGGAGGCTGTGCAGAATCTTACCTGTAGCTTATGTTTTGATGCCTGGGTGGAACCCCCAGTACCTTTTTGTTCATGTATTGAAAGAACTTTAGCTTAAAGAAATAGACTTTTTGACCCTGAGCCATCGTTAGCTAAGGTGGATGCTGTTCAGGAGCCTCCTGTTTCAGATGTGCCGCAGATTTCTCCTCAAGCGACCCAATCCTATTCATCTGCATATGCAGTGCCCTGCGTTTCCTCTCATTCTCCATCTGGAGTTATTTTGCAACATATTACTGCCCAGGTATCTTCTGCGGTATCTAAGTAATGTATTTCCTCTAAGAAGTCTGAGGATGAAGATTCGGATTCAGGCAGTATAATTCCTTCTACTAATGCTGAAGTTGTGTGGAAGGCTTGCTTAACTAAGAATTGGTTTAAACATTTATTTTTTCTGTACCACTGATTTAACAAATGCTATTAAATGTACAGATTGGTTTGAACTTCATGTCTCCAAGGAAATTGCTGTCTTTTCTGCTTGGAGAGTCTCGGAGCTCTCAATTTTGCAGTGTGATTCGCCTTATATTATCTTTCATGCAGTTAAGGCGGTTATTCGTACCGTACTAGTTAGGTTTTCTTCCTAAGTGGCTTCGGATAGATATATTAATCAGAAAATTGTTGTTACTTTTCTGTGTTCTTATCTATCTTTTCATAAGGAACATTTGTTGCACAACTTTGATATTGTGCGTGCTTTTATTTTCTATCCACAGGCGACTAAGGATTGTCGCCAGTTTGCTTTTTGTTTCTCTGGAAAACATTAAGGTCAGAGAGCTTCAGCTACTACTTTTTCTCTTTGGTTGAGTAGTGTAATGCGTTTGGTTGATGAGACTGCTGGACAGCAGCCTCTTAAGAGAATTTCAGCTCATTTCACTAGGGCTGCCCCTTCTTCTTGGGCTTTCAAGAAGGAAGTTTCTATAGATTTGCAAGGCTGCAACTTGGTCCTCTCTGCATACTTTTTCCAAATTTGATATTTTTGTCTCAGCTGAGGCTTCTTTTGGGAGAAAGGTTCTTCATGCAGCGGTGCCTTCTGTTTAGGTTACCTGTCTTGTCCCTGCCTAATCATCTGTGTCCTCTAGCTTGGATATTGGTTCCCACTAGTAATTGATTCTGTGGACTCACCATATCTTAGGAAGAATTTATGCTTACCTGATAAATTCATTTCTTTCCGGATATGGTGAGCCAACGACCCACCCTTTATTTTAAAACAGTCAGTTATTTTTAACTAAAACCTCAAGCACCTCTACACCTTTGTGTTATCATCTTTTTCCATTTTTTCTTCAGCTGAATGACTGGAGGTTATGGGTAAGGGAAGTGACATATATAGCACTGTGGTGCTCTTTGCCTCCTCCTGCTGGCCAGGAGTAATATTCCCACTAGTAATTGATGATTCCGTGGACTCACCATATCCGGAAATAAATAAATTTATCAGGTAAGCATAAACTATATTACTTTATTTCTGATCCGTTTTGGATAGTTTTTGTTTTAGAGCTTGGGGTTCTTGTGGAAACTCTTTTAAGGAAGAAGTTTCTTCACTTGGGTTGCATCGACTTTAATGGTCGTGATGGTTGGAGTCTTCCGATGGAAGCCTCTAGGTCTTTGTTCGGGATGATGATTGATTTTGTGTATTCTCAGTTTTCCTAGCTCTGCTGGAACTTAAGAATTTGCCATTTGTTTGTTTTTTTATGACAGGACATGTCGTACCCTTGATGATGAACAGGACCTGTTTTGGGTATCAGTTAAGTTTGTTCTTCCCTTCTACTCTAGAGAAGGAGCTCTTTCTACTTATTATGTTCCAGACAGAGCAGGTCCATCTTTACCGAAGAACAAGCAGGACCTGTCTTAGGTTCTTCTGGATGGGCACTTGATGCTGGATCCAATGATTTTTAAGCAGAGCTTATTAGATCTTTGTTCAGGGAGAATACACTGTTCTTTCTACCTGGATTTAGGAAGAAGGATATCTTTCCTGTGTAGTTCAGTCCAGGGTAGCCCGGTGGTTATCTCTGTGGCTTTGCAACTCGAAGTTTGATGGTTCAGATCCAGCTGCTGACGCTGGATGTCCATTTAAAGCGTCCTTGTTTAATCAAGTCCGGTTCTAGGGACCGTTGTCTTCCGGAACCTCGCTTGGATCCCAAGTTTTTTTGGGATCTGTGGTTAATGTGGCAGTAGCCTGTTTATAGGTGTTGTGGTGGCTCCCGAGTCTTAGCGGTCCTGGTTTTTCCAGCATCTGCTAGTAGACCTTTTGGGATTTGCTTCCTGCCCGGTTCCATCTTCAGAGGTGGATCTAGACCTGAGTCCTGCTGTTGGCACCAGGTTGGATCATTTGGATGCAGCTTGGTCTTACGAACGAAAGACTCTTTGCCTTAGAGCTTACAAAGTTAGAATACTTCATCGGGTTCTGCCCTCCAATTCACCTTCAGGCCTTCGTTAATGCTGTGGTGGGGGGTGATGGATTCGGCCCAGTGCCGAGTCTTCGACATAGCATTGGGTTTTTGTTTTTTTGGACTACCGGTTGGGGAATAGTTCTCCAGTGTTCGGTCCTGATCTCCCGGTGTTGGGGATTTTATCCTAGTCCCCCGGGGCAGTTTTATCTTGGTCTCTTCCCTGTCAGCAGGGTGAGAGTGTTTTCCTGGTGAACAATGTCCCATAGTGTAGTGTTTATCATGTATGATTAAAGGAACACTGAACCCAAAAAATTTTCTTTCGTGATTCAGATAGAGCATGCAATTTTAAGCAACTTTATAATTTACTCCTATTATCAATTTTTCTTCGTTCTCTTGCTATCTTTATTTGAAAAAGTAGACATCTAAGCTTTTTTTTTTTCTTCTTGGTTCAGAACTCTGGACAGCACTTTTTAATTGGTGGATACATTTATCCACCAATCGGCAAAGACAACCCAGGTTGTTCATCAAAAATGGGCCAGCATCTAAACTTACATTTTTGCATTTCAAATAAAGATACCAAGAGAATAAAGAACATTTGATAATAGAAGTAAATTAGAAAGTTGCTTAAAATTCTATGTTCTATCTGAATCACGAAAGAAAAAATTTGGGTACAGTGTCCCTTTAACACGCAGAAGACCCTGGGTTCGTGATTCAGTGGAACTAGTGCAGTGCCTTTGAGCTGCTCCAGAGGTATTGCAATAAAGAAGAGTTCCTCCTGTGTAGACGGGAGGGTCTCGAATTTGGTGGTGGACGGAGGCCCATTACGGCCCTTGGCTGCAATCCATTCTCTGAGCGTGCTCTTCTGGAACGGATGTGCCTTGCGATCATCCATTTGATCGGTCTATCCAGAGTTTCGAATGTTTTCTGAGGAAAGCAGATCGAGTTTCTGAGCAGAGGTCCACTGGAATAAGTGGCCTAGGGGGATTAGTTTCCGGCTTAGCAAGTTATAGGCTTGGAGTTTGATCCTGCTGTGGCAGTTTTCTTCATTCTGAGGTCTATTTTAACCTTCTTTCGTCCATGTCACTCTTTTTCGAGGATGGTTCGATCCTATCTGGAGTGGGCGTTAGTGAGACTGTTGTTCCATTTTTGCCCGCAAGTTTGTAATCTCGGTTAGAGGCTTTGCTGCCATGAGAGTTCACTTTTTGCAGGGATCCATTGAGGGTCAGCTTGGGATCTTTTCTCCGGTGCATATGAGAGGGGTCGCTTGGAACTAGCCGAGAGAGGGTTTTTCTGAAAGGTTTTCAGTCCTTTCCTTCAGGTCGTACCTGGTTCATAGTCACCTATTTTAGGCGTGGAGGACTACCTCTTTTCTAGTCGAGAGGAGTTAGTTTGTCCTGACTCTCTTCTGGATCCTGGAGTATTCTTCTTCCCTTCTAGAATGAGCTGGTGAAGGGCTTGCCTAACTAGTTCTTATTCGAAGGGGTAGCCTGCATAGATAGCCTGTTGGTTAGCTTAGCTGCCTGGCAAGCGGAAGGTTGCAGATGGTTACCAGCTGCAATTCTTTTCTTTTGTAAGTATTTTCGCAAGCAGTTTGTGCTCCAGTTCCAGAGGTCCATTGTTCTGCCAGGTGTTTAGTTGTTTTTACTAGGGCTCTGCCTGCAGCTGGGCTGTCAAATCAATTCCTTGCTCCTTTTGGGGTTGGATTTATCCTTCAGGAGTTGCATCGGGTAACCTTTGTATCTGTACATGAGCTGGTCTTTGAATTCTTATTCAAGGACCTATTTCGTCGGTAGATTGTTTTTCTACGTATCTTAGTTCTGTGTTGCACTTTGCAATACGTTCTTCCTTATTGTGGTCACCTTTCTAATAAGGCTATCCGAGTTTTTTTTTCTCCCTAAGATTATCGTATTCCTTGTCCAAATGGGAAGAGGTTCTTCCTTTTTGGGGAATCTCACCTTGAGGTTTCTGTCAGTCTTCATCAGAATAGACAGTTGTTTCCTTTATGTTATCTTATCTGGGGAGTGCAAGGTTTTGGAAGCTGATAGCTTTCTCCTTGCTGGGGGAGGAGTGTTTTTCGCTGGTTCTAGGAGACATCGGGACACAAGCCTCCTCAGAGGTTTATGGCTCAGTTTGAGTACAGTGACATATTTTTGGGTCTCTGACATAAGATCCTATGGTTCTGATTGTTGGGCTGCTACTTGGTCCTCCTTACATTCTTATCTTTTTTTATTTTTTTGCTTCTGTCAAGGAAGCCTTGGGAGTTTGGGTTTCTTGCAGGCTGTGGTGCCCTCAGGTTGGGCCTCCTATTATTTGTACCCTCCCGTTAGCATTCAGTGTCCTCTGTAGCTTGGGTATAATTTCCCACAAGTAATGAATGCAGCTGTGGAATCTCCTTGTATTTAGAAGGAAAACATAAATTATGACTTACCAGATAATTTCCTTTACTTCAATACAGGGAGAGTCCACAGCCCCCACCCATGCTCTCCGGTGGATGGCCCTAAATTTAAGTTGTTTTCTTCTGGCACCTTTTACTCCTACTGTTCCCTGTTCCCTCAGCAGAATGACTGGGGAATGAGGGAAGTGTGGGATGTATTTAAGCCTTTGGCTAAGGTGTCTTTGCTGCCTCCTGGTGTCCAGGTTCTGTATTCCCACAAGTAATGAATGCAGCTGTGGACTTTCCCTGTATCGAAGGAAAGGAAATTATTTGGTAAGTCATAATATGTTTTCTAAGCCCTTGAAGGTCGCCTCTTATCTTAGGGCATGTTGACAGTATATTTTACAGCTAGACAAGTGCTAGTTCATGGGTGCCATAAATATAACATTGTACTCACTTCCGTGGAGTTACATAGGAGTCGGCACTGATTGGCTAAAATTAATGTCTATCAAAAGAACTGAAACAAGGGACAGTCTGCAGTGGCTTAGATAACAAGGTAATTACAGATGTAAAAAGTGTATCAATATAACCGTGTTGGTTATGCAAAACTGGGGAATGGGTAATAAAGGGCTTATCTTTTTAAACAAATAAAATCTGGGGTAGACTGTCCCTTTAATTAGCCTGCCAGGGACTCCTTTAAGTGAAGATGTCTATAGTTTGCTGCTTATGTTGCCACATTTACAGGATGGTAATAGTTCAGGGCTTGACAAATTTCAGGATCCTGGCTCCTTAAATTTCTACGTCTTATTCCTATGGTTTTTTTTCCCCCATATATATTTGTATAAAACAGAAGCAGTGTTTTCCCCAGAAATTATTTAACGGGCACACCACATGGCTGATTTTACTGACCACATAGCTAAAATGTTCGATGCACAAATTATAATTAAATCAATTTTAATGTTACATTATGCAATTCATTTGGGATTTCAATAACTTGAGGAACAGTTTATAAATAACAGAAAAGGTTATATTATTACTAAAGTATTATCCTGTCCACACTTAGTTACTTCATAATGCCACCTGACAGGTAAAATGTTATGTGGAGGACGATGAAAAATGTTATCTAGCCCCTCCTTTTTGTTACTGGCTCCAAACTTTATCAGAAGGTGAACATTTTATTTTGAAGGTCATGTTTTAATAACATATTTAATATTGTGCCAGAAATAGTGATTTGTTGACAGATATTGTGCCAGAAATAGAAATGCTAATGCCTTTTTAGTGGGTTGATTATAATTAATTTGAGGTTCAAACTTGTTTTGTGTTTCATCCAAATAATATTTATTTCCGCCGATGGTGAGTCCAAGAGACATCAAAAGTGTGAATTGCACTCCAGTTTACTAGGAGGAGGAGGAGGCAAAAACAACTCAACATACCAGAGCTAAATCTCCCCTACTTTCCCTGGATCCTGCCTCTATGAATTGATGTGCATTTTTAAGTGCTCTAACCAATCTGAGACCCATTTACCCCTCAGCGTGCCTATGAAGGATAGAGGGGAAGACTGGAGTTTTTAGCCAGGTAGTGAAATACAGTATATATTTTCCCAGTCTGAAAATGTCACAGGCCTCCCAGGTAATATGCAGATGTATCTGCCAGTCCCCTGGTCTACAGTGTGCTGCTCCATGTATGATCCACAGCCCTCCTATGGTGAAATGCAAATTTAGCTGCCAATATCCTGGGTTCTTTGTGAGATCCTTGGCAATGTGTTTGCACTGCTTTGGATGGGCCAGTCTACTGTAACCAGTTCTCTGCAGCTAAGCTAGCACAGTGGATGAAGTTGTTGAGAGGTAAGTAGAATGCACCTTCATAGCCAAGCAGCTATGAACATATACACATGATTCATATAGTCTGGGGACATAAACATTTGTGCACTTATTTACTTAGCTGCACTAAAATCTAGGATTTTGATATCAGACTTTGGCTTTAGTGCTCAACAGTAGTGCAGGTTCACAAGAGGTTAACCTTTTTTAGCGCACCTTTCTGTCTTTCTTTTCCTGTTCCTATGGTGATGTAACCTTCTCAGTACATTGGAAAAAGCTGTCAGGACTGGTGGAGGTGGTGAGGCGTTCTAATCATATCAGTGCTTTTCTTAAATTGGAGGATGAATTATTTAAAGGGACACTGTACACTAGATTTTTCTAATGGTTGTGAGTCCACAACCTTACTCTAGGAATTTCAACATCTGGCCACAAGGAGAAGGCAGACACCCCACGCCAGAGGGGTCTAGGAGAGGGCAAAGACTGAGGTGCTTAGAAGATTTTTATTTTTCTTCAGAAGATTTTCCCTCAGAGGAGAATTCCTGGAAGAGAGGGATTTAGGAGGATGCTTTTCAGTGCAAATTTGTACAGTAATCACAAACCATAAAATATATATAAATATTTTTTTACAATTCATTTTCAACTGCCATACTTTGGATAAATCCTATTTTTTTTCCCAGCAATTCCATGACCAGCATGTAATGCGTATCTATACAGACATTACTTTCCTGTCATTATAAATATGTGCACATAGAAGTTCTTGTTCTTTTATTGTATAAGCTGAAACTCACTAGTATTATCCTCACTGGATAAGAATCAAATTTCTCCAACATAGGTGTGTCCGGTCCACGGCGTCATCCTTACTTGTGGGATATTCTCTTCCCCAACAGGAAATGGCAAAGAGCCCAGCAAAGCTGGTCACATGATCCCTCCTAGGCTCCGCCTACCCCAGTCATTCTCTTTGCCGTTGTACAGGCAACATCTCCACGGAGATGGCTTAGAGTTTTTTAGTGTTTAACTGTAGTTTTTATTATTCAATCAAGAGTTTGTTATTTTAAAATAGTGCTGGTATGTACTATTTACTCAGAAACAGAAAAGAGATGAAGATTTCTGTTTGTATGAGGAAAATGATTTTAGCAACCGTCACTAAAATCCATGGCTGTTCCACACAGGACTGTTGAGAGCAATTAACTTCAGTTGGGGGAACAGTGAGCAGTCTCTTGCTGCTTGAGGTATGACACATTCTAACAAGACGATGTAATGCTGGAAGCTGTCATTTTCCCTATGGGATCCGGTAAGCCATGTTTATAAAGATCGTAAATAAGGGCTTCACAAGGGCTTATTAAGACTGTAGACTTTTTCTGGGCTAAATCGATTCATTATTAACACATATTTAGCCTTGAGGAATCATTTTATCTGGGTATTTTGATATAATAATATCGGCAGGCACTGTTTTAGACTCCTTATTATTTAGGGGCTTTCCCAAATCATAGGCAGAGCCTCATTTTCGCGCCGGTGTTGCGCACTTGTTTTTGAGAGGCATGACATGCAGTCGCATGTGAGAGGAGCTCTGATACTTAGAAAAGACTTTCTGAAGGCGTCATTTGGTATCGTATTCCCCTTTGGGCTTGGTTGGGTCTCAGCAAAGCAGATACCAGGGACTGTAAAGGGGTTAAAGTTAAAAACGGCTCCGGTTCCGTTATTTTAAGGGTTAAAGCTTCCAAATTTGGTGTGCAATACTTTTAAGGCTTTAAGACACTGTGGTGAAAATTTGGTGAATTTTGAACAATTCCTTCATGTTTTTTCGCAATTGCAGTAATAAAGTGTGTTCAGTTTAAAATTTAAAGTGACAGTAACGGTTTTATTTTAAAACGTTTTTTGTACTTTGTTATCAAGTTTATGCCTGTTTAACATGTCTGAACTACCAGATAGACTGTGTTCTGAATGTGGGGAAGCCAGAATTCCTATTCATTTAAATAAATGTGATTTATGTGACAATGACAATGATGCCCAAGATGATTCCTCAAGTGAGGGGAGTAAGCATGGTACTGCATCATTCCCTCCTTCGTCTACACGAGTCTTGCCCACTCAGGAGGCCCCTAGTACATCTAGCGCGCCAATACTCCTTACTATGCAACAATTAACGGCTGTAATGGATAATTCTGTCAAAAACATTTTAGCCAAAATGAACACTTACCAGCGTAAGCGTGACTGCTCTGTTTTAGATACTGAAGAGCATGACGACGCTGATAATAATGGTTCTGAAGGGCCCCTAACCCAGTCTGATGGGGCCAGGGAGGTTTTGTCTGAGGGAGAAATTACTGATTCAGGGAACATTTCTCAACAAGCTGAACCTGATGTGATTACGTTTAAATTTAAGTTGGAACATCTCCGCATTCTGCTCAAGGAGGTATTATCCACTCTGGATGATTGTGACAAGTTGGTCATCCCAGAGAAACTATGTAAAATGGACAAGTTCCTAGAGGTCCCGGGACTCCCAGAAGCTTTTCCTATACCCAAGCGGGTGGCGGACATTGTTAATAAAGAATGGGAAAGGCCCGGTATTCCTTTCGTCCCTCCCCCCATATTTAAAAAATTGTTTCCTATGGTCGACCCCAGAAAGGACTTATGGCAGACAGTCCCCAAGGTCGAGGGAGCGGTTTCCACTTTAAACAAACGCACCACTATACCCATAGAGGATAGTTGTGCTTTCAAAGATCCTATGGATAAAAAATTAGAAGGTTTACTTAAAAAGATGTTTGTTCAGCAGGGTTACCTTCTACAACCTATTTCATGCATTGTCCCTGTAGCTACAGCCGCATGTTTCTGGTTCGATGAGCTGATAAAGGCGGTCGATAGTGATTCTCCCCCTTATGAGGAGATTATGGACAGAATCAATGCTCTCAAATTGGCTAATTCTTTCACCCTAGACGCCACTTTGCAATTGGCTAGGTTAGCGGCTAAGAATTCAGGGTTTGCTATTGTGGCGCGCAGAGCGCTTTGGTTGAAATCTTGGTCAGCTGATGCGTCTTCCAAGAACAAGCTACTTAACATTCCTTTCAAGGGGAAAACGCTGTTTGGCCCTGACTTGAAAGAGATTATCTCTGATATCACTGGGGGTAAGGGCCACGCCCTTCCTCAGGATCGGCCTTTCAAGGCAAAAAATAAACCTAATTTTCGTCCCTTTCGTAGAAACGGACCAGCCCAAAGTGCTACGTCCTCTAAGCAAGAGGGTAATACTTCTCAAGCCAAGCCAGCTTGGAGACCAATGCAAGGCTGGAACAAGGGAAAGCAGGCCAAGAAACCTGCCACTGCTACCAAGACAGCATGAAATGTTGGCCCCCGATCCGGGACCGGATCTGGTGGGGGGCAGACTCTCTCTCTTCGCTCAGGTTTGGGCAAGAGATGTTCTGGATCCTTGGGCGCTAGAAATAGTCTCCCAAGGTTATCTTCTGGAATTCAAGGGGCTTCCCCCAAGGGGGAGGTTCCACAGGTCTCAGTTGTCTTCAGACCACATAAAAAGACAGGCATTCTTACATTGTGTAGAAGACCTGTTAAAAATGGGAGTGATTCATCCTGTTCCATTAAGAGAACAAGGGATGGGGTTCTACTCCAATCTGTTCATAGTTCCCAAAAAAGAGGGAACGTTCAGACCAATCTTAGATCTCAAGATCTTAAACAAGTTTCTCAAGGTTCCATCGTTCAAGATGGTAACCATTCGAACTATTCTTCCTTCCATCCGGGAAGGTCAATTCATGACCACGGTGGATTTAAAGGATGCGTATCTACATATTCCTATCCACAAGGAACATCATCGGTTCCTAAGGTTCGCATTCCTGGACAAGCATTACCAGTTCGTGGCGCTTCCTTTCGGATTAGCCACTGCTCCAAGGATTTTCACAAAGGTACTAGGGTCCCTTCTAGCTGTGCTAAGACCAAGGGGCATTGCTGTAGTACCTTACTTGGACGACATTCTGATTCAAGCGTCGTCCCTTCCTCAAGCAAAGGCTCACACGGACATTGTCCTGGCCTTTCTCAGATCTCACGGATGGAAAGTGAACGTGGAAAAGAGTTCTCTATCTCCGTCAACAAGGGTTCCCTTCTTGGGAACAATAATAGACTCCTTAGAAATGAGGATTTTTCTGACAGAGGCCAGAAAAACGAAACTTCTAGACTCTTGTCGGATACTTCATTCCGTTCCTCTTCCTTCCATAGCGCAGTGCATGGAAGTGATCGGTTTGATGGTAGCGGCAATGGACATAGTTCCTTTTGCGCGCATTCATCTAAGACCATTACAACTGTGCATGCTCAGTCAGTGGAATGGGGACTATACAGACTTGTCTCCGAAGATACAAGTAAATCAGAGGACCAGAGACTCACTCCGTTGGTGGCTGTCCCTGGACAACCTGTCACAAGGGATGACATTCCGCAGACCGGAGTGGGTCATCGTCACGACCGACGCCAGTCTGATGGGCTGGGGCGCGGTCTGGGGATCCCTGAAAGCTCAGGGTCTTTGGTCTCGGGAAGAATCTCTTCTACCGATAAATATTCTGGAACTGAGAGCGATATTCAATGCTCTCAAGGCTTGGCCTCAGCTAGCGAGGGCCAAGTTCATACGGTTTCAATCAGACAACATGACAACTGTTGCGTACATCAACCATCAGGGGGGAACAAGGAGTTCCCTAGTGATGGAAGAAGTGACCAAAATCATTCTATGGGCGGAGTCTCACTCCTGCCACCTGTCTGCTATCCACATCCCAGGAGTGGAAAATTGGGAAGCGGATTTTCTGAGTCGTCAGACATTGCATCCGGGGGAGTGGGAACTCCATCCGGAAATCTTTGCCCAAGTCACTCAGCTGTGGGGCATTCCAGACATGGATCTGATGGCCTCTCGTCAGAACTTCAAAGTTCCTTGCTACGGGTCCAGATCCAGGGATCCCAAGGCGGATCTAGTGGATGCACTAGTAGCACCTTGGACCTTCAAACTAGCTTATGTGTTCCCGCCGTTTCCTCTCATCCCCAGGCTGGTAGCCAGGATCAATCAGGAGAGGGCGTCGGTGATCTTGATAGCTCCTGCGTGGCCACGCAGGACTTGGTATGCAGATCTGGTGAATATGTCATCGGCTCCACCTTGGAAGCTACCTTTGAGACGAGACCTTCTTGTTCAGGGTCCGTTCGCTCATCCGAATCTGGTTTCACTCCAGCTGACTGCTTGGAGATTGAACGCTTGATCTTATCGAAGCGAGGGTTCTCAGATTCTGTTATCGATACTCTTGTTCAGGCCAGAAAGCCTGTAACTAGAAAGATTTACCACAAAATTTGGAAAAAATATATCTGTTGGTGTGAATCTAAAGGATTCCCTTGGGACAAGGTTAAGATTCCTAAGATTCTATCCTTCCTTCAAGAAGGATTGGAAAAAGGATTATCTGCTAGTTGCCTGAAGGGACAGATTTCTGCCTTGTCTGTGTTACTTCACAAAAAGCTGGCAGCTGTGCCAGATGTTCAAGCCTTTGTTCAGGCTCTGGTTAGAATTAAGCCTGTTTACAAACCTTTGACTCCTCCTTGGAGTCTCAACTTAGTTCTTTCAGTTCTTCAGGGGGTTCCGTTTGAACCCTTACATTCCGTTGATATTAAGTTATTATCTTGGAAAGTTTTGTTTTTAGTTGCGATTTCTTCTGCTAGAAGAGTTTCAAAATTATCTGCTCTGCAGTGTTCTCCTCCTTATCTGGTGTTCCATGCAGATAAGGTGGTTTTACGTACTAAACCTGGTTTTCTTCCAAAAGTTGTTTCTAACAAAAACATTAACCAGGAGATTATCGTACCTTCTCTGTGTCCGAAACCAGTGTCAAAGAAGGAACGTTTGTTGCACAATCTGGATGTTGTTCGCGCTCTAAAATTCTATTTAGATGCTACAAAGGATTTTAGACAAACATCTTCCTTGTTTGTTGTTTATTCCGGTAAAAGGAGAGGTCAAAAAGCAACTTCTACCTCTCTCTCTTTTTGGATTAAAAGCATCATCAGATTGGCTTACGAGACTGCCGGACGGCAGCCTCCCGAAAGAATCACGGCTCATTCCACTAGGGCTGTGGCTTCCACATGGGCCTTCAAGAACGAGGCTTCTGTTGATCAGATATGTAGGGCAGCGACTTGGTCTTCACTGCACACTTTTACCAAATTTTACAAGTTTGATACTTTTGCTTCTTCTGAGGCTATTTTTGGGAGAAAGGTTTTGCAAGCCGTGGTGCCTTCCATTTAGGTGACCTGATTTGCTCCCTCCCTTCATCCGTGTCCTAAAGCTTTGGTATTGGTTCCCACAAGTAAGGATGACGCCGTGGACCGGACACACCTATGTTGGAGAAAACAGAATTTATGTTTACCTGATAAATTACTTTCTCCAACGGTGTGTCCGGTCCACGGCCCGCCCTGGTTTTTTTAATCAGGTCTGATAATTTATTTTCTTTAACTACAGTCACCACGGTACCATATGGTTTCTCCTATGCAAATATTCCTCCTTAACGTCGGTCGAATGACTGGGGTAGGCGGAGCCTAGGAGGGATCATGTGACCAGCTTTGCTGGGCTCTTTGCCATTTCCTGTTGGGGAAGAGAATATCCCACAAGTAAGGATGACGCCGTGGACCGGACACACCGTTGGAGAAAGTAATTTATCAGGTAAACATAAATTCTGTTTTTAAAATCTCAATAGGTAAGTAGAACAACAGTTATTATATTTATAAAAATCAATTTATAAAACAAGATTATTAAAAATCGTAAAGCAATTTAAAAAAAAAAAAAAAGTGTGTATTTGTATGTGTGTGTGTACGTACGTATGTATCTATCTATCTATCTATCTATCTATCTATCTATCTATCTATCTATCTATCTATCTATCTATCTATATATATCTATATATATATATATATATATATATATATATATATATATATACATACATACACACACACACACACACACACACACACACACACACTTGTATGCAAAAGTTCAGGCACCACTGACAATTTCCATGTTTTCATTTATAAATAATTGGGTGTTTGGTTCAGCAATTTCCTTTTGATCTATCAAGTAACTGAAGGACACAGTAATATTTCAGTAGTGAAATGAGGTTTATTGGATTAACAGAAAATGTGCAACATGCATCAAAACGAAATTAGACAGGTGCATAAATTTGGGCACCCCAACAGAAATATTGCATCAATATTTAGTAGAGCCTTTTTTAGCAGAAATAACAGCCTATAGATGCTTCCTATAGCCTGTAATGAGTTTCTGGATGAAGGTATTTTGGACCATTCCTCCTTGCAAAACATCTCCAGTTCAGTTAGGTTTGATGGTTGCCGAGCATGGACAGCCCGCTTCAAATCACCCCACAGATTTTCAATGATATTCAGGTCTGGGGACTGGGATGGCAATTCCAGAACATTGTGCTTGTTCCTCAGCATAAATGCCAGAGTAGATTTCTCTTGTTAAGTGTATTCAGTCCACGGGTCATCCATTACTTATGGGATTATATCTCCTTCCCAACAGGAAGTTGCAAGAGGATCACCCAAGCAGAGCTGCTATATAGCTCCTCCCCTCACATGTCATATCCAGTCATTCTCTTGCAACTCAACTAGATAGGTCGTTGTGAGAGGTCTGTGGTATTTTTATAATTAGTTTATTTCTTCAATCAAAAGTTTGTTATTTTAAATGGCACCGGAGTGTGCTGTTTGTTCTCAGGCAGTATTTAGAAGAAGAATCTGCCTGCGTTTTCTATGATCTTAGCAGAAGTAACTAAGATCCACTGGCTGTTCTCGCACATTCTGAGGAGTGGGGTAACTTTCAGAAAGGGAATAGCATGCGGGGAATCCTGCAAACGAGGTATGTGCAGTAAATTATTTTTCTAAGGAATGGAATTGACTAAGAAAATACTGCTGATACCGATGTAATGTAAGTACAGCCTTAAATGCAGCGGCGACTGGTATCAGGCTGATGAATGTATGTACAATAAGTAATTTTCTAAGGAATGGAATTTGACTAAGAAAATACTGTTAATACCGAAGTATTGTATAAGCCTTAACTGCAGTAGAAGCGACTGGTAGCAGGCTTATTAATAACACTATCTAACTTTTAAAGTGTATGTTTAAAACGTTTACTGGCATGTTATTCGTTTTTTGTGAGGTACTTTGGTGATAAATCTTTTGAGGCATGACATTTTCCACATGGCTGTTGTTTATTTCTATATAGAAACGATTAACTGAGGTTTCCCACTGTTGTAATAGGAGTGGGAGGAGCCTATTTTAGCGCTTTTTTGCGCAGTAAAAATTCAGTTTCAGTCTTCCTGCTTCTTCCTCCTTGATCCAGGACGTCTCTAGAGAGCTCAGGGGTCTTCAAAAGTCATTTTGAGGGAGGTAATCAGTCACAGCAGACCTGTGACAGTGTGTTTGACTGTGATAAAAAACGTTAATTGTTAATTTGATTATCCGTTTTTGGGTATTAAGGGGTTAATCATCCATTTGCTAGTGGGTGCAATACTCTTCTAACTTAATACATTTACTGTGAAGATTTGGTTGCTATAACTGATTTGGTTCTTTGTTATTTCAACTGTGACGTTTTTTTGTGCTTCTTAAAGGCGCAGTAGCGTTTTTTATATTGCTTGTAAATTTACTTGAAAGGTTTTTCCAAGCTTGCTAGTCTCATTGCGAGTCTGTTTAAACATGTCTGACACAGATGAATCTGCTTGTTCACTATGTTTGAAGGCCAATGTGGAGCCCCACAGAAATATGTGTACTAAATGTATTGATGTCACTTTGAATAAAAGTCAATCTATATCTGTAAAGAAAATATCACCAGACAACGAGGGGGAAGTTATGCCGACTAACTCTCCTCACGTGTCAGTACCTTCGCCTCCCGCTCAGGGGGCGTGTGATATTGTGGCGCCAAGTGCATCAGAGAGGCCCATACAAATCACTTTGCAAGACATGGCTGCTGTTATGACAGAGGTATTATCTAAATTGCCTGAATTAAGAGGCAAGCGCGATAGCTCTGGGTTAAGGACAGAGCGCGCTGATGATGTGAGAGCCATGTCTGATACTGCGTCACAATTTGCAGAACATGAGGACGGAGAGCTTCATTCTGTGGGTGACGGATCTGATCCAGGGAGACCGGATTCAGAGATTTCTAATTTTAAATTTAAGCTTGAGAACCTCCGCGTATTGCTAGGGGAGGTATTAGCGGCTCTGAATGATTGTAACACGGTTGCAATTCCAGAGAAAGTATGCAGGTTGGATAGATACTTTGCGGTACCGGTGTGTACTGACGTTTTTCCTATACCTAAAAGGCTTACAGAAATTATTAGCAAGGAGTGGGATAGACCCGGTGTGCCTTTTTCCCCACCTCCAATGTTTAGAAAAATGTTCCCGATAGACGCCACCACATGAGACTTATGGCAGACGGTCCCTAAGGTGGAGGGAGCAGTTTCTACTTTAGCTAAGCGTACCACTATCCCGGTGGAGGATAGTTGTGCTTTTTCGGATCCAATGGATAAAAAATTAGAAGGTTACCTTAAGAAAATGTTTGTTCAACAAGGTTTTATCTTACAGCCCCTTGCATGCATTGCGCCTGTCGCTGCAGCATTCTGGTTTGAGCCTCTGGAAGAGGCCATTCGCACAGCTCCATTGGATGAGATTATGGCCAAGCTTAAAGCACTTAAGCTAGCTAATGCATTTGTTTCTGATGCCGTTGTACATTTAACCAAACTAACGGCTAAGAACTCCGGATTCGCCATCCAGGCGCGCAGAGCGCTATGGCTTAAATCCTGGTCAGCTGACGTGACTTCTAAATATAAATTGCTTAATATTCCTTTCAAAGGGCAGACCTTATTCAGGCCCGGCTTGAAAGAAATTATTGCTTACATTACTGTGGGTAAGGGTCATACTCTTCCTCAGGACAGGGCCAAGTCAAAGGCCAAACAGTCTAATTTTCGTGCCTTTTGTAATTTCAAGGCAGGAGCAGCATCAACTTCCTCCGCTCCAAAACAGGAAGGACCTGTTGCTCGTTACAGACAGGGCTGGAAAACTAACCAGTCCTGGAACAAGGGCAAGCAGGCCAGAAAGCCTTCTTCTGCTCCTAAGACAGTATGAAGAGAGGGCCCCCTATCCGGAAACGGATCTAGTGGGGGGCAGACTATCTCTCTTCGCCCAGTCTTGGGCAAGAGATGTCCAGGATCCCTGGGCGTTGGAGATCATATCTCAGGGATATCTTCTGGACTTCAAAGCATCTCCTCCACAAGGGAGATTTCATCTTTCAAGGTTATCAGCAAACCAAATAAAGAAAGAGGCATTTCTACGTTGTGTGCGAGACCTCTTAGTATTGGGGGTGATCCACCCAGTTCCGCGGACGGAACAAGGGCAAGGGTTTTACTCAAATCTGTTTGTGGTTCCCAAGAAAGAGGGAACCTTCAGACCAATCTTGGACCTAAAAATCTTAAACAAATTCCTAAGAGTTCCATCATTCAAAATGGAAACTATTCGAACCATCCTACCCATGATCCAAGAGGGTCAATACATGACCACGGTAGACTTGAAGGATGCCTGCCTTCATATACCGATTCACAAAGATCATTATCGGTACCTAATATTTGCCTTTCTAGACAGGCATTACCAGTTTGTAGCTCTTCCCTTCGGGTTGGCTACGGCCCCGAGAATCTTTACAAAGGTTCTGGGCTCACTTCTGGCGGTTCTAAGACCGCGAGGCATAGCGGTGGCTCCGTATCTAGACGACATCCTGATACAGGTGTCAAGCTTTCAAAGGGCCAAGTCTCATACAGAGATAGTTCTGGCATTTCTGAGGTCGCATGGGTGGAAGGTGAACGTGGAAAAGAGTTCTCTATCACCACTCACAAGAGTCTCCTTCCTAGGGACTCTTATAGATTCTGTAGAGATGAAAATTTACCTGACGGAGTCCAGGTTATCAAAACTTCTAAATGCTTGCAGTGTCCTTCATTCCATTCCACGCCCGTCAGTGGCTCAGTGCATGGAAGTAATCGGCTTAATGGTAGCGGCAATGGACATAGTACCATTTGCGCGCCTGCATCTCAGACCGCTGCAATTATGCATGCTAAGTCAGTGGAATGGGGATTACTCAGATTTGTCCCCTCTACTAAATCTGGATCAAGAGACCAGAGATTCTCTTCTCTGGTGGCTTTCTCGTGTCCATCTGTCCAAGGGTATGACCTTTCGCAGGCCAGATTGGACGATTGTAACAACAGATGCCAGCCTTCTAGGTTAGGGCGCAGTCTGGAACTCCCTGAAGGCTCAGGGATCGTGGACTCAGGAGGAGAAACTCCTCCCAATAAATATTCTAGAGTTAAGAGCAATATTCAATGCTCTTCTAGCTTGGCCTCAGTTAGCAACACTGAGGTTCATCAGATTCCAGTCGGACAACATCACGACTGTGGCTTACATCAACCATCAAGGGGGAACCAGGAGTTCCCTAGCGATGTTAGAAGTCTCAAAGATAATTCGCTGGGCAGAGTCTCACTCTTGCCACCTGTCAGCGATCCACATCCCAGGCGTAGAGAACTGGGAGGCGGATTTTCTAAGTCGTCAGACTTTTCATCCGGGGGAGTGGGAACTCCATCCGGAGGTGTTTACTCAACTGGTCCGCCGTTGGGGAAAACCAGAACTGGATCTCATGGCGTCTCGCCAGAACGCCAAGCTTCCTTGTTACTGATCCAGGTCCAGGGACCCGGGAGCGGTGCTGATAGATGCTCTGACAGCCCCTTGGGTCTTCAACATGGCTTATGTGTTTCCACCATTCCCAATGCTTCCTCGACTGATTGCCAGGATCAAACAGGAAAGAGCATCTGTGATTCTGATAGCGCCTGCGTGGCCATGCAGGACCTGGTATGCTGACCTAGTGGACATGTCGTCCTGTCCACCATGGTCTCTGCCTCTGAGGCAGGACCTTCTAATTCAGGGTCCTTTCAATCATCCAAATCTAATTTCTCTGAGACTGACTGCATGGAAATTGAACGCTTGATTCTATCAAAGCGTGGCTTCTCGGAGTCGGTTATTGATACCTTAATACAGGCTCGGAAACCTGTTACCAGAAAAATTTACCATAAGATAGGGCATAAATATTTATACTGGTACTCATGGAGTAAGGTTAGGATTCCTAGGATATTGTCTTTTCTACAAGAGGGTTTAGAAAAGGGCTTATCTGCTAGTTCGTTAAAGGGACAGATTTCGGCTCTGTCTATTCTTCTACATAAACGTCTGGCAGAAGTTTCAGACGTTCAGGCCTTTTGTCAGGCTTTGGCTAGGATTAGGCCTGTGTTTAAGACTGTTGCTCCGCCGTGGAGTTTAAACTTAGTTCTTAAAGTTCTTCAAGGTGTTCCGTTTGAACCCCTTCATTCCATTGATATTAACCTGTTATCTTGGAAAGTTCTGTTTTTGATGGCTATTTCCTCGACTCGAAGAGTCTCTGAGCTATCTGCCTTACATTGGCCTAGATTTGGAGTTTTGTCGGTAAGGACCCGCGTAGCTAACGCCGGCTTATTTCTGGCCGCACCATAAAAATAACTCTGGTATTGAGAGTCCACATAAAGGCTGCGTTAGGCTCCAAAAAAGGAGCGTAGAGCATTTTTAACGCAGCTTCAACTCTCAATACCAGAGTTGCTTACGCAAGCGGCCAGCCTCAAAAACGTGCTTGTGCACGATTCCCCCATAGAAAACAATGGGGCTGTTTGAGCTGAAAAAAAACCTAACACCTGCAAAAAAGCCGCGCTCAGCTCTTAACGGAGCCCCATTGTTTGCTATGCGGAAACACCTCCTAAATCGCACCTAACACCCTAACATGTACCCCGAGTCTAAACACCCCTAACCTTACACTTATTAACCCCTAATCTGCCGTCCCCGCTATCGCTGACACCTGCATTTTATTTTTAACCCCTAATCTGCCGCTTCGTAAACCGCCGCTACTTACATTATCCTTATGTACCCCTAATCTGCTGCCCCTAACACCGCCGACCCCTATATTATATTTATTAACCCCTAATCTGCCCCCCACAACGTCGCCTCCACCTGCCTACACTTATTAACCCCTAATCTGCCGACCGGACCGCACCGCTATTATTATAAAGTTATTAACCCCTAATCCGCCTCACTAACCCTATAATAAATAGTATTAACCCCTAATCTGCCCTCCCTAACATCGCCGACACCTAACTTCAATTATTAACCCCTAATCTGCCGACCGGAGCTCACCGCTATTCTAATAAATGTATTAACCCCTAAAGCTAAGTCTAACCCTAACACTAACACCCCCCTAAGTTAAATATAATTTTAATCTAACGAAATTAATTAACTCTTATTAAATAAATTATTCCTATTTAAAGCTAAATACTTACCTGTAAAATAAACCCTAATATAGCTACAATATAAATTATAATTACATTGTAGCTATTTTAGGATTAATATTTATTTTACAGGTAACTTTGTATTTATTTTAACCAGGTACAATAGCTATTAAATAGTTAAGAACTATTTAATAGCTAAAATAGTTAAAATAATTACAAATTTACCTGTAAAATAAATCCTAACCTAAGTTACAATTAAACCTACCACTACACTATCAATAAATTAATTAAATAAAATACCTTTAATTATCTACAATTAAACCTAACACTACACTATCAATAAATAAATTAAATACAATACCTACAAATAACTACAATGAAATAAACTATCTAAAGTACAAAAAATAAAAAAGAACTAAGTTACAAAAAATAAAAAAATATTTACAAACATAAGAAAAATATTACAACAATTTTAAACTAATTACACCAACGCTAAGCCCCCTAATAAAATAACAAAGCCCCCCAAAATAAAAAAATGCCCTACCCTATTCTAAATTACTAAAGTTCAAAGCTCTTTTACCTTACCAGCCCTGAACAGTGCCCTTTGCGGGGCATGCCCCAAGAAGTTCAGCTCTTTTGCCTGTAAAAAAAAACATACAATACCCCCCTTAAATAAACCTAACACTAAGCCCCTGAAGATCTTCCTACCTTGTCTTCACCCTGCCAGGTTCACCGATCGGTCCAGAAGAGCTCCTCCGATGTCCTGATCCAAGCCCAAGCGGGGGGCTGAAGAGGTCCATGATCCGGCTGAAGTCTTCATCCAAGCGGGGCAGAAGAGGTCTTCCATCCGATTGAAGTCTTCATCCAAGCGGGATCTTCTATGGTCATCCATCCGGAGCGGAGTGGCAGGATCCTGAAGACCTCTGACGCGGAACATCCATCCTGGCCGACGACTGAACGACGAATGACGGTTCCTTTAAATGACGTCATCCAAGATGGCGTCCCTCGAATTCCGATTGGCTGATAGGATTCTATCAGCCAATCGGAATTAAGGTAGGAATATTCTGATTGGCTGATGGAATCAGCCAATCAGAATCAAGTTCAATCCGATTGGCTGATCCAATCAGCCAATCAGATTGAGCTCGCAGATTGAGCTCGTAGGTGGCGGTCGGCAGATTATGGGTTAAAAAATTTAATCGAGTGGCGGCGATGTGGGGGGCCTCGGTTTAGGGGTACATAGGTAGTTTATGGGTGTTAGTGTACTTTAGAGTACAGTAGTTAAGAGCTTTATGAACCGGCGTTAGCCCAAAAAGCTCTTAACTACTGACTTTTTTCCTGCAGCTGGAGTTTTGTCGTTAGATGTCTAACGCTCACTTCAGACACGACTCTAAATACCGGAGTTAGAAAGATCCCATTGAAAAGATAGGATACGCAATTGACGTAAGGGGATCTGCGGTATGGAAAAGTCGCGGCTGAAAAGTGAGCGTTAGACCCTATTTTGAGTGACTCCAAATACCGGAGTTAGCCTAAAACCAGCGTTAGGAGCCTCTAACGCTGGTTTTCACGGCTAACGCCAAACTCCAAATCTAGGCCATTGTGATTCTCCTTATCTGATTTTCCATTCAGACAAGGTAGTTCTGCGTACTAAACCTGGGTTCTTACCTAAGGTAGTTTCTAACAGGAATATCAATCAAGAGATTGTTGTTCCATCACTGTGTCCTAACCCTTCTTCAAAGAAGGAACGACTCTTGCATAATCTGGACGTAGTCCGTGCCCTGAAGTTCTATTTGCAGGCAACTAAAGATTTTCGTCAAACTTCTTCCCTGTTTGTCGTTTACTCTGGACAGAGGAAAGGTCAAAAAGCTTCGGCTACCTCTCTCTCCTTTTGGCTTCGTAGCATAATACGCTTAGCCTATGAGACTGCTGGACAGCAGCCTCCTGAAAGAGTTACAGCTCATTCCACTAGAGCTGTGGCTTCCACCTGGGCCTTTAAGAATGAGGCCTCTATTGAACAGATTTGCAAGGCTGCAACTTGGTCTTCACTTCACACTTTTTCAAAATTTTACAAATTTGACACTTTTGCTTCTTCGGAGGCTGTTTTTGGGAGAAAGGTTCTACAGGCAGTGGTTCCTTCCGTTTAAAGTTCTTGCCTTGTCCCTCCCATCATCCGTGTACTTTAGCTTTGGTATTGGTATCCCATAAGTAATGGATGACCCGTGGACTGAATACACTTAACAAGAGAAAACATAATTTATGCTTACCTGATAAATTTATTTCTCTTGTAGTGTATTCAGTCCACGGCCCGCCCTGTCTTTTAAGGCAGATCTAAATTTTTAATTCAAACTACAGTCACCACTGCACCCTATGGTTTCTCCTTTCTTGTCTTGTTTCGGTCGAATGACTGGATATGACATGTGAGGGGAGGAGCTATATAGCAGCTCTGCTTGGGTGATCCTCTTGCAACTTCCTGTTGGGAAGGAGATATAATCCCATAAGTAATGGATGACCCGTGGACTGAATACACTACAAGAGAAATAAATTTATCAGGTAAGCATAAATTATGTTTTTGAGCAGTGTTTTGGGTCGTTGTCTTGTTGAAATATCCATCCCTGGCGTAATTTCAACTTTGTGACTGATTCCTCAACATTATTCTCAAGTATCTGCTGATATTGAGTGGAATCCATGTGACCCTCAACTTTAACAAGATTCCCAGTACCGACACTGGCCACACAGCCCCACAGCATGATAGAACATCCACCAAATTAAGGGAACGGTTTCCAATTGGAAGCCTTCTCCAGTCTGGAATAAATCCAAGCCATTTAAAAAAATCAAAATCAGCCCCCAAGTCCGCATGAAGGTGCAGCCCTCATTCCAGCGCAGCTGGTAGGGGGCAGACTAAGCTTTTACAAGGATATTTGGATCAATTCAATCCAAAATCATTGGATTCAGAACATTATTTCTCAAGGGTACAGAATAGGTTTCAAAGTAAAGACCGCCTGTGAGAAATCTTTCTCCCTCACGCATTCCAGTGAACCCAGTAAAGGCTCAGGCTTCAAGTGTTTCAGACCTAGAGGTATCTGGGGTAATTGTGCCAGTTCCTTTTCAGGAACGCGGTCTGGGGTTTTATTCAAATATTTTCATTGTTCCAAAGAAGGAGAATTCTTTCAGACCAGTTCTGGATCTAAAAATTTTGAATTGTTACTTAAGAATACCAACATTCAAGATGGTGACTATAAGGACTATTCTGCCTTTTGTTCAGCAAGGGCATTATATGTCCACAATAGACTTACAGGATCTTCATATTCCGATTCATCCAGATCACTATCAGTTCCTGAGATTCTCTTTTCTAGACAAGCATTACCAATTTGTTGCTCTTCCTTCTGGCCTAGCAACAGCTCCAAGGATCTTTTCAAAGGTTCTCGGTGCCCTACTCTCTGTAATCAGAGAGCGGGGTATTGTGTTGTTTCCTTATTTGGACGATATCTTGGTACTTGCTCAGTCTTTACATTCTGCAGAATCTCACACGAATCAACTAGTGTTGTTTCTTCAAAGACATGGTTGGAGGATCAATTTACCAAAAAGTTCCTTGATTCCTCAGACAAGGGTAACCTTTTTAGGATTCCAAATAGATTCATTATCCATGACAAAAGACGTCTGAAATAGATTTCAGCTTGTCGGAACCTTCAGTTTCAATCATTCCCTTCAGTAGCTATGTGCATTGAGGTTTTAGGTCTCATGACTGCAGCATCGGACGTGATCCCCTTTGCTCGTTTTCACATGAGACCTCTTCAGCTTTTTATGCTGAGCCAATGGTGCCGGGATTATACAAAGATATCACAATTAATATCCTTAAATCTCAATGTTCGACTATCTCTGACTTGGTGGTTAGATCACCATCGTTTAGTTCAAGGGGCTTCTTTTGTTCGTTCAGCTTGGACTGTGATCACAATAGATGCAAGTCTTTCAGGTTGGGGAGCTGTCTGGGGATCTCTGACAGTGCAGGGGGTTTGGAAATCTCAAGAGGCGAGATTACTAATCAATATTTTGGAACTCCGTGCGATTCTCAGAGCTCTTCAGTTTTGGCCTCTTCTGAAGGAAGAACCGTTTATTTGTTTTCAAACAGACAATGTCACAACCGTGGCATATGTCAATCATCAAGGTGGAACTCACAGTCCTCAAGCTATGAAAGAAGTATCTTGGATACTTGCATGGGCGGAATCCAGCTCCTGTCTAATTTCTGCGGTCCATATCCTAGGTATAGACAATTGGGATGCGGATTATCTCAGTCGTCAGA
The DNA here is from genome assembly GCF_027579735.1 of Bombina bombina. Classification (NCBI taxonomy): domain Eukaryota; kingdom Metazoa; phylum Chordata; class Amphibia; order Anura; family Bombinatoridae; genus Bombina; species Bombina bombina. The sequence goes on from NC_069499.1 coordinate 632,940,071, forward strand.
CTTTACATCCGGGAGAGAGGTCTCTTCACCCAGATGTGTTTTTTCAGATTGTTCAGATGTGGGGGCTTCCAGAAATAGATCTGATGGCTTCTCATCTAAACAGGAAACTTCCCAGGTATCTGTCCAGGTCCAGGGATCCTCAGGCGGAAGCAGTGGATGCGTTGACACTTCCTTGGAGTTTTCAACCTGCTTATATCTTTCCGTTAAGGCCAGACCTTCTATCTCAAGGCCCATTTTTCCATCAGGATCTCAAATCATTAAATTTGAAGATATGGAGATTGAACCCTTAGTGCTTAGTCATAGAGGTTTCTCTGACTCAGTGATTAATACTATGTTGCAGGCTCGTAAATCTGTATCTAGAAAGATTTATTACAGAGTTTGGAAGACTTGCATTTCATGGTGTTCTCAGAAATTCTCTTGTTTGCATTCTTTTAGAATTCCTAGAATTTTACAGTTTCTTCAAAATCGTTTAGATAAGGGTTTGTCTGCAAGTTCCTTGAAAGGACAAATCTCTGCTCTTTCTGTTCTGTTCCACAGAAAAATTGCTACTCTTCCTGATATTCATTGTTTTGTGCAGGCTTTGGTTCGTATCAAGCCTGTCATTAAGTCAATCTCTCCTCCTTGGAGTCTTAATTTGGTTTTGAGGGCTTTACAGGCTCCTCCGTTTGAGCCTATGCATTCTCTGGACATTAATTTACTTTCTTGTAAAGTATTGTTCCTTTTGGCCATCTCTTCTGCTAGAAGAGTTTCTGAATTATCTGCTCTTCTTGTGAGTCTCCTTTTCTGATTTTTCATCAGGATAAGGCGGTTTTGCGGACTTCATTTAAATTTTTACCTAAAGTTGTGAATTCCAACAACATTAGTAGAGAAATTGTTGTCCCTTCGTTGTGTCCTAATCCAAATATTTATCTGGAGAGATCTGTACATTCTTTGGATGTGGTTAGAGCTTTGAAATATTGTGTTGAAGCTACTAAAGATTTCAGAAAGACTTCTAGTCTATTTGTTATCTTTTTCTGGTTCTAGGAAAGGTCAGAAGGCTTCTGCCATTTCTTTGGCATCTTGGTTAAAGCTTTTAATTCATCATGCTTATTTGGAGTCGGGTAAATCCCCACCTCAGAGGATTACGGCTCATTCTACTAGGTCAGTTTCTACTTCCTGGGCTTTTAGGAATGAAGCTTCTGTAGATAAGATTTGCAAAGCAGCAACTTGGTCTTCTTTGCATACTTTTACTAAATTCTACCATTTTGATGTTTTCTCTTCTTCAGAAGCAGTTTTTGTAGAAAAGTACTTCAGGCAGCTGTTTCAGTTTGATTCTTCTGCTTATAATTTCTTTTTTTTTTCATTATAAAGATTAAAACTTTTGATTTGGGTTGTGGATTTATTTTTCAGCGGAATTGGCTGTCTTATTTTTATCCCTCCCTCTCTAATGACTCTTGCGTGGAGTTCCACATCTTGGGTATTTGCTATCCCATATGTCACTAGCTCATGGACTCTTGCCAATTACATGAAAGAAAACATAATTTATGTAAGAATTTACCTGATAAATTAATTTCTTTCATATTGGAAAGAGTCCATGAGGCCCACCCTTTTTTATGGTGGTTATGATTTTTTTGTATAAAGTACAATTATTCCAATTCCTTGTTGATGCTTTCGCTCCTTTCTTATCACCCCACTTCTTGGCTATTCATTAAACTGAATTGTGGGTGTGGTGGGGGGTGTATTTATAGGCATTTTGAGGTTTGGGGAACTTTGCCCCTCCTGGTAGGAATGTATATCCCATACGTCACTAGCACATGGACTCTTGCCAATATGAAAGAAATGAATATATCAGATAAATTCTTACATAAATTATGTTTTTTTGTTTTTTCTTTAGTTCCATAAAAAGTTTCTGTAGTTTATTTTTCTTGTGAAAGTTTGACTTCCTTTCTGACATTTCATCAAATCTTGGAAATAATTGGTCCTTTCTTTAAACATCTGTTAGATCTAATTTAGATTATTCAGGTTAATGCTTTTGAACCCTTGATAGTGTCTTGAGAGTTTTGAACTGTAGCTGTGGACAAAGCCACTATTAAATCGTATTTATTTCCTAAGATATGGTGAGTCCACAACGTTATCAATTACTAGTGGGAATATCACTCCTGGCCAGCAGGAGGAGGCAAAGAGCACCACAGCAAAGCTGTTAAGTATCACTCCCCTTCCCATAAACCCCAGTCATTCTCTTTGCCTTTGGCCAATGGAGGAGGTGAAGTTTTGATGTCTGAAGAAAATTTGATTTCTTTCACTTCAAGCAAGATTTTTGGGTCTAGCTGTAGTCCACGTCAATTTCTGCAGTAGAGGTAGTGGTGGCTTTAAAGCAGTTGGGAACTTGTAAGGTGAGCCTTGCTGTGTTTTCCTAACATATTTGCTGCCCATGGTATAGAAAGCCAGAGTAGGTTTACTCTGTTCTTTCTTTTTTTCTACAGGTCTGTCTCTGTGAGGAGTGGCGTCTGTGGAAGCTGTCCTCCTGCCAGACTGCAGGTAAGTACCTTTTGTCTTCTGGGTATTGGAGACTTAATAAGGCGATCTGCAGCTTTATTTGGGACATATATATCCTTTATAAGGATATTTTCAGGCAGGGAGCAGGCACTGCTATTGTGACATTACAGACTTGTTTTTTTTTTACTTTTTACTGGGATATAAAGTGTTTCCCCCTTTATATACTGTGGGATGTTTGTATTTTTTTTATTATTTTTTTTAAGTATTTTTTATTGAGGTATTTATAACATACAATATAGATTGAAAATACAATTTCAATTTTAAAATTTCTCCAAAGACAGGATATAATAGACAGTTCACCAACAAAATAAAATAACCTTGTGAATATCATCGCCATTGAATGCACTATTAGTTTAACACATAAATAAAATTATAACAGTGATACCTAATTTTTTTATTTATATTCTCTAATATATAATCCCCTGCAGTCCAATAAGGTCACTCATGGAACCAATTGTTCAAATAAAACAATATAGGGGAGATAATAAATTAAATGGCCTCTTTTGGGCCTTATTACCTATACAAATAAACTAGCTTACAAATAACCTAGCGTCTGATATTGATATCTGATAATTTTCACTCTCAAGTAGTAGATAGCTAGCTCGTAAAACACAACCATATGGGTCTATAAGGGAAGGGAACATGAGAGATCGTTACCTAGCTCTTTTATTCCTTGCCCTAGTCATGGTAGGGACCGTCGACAAACATACCTAATATTCTGCACGTACATTTACGCTGAGAAGTATACATAACTTTTCAATTTTACAAATTTATACATTTTACATGTTACCTATTCCCAAAACATCAAATACACATTTGCAACATAATTTTTATTAACTGGATTTTTGAGTCCACTCGACGCTGATGATGAGCACAACCATATGGGTCTATAAGGAAAGGGAACTTAAAAGATAGATACCTAGCTGTTTTGCTCTTTACCCTAGCCATAATATACCTCTATAAAAATTAACTAACTAGTATGCCTAAGAAAACTGTTGCAGAAATGTGTACGCTTCTATGAGGGCATGTAGAGATAAATTAAATATGCCACATGATATTAACCTAGAAATGAAATACTGGAACCTGAAATAAGCCTAAAATTTATTACTCTGGATATTGATACAAAAAAAAGTATAGGGACCGTAGACAAACCTACCTAAAATTCTGCCCTTACATTTACATCAAAAATTGTACATAACTTTTTCATTTTACAAATTTAGACATTTTTCTTGTTGCTTGTTCCCAAAACATTAAATAAACAATTGCAGCGTAACTTTCATTAACTGTGTTTTTGGGTCCACTCAATGCTGTTGATAAAAAAGGGTATAAGAGTATATAACTAGACAGGCATATCAGGGGGCATCCTTCATAAAGTCCAGTTACGACCATATTATTTGCTGGGCCAAAATCAATCCTGGCTGCGGCTAACTAAAATGTGTGCTCAAACACCACACAGGGTGTAATTCAACCAACTCCTAGCCTCCATGTTAACCGACTCTCGTTGGCTGCATATCGGATAGCATACCTCGTGGTTGTAAACTCCATAGGCCATAATCCAATTCTGTGCTGTATATTGTGTGTATATTCATACAACAGTTTCAAAGTCAGTTTGTCCTTTACGGTTTTAGCCCCACACGTAAAGCTGCAGGTCTGACTTAGCATCAGAATGATTGCCAGAATCGAGGGTTCAATGGCTGTCCCATAAGCATCGGGGGAATCAGTTTCATTCGGCCAAATCCAGTCCCCAGATAGCCCATAGCAATCAGTGTTACCTCTCTTGTCACCCATGTCCGCAATATCCTTACTTGTAGATATTGCAATCCACTGAAGCAGGTGCGGGTCTCCCAATCCTTGTTTTTGTATGCTGCTAGAGAGGGTAGGAAGCTGTCGCCAGGGTCCCAAAGCGGCGCAACCTCCCTCCGCCATCTGGTCCAGGACAACCCGCAGACAGACCTCTGCCTTAGCAACCTCGGGTATTGCAACTGCAATTCGCAAATGCTTGACAGGAATCTATAAGGCTAATAAGCTCAGCCACCAGACGATCTGCCGACTCCATACTAGTCACAGTTAAAGGGAAAGTAAACCTAAAAAAAAAAACATAGTGCAGAATTATATAACATTATTTTACTGCTATAGTTATAAAACCCTTTTTTCCCTTTTTTAATATTTTAAAAACATGCCGCTTTTCTCTGCTGAGCGGGTCTGTTTTTTTTAGTCAGTGCATCGGGCCTGCTGTATAGTCACAGCCCGGCCCGACCGAAAACATACCATTACGTTAAGCTAAGCTCCTGCTGTCAGACAGAGCAGGAGCGAGCTGCATTTAGTCTTATGGCGTGGTCGGGCCGGGCTGTGACTATACAGCTGGCCCGATGCGCTGACTAAAAAAAACAGACCCGCTCAGCAGAGAGCAGAGAGCGGGTCTGTAAAAGCGGCATGTTTTTAAAATATTAAAAGGGAAAAAAGGGTTTTATAACTATAGCAGTAAAATAATGTTATATAATTCTGCACTATGTGCAGAATTATATAACATTATTTTTTAGGTTTACTGTCCCTTTAAAGGGACAGTAAAGTCAAAACTAAACTTTCATGATTCAGATAGCCATGCAATTTTAAACAACTTTCCAATTTACTTTTATCATCAAATTTGCTTTGTTCCCTTGGTGGTATTTTTGAAAAGCTAAACCTAGCTAGGCTCAAACTGATTTCTAAACTGTTGAAAACCGCCGCTTAGCTCAGAGCATTTTGAAAGTTTTTCACAGTTAGACAGTGTTAGTTCACGTGTGTCATATAGATAACATTGTGCTCACTCCCGTGAAGTTATTTAGGAGTCTTCACTGATTGACTACACTGCATCTCTGTCAAAAGCACTGAGATAAGGAGGCTGTCTGCAGAGGCTTAGATACAAGGTAATCACAGAGGTAAAACGTATATTAATATAACTGTGTTGGTTATGCAAAAACGGGTAATGGGTAATAAAGGGATTATCTATCTTTTTAAATAAGAAAATTTTTGGTGTAGACTGTCCCTTTTAATCACTCTCTAATGCCTCAAAATACGCTGTACAGCAAATAAGTATCTGGATAATGTTAATGGTAGTGTGTCTCTTTCCCTCCAGTAGAGCTGCTACCCACTCAATTTTGTATAAATTGAGCTCCAAGGTATTTTAGTATCTGCGTACTTTTTAACCTGGAAGTCCGGGGGGGGGGGGCTATGTGGCATCTGCAGCCACACAGTTCTCCTTTTAGTAATCTTCCGAGGCCTGGGTAACCAAGATTATGCGTGGCTCACTTGGTGACCATAGGTCAGGTCTGTCATTTTATCCACTCCTCATCTTCAGCACAGTAGATAGATTATTTCTATTCCCAGAAATTAGTATTATATAGACTTAAAAGCCTAGTTTGATAAAATATAAGTAGGAGCTTCATCCAGACACGTCCTGCTGCTCCAAGCATAGGCTCTGCCCCCAGGATGTTTGTATTTGTATTCGTTTTCAGATATGTTAAGATTAAGTGCATATTTTCCCCGGAGCTCTAACAGCAGCTAGCAGGTAATTCTGCGTTGTGCTCAGTATACACAGTTAGAGGGTGTTATTCCTATGACACTAAGGCCTAGATTTAGAGTTTGGCGGTAGCCGTCAAAACCAGCGTTAGAGGCTCCTAACGCTGGTTTTAGGCTACCGCCGGTATTTGGAGTCACTCAAAATAGGGTCTAACGCTCACTTTTCAGCCGCGACTTTTCCATACCGCAGATCCCCCTACGCCATTTGCGTATCCTATCTTTTCAATGGGATCTTTCTAACTCCGGTATTTAGAGTCGTTTCTGAAGTGAGCGTTAGAGCTCTAACGACAAAACTCCAGCCGCAGGAAAAAAGCAGGAGTTAAGAGCTTTCTGGGCTAACGCCGGTTCATAAAGCTCTTAACTACTGTACCCTAAAGTACACTAACACCCATAAACTACCTATGTACCCCTAAACCGAGGTCCCCCCACATCGCCGACACTCGATTAAATTTTTTTAACCTCTAATCTGCCGACCGCCACCTACGTTATACTTATGTACCCCTAATCTGCTGCCCCTAACACCGCCGACCCCTGTATTATATTTATTAACCCCTAACCTGCCCCCCACAACGTCGCCGCCAGCTACTTACAATAATTAACCCCTAATCTGCCTACCGCAAAGCGCCGCCACCTACGTTATCCTTATGTACCCCTAATCTGCTGCCCCTAACACCGCCGACCCCTATATTATATTTATTAACCCCTAATTTGCCCCCCTCAACGTCGCCGACACCTAACTACACTTATTAACCCCCTAATCTGCCGAGCGGACCTGAGCGCTACTATAATAAAGTTATTAACCCCTAATCCGCCTCACTAACCCTATCATAAATAGTATTAACCCCTAATCTGCCCTCCCTAACATCGCCGACACCTAACTTCAATTATTAACCCCTAATCTGCCGAACGAATCTCGTCGCTATTCTAATAAATGTATTAACCCCTAAAGCTAAGTCTAACCCTAACACTAACACCCCCCTAAGTTAAATATAATTTAAATCTAACGAAATTAATTAACTCTTATTAAATAAATTATTCCTATTTAAATCTAAATACTTACCTGTAAAATAAACCCTAATATAGCTACAATATAAATTATAATTACATTGTAGCTATTTTAGGATTAATATTTATTTTACAGGCAACTTTGTAATTATTTTAACCAGGTACAATAGCTATTAAATAGTTAAGAACTATTTAATAGTTACCTAGTTAAAATAATAACTGTAATTACCTGTAAAATAAGTCCTAACCTAAGTTATAATTAAACCTAACACTACCCTATCAATAAATTAATTAAATAAAATACCTACAATTACCTACAATAAAACCTAACACTACACTATCAATAAATAAATTAAATACAATTTCTACAAATAACTACAATTACATAAACTAACTAAAGTACAAAAAATAAAAAAGAACTAAGTTACAAAAAATAAAAAAATATTTACAAACATAAGAAAAATATTACAACAATTTTAAACTAATTACACCTACTCTAAGCCCCCTAATAAAATAACAAAGACCCCCAAAATAAAAAAATTCCCTACCCTATTCTAAATTAATAAATTTAAAAGCTCTTTTACCTTACCAGCCCTGAACAGGGCCCTTTGCGGGGCATGCCCCAAGAAAATCAGCTCTTTTGCCTGTAAAAAAAAACATACAATACCCCCCCCCCAACATTACAACCCACCACCCGCATACCCCTAATCTAACCCAAACCCCCTTAAATAAACCTAACACTAAGCCCCTGAAGATCTTCCTACCTTGTCTTCACCTCAACAGGTATCACCGATCCGTCCTGGCATCCGGTGCTGAAGAGGTCCAGAAGAGGCTCCAAAGTCTTCCTCCTATCCGGCAAGAAGAGGACATCCGGACCGGCAAACATCTTCATCCAAGCTGCATCTTCGATCTTCTTCCATCCGGTGCGGAACGGGTCCATGTTGAAGCATCCAACGCGGATCCATCCTCTTCTTCCGGCGTCTCCCGACGAATGACGGTTCCTTTAAGGGACGTCATCCAAGATGGCGTCCCTCGAATTCCGATTGGCTGATAGCCAATCAGATTGAGCTCGCATTCTATTGGCTGTTCCGATCAGCCAATAGAATGCAAGCTCAATCTGATTTGCTGATTGGATCAGCCAATCGGATTGAACTTGAATCTGATTGGCTGATTCCATCAGCCAATCAGAATATTCCTACCTTAATTCCGATTGGCTGATAGAATCCTATCAGCCAATCGGAATTCGAGGGACGCCATCTTGGATGACGTCCCTTAAAGGAACCGTCATTCGTCGGGAGACGCCGGAAGAAGAGGATGGATCCGCGTCGGATGCTTCAACATGGACCCGTTCCGCACCGGATGGAAGAAGATCGAAGATGCAGCTTGGATGAAGATGTTTGCCGGTCCGGATGTCCTCTTCTTGCCGGATAGGAGGAAGACTTTGGAGCCTCTTCTGGACCTCTTCAGCACCGGATGCCAGGACGGATCAGTGATACCTGTTGAGGTGAAGACAAGGTAGGAAGATCTTCAGGGGCTTAGTGTTAGGTTTATTTAAGGGGGGTTTGGGTTAGATTAGGGGTATGTGGGTGGTGGGTTGTAATGTTGGGGGGGGGGGTATTGTATGTTTTTTTTTACAGGCAAAAGAGCTGATTTTCTTGGGGCATGCCCCGCAAAGGGCCCTGTTCAGGGCTTGTAAGGTAAAAGAGCTTTTAAATTTATTAATTTAGAATAGGGTAGGGAATTTTTTTATTTTGGGGGTCTTTGTTATTTTATTAGGGGGCTTAGAGTAGGTGTAATTAGTTTAAAATTGTTGTAATATTTTTCTTATGTTTGTAAATATTTTTTTATTTTTTGTAACTTAGTTCTTTTTTATTTTTTGTACTTTAGTTAGTTTATGTAATTGTAGTTATTTGTAGAAATTGTATTTAATTTATTTATTGATAGTGTAGTGTTAGGTTTTATTGTAGGTAATTGTAGGTATTTTATTTAATTAATTTATTGATAGGGTAGTGTTAGGTTTAATTATAACTTAGGTTAGGACTTATTTTACAGGTAATTTTGTTATTATTTTAACTAGGTAACTATTAAATAGTTCTTAACTATTTAATAGCTATTGTACCTGGTTAAAATAATTACAAAGTTGCCTGTAAAATAAATATTAATCCTAAAATAGCTATAATGTAATTATAATTTATATTGTAGCTATATTAGGGTTTATTTTACAGGTAAGTATTTAGATTTAAATAGGAATAATTTATTTAATAAGAGTTAATTAATTTCGTTAGATTTAAATTATATTTAACTTAGGGGGGTGTTAGTGTTAGGGTTAGACTTAGCTTTAGGGGTTAATACATTTATTAGAATAATGGCGAGATTCGTTCGGCAGATTAGGGGTTAATAATTGAAGTTAGGTGTCGGCGATGTTAGGGAGGGCAGATTAGGGGTTAATACTATTTATGATAGGGTTAGTGAGGCGGATTAGGGGTTAATAACTTTATTATAGTAGCGCTCAGGTCCGCTCGGCAGATTAGGGGTTAATAAGTGTAGTTAGGTGTCGGCGACGTTGAGGGGGGCAGATTAGGGGTTAATAAATATAATATAGGGGTCGGCGGTGTTAGGGGCAGCAGATTAGGGGTACATAAGGATAACGTAGGTGGCGGCGCTTTGCGGTCGGCAGAGTAGGGGTTAATTATTGTAAATAGCTGGCGGCGACGTTGTGGGGGGCAGGTTAGGGGTTAATAAATATAATATAGGGGTCGGCGGTGTTAGGGGCAGCAGATTAGGGGTACATAGGGATAATGTAAGTTGCGGCGGTTTACGGAGCGGAAGATTAGGGGTTAATAATAATATGCAGGGGTCAGCGATAGCGGGGGCAGCAGATTAGGGGTTAATAAGTGTAAGGTTAGGGGTGTTTAGACTCGGGGTACATGTTAGAGTGTTAGGTGCAGACGTAGGAAGTGTTTCCCCATAGGAAACAATGGGGCTGCGTTAGGAGCTGAACGCTGCTTTTTTGCAGGTGTTAGGCTTTTTTCAGTTCAAACAGCCCCATTGTTTCCTATGGGAGAATCGTGCACGAGCACGTTTTTGAGGCTGGCCGCGTCCGTAAGCAACTCTGGTATCGAGAGTTGCATTTGCGGTAAAAATTCTCTACGCTCCTTTTTTGGAGCCTAACGCAGCATTTTTTGGGACTCTCGATACCAGAGTTAATTTTATGGTGCGGCCAGAAAAAAGCCTGCGTAGTGTTAACAGCCCATCTACCGCCAAACTCCAAATCTAGGCCTAAGTTTCTCAGAGTAGTGAAATGTTTCAGACATGTTAGGGAAACGCAAGAGGCTTGTTTATGGTAGGGAAAAATTTTCACAGTTTGGATTGTGAATTTTTCTTGCAATGTGAGGCTTATTGGGCGGTCTAATCCGCCATTGGTCTCGCTTACTTTCCCTTTCGAGCCGGGTTGGAAGCACGCACTTTTCCTAATGACGCAGCTTCTTCCAACCCGGTCATGTGTTCTCCCTCCTCTGCTACGGAGCGGCGTCTGCTGCATCCGTGGGAGGACTTGTGTATCACAGCAAGTTCCTTTCTGTTTAGAATGGTCGCTGCTGGTCATTTTTTTTTCTTATGTCCTATCAGCAGTCTGTGAAAAGCAGACTTTGTCTAGTTGCAGCCATTGCATTCCATAGATATTAAGTTGTTATCTTGGAAGGTTTTGTTTCTTATTGCTATCTTCTCTGCTCGGAGAGTTTCGGAACTCTCGGCTTTGCAGTGTGATTCACCCTTATATTTTGGATAAAGCGTTTCTTTGTACTAGTTGAGTTTTCTTCCTTCAGTGATTCCAAACAGAAATATTAATTGGGAACTTGTTGTTCCTTATCTATGTCCTAATCATAAGGAATGTTTGTTGCACAACTTGGATGTTGTATGTGTTTTAAATTTTTTCTACTGGCGACTAGGGTTTTTTCCGCCAGTCTTCTCCCCTGTTTCTTTCTCTGGAAAGTGAAAAGATCAGAAACCTACTTCTTTTTCTTTCTGGTGGAGAAAGACTGCTGGTCAGCAGTCTCCTGAGAGAGTTATGTCTCATTCCACGAAAGCTGTCTCTTCTTCCTGGACTTTCTAAAATAAAGCTTCTGTGGAACGGTTTTGCAAGGCTGAAACTTGGTCTTCTTTTTCTAAATTTTATAATTTGATCATTTTTCCGAGGGTTCTTTTGGGGGAGAGGTTTCTTCAGACGGTGGTGCTTTCTGTTTAGGTCTGCCTGTCTTGGTTCCCTCCCTAATCATCTGTGTCCTGTAGCTTGGGTATTGGTTCCCACTAGTAATTGATGATGTCGTGGGCTCACCATATTTTAGGAAAGAAAACAAAATTATGCTTACCTGATATGGTGAGTCCACAACCCCACCCTGTTATTTAAGACAGTTGTTTTTGACTAAGCCTCAGGCACCTCTACACCTTTGTGTTATTTCTTTTTCTTCCTAATTGGAAAGAGTCCACAGCTGCATTCATTACTTTTGGGAAATAAGAACCTGGCCACCAGGAGGAGGCAAAGACACCCCAGCCAAATGCTTAAATACTCCTCTTCCACTTCCCTCCCCCAGTCATTCTTTTCCTTTTGTCCCAGGAGGTTGGCAGAGAAGTGTCAGAATTTGTTTTGTCTCTTATGGAGGGTACTACTCTTCGCAAATGGGACAGGAGTTTTAAGTAGCCCTATAAGCTTCTCAACTTGAGTTCCTGGGTGAATGTTGGAGTCTGGAGTTGCAGAGGGAGCTTCCCTTTGCAACACCATCCCAACTCATATTAACAGCTCCTACAGCAATCGGCGTTGACGAGTTTTGCAGTCTGCTTCTTCTCTCAAGTCCATGTCAGGAGAGATGCTACCAACCTTTCACACTTGAAGGGCCGTGTTCCTGTTCCACGGCATAGATTCTGGTAAGATTGTTTCATTTTTTATTACATAATGTTAACACAGAATACAGGGTCACAATGTGGCGCCTTTTATCTTTACAGAATCAAGGGTTAATATCTCCTTAGGGGGATTATTGAACAGGGGGGGAATAATAATCTTATATGTTTATTTGATTTTATTCTGCTTTATGTATGAGATGTTAGGCTCATACAGGTTTCACTTTCACTTTGAGACTTTAGTTTTAGGAATTTACGCTTTTTCTGAAGGAAGTGTTTGGCGCATTCAGGGGTTCCAGAGGTCATATTGCCTGATAAACCTTTATTTCCTAAATTGAATAGAGTTTGAGGACAGGGTGGTGCCTTCCCTTCCCTGCTCCTGCTGTCCCAGGTATTCCACCTTGGATTTTACAGTTCCCTGCGGGTGCGGCTGTCCCTAAGTATTGTGCCTTTCGTTACAGATCTGCGCGCTTTCGCGTGTTACTCAGACATGTTTTTTTCAGTTATTAAATTACCCTATCCTTATCGGATACAGGAATACTTAGTCCTCTCTTTGAATGGTGCACCTCATTAGATATGTGGGGATGATGTAATCTCCTGATTTTCATGTATTGAGATCTTTCCCAGTTTTTTTTGTAAGATCAGGGCTCCATTTGGCTAGTCCTGCGGTAGGCCTGCTTCTTCTTGGGCGTTAACCTATGGGTTGCCTTGTATTTTATTTTCATCCGATAGGATGTCCTGTCTGTTTTCCTTCTTCCCCTCTGAGGAAGGATTTATGCAGCTTGACAATTAGGACCCGGATTGCAGGCTTGTCCTGTTTGGGTTCAGTTCTGTCTGGTAGCTGTTCGGACACGTGGCGCCGCTCTGCTTGGCTGGTCCGGTAGAGGTGCCGAGTGCTCATGTTATCCTCTGTGTTCAACTTAGCATTGTAGAGGACCGGTGGGTCCGTGAGGCAGGAACAATGGTCTTCTTATATAGTCCTTATAGCCTTCAATTTAGATGACTGGGTCAGTGGAATTCTGCTGCGTCTCTCTCTCTCTTGTGTCTGGGGTTGTCAGACCCTAGAGCTCCTTCCCATGTAGTGGAGGGTTGGTGGGCTTGCGCCCTCTGGCCGGCGAATTGGGCAGTTTGGCCTTTTTTCTTTTGAGGCCCTGGGAATTTTCCTTCTGGACTTAGTCCTCAGCAGCTAGTAGTTTATTGGGTGGTTCAGCTGTCTTGCAGCGGATGGGTTGCAGAATGTGAGCAGCTGCAGCTATTTCAAATTGACTGCGTACTGTCTAGCTGTTTTTATGAGACCTTTTGGTCTTCCTCTGTTGTCTCCATGTGAGTTAGGTCTCCTTTCAGGGACCTCGGTTCCCCTCCGGGATATGGTCGTTCCCTGTTAGGGGCACTGGGTGTGGTATCCTTGGACTCTGCTCGGAGCTGGGGATGCTGTGCGTACTTTTATCTCTATGATTTTCTGATTGTATGGAGGTGATGTGGAGACCAGCCATTGCGCAAGTGATTTTGGCCACGGGGTATCCCCTTGCTTGTTGTCCTGCGGCTGTTTGAGAGTCTATGGGCTCTAGTGTTGTTGTACAACTTTTTAGCGCCTTTGGAACATTGGACTTTTACAAGGGGTGGTCTCTTACTTGGGTCAGGACTTGCGAGTTATCTCGTTATCCGGGATGATCTGGATATTGCATTGATTTCTCCCTGTGATCTGTGTTTTTTTTTTTTTAATGTCAGAGTGTTAAGTTGTTTAAACAATTGGGGGCTCGGATCTGTTTTCTCCCTGATGCTTCCGGTTGCTGAGGCTTCACTCAGTGTTTTCCTTTGTGGAGTTGTTGCCAGACTTTTTGGCTCTAGGGCTGGTTCTGAGTTCCCCAGTTCCTGGGAACTTGGACTATGTCCTTTTACTTGGACTAATTGACCTGGTCACGGTTGGCCAGGTTGTCTGAGTGCTGATGCTCATTGGGCTTGACTTACGCCTTTATGGTCGGTTTACCTTGGTCAGCTTGCTGTGGTAACCTTATGGATTCACTGGTTTGCAGGCGAATAAGTTTGCAGTGTCTCTCCTGTAGCCTGTGGCTTTGTGTCTTGTGGGCAGGTGCTTTGCTTTTTTGGCCCCATCCCTTTACTTAGGGTAGGGGGCTTATTCTTCTTATGGAGGTGTGGTCCCTTTTCTTAGGGATTCTCTTGGATTCAGGAGGTTGGAACTGAGAGTTAACCTTTTAGAGAGGGTTTTTTTCTCTGGGTTGTTACGTTCCACCTGGAGTCTTGCTGGCTCCGTGTTGAGACTATGGTGGGCCTTTTGTTAGATTCATTTGGGTCTACGGCCTTGTCTGTTTCTAAGGAGTCGGGTTGGCACCCGTGCTCTGTTGGGATGGCTGTTGCCATTCTTCCACTCGTTTTTGAGCTGGTGTTGGGGTTCTTCTGTTTCCCTGGTTTCAAGACCTACCAATGCTTGGGCTGATCCAGTTGGGAGTGGGTTCTGAGATGAGTTGTCTTCTTCGGGATCTTGGTTGGCATTGTAGCTAGCCCCTGGGTTTACAAGCTGAGGGTCCCGGGTTACCATTCACCTTCGGGTTCTGGGTGAATCCTCTCTCTCTCTCTCTCTCTCTCTCTCTGGGGTGCAGTGGGTCTCGTTGAGGTTATGTGCTTCCCCTTTTGGAGCCCTGTGTGTAGGTTTAGCGGCTCGATTGCCTAGAGCGTGCCATCTGTCTGGGAGTTCTCCTTTTGCAATCTGTTCTCTTGCTGCCGCTTTTTACTTCTCAGCAAGTATTCTTCTGGGTCATCCTAATGATGGCTTTGTGTTCTTGACTCAGGGTTTTTTGTCTTGGTCTGTTACACATTCTTTTTTTGTCTGAATATGATAGTATTCTTAGTTCTGACGATGCAAGGTCTTTTGGTGCTTTTGCACGATGTTGAGAGAAAGTTTTCTCTGTTCGAGGCCCGGTCCTAAACCTCTGGTTTCTGCTTGGTCTGGGCATAGCCTCCCCTTGTCTGTCAGGACCCATTTGGGTCTTTGTGAGCTGGGCTCGCTATTGGGGGTTTTCCTTTTATGGAGTTTGTGGTGACCTTCCGGTTCCCCTTTGGTTCTTCCTTGCCTTATCCCTTGGGGGCTTTAGGCTGGTGTTCCCCTCATTAGTGAGTGGTGAGGGACTGCCTGTTTGGCGACGGTGTCTCCTGGAGGACTGTTGGCTCAGTTGAGTTCAATTTTGCGGCCTCTAGCTAGGCTTCTGAACTATCTGTGGGTCAGTGCCCTTGGGGCTTTTCCTTTTCAAAGTTTTCTCGGCCTCAGACAAAGTGTTTTTTTTGTTGGGCAGTGGTTTCTGGCTTGGTGCCATCAGAATGGGCCACCTATTGTACCCTCCCGTTTTGGCATTCAGTGTCCTCTTTAGCTTGGGTATTGTTTTCAAAAAAGTAATGAATGCAGCTGTGGACTCTTTCCAATTAGAAAGAAAAACATAAATTATGCTTACCTGATAATTTCCTTTTCTTTCGTTGGAAAGAGTCTACAGCTCCCCACCCTTTTCCTAGCACATTTTTTTTTACCCTGATATTTCTTCTACTGTTCCTTGGCAGAATGACTGGGGGATGAGGGAAGTAGGAGAAGTATTTAAGCCTTTGGCAGGTGTGTCTTTGCCTCCTCCTGGTGGCCAGGTTCTTATTTCCTGAAAGTAATGAATGCAGCTGTGGACTCTTTTCAACGGAAGAAAAGAAAATTATCAGGTAAGCATAATTTATGTTTCTTTCATGTAATTAGCAAGAGTCCATGAGCTAGTGACGTATGGGATATACATTCCTACCAGGAGGGGCAAAGTTTCCCAAACCTTAAAATGCCTATAAATACACCCCTCACCACACCCACAATTCAGTTTTACAAACTTTGCCTCCGATGGAGGTGGTGAAGTAAGTTTGTGCTAGATTCTACGTTGATATGCGCTCCGCAGCAAGTTGGAGCCCGGTTTTCCTCTCAGCGTGCAGTGAATGTCAGAGGGATGTGAGGAGAGTATTGCCTATTTGAATGCAGTGATCTCCTTCTACGGGGTCTATTTCATAGGTTCTCTGTTATCGGTCGTAGAGATTCATCTCTTACCTCCCTTTTCAGATCGACGATATACTCTTATATATACCATTACCTCTGCTGATTCTCGTTTCAGTACTGGTTTGGCTTTCTACAAACATGTAGATGAGTGTCCTGGGGTAAGTAAATCTTATTTTCTGTGACACTCTAAGCTATGGTTGGGCACTTTGTTTATAAAGTTCTAAATATATGTATTCAAACATTTATTTGCCTTGACTCAGAATGTTCAACTTTCCTTATTTTTCAGACAGTCAGTTTCATATTTGGGATAATGCATTTGAATTAATCATTTTTTCTTACCTTCAAAATCTGACTCTTTTTTCCCTGTGGGCTGTTAGGCTCGCGGGGGCTGAAAATGCTTCATTTTATTGCGTCATTCTTGGCGCGGACTTTTTTGGCGCAAAAATTCTTTTCCGTTTCCGGCGTCATACGTGTCGCCGGAAGTTGCGTCATTTTTTGACGTTATTTTGCGCCAAAAATGTCGGCGTTCCGGATGTGGCGTCATTTTTGGCGCCAAAAGCATTTAGGCGCCAAATAATGTGAGCGTCTTATTTGGCGCTAAAAAATAAGGGCGTCGCTTTTGTCTCCACATTATTTAAGTCTTATTTTTTCATTGCTTCTGGTTGCTAGAAGCTTGTTCTTTGGCATTTTTTCCCATTCCTGAAACTGTCATTTAAGGAATTTGATCAATTTTGCTTTATATGTTGTTTTTTCTCTTACATATTGCAAGATGTCTCACGTTGCATCTGAGTCAGAAGATACTACAGGAAAATCGCTGTCTAGTGCTGGAGCTACCAAGCTAAGTGTATCTGCTATAATTTTTGGTATCTGTTTCTCCAGCTGTTGTTTGTATTGCATGTCATGACAAACTTATTAATGCAGATAAAATTTCCTTTAGTACTGTTACATTACCTGTTGCTGTTCCGTCAACATCTAATTTTCAGAGTGTTCCTGATAAACATAAGAGATTTTATTTTTTAAATCCATTAAGAAGGCTATGTCTGTTATTTCTCCTTCTAGTTTACATAAAAGTCTTTTAAAACTTCTCTTTTTTCAGATGAATTTTTAAATGAACATCATCATTCTGATACTGATAATGGTTCTTCTGGTTCAGAGGTTTCTGTCTCAGAGGTTGATGCTGATAAATCTTTGTATTTGTTCAAGATGGAATTTATTCGTTCTTTATTTAAAGAAGTATTAATTGCATTAGAAATAGAGGATTCTGGTCCTCTTGATACTAAATCTAAACGTTTAAATAAGGTTTTTAAATCTCCTGTAGTTATTCCAGAAGTGTTTAATCTCCCTGATGCTATTTCTGAAGTAATTTCCAGGGAATGGAATAATTTGGGTAATTCATTTACTCCTTCTAAACGTTTAAGCAATTATATCCTGTGCCATCTGACAGATTAGAGTTTTTTTGGGGACAAAATCCCTAAGGTTATGGGGCTGTCTCTACTCCTGCTAAATGTGCTACTATTCCTACGGTAGATAGTACTTCATTTAAGGATCCTTTAGATAGGAAAATTGAATCCTTTCTAAGAAAAGCTTACTTATGTTCAGGTAATCTTCTTAGACCTGTTATATTTTTAGCGGATGTTGCTGCAGCCTCAACTTTTTGGTTAGAAGCTTTAGCGCAACAAGTAACAGATCATAATTTTATAGCATTATTATTATTCTATAACATGCTAATACTTTTATTGGTGATACCATCTTTTGATATCATTAGAGTTGATGTCAGGTATATGTCTCTAGCTATTTTAGCTAGAAAAGCTTTATGGATTAAACTTGGATTGCTGATATGTCTTCTAAGTCACCTTTGCTTTCCCTTTCTTTCCAGGGTAATAAATTATTATCTCAACTGTTTCTGGAAGGAAGGGAACTTTTTTACCAAAGGATAAAAAATCTAAGGTAAATTTAGGTCTAATAATCATTTTCGTTCCTTTCCTCATAATAAGGAACAAAAGCCTGATCCTTCATCCTCAGGAAAGGTATCAGTTTGGAAACTATTTCCAGTTTGGAGTATATCCAAGCCTTATAGAAAACCTATAGCCAGCTCCTAAGTACCCATGAAGGTACGGACCTTATTCCAGCTCAGCTGGTATGGGGCAGATTACGTTTTCTTCAAAGATATTTGGATCAATTCCGTTCTCAATCTCTGGTTTCAGAACATTGTTTCAGAAAGGTACAGAATTGGCTTCGGTTAAGGCCTCCTGCTAAGAGATTTTTTTCTTTCCCGTGTCCCAGTTAACACAGCAAAGGCTCAGCATTTCTGAAATGTGTTTCAGATCTAGAGTTGGCTGGAGTAATTATGCCAGTTCCAGTTCTGGAACAGGGGCTGGGGTTTTATTTTATATCTTCATTGTACCAAAGAAGGTCAATTCCTTCAGACCAGTTCCGGATCTATCAATATTGAATCGTTATGTAAGGATACCAACATTCAAGATGGTTACTGTAGGACTATCCTGCCTTTTGTTTAGCAAGGGCATTATATGTCTACAATAGATTTACAGGATGTGTATCTGCATATTCCGATTCATCCAGATCACTTTTAGTGTCTGAGATTCTCTTTTTAGACAAGCATTACCAGTTTTGTGGCTCTACCGTTTGGCCTAGCCTCAGTTCCAAGAATTTTTTTGGTTCTCGGTGCCCTTCTTTCTGTAATCAGAGAACAGGGTTTTGGTATTTCCTTATTGGACGATATCTGGGTACTTGCTCAGTCTTCTCATTTTCGAAGAATCTCATACGAATCGACTTGTGTTGTTTCTTCAAGATCATGGTTGGAGGATCAATTTACCAATCAGTTCATTGATTCCTCAGACAAGGGTAACCTTTTTAGGTTTCTAGATAGATTCAGTGTCTATGACTCTGTCCTTGTCAGACAAGAGAAGTTTAACATTGATTTCAGCTTGTCAAAACCTTCAGTCACAATCATTCCCTTTGGTAGCCTTATGCATGGAAATTTTAGGTCTTAGGACTGCCGCATCAGATGCGATCTCCTTTGCTCATTTTTACATGCGACCTCTTCAGCTCTGTATGCTGAACCAATGGTGCAGGGATTACTCAAAGATATCTCAATTAATATCTTTAAACCGATTATACGACACTCTCTGACATGGTGGACAGATCACCATCGTTTAGTTCAGGGGGCTTCTTTGTTCTTCCGACCTGGACTATAATCTCAACAGATGCAAGTCTTACAGGTTGGGGAGCTGTGTGGGGGTATCTGACGGCACAAGGGGTTTGGGAATCTCAGGAGGTGAGATTTCCGATCAATATTTTGGAACTCCGTGCAATTTCAGAGCTCTTCAGTCTTGGCCTCTTCTGAAGAGAGAGTTGTTCATTTGTTTTCAGATAGACAATGTCACAACTGTGGCATACATCAATCATCAAGGAGGGACTCACAGTCCTCTGGCTATGAAAGAAGTATCTCGAATTTTGGTTTGGGCGGAATCCAGCTCCTGTCTAATCTCTGCGGTTCATATCCCAGGTATGGACAATTGGAAAGCGGATTATCTCAGTCGCCAAACGTTGCACCTGGGCGAATGGTCTTCACCCAGAGGTATTTCCTCAGATTGTTCAAATGTGGGAACTCCCAGAAATAGATTTGATGGCTTCTCATCTAAACAAGAAACTTCCCTGGTATCTGTCCGGATCCAGGGATCCTCGGGCGGAGGCAGTGGATGCATTATCTCTTCCTTACAAGTGTCATCCTGCCTATATCTTTCCGCCTCTAGTCCAAGGGTATTCTCCAATATTCTAAAGGAATGCTCGTTTGTCCTGCTGGTAGCTCCAGCATGGCCTCACAGGTTTTGGTATGCGGATCTTGTCCGGATGGCCTCTTGCCAGCTGTGGACTCTTCCGTTAAGACCAGTCTTTCTGTCTCAAGGTTCTTTTTTCCATCAGGATCTCAAAACCTTAATTTTAAGGTGTGGAGTTTGAACGCTTGATTCTTGGTCAAAGAGGTTTCTCTGACTCTGTGATTGATACTATGTGACAGGCTCGTAAATCTGTATCTAGAGAGATATATTATAGAGTCTGGAAGACTTATATTTCTTCAGGATGGTTTAGATAAAGGTTTGTCCGCAAGTTTCTTGAAAGACAAATCTCTGCTCTTTCTGTTCTTTTTCACAGAAGGATTGCTAATCTTCCTGATATTCATTGTTTTGTACAAGCTTTGGTTCGTATAAAACCTGTCATTAAGTCAATTTCTCCTCCTTGGAGTTTGAATTTGGTTCTGGGGGCTCTTCAAGCTCCTCCTTTTGAACCCATGCATTCTTTGGTCATTATATTACTTTTTTGGAAAGTTTTGTTTCTTTTGGCCATCTCTTCTGCCAGAAGAGTCTCTGAATTATCTACTCTTTTTTGTGAGTCTCCTTTTCTGATTTTGCATCAGGATAAGGCGGTGCTGCGAACGTCTTTTGAATTTTTTACCTAAGGTTGTGAATTCTAACAACATTAGTAGAGAAATTGTGGTTCCTTCATTATGTCCTCATCCTATGAATTCTAAGGAGAAATCATTGCATTCTTTGGATGCTGTTAGAGCTTTGTAATGTTCTGTTGAAGCTATTAAGTCTTTCCGAAAGACTTCTAGTCTATTTGTCATCTTTTCCGGTTCTAGAAAAGACCAGAAAGCTTCTGCCATTTCTTTGGCATCTTGGTTGAAATCTTTATTTCATCATGCCTATGTTGTGTCGGGTAACACTCCGCCTCAAAGGATTACAGCTCATTCTACTAGGTTAGTTTCTACTTCCTGGGCGTTTAAGAATGAAGCTTCGGTTGATCAGATTTGCAAAACAGCAACTTGGTCCTCTTTGCATACTTTTACTAAATTCTACCATTTTGATGTGTTTTCTTCTTCTGAAGCAGTTTTTGGTAGAAACGTACTTCAGGCAGTGGTTTCAGTTTGAATCTTCTGCTTATGTTTTTTCATTAAAAATTTTTTTCTGGGTGTGGATTATTTTCAGCAGGAATTGGCTGTCTTTATTTCTCCAACATAGGTGTGTCCGGTCCACGGCGTCATCCTTACTTGTGGGATATTCTCTTCCCCAACAGGAAATGGCAAAGAGCCCAGCAAAGCTGGTCACATGATCCCTCCTAGGCTCCGCCTACCCCAGTCATTCTCTTTGCCGTTGTACAGGCAACATCTCCACGGAGATGGCTTAGAGTTTTTTAGTGGGAGTTCCCTAGCGATGGAAGAAGTGACCAAAATCATTCTATGGGCGGAGTCTCACTCCTGCCACCTGTCTGCTATCCACATCCCAGGAGTGGAAAATTGGGAAGCGGATTTTCTGAGTCGTCAGACATTGCATCCGGGGGAGTGGGAACTCCATCCGGAAATCTTTGCCCAAGTCACTCACCTGTGGGGCATTCCAGACATGGATCTGATGGCCTCTCGTCAGAACTTCAAAGTTCCTTGCTACGGGGCCAGATCCAGGGATCCCAAGGCGGCTCTAGTGGATGCACTAGTAGCACCTTGGACCTTCAAACTAGCTTATGTGTTCCCGCCATTTCCTCTCATCCCCAGGCTGGTAGCCAGGATCAATCAGGAGAGGGTGTCGGTGATCTTGATAGCTCCTGCGTGGCCACGCAGGACTTGGTATGCAGATCTGGTGAATATGTCATCGGCTCCACCTTGGAAGCTACCTTTGAGACGAGACCTTCTTGTTCAGGGTCCGTTCGAACATCCGAATCTGGTTTCACTCCAGCTGACTGCTTGGAGATTGAACGCTTGATTTTATCGAAGCGAGGATTCTCAGATTCTGTTATCGATACTCTTGTTCAGGCCAGAAAGCCTGTAACTAGAAAGATTTACCACAAAATTTGGAAAAAATATATCTGTTGGTGTGAATCTAAAGGATTCCCTTGGGACAAGGTTAAGATTCCTAGGATTCTATCCTTCCTTCAAGAAGGATTGGAAAAAGGATTATCTGCAAGTTCCCTGAAGGGACAGATTTCTGCCTTGTCGGTGTTACTTCACAAAAAGCTGGCAGCTGTGCCAGATGTTCAAGCCTTTGTTCAGGCTCTGGTTAGAATCAAGCCTGTTTACAAACCTTTGACTCCTCCTTGGAGTCTCAATTTAGTTCTTTCAGTTCTTCAGGGGGTTCCGTTTGAACCCTTACATTCCGTTGATATTAAGTTATTATCTTGGAAAGTTTTGTTTTTAGTTGCAATTTCTTCTGCTAGAAGAGTTTCAGAATTATCTGCTCTGCAGTGTTCTCCTCCTTATCTGGTGTTCCATGCAGATAAGGTGGTTTTACGTACTAAACCTGGTTTTCTTCCAAAAGTTGTTTCTAACAAAAACATTAACCAGGAGATTATCGTACCTTCTCTGTGTCCGAAACCAGTTTCAAAGAAGGAACGTTTGTTGCACAATTTGGATGTTGTTCGCGCTCTAAAATTCTATTTAGATGCTACAAAGGATTTTAGACAAACATCTTCCTTGTTTGTTGTTTATTCAGGTAAAAGGAGAGGTCAAAAAGCAACTTCTACCTCTCTCTCTTTTTGGATTAAAAGCATCATCAGATTGGCTTACGAGACTGCCGGACGGCAGCCTCCCGAAAGAATCACAGCTCATTCCACTAGGGCTGTGGCTTCCACATGGGCCTTCAAGAACGAGGCTTCTGTTGATCAGATATGTAGGGCAGCGACTTGGTCTTCACTGCACACTTTTACCAAATTTTACAAGTTTGATACTTTTGCTTCTTCTGAGGCTATTTTTGGGAGAAAGGTTTTGCAAGCCGTGGTGCCTTCCATTTAGGTGACCTGATTTGCTCCCTCCCTTCATCCGTGTCCTAAAGCTTTGGTATTGGTTCCCACAAGTAAGGATGACGCCGTGGACCGGACACACCTATGTTGGAGAAAACAGAATTTATGTTTACCTGATAAATTTCTTTCTCCAACGGTGTGTCCGGTCCACGGCCCGCCCTGGTTTTTTAATCAGGTCTGATAATTTATTTTCTTTAACTACAGTCACCACGGTACCATATGGTTTCTCCTATGCAAATATTCCTCCTTAACGTCAGTCGAATGACTGGGGTAGGCGGAGCCTAGGAGGGATCATGTGACCAGCTTTGCTGGGCTCTTTGCCATTTCCTGTTGGGGAAGAGAATATCCCACAAGTAAGGATGACGCCGTGGACCGGACACACCGTTGGAGAAAGAAATTTATCAGGTAAACATAAATTCTGTTTCTTTCATGTAATTAACAAGAGTCCATGAGCTAGTGACGTATGGGATATACATTCCTACCAGGAGGGGCAAAGTTTCCCAAACCTTAAAATGCCTATAAATACACCCCTCACCACACCCACAAATCAGTTTTACAAACTTTGCCTCCAAGGGAGGTGGTGAAGTAAGTTTGTGCTAGATTCTACGTTGATATGCGCTCCGCAGCAAGTTGGAGCCCGGTTTTCCTCTCAGCGTGCAGTGAATGTCAGAGGGATGTGAGGAGAGTATTGCCTATTGAATGCAGTGATCTCCTTCTACGGGGTCTATTTCATAAGGTTCTCTGTTATCGGTCGTAGAGATTCATCTCTTACCTCCCTTTTCAGATCGACGATATACTCTTATATTTACCATTTCCTCTACTGATTCTCGTTTCAGTACTGGTTTGGCTTTCTACAAACATGTAGATGAGTGTCCTGGGGTAAGTAAGTCTTATTTTCTGTGACACTCTAAGCTATGGTTGGGCACTTTATTTATAAAGTTCTAAATATATGTATTCAAACATTTATTTGCCTTGACTCAGAATGTTCAACTTTCCTTATTTCCAGACAGTCAGTTTCATATTTGGGATTATGCTTTAATTATCATATTTTTCTTACCTCAAAAATTTGACTTTTTTCCCTGTGGGCTGTTAGGCTCGCGGGGGCTGAAAATGCTTCATTTTATTGCGTCATTCTTGGCGCGGACTTTTTTGGCGCAAAAATTCATTTCCGTTTCCGGCGTCATACGTGTCGCCGGAAGTTGCGTCATTTTTTTGACGTTATTTTGCGCCAAAAATGTCGGCGTTCCGGATGTGGCGTCATTTTTGGCGCCAAAAGCATTTAGGCGCCAAATAATGTGGGCGTCTTATTTGGCGCCAAAAAATATGGGCGTCGCTTTTGTCTCCACATTATTTCAGTCTCATTTTTCATTTGCTTCTGGTTGCTAGAAGCTTGATGTTTGGCATTTTTTTCCCATTCCTGAAACTGTCTTATAAGGAATTTGATCTATTTTGCTTTATATGTTGTTTTTTCTCTTACATATTGCAAGATGTCTCACGTTGCATCTGAGCCAGAAGATACTACAGGAAAACCTCTGCCTGCTGGATCTACCAAAGCTAAGTGTATCTGCTGTAAACTTTTGGTAGCTATTCCTCCAGCTGTTGTTTGTATTAAATGTCATGACAAACTTGTTAATGCAGATAATATTTCCTTTAGTGATGTACCATTGCCTGTTGCAGTTCCCTCAACTTCTAAGGTGCAGAATGTTCCTGATAACATAAGAGATTTTGTTTCTGAATCCATAAAGAAGGCTTTGTCTGTTATTTCTCCTTCTAGTAAACGTAAAAAGTCTTTTAAATCTTCTCTCTCTACAGATGAATTTTTAAATGAACACCATCATTCTGATTCTTTGGACTCTTCTGGTTCAGAGGATTCTGTCTCAGAGATTGATGCTGATAAATCTTCATATTTATTTAAGATGGAATTTATTCGCTCTTTACTTAAAGAAGTACTAATTGCTTTAGAAATAGAGGATTCTAGTCCTCTTGATACTAATTCTATACGTTTGGATAAGGTTTTTAAAGCTCCTGCGGTTATTCCAGAAGTCTTTCCTGTTCCTAATGCTATTTCTGCAGTAATTGCTAAGGAATGGGATAGATTGGGTAATTCATTTACTCCTTCTAAACGTTTTAAGCAATTATATCCTGTTCCGCCTGACAGATTAGAATTTTGGGACAAAATCCCTAAAGTTGATGGGGCTATTTCTACCCTTGCTAAACGTACTACCATTCCTACATCAGATGGTACCTCGTTTAAGGATCCTTTAGATAGAAAAATTGAATCTTTTCTAAGAAAAGCTTATCTATGTTCAGGTAATCTTCTTAGACCTGCTATATCATTGGCTGATGTTGCTGCAGCTTCAACTTTTTGGTTGGAAACTCTAGCGCAACAAGTATCAAATCGTGATTCTCATGATATTATTATTCTTCTCCAGCATGCTAATAATTTCATCTGTGATGCCATTTTTGATATTATTAGAGTTGATGTTAGATTTATGTCTCTGGCTATCTTAGCCAGAAGAGCTTTATGGCTTAAGACTTGGAATGCTGATATGGCTTCTAAATCAACTCTACTTTCCATTTCTTTCCAGGGAAATAAATTATTTGGTTCTCAGTTGGATTCTATTATTTCAACTGTTACTGGTGGGAAAGGAACTTTTTTACCACAGGATAAAAAGTCTAAAGGTAAAAACAGGGCTAACAATCGTTTTCGTTCCTTTCGTTTCAACAAAGAACAAAAGCCTGATCCTTCGTCCTCAGGAGCAGTTTCAGTTTGGAAACCATCCCCAGTCTGGAATAAATCCAAGCCTGCTAGAAAGGCAAAGCCTGCTTCTAAGTTCACATGAAGGTACGGCCCTCATTCCAGTTCAGCTGGTAGGGGGCAGGTTACGTTTTTTCAAAGAAATTTGGATCAAATCTGTTCACAATCTTTGGATTCAGAACATTGTTTCAGAAGGGTACAGAATTGGTTTCAAGATGAGACCTCCTGCAAAGAGATTTTTTCTTTCCCATGTCCCAGTAAATCCAGTGAAAGCTCAAGCATTTCTGAATTGTGTTTCAGATCTAGAGTTGGCTGGAGTAATTATGCCAGTTCCAGTTCCGGAACAGGGGATGGGGTTTTATTCAAATCTCTTCATTGTACCAAAGAAGGAGAATTCCTTCAGACCAGTTCTGGATCTAAAATTATTGAATCGTTATGTAAGGATACCAACGTTCAAGATGGTAACTGTAAGGACTATATTGCCTTTTGTTCAGCAAGGGAATTATATGTCCACAATAGATTTACAGGATGCATATCTGCATATTCCGATTCATCCAGATCATTATCAGTTCCTGAGATTCTCTTTTCTAGACAAGCATTACCAATTTGTGGCTCTACCGTTTGGCCTTGCTACAGCTCCAAGAATTTTCACAAAGATTCTCGGTGCCCTTCTGTCTGTAATCAGAGAACAGGGTATTGTGGTATTTCCTTATTTGGACGATATCTTGGTACTTGCTCCGTCTTTACATTTAGCAGAGTCTCATACGAATCGACTTGTGTTGTTTCTTCAAGATCATGGTTGGAGGATCAATTTACCAAAAAGTTCTTTGATTCCTCAAACAAGGGTAACCTTTCTGGGTTTCCAGATAGATTCAGTGTCCATGACTCTGTCTTTAACAGACAAGAGACGTCTAAAATTGATTACAGCTTGTCGAAACCTTCAGTCACAATCATTCCCTTCGGTAGCCTTATGCATGGAAATTCTAGGTCTTATGACTGCTGCATCGGACGCGATCCCCTTTGCTCGTTTTCACATGCGACCTCTTCAGCTCTGTATGCTGAACCAATGGTGCAGGGATTACACGAAGATATCTCAATTAATATCTTTAAAACCGATTGTTCGACACTCTCTAACGTGGTGGACAAATCACCATCGTTTAATTCAGGGGGCTTCTTTTGTTCTTCCGACCTGGACTGTAATTTCAACAGATGCAAGTCTCACAGGTTGGGGAGCTGTGTGGGGATCTCTGACGGCACAAGGAGTTTGGGAATCTCAGGAGGTGAGATTACCGATCAATATTTTGGAACTCCGTGCAATTTTCAGAGCTCTTCAGTTTTGGCCTCTTCTGAAGAGAGAATCGTTCATTTGTTTTCAGACAGACAATGTCACAACTGTGGCATACATCAATCATCAAGGAGGGACTCACAGTCCTCTGGCTATGAAAGAAGTATCTCGAATTTTGGTTTGGGCGGAATCCAGCTCCTGTCTAATCTCTGCGGTTCATATCCCAGGTGTAGACAATTGGGAAGCGGATTATCTCAGTCGCCAAACGTTGCATCCGGGCGAATGGTCTCTTCACCCAGAGGTATTTCTTCAGATTGTTCAATTGTGGGGGCTCCCAGAGATAGATCTGATGGCCTCTCATCTAAACAAGAAACTTCCCAGGTATCTGTCCAGATCTCGGGATCCTCAGGCGGAGGCAGTGGATGCATTATCACTTCCTTGGAAGTATCATCCTGCCTATATCTTTCCGCCTCTAGTTCTTCTTCCAAGAGTAATCTCCAAGATTCTGAGGGAATGCTCGTTTGTTCTGCTAATAGCTCCGGCATGGCCTCACAGGTTTTGGTATGCGGATCTTGTCCGGATGGCATCTTGCCAGCCATGGACTCTTCCGTTAAGACCAGACCTTCTGTCACAAGGTCCTTTTTTCCATCCGGATCTGAAATCCTTAAATTTAAAGGTATGGAGATTGAACGCTTGATTCTTGGTCATAGAGGTTTCTCTGACTCCGTGATTAATACTATGTTACAGGCTCGTAAATCTGTATCTCGAGAGATATATTATAGAGTCTGGAAGACTTATATTTCATGGTGTCTTTCTCATCATTTTTCTTGGCATTCTTTTAGAATACCGAGAATTTTACAATTTCTTCAGGATGGTTTGGATAAGGGTTTGTCCGCAAGTTCTTTGAAAGGACAAATCTCTGCTCTTTCTGTTCTTTTTCACAGAAAGATTGCTATTCTTCCTGATATTCATTGTTTTGTACAAGCTTTGGTTCGTATAAAACCTGTCATTAAGTCAATTTCTCCTCCTTGGAGTTTGAATTTGGTTCTGGGAGCTCTTCAAGCTCCTCCGTTTGAACCTATGCATTCATTGGACATTAAATTACTTTCTTGGAAAGTTTTGTTCCTTTTGGCCATCTCTTCTGCTAGAAGAGTTTCTGAATTATCTGCTCTTTCGTGTGAGTCTCCTTTTCTGATTTTTCATCAGGATAAGGCGGTGTTGCGAACTTCTTTTGAATTTTTACCTAAAGTTGTGAATTCCAACAACATTAGTAGAGAAATTGTGGTTCCTTCATTATGTCCTAATCCTAAGAATTCTAAGGAGAAATCATTGCATTCTTTGGATGTTGTTAGAGCTTTGAAATATTATGTTGAAGCTACGAAATCTTTCCGTAAGACTTCTAGTCTATTTGTTATCTTTTCCGGTTCTAGGAAAGGCCAGAAAGCTTCTGCCATTTCTTTGGCATCTTGGTTGAAATCTTTAATTCATCTTGCCTATGTTGAGTCGGGTAAAACTCCGCCTCAAAGAATTACAGCTCATTCTACTAGGTCAGTATCTACTTCCTGGGCGTTTAGGAATGAAGCTTCGGTTGACCAGATCTGCAAAGCAGCAACTTGGTCTTCTTTGCATACTTTTACTAAATTCTACCATTTTGATGTATTTTCTTCTTCTGAAGCAGTTTTTGGTAGAAAAGTTCTTCAGGCAGCGGTTTCAGTTTGAATCTTCTGCTTATGTTTTTTGTTAAACTTTATTTTGGGTGTGGATTATTTTCAGCAGGAATTGGCTGTCTTTATTTTATCCCTCCCTCTCTAGTGACTCTTGTGTGGAAAGATCCACATCTTGGGTAGTCATTATCCCATACGTCACTAGCTCATGGACTCTTGTTAATTACATGAAAGAAAACATAATTTATGTAAGAACTTACCTGATAAATTCATTTCTTTCATATTAACAAGAGTCCATGAGGCCCACCCTTTTTTGTGGTGGTTATGATTTTTTTGTATAAAGCACAATTATTCCAATTCCTTATTTTATATGCTTCGCACTTTTTCTTATCACCCCACTTCTTGGCTATTCGTTAAACTGATTTGTGGGTGTGGTGAGGGGTGTATTTATAGGCATTTTAAGGTTTGGGAAACTTTGCCCCTCCTGGTAGGAATGTATATCCCATACGTCACTAGCTCATGGACTCTTGTTAATATGAAAGAAATGAATTTATCAGGTAAGTTCTTACATAAATTATGTTTTTTATCCCTCCCTCTCTAGTGACTCTTGTGTGGAAAGATCCACATCTTGGGTAATCATTATCCCATACGTCACTAGCTCATGGACTCTTGCTAATTACATGAAAGAAAACATAATTTATGTAAGAACTTACCTGATAAATTCATTTCTTTCATATTAGCAAGAGTCCATGAGGCCCGCCCTTTTTTGTGGTGGTTTTGATTTTTTTGTATAAAGCACAATTATTCCAATTCCTTATTTTATATGCTTTCGCACTTTTTTCTTATCACCCCACTTCTTGGCTATTCGTTAAACTGAATTGTGGGTGTGGTGAGGGGTGTATTTATAGGCATTTTAAGGTTTGGGATACTTTGCCCCTCCTGGTAGGAATGTATATCCCATACGTCACTAGCTCATGGACTCTTGCTAATATGAAAGAAATGAATTTATCAGGTAAGTTCTTACATAAATTATGTTTTTTTTCCATCTCCCTTCAGTCGAATGACTGGGGTTTATGGGAAGGGGAGTGATACTTAACAGCTTTGCTGTGGTGCTCTCTTCCTCCTCCTGCTGGCCAGGAGTGATAATCCAAACAGTAACTGAGGACGTCGTGGACCATATCCGGAAAGAAATCAATTTCTCAGGTAAGTATACATTTTGTTTTCTGAGCTTTGCAATCTTCCTTGGATGCCTCCCCATCTGTATATATCTGTATGTTTATGTGGGTGTGTATATATTTATGAGTTGGCTTTAAGTATTCCTTCATTTCTACTGACTATGCATTCTTTTTGAAATATTATGGTTCCATTAATAAACACAAGGCTCTTCACACTGGCCAAGTTTTGCAGGAGCTCTTACACATTTTGTCAAATTACAAAGGTTATCATTTTTATTTTCCATTTATGTGTCAAAAAGGGGGAAAAAAACTTAAAGTTTCTTAGATGGTTGGATTTGGTCTGTGATCTGGATGGATTATGAAATAGTCCTGTTTAAGGTCCGTTATTTTTCTTGTGCAGTTGTTGTCTTCTACGTCTGTGTTAATGAAGCCTCAGTGAAAGTTTTGTGAGGAAACATGGTCTTCTTTATATAATGGTCTCCAAAGAAAATTTTGTTAGCTGGGTGGCATTATGAAGTACTTAATCAAGCTAAAACAAAAACGTTATATTAAAAATATTTACCGCACGGCTATTGGCTAATAGGTGAAAATGTCACCTCTTAGCAAAATACATTTTTTAGCCGCGGGCTGCCGTTGCAGCTAAGAATGGCGATCGATTGAAGCAAATAAAGGCGCTTTCTACATTAAGTATCTTATACTTCATGAATGAAAGTCCCTTTATTTGTTTCAATAGTCAATCCTAGCGTTTGTAACACGCTAGGATTGACTTTCACTTTAAGCCAGGCAAAACACAAATTATTTCAGCATCCGTGGGTAGAATACATTTGACAGCATTCCCATCCAAAGTTGTGATTGGTTAACATGGTTATCCTGAAGGGGTAGTGGCACTAGATCATTCAGTTATATGAAAGTAGTTAGGGTTGGAAAAGTCAGACGTTAAAGCAGAAACTACACAGATGGTGAGGATATGGCTATGCAAATTAGTATTTCTACATATATAGAGGAATTATATTGAACATTGTTCGCAGTGTTAATTATCATTAGTTTGACCAATACAACAGCATGGTGCACATAAGGAGACACATACAGGCCCTGCAATTGTACAGGGATGGAGGTAGGTACTGTGATATGGAAGGATTAAACTGCTGGTCTGTGTTCATGACCAGATTTTAGTAATAAAACTGAATGAACAGTCACTAGTTGAAGAGGAGGGGCAGAATGCTCATTGATGGGAGGCTACTGCTTGACCAGTCTGGGGCATAACTAAAGAAACCCTAGGCCCCATAACAAAATGTTAAAAACTGAGCTCCTCCTTTACACCCTTTTCTTTTATTTTTCACCCATATAAAAGAGTAGTCATTTGTTCTGTTGTACTTGAATGCTTCATTTGGGGGGACAACAAAGGCTAATTTTTAAATATCCATTAAACCTCTCTGTGTCTGCTGTATAATAGAGAGAGAAGAGACAGAAAAAGATGTCTAATGCTGCTACCTAGAGCTTTGGGTGGGATAACAACTACATTCCTCGCATCCTAATATAAGCCTATAGTAACTAGAAGTCATTAGTGGTTAATGGTTGTAGTTGAGAGGTCAGTGCTAGTCTAGTGATGGGACGTTAGAGTAGAAGCAATCGGTAGTGAATTATAACTATTCACGTAGTATTCATGGTAAACACTGACCCAAACAGTTAAAAGATTAGGATTTCACCATTTAGGGAGTTGTAGACAGTACAGTAAAATAAGAGAGTCTAGTTTTAGGAAATTAAGTGACGTAATCGTTGCTCCTGTAAATAAATACCAGTAGTGGATAATACTACACCAAGATCCCAGTTGGTTGCATTTATTATTTACCTCCTAGTTTCAACGGGTTAGTCCTTATGACACTATGACCCAAATGAGTGATACTCACTGCTTGTGGCACAGTGATGACTGCTGATTCTGACTCACCAATTTCCCGAACCGATTGTGCTCACTCTGAGGGGAGGCATGGTAGTGTGTACAGGAGGTAGCTTGGATATTCCTGGTTTTATTCACTCCTGTTCTGCCCTGTGTGCCTTGTTGATACGGTTATCATTAACTCTTTCCTGGTCCTGCTTTGCTAGCGTTACTGACTCTTTGTGTCCTGTTTAGGTGCTGTACCTGGGTCCCTGTGTTTTATTTGCTGCTGGACTAAAATTTTCCATTCCTCCCCAGGTTGAACATAACTGTAACCGGCATCAGATATTACATCATGATGTCTCCCTTCATGGAAAGTAAAAGCTATCACTAGTCTTTGGGAGCTGTCCTAGTGCTTGAGCTGCTTAGAGTTCAAGTGTGCTGGCTATTAATATCAACAGTTCTGCAATTATACTGGAGGGCTCTTTCTTTAAAGGGATATGAAACCTAAACATTTTCTTTCATGATTCAGACAGAGCATATGATTTTAAACACCTTTGTAATTTACTTCTATTATATATTGTTTGTTGTTCTCTTTGTATCTTTTAGGCAGCAGTTTTGCACGAATGTTATCCATTTGCAAAGCACTAGATGGCAGCACTATTTCCTGTCATGTAGTGCTCCAGATGCCTACATAGGTATCTCCTCAACACAGAATATCATGGGAACAAAGCAAATTTGATAATAGAAGTAAATTGGAAACTTTCTTAAACTTTCTTAAAATGGTATGATATGTCTGTATCACAAAAGGAAATGTTTGGCTTTCATATCCTTTAAAAAAATGAGTTGTGTATAGGCTCTAGCGTGGAGTTTGTCCCTACACCACTATGTTGTACGAGCTTCTTAAGAATATTCACTGTTTCTCTTGTTAAGTGTATCCAGTCCACGGATCATCCATTACTTGTGGGATATTCTCCTTCCCCACAGGAAGTTGCAAGAGCTGCTATATAGCTCCTCCCCCTCACTGCCATATCCAGTCATTCTCTTGAAACTCTCAACAAAGACGGAGGTAGTAAGAGGAGAGTGGTGTATTATAGTTAGTTTTTTAACTTCAATCAAAAGTTTGTTATTTTTAAATGGTACCGGAGTGTACTGTTTTATCACAGACAGCATTAGAAGAAGAATCTGCCTGTGATTTCTATGATCTTAGCAGAAGTAACTAAGATCCACTGCCGTTCTCACATATTCTGAGGAGTGAGGTAACTTCAGAGGGGGAATGGCGTGCAGGTTGTAATATGAGTGGGAGGGGCCTATTTTTTCTGCACAGCTAAAATTAGACAGAGACATTCAGCTTCCTTCTGCATGATACAGGACATCTCTGAAGGGCTCAAAAGGCTTCAAAAGTCGTGTTTGAGGAGGGTAACAACCACAGTAGACCTGTGGCAGTTGTTGTGACTGTGTTTAAAAACGTTTTTGTCATTTATTATTCCGTTTTTGGTATTAAGGGGTTAATCATCCATTTGCAAGTGGGTGCAATGCTTTGCTAACTTGTTACATACACTGTAAAAATTTCATTAGTGTAACTGCCTTTTTTCACTGTTATTTCAAATTTTGTCAAAATTTGTTTCTCTTAAAGGCACAGTAACGTTTTTTTATATTGCTTGTTAACTTGGTTTAAAGTGTTTTCCAAGCTTGCTTGTCTCATTGCTAGTCTGTATAAACATGTCTGACACAGAGGAAACTACTTGTTCATTATGTTTAAAAGCCATGGTGGAGCCCCATAGGAGAATGTGTACTAAATGTATTGATTTCACCTTAAACAGTAAAGATCAGTCTTTATCTATAAAAGAATTGTCACCAGAGGGGTCTGTCGAGGGGGAAGTTATGCCGACTAACTCTCCCCACGTGTCGGACCCTTCGCCTCCCGCTCAAGGGACGCTCACTAATATGGCGCCAAGTACATCAGGGACGCCCATAGCGAATACTTTGCAGGACATGGCTGCAATCATGAATAATACCCTGTCAGAGGTATTATCCAGATTGCCTGAATTGAGAGGCAAGCGCGATAGCTCTGGGGTTAGACGAGATACAGAGCGCGTAGATGCTGTAAGAGCCATGTCTGATACTGCGTCACAATATGCAGAACCTGAGGACGGAGAGCTTCAGTCTGTGGGTGACGTCTCTGAAACAGGGAGACCTGATTCAGAGATTTCTAATTTTAAATTTAAGCTTGAGAACCTCCGTGTATTGCTTGGGGAGGTATTAGCTGCTCTGAATGACTGTGACACAATTGCAGTGCCAGAGAAATTGTGTAGGCTGGATAAATACTATGCAGTGCCGGTGAGTACTGATGTTTTTCCAATACCTAAAAGGCTTACAGAAATTATTAGTAAGGAGTGGGATAGACCCGGTGTGCCCTTTTCCCCAACTCCTATATTTAGAAAAATGTTTCCAATAGATGCCACTACACGGGACTTATGGCAGACAGTCCCTAAGGTGGAGGGAGCAGTTTCTACTTTAGCAAAGCGTACCACTATCCCGGTTGAGGACAGTTGTGCTTTTTCAGATCCAATGGATAAAAAATTGGAGGGTTAACTTAAGAAAATGTTTATTCAATAAGGTTTTATTTTACAGCCCCTTGCAAGCATTGCGCCTGTCACTGCTGCGGCGGCGTTCTGGTTTGAGGCCCTGGAAGAGGCCATCCATACAGCTCCATTGACTGAAATTATTGACAAGCTTAGAACTCTTAAGCTAGCTAACTCATTTGTTTCTGATGCCATTGTTCATTTGACTAAACTAACGGCTAAGAATTCCAGATTCGCCATCCAGGCGCGTAGGGCGCTATGGCTCAAATCCTGGTCAGCTGATGTGACTTCAAAGTCTAAATTACTCAACATTCCTTTCAAGGGGCAGACCTTATTCGGGCCTGGTTTGAAAGAAATTATTGCTGACATTACTGGAGGTAAGGGTCATACCCTTCCTCAGGACAGGGCCAAAGCAAGGGCCAAACAGTCTAATTTTCGTGCCTTTCGAAATGTCAAGGCAGGTGCAGCATCAGCTTCCTCTGCTTCAAAACAAGAGGGAACTTTTGCTCAATCCAAGCAGGCCTGGAAACCTAACCAGTCCTGGAACAAGGGCAAGCAGGCCAGAAAGCCTGCTGCTGCCTCTAAGACAGCATGAAGGAGCGGCCCCCTATCCGACAACGGATCTAGTAGGGGGCAGACTCTCTCTCTTCGCCCAGGCGTGGGCAAGAGATGTTCAGGATCCCTGGGCGTTGGAGATCATATCTCAGGGATATCTTCTGGACTTCAATGCTTCTCCTCCACAAGGGAGATTTCACCTTTCAAGATTATCTGCAAACCAGATAAAGAAAGAGGCATTCCTAAGCTGTGTACAAGACCTCCTTGTAATGGGAGTGATCCATCCAGTTCCGCGGACGGAACAAGGACAGGGGTTTTATTCAAATCTGTTTGTGGTTCCCAAAAAAGAGGGAACCTTCAGACCAATTTTGGATCTAAAGATCCTAAACAAATTCCTCAGAGTTCCGTCATTCAAGATGGAAACTTTTCGAACCATTTTACCCATGATCCAAGAGGGTCAGTACATGACCACAGTGGACTTAAAGGATGCCTACCTTCACATTCCGATTCACAAGAATCATCATCGGTTCCTGAGGTTTGCCATTCTAGACAGGTATTACCAATTTGTAGCTCTTCCATTCGGGTTGGCTACAGCCCCAAGAATTTTTACAAAGGTTCTGGGCTCAATCCTGGCGGTCCTAAGGCCGCGAGGCATAGCGGTGGCTCCTTACCTAGACGACATCCTGATACAGGCGTCAAGCTTTCAAATTGCCAAATCTCATACAGAGATAGTTCTGGCATTCCTGAGGTCGCATGGGTGGAAAGTGAACGAAGAAAAGAGTTCTCTATCTCCTCTCACAAGGGTTTCCTTCCTAGGGACTCTAATAGATTCTATAGAAATGAAAATTTACCTGACGGAGTCCAGGTTATCAAAACTTCTAAATGCTTGCCGTGTTCTTCACTCCATTCCGCGCCCCACGGTGGCTCAGTGCATGGAAGTAATCGGCTTAATGTTAGCGGCGATGGACACAGTGCCATTTGCGCGCCTGCATCTCAGACCGCTGCAATTATGTATGCTCAGTCAGTGGAATGGGGATTACACAGATTTGTCCCCTCTACTAAATCTGGATCAGGAAACCAGAGATTCTCTTCTCTGGTGGTTATCTCGGGTCCATCTGTCCAAGGGTATGACCTTTCGCAGACCAGATTGGACAATTGTAACAACAGATGCCAGCCTTCTAGGCTGGGGTGCAGTCTGGAACTCCCTGAAGGCTCAGGGTTCATGGACTCAGGAGGAGAAGCTCCTCCCAATAAATATTCTGGAGTTAAGAGCAATATTCAATACTCTTCTAGCTTGGCCTCAGTTAGCAACACTGCGGTTCATCAGATTTCAGTCGGACAACATCATGACTGTGGCTTACATCAACCATCAAGGGGGAACCAGGAGTTCCCTAGCGATGTCAGAAGTCTCCAAGATAATTCACTGGTCAGAGACTTACTCTTGCCACCTGTCAGCGATCCATATCCCAGATGTAGAGAACTGGGAGGCGGATTTTCTAAGTCGTCAGACTTTTCATCCGGGGGAGTGGGAACTCCATCCGGAGGTGTTTGCTCAATTGGTTCTCCGTTGGGGCAAACCAGAATTGGATCTCATTCCTTGTTACGGATCCAGGTCCAGGGACCCAGAAGCGGCACTGATAGATGCTCTAGCAGCGCCTTGGTTCTTCTACCTGTATTTCCACCGTTTCCTCTGCTCCCTCGTCTGATTGCCAAAATCAAACAGGAGAGAGCATTGGTGATATTGATAGTGCCTGCGTGGCCACGCAGGACCTGGTATGCAGACCTAGTGGACATGTCATCCTTTCCACCATGGACTCTGCCTCTGAGACAAGACCTTCTAATACAAGTTCCTTTCAATCATCCGAATCTACTTTCTCTGAGACTGACTGCGTGGAGATTGAACGCTTGATCCTATCAAAGCGTGGCTTCTCCGAGTCAGTAATTGATACCTTAATACAGGCACGAAAGCCTGTCACCAGGAAAATTTACCTCAAGATATGGCGTAAATATCTTCATTGGTGTGAATCCAAGAATTACTCATGGAGTAGGGTTAGGATTCCTAGGATATTGTCCTTTCTCCAAGAGGGTTTGGATAAAGGATTATCAGCTAGTTCTTTAAAGGGACAGATTTCTGCTCTGTCTATTCTTTTACACAAACGTCTGGCAGAAGTTCCAGACGTTCAGGCATTTTGTCAGGCTTTAGTTAGAATTAAGCCTGTGTTTAAACCTGTTGCTCCCCCATGGAGCTTAAACTTGGTTCTTAAAGTTCTTCAAGGGGTTCCGTTTTGAACCCCTTCATTCTATTGATATCAAACTTCTATCATGGAAAGTTCTTTTTCTGATGGCTATTTCCTCGGCTCGAAGAGTCTCGGAGTTATCTGCCTTACATTGTGATTCTCCTTATCTGATTTTTCATTCAGATACAGTTGTTCTGCGTACAAAACCTGGGTTTTTACCTAAGGTGGTTTCTAACAAGAATATCAATCAAGAGATTGTTGTTCCATCATTATGTCCTAATCCTTCTTCAAAGAAGGAACATCTTTTGCATAATCTAGATGTAGTCCGTGCCTTGAAGTTTTACTTACAGGCTACTAAAGATTTTCGCCAAACATCTAACCTGTTTGTCGTTTACTCTGGACAGAGGAGAGGTCAAAAGGCCTCGGCAACCTCTCTTTCTTTTTGGCTTCGGTGTATAATCCGTTTAGCTTATGAGACTGCTGGACAGCAGCCTCCTGAAAGGATTACAGCTCATTCCACTAGAGCTGTGGCTTCCACCTGGGCATTTAAAAATGAGGCCTCTGTTGAACAGATTTGCAAGGCTGCAACTTTGTCTTCGCTTCATACTTTTTCCAAATTTTCCAAATTTGATACTTTTGCTTCTTCGGAGGCTGTTTTTGGGAGAAAGGTTCTACAGGCAGTGGTTCCTTCCGTTTAAGTTCCTGCCTTGTCCCTCCCATCATCCGTGTACTTTAGCTTTGGTATTGGTATCCCACAAGTAATGGATGATCCGTGGACTGGATACACTTAACAAGAGAAAACATAATTTATTTATGCTTACCTGATAAATTTATTTCTCTTGTAGTGTATCCAGTCCACGGCCCGCCCTGTCCTTTTAAGGCAGGTCTAAATTTGATTAAACTTCAGTCACCACTGCACCCTATGGTTTCTCCTTTCTCGGCTTGTTTCGGTCGAATGACTGGATATTGCAGTGAGGGGAGGAGCTATATAGCAGCTCTGCTGTGGGTGATCCTCTTGCAACTTCCTGTTGGGAAGGAGAATATAACACAAGTAATGGATGATCCGTGGACTGGATACACTACAAGAGAAATAAATTTATCAGGTAAGCATAAAGTATGTTTTTTTTTGTTTGTTTCTTAGCAAACCGTATATTGTAGGAACTTCTTGCCGATTACTTTAGACTGTGTGTGTATATGTATGTATGTGTGTATATGTATGTGTATATATATATATATATATATATATATATATATATATATATATATATATATATATATATATATATATATATATATATATATATATATATATACTGTGTATGTATATATATATATATATATATGTGTGTGTGTGTATATACATACAGTGGATATAAAAAGTCTACACACCCCTGTTAAAATTTCAGGTTTCTGTGATGTAAAAAAAGGAGACAAAGATAAATCATTTCAGAACTTTTTCCACCTTTAATGTGACCTATAAACTGTACAACTCAATTGAAAAACAAACTGAAATGTTTTAGGTAGAGGGAAGAAAAATATAAAATAAAATATGGTTGCATAAGTGTGCACACCCTTAAACTAATACTTTGTTGAAGCACCTTTTGATTTTATTACAGCACTCAGTCTTTTTGGGTATGAGTCTATCAGCATGGCACATTTTGACTTGGCAAGATTTGCCCATTCTTCTTTGCAAAAACACTCCAAATCTGTCAGTATTGCAAGGGCATCTCCTGTGCACAGCCCTCTTCAGATCATCCCACAGATTTTCAATCTGATTCAGGTCAGGGCTCTGGCTGGGCCATTCCAAAACTTTAATCTTCTTCTGGTGAAGCCATTCCTTTGTTGTTTTGGATGTATGCTTTGGGTCGTTGTCATGCTGAAAGATGAAGTTCCTCTTCATGTTCAGCTTTCTAGCAGAAGCCTGAAGGTTTTGAGCCAATATTGACTGGTATCTGGAACTGTTCATAATTCCCTCTATCTTAACTAAGGCCCCAGTTCCAGCTGAAGAAAAACAGCCCCAAAGCATGATGCTGCCACCACCATGCTTCACTGTGGGTATGTTGTTCTTTTGGTGATGGGCAGTGTTGTTTTTGCCACCAAACATATCTTTTGGAATTATGCCCAAAAAGTTCAACCTTGGTTTCATCAGACCATAACACCTTTTCCCACATGCTTTTGGGAGACTTCAGATGTGTTTTTGCAAAATGTAGCCTGGCTTGGATGTTTTTCTTCGTAAGAAAAGGCTTTCGTCTTGCCACTCTACCCCATAGCCCAGAGATATGAAGAATATGTGAGATTGTTGTCACATGTACCACACAGCCAGTACTTGCCAGATATTCCTGCAGCTCCCTTAATGTTGCTGTAGGCCTCTTGGTAGCCTCCAAGACCAGTTTTCTTCTCGTCTTTTCATCAATTTTGGAGGGACGTCCAGTTCTTGGTAATGTCACTGTTGTGCCATATTTTCTCCACTTGATGATGACTGTCTTCACTGTGTTCCATTGTATATCTAATGCCTTTGAAATTCTTTTGTACCCTTCTCCTGACTGATACCTTTTAACAATGAGATCCCTCTGATGCTTTGGAAGCTCTCTGTGGACCATGGCTTTTGCTGTGGGATGCGACTAAGAAAATTTCAGGAAACACCAACTAGAGCAACTGAATTTTATTTGGGGTTAATCAGAGGCACTTTAAATGATGGCAGGTGTATGCTGACTCCTATTTAACATGATTTTGAATGTGATTGCTTAATTCTGAACACAGCTACACTTATGCAACCACATTATTTTAGTTTTTTTTTTGTTTCTTCCCTCCATATATATATATATATATATATATATATGTATATATACTGTGTATTTGTACAGGCGTAATAGATTAAAGAAAAAATAGGAATAAACATTTTGTTTAGAAGACTTTTTTTTTTTTTTTTCAAATCTGTTTTTATTTTAGTTTGTAACAGCTTTACCGATTAGTTGTCTTTTGTTGTTCCTTTATTTGATGTTAGTTGTGGAGTATAAATGTATGCAAGGTAATGTTTGGTGCACTTAGGTCAAGCAGTGTTTCTTTGTAAAGCCACAGGGGCCGATTTAACAAAGTGCGAGCAGAAATGGTCTGCTGTAGCGGATCATGTCTGCCACAGCATATGCTGTTGGCATTTATCGTTGCACAAGCAGTTCTGGTGACCTGCTTGTGCCATGCTGCCCCCTGCAGATTTGCAGCCAATCGGCCTCTAGCAACGGGTGTCAACCCGATCGGATGCGATCGGGCGGCTTCATGTCCGCTGCCTCAGAGGAGGTGTACGAGTTAAGGAGCAGCAGTCTTAAGACCTTCTTAACTCCTGTTTCCGGCGAGCCTGAAGGCTCACGCGGAAACAGTTACATTCAGGACCATTTGGCCCTTGTTAAATCAGCCCTTTAGTGTTTTTGTAAGGTATTTTTGTCAGTTGGTAATGTTTTTAATTGCAGTTGTGGCACATAATGAAATACAGCAGCTCATATTGGGGATTTATATAGTCTTGTTCCTACTTATGTTAGACTTAAAGTGATAGTAGAGTTTCCAATTCCTATAATTAACAATATTTTAGATGGACTTAATTCATCCATTCTAATGAAGGTATTTTTTTACTTTTTAATATAGCAATTAAATTATAGTACCACCCCTCCAGCTGTCCACTTTAAAAGTAATTTTGTTTGTGAGCTAATGGTTTGAACTGTTCTTCAATCGGCGCTCTAGACATACGGCACTCACACAATTTTTATTTTGTAGCTAGAGTGCTAATTGGAAAACAGTTCAAACAGCTCACAAAAAAAAGTTTTGAAGTGAGCGGCTGGATGAATTCAAGTCCATTTAAAACAGTGCTTGACAAATCTGTTTAAAAATTAGGAGCCCGTAAGAATATTTGGGAGCCACTGCCAGGCATATTTTTAGGAGCCAGACAGTTGGATTTGTATATAGATATATGGAGAATAACCGAAAAAGTTAGGAGCCAGGGGTAAAATTATAGGAGCCAGTGGCTCCCAGGCTCCTGGGTTTGTCGAGCCCTGATTTAAAATATTATTTCCATTCCAAATCTGATTATATGAATTGGAAACTTTACCATCACTTAACGTTTTTGTACAGCTGAATAAAGATAATGTGACTCCCCTTGTTGTAGAAGAGTCCAAAAAAGGTTTCTTGGGCTTCCTGCATCTATTTTGTTGTTCATCAAGTGGATTTAGTCTTCCTTTTTCTTACACAAGTTTCCCATGTGTTTATTCACTCACTCTTTGTCAGTTCCCCTTTGCTGGATACCCAAGGATGCTGTAGATGCATCCTTGGCATTCCTGAGTTATGCATTTATTTATAATATATTTTAAATTTATGGGTTTGGTTTGCTGCTGTTGTTGCGTTTTAATTTGTATAATCCTGAATTTACCTCTTATTTTGAAAAAATGGCTTCTACTGCCTCAAATAAATTGCTGCCTGAGTATATATAAGTTGCACTTCTGTAGTTTCTAGGTCTGTGGCAGGCAGCCACTAGAGGATGCTATAGGGACAAGAATGACCATTCAATTGCTTTGCATAGGAAGCACAGATTTTAGGACCTCCTTTTGAATCCCAGAATCACATTTAAATACGGTATCTAAAAAAAGATTGTTCTTACTTTCATGGGTGTTAACCTTAAAGGGACAGTTAACTCAATTTTTTTTTATTGTTTAAAAAGATAGATAATCCCTTTTTATTATCCATTCCCCAGTTTTGCACAGCCAACATAGCTATATTAATATACTTTTAGCTTCTGTGATTACCTTGTATCTAAGCCTCTTTTAACAGCCCCTTGATCACATGACTTTTTATTTATTATCTATTGACTTGTATTTTAGCTGTGTTGTGCAGAACCCACGGTCGTGAGCACAATGTTATCTATATGGCACACATGAACTAGCAGTCTCCTGATGTGAAAAGCAAATAAAAAAGCATGTGATTAAGAGGCTATCTATAGTGGCTTAGAATCAGGCAGCAATTTAGAGGTTTAAATGTTATAAAGTATATTAATATAACAATGTTGGTTGTGCAAAGCTGGGGAATGGGTAGTAAAGGCGTTGTCTATCTTTTTAAACAATAACAATTTTAGTGCTGACTGTCCCTTTAATGTTATTTAGAAAGAGGCATATTGTTATGCTCTACCACATCAAGACTTTATTGGTAATTGTAAAACCTGTTTCTTTCACATGGTTAAAGGGAGATGAAACCCAAACATTTTCTTTCATGATTATGATGGAGAATACAATTTTAAACAACTTTCTAATATACTTCTGATATAATTTGTTTCATTCTCTTGGTATCATTTGTTGAAGGAGCAGCAATGCACTACTGGTTTCTAATTGAACACATGGGTGAGCCAATGGCAATTGGTATATGTGTGTGTGTGTGTGTGTATGTATGTATATGTGTGTGTGTATGTGTGTGTGTGTGTATATGTATATATATATAAATATATCTATACATATACATAAACACACACACACACACCAATCAGCAGCTAGAACCTAGGTTCTTTACTGCTCCTGAGCTTACCTGGATAAACCTTAGTTTCAGCAAATGATAACAAGAGAAAGAAGCAAGCAAATTAAATAATATAAGTAAATTGGAAGGTTGTTTAAAATTGTTATCTCTATATTTTTAATCTGTAGCATCTATTGATATCTATTTAACCATTTGTTTGCTATGGTCTGTGCAAAATATTATAGTTTATTTATAGGACCTTGTTTGCTATGGCCTGTGCTGCTCGTCTGATTACTGTGTGGATTGCTTTTTTAAAAGGGACATAAACCCCCAATTTTTTTTGTGATTCAGATGGAGAATGTCATTTTTAAACAACTTTCCAATTAACTTATCAAATGTTCTTTGTTTTCTTAGTATCCCTGGTTGAAAAGCAGAAAAGTAAGTCCAGGAACGTGCACGTGTCTGCATCACTATTTGGCAGCAATTTTACAAGAATATTATACTATATCTATATATATAGAACTAGATGGCAGCACTTTTTCCTACCATGTAATTCTCCATACATGTGTACACTACCTACCTAGATATCTTTTCAATAAAGAATATTATAAGGACAAAGCAAATTTTATAATAGAAGTGAATTGGAAAGTTGTATTAAATTGCATGCTCTGTTTGAATCATGAAAGGAAAATTTGGGGTTTCAGGTCCTTTTTAAGAGCTGATTGTTAAAGGAACATGGAACCCAAACATTTTCTCTCATGATTCAAATAGAGAATACAATTTTTAAAAAGTTTGGGTTAATTCTGGAGAAATTTTTACTTTTTGAGGTGATTCAGCTCCTCCAACTCAAAGGTGTAAGAAGCAGTGGTCTGGTAACTTCTGCATCATACAGTATATACGCTGCTTAGTACATTGAGACTCGAATAATAGTTTTAATAAATAATTTAATAATCTGGTAACGCCTAACCCTTTTCCTCATAACAGGGGCCACTTCTCCTTGAAAGGCTATACAACAGTGTGTGTCATTGTAATAAAAAGACACTAAGCAGTGGCTTATATTTATTTAAATCATTACAATATGTATTATTTATAATTTTAAAATAATTTTACCTTTTTATTTTTTTTTAACTTTATTTGTGCAGTGTCCATTACTTTAACTTTAAGAGAAATTTTAAAAAAATGTAACAATTATTTTTTTTTTCTATGCAGCTGATTTACAATACATTTAAATCTAATGGGGAGGAGAGTCCACGGCTTCATTCATTACTATTGGGAATTAAGAACCTGGCCACCAGGAGGAGGCAAAGACACCCCAGCCAAAGGCTTAAATACCTCCCCCACTTCCCTCATCGCCCAGTCATTCTTTGCCTTTTGTCACAGGAGGATGACAGAGGAGTGCCAGAGTTTCGGAGTAGTCTCTTATGGAGGGTAGTACTCTTCGCATTGGGACTGGAGTTTTAAGTAGTCCTATCAGCCTTTCAGTGATAGCCTGTTCGAAAGTTAGAGTCCGGAGATGCAGGGAGAGTCTTTCTGCAAAACGATCCTGATTCATATTAACAGCTCCATAAGCATTCAGCGTTGACGAGTTTCGCTGCCTGCTTTCTACACTCAAGTCCATGTCAGGAGCGAGGCTACTAACCTGTCACACTTGAAGAGCCGTGTTCCTGTTCCACGGCATAGATTCTTGTAAAATTGTTTCATTTTTTATTAATAATGATAACATAGAAGACACGTGTCACCTTTTTATCTTTACAGAACCAAGGGTTAATATTCCTGGAAGGGGGATTATTGAACAGGGGGGGTTTATACATGATATTGTTTATTGAGTTATTGCTGCGTTATGTGCGAGATGAGGCCCTGGCAATGTGTGGAACTTTCAGGTTACTTGCGGGAATTTTGCGCAACCATTTTTTTGCGTGTTTTTCTCTAGTGCAGGGGCAGTCCTGTCAGGCATTCCACGTGACTGGGTGTGTCTATCATTCTCTTTTGATCTGTGGCGCAGGAGATGTAGTGGTTTCTGTTGTCCGGGTCCTATTTGGTGAGTGCCCTGGCCATTGGTGGTATAAAGGTGCCTTTTTGTTAATTAAGTTAGTCTGAACAAAAGCGCAAGCTATGGAGGACTCTGACGCGTTAGAGGGCTCTCCCTCTTTAACAAAGTCTCATTCCTGTGTTTATTGTGAGGAGGTTCTGGTAGATCAGCCTGCTCAACTATGTTCCACATGCCTTGATAAAGTTACAAAATCTAAATGTAAACG
This sequence comes from Bombina bombina, assembly GCF_027579735.1. Classification (NCBI taxonomy): domain Eukaryota; kingdom Metazoa; phylum Chordata; class Amphibia; order Anura; family Bombinatoridae; genus Bombina; species Bombina bombina. The sequence continues at coordinate 632,984,767 of NC_069499.1, forward strand.
GATGTCTAGTACTACTGAGCTGTCCACCTCTGAGGGTTCTTCGTCCTGTGAGGTGCGTTCCCTACATTAATCTCTGATTGCACATGCAGCACCCCGGGGTCCAACCGTTACGCCTTCAGGAGAGATTTGTTGGCCGTCAGACTTTGCGGACCAACTTAAATTGGCAGATTCAAAAGTGATCCATGCCTTACCACGTTCTGCTAATCGCAAGCGTAGGGTAATTAGGATGGAGAATTTGCACTTTCTGCTGCGGCAGGTGCTTGCTACTCTAGAGATTTCGGAACCTAAGATCCCGGAGGAACCTGCGATTCCTAAGCTTGACAAGGTATACAAGGACAGGGTAGTACCTCAAACTTTCCCGGTTCCCGTTAAGATGGAAAATATTATTAAGAATGAATGTGAGCGATTAGGTTCGTCCATTTCCCCTTCTTCTTCTTTTAAAAAACTGTTCCCCGTTCCAGACTCTCAGCTTGAGCTGTGGGGGATCATCCCTAAGGTGGATGGGGCTATCTCTATGCTCGCAAAGCGGAAAACTATTCCCCTCGAGGATAGTTTGTCATTTAAAGAGCCCATAGATTAAAAGCTGGAAAACATGTTGAGAAAGATGTTTCAGCACACGGGGTTTGTTTGTTTTTCAGTTTCGGCGGTCGCTGGAGCTGTGACATATTGGTGTGAATCTCTGTGTGAATTGGTCGAGGGGGAGACCTCCATCGACTAGATACAGGAAAAGATTAAGGAGCTGAAGGTCTCCAATTCTTTCATCTGTGATGTTATTATGCAAATTATTCGCCTGAATGCTAAGGTGTCAGGTTTTTCTGTTTTAGCATGCAGGGCTCTGTGGCTAAAATCTTGGTCTGCAGACATGACCTCTAAATCGAGGCTGTTGTCCCTGCCTTTTCAAGGGATGATCCTGATCGGTCCAGGATTGGTTTCAATCATATCCACGGTTACGGGAGGCAAGGGAGCTTTATTACTGCAGGATTAGAAGGCTAAGCCTAAGGGATCTACTTTTTGTACCTTTTTGTGCGGACAAGGCCCAGCGCCAGCATTCCACCGCGAAAGCAGACCAGTCCAAGGGATCTTGGAAGCCTTCTCAATCTTGGAACAAGTCTATACAGAGCAAGAAGCCCGCCGAGACTAAATCGGCATGAAGGGGCGGCCCCTGACCGGTCTCTGGATCACGTAGGGGGCAGATTATCTCTATTCTCAGACTCATGTTTGCAGTACGTTCAGGACCCTTGGGTTCTAGAAGTTGTCTCCCAGGGTTACAGAATAGGGTTCAGATCCCATCCGCCCAAGGGCAGATTTCTCCTGTCAAACCTGTCTTCAAGACCAGAGAAGAGAGAGGTCTTTCTAGAGTGTGTAAGAGATCTCGCCTCTCTTGGGGTTATCGTACCAGTACCCCTAGCAGAAAGGGGTCTGGGGTACTATTCCATCCTTTTTGTGGTTCCACAGCAGGAGGGCCCGTTCCGCCAGATTCTGGCCCTAAAGTGTTTAAACAAGTGTTCCATCATTCAAAATGGAAATGATCAGATCTGTTCTGCCCCTAGTTCAAGAGAGACAGTTCATGACAACTGTAGACTTGAAGGACGCTTACGCTAAGATTTGCGTTTCTGGACCAACACTTCCAGTTTGTGGCCCTTCCTTTTGGTCTGGCGACGGCCCTGAGAGTCTTCACAAAGGTTCTGGGGGCGCTGCTTGCAGTGGCCAGAACCAGGGGCATTGCAGTGGCACCTTATCTGGACGACATCCTAGTTCAGGCATCGTCGCTCAGCCTTGCAGAGAATCATTCGAGGGCTCTTCTTCTTTTGCTCCAATTTCACGGTTGAAAGATCAACTCAGAAAAGAGTTCCCTGGTTCCCAGCAACAGGGTGGAGTTCCTGGGCACTATAATAGAGTATGTCCATGAAGATATTTCTCACAGATCAGCGACGCAGGAAGCTTGTGTCCATCTGTCTTGCCCTTCAGTCCTCCACAAGCCCGTCAGTAGCTCATGTTATGGAGGTGATATGTCTCATGGTTTCAAGCATAGATGTCGTCCCATTCGCCAGGTTCCATCTCAGACCTCTTCAATTGTGCATGTTGAGACAGCTGATATCCATGGATCCTCGGACTCAGAACTCCCTCTCTTGATGGATTCGTCTGGAGCAACTGTCCATGGGGACATCCTTCTTGAGACTGTCCTGGGAGATTGTGACCAAGGACAACAGTCTGACAGGATGGGGAGCGGTTTGGTGTGCCAGGATGGCACAAGGAAAGTGGTCCATGTAGGATTCTCTCCTTCCGATCAACATTCTGGAACTACGAGCATTTTACAATGCTCTGAAGGCAAGGCCTTCTCTAGGGTCGGTCAGTTTCATCAGATTCCAGACCAACAACATTACCTTGTGGCTTACATCAACCATTAGGGGAGTACGAGGAGCTTCCTCGCAATGTGGGAGGTGTCTCGGATTCTGGAGTGGGTGGAGTCCCACGACTGCTTGCTCTCGGCAATTCACATTCCAGGTGTGGACAACTGGGAAGCGGACTTTCTCAGCAGACAATCCTTCCATCAAGGGGAATGGTCTCTCCACCCCGAGGTGTTTGCGGAGATTTGTCTCAGATGGGGAAGGCCGGAGATAAATCTCATGGCGTCCAGACTCAATTGTAAGCTACCTCGATACGGGTCGAGTGCCAGGGATCCCCAGGCAGAGCTGATGGATGTCTTAGTGGTTCCTTGGGGATTCAGCCTAGCTTACATTTTTCCACCGTTACCACTTCTACCTCTCGTAGTGGCACGCATCAAACAGGAGCGGGCCCGGCAATTCTGATTGCTCCTTCGTGGCCGCGGAGGACGTGGTTTGCGGATCTGGTGGGGATGTCATCCTCTCCGCCGTGGAGGTTGCCCTGTCGCAGGGATCTGCTGTCACAGGGCCCCTTTCAACTTTGAAATCTAGATTCTCTGAGGCTGACTGCATAGAGATTGAACGCCTAGTCTTAGCCAAGAGAGGCTTTTCTGAAAGTGTGATTGATACTCTAATTCAGGCAAGGAAGCCAGTCATTCGTCACATCTACCATTAGGTGTGGAGGACTTACTTGTCCTTGTGTGAGAAGCATGGATATCCTTGGCATAAAGTGAAGGTATCCAGGATTCTGTCCTTTCTCCAAGATGGTTTGGAGAAGGGTCTTGCCGCTAGTTCCTTAAAGTGACAGATTTTGGCATTATCAGTTTTGTTGCATAGGAGACTCGCTGAGCTCCCTGACATCCAATCTTTTGTTCAGGCTCTGTCTAGAATCAGGCCTGTCTTTAGACAGTCGGCTCCGCCTCTGATCTTAAACTTGGTCCTTAAGGTTTTGCAGAGGGTTCCATTTGAACCTATGCATTCAATAGACATTAAGATTTTGTTCTCGAAGGTTCTGTTCCTGTTGGCTATTGCATCGGCACGCAGAGTATCTGCACTAGCTGCCTTGCAATGTGATCCACCTTATCTGGTGTTTCATGCAAATAAGGCTGTACTTCACACTGGGTTGGGGTTTCTCCCCAAGGTGGTGTCTAACCGTAATATCAATCAGGAAATAGTGGTTCCTTCTTTGTGTCCTAACCCTTCTTCTTCAAAGGAGCGGTTACTTCATAACCTGGATGTGGTTCGTGTCTTGAAGTTCTAGCTTCAGGCTACGAGGGATTTCAGACAGTCTACATCTTTTTTTGTGGTGTATTCTGGGAAGCGCAAGGGGCAAAGGGCCTCTGCTACTTCTTTGTCTTTTTGGTTGAGGAGCTTGATTCGCTTGGCTTATGAGACAGTGGGACATACGCCTCCTTAGAGGATCACGGCTCATTCAACTAGAGCTGTGGCTTCATCTTGGGCCTTCAAGAATGAGGCCTCTATGGAGCAAATTTGTGAGGCGGCTACCTGGTCCTCCTTACACACGTTTACAAAGTTTTAAAAGTTTGACGTTTTTGCTTCTGCGGAAGCTGTTTTTGGGAGAGAGGTTTTACAGGCTGTGGTGCCCTCAGATTAGGGTCCACCTTTTACCCTCCCGGTTTCATTCAGTGTCCTCTAGAGCTTGGGTATATGTTCCCAATAGTAACGAATGAAGCCGTGGACTCTCCTCCCCTTTAGATGAAAAACATAAATTATGCTTACCTGATAATTTCGTTTCCATCAAGGGGAGGAGAGTCCACGGCTCCCGCCCACATCTCCGTTGGGCGGACCTAAATTTAATCGTCTTTTGGCACCTTTTCTACCCTGATCTCCTACTGTTCCTGGTTCCCTCAGCAGAATGACTGGGGGATGAGGGAAGTGGGGGAGGTATTTAAGCCTTTGGCTGGGGTGTCTTTGCCTCCTCCTGGTGGCCAGGTTCTTAATTCCCAATAGTAATAAATGAAACCATGGACTCTCCTCCCCTCGATGGAAACTAAATTATCAGGTAAGCATAATTTGTTTTTTTAGCTGCTGCAATATATTATAAAACTTTACAAATTGCTTTATTCTCCAGTTAATCAACACATTGCAATTGAGCTGGTGCTTTAGTGTAACTGCCTAATTTAAAATTTCATTTCAAAATGACCTTCATTTATAAAAAAAAAAAGAAAAAGAAAAGAAATCAAGCTTATCACAGAAAGTGAAAAAATGTTCTGTCTCTGGGTTCCTATTGTGTTCACTTCACCTGCTTCTGACCTTCCACTTGTTCTACCCATGTAGATTATACACTACAAAGTAAAATTACACATGATGTTTAAAGGCATAGGAAATACAGAACCAGTTAAAGGCGGGATGAAGCTAACACTGTGTGTGAAATGAGCACACATGGAAGAAATACGTTTATTGCACCTGAAAACAGCATTTTACTGGGTTCAGAAACCCCCTTTCGTAGACTGCCACTTTAGGAAGAGGACCTAGTAAAAACGGTCTGGGTTTATCATCCAAGATGTGTCTTTATGTCAAAGTACTATACAATGTTTGTTCTTTATCAAGTTCTTTGGGACTTTTTGTGCAGTTTCCAGTCAGTAACAGGGTGATATCCCCCCCCCCCCCTTTTGTTATAATTAAAGATGTTTTATTTTGACCAGTGTTAATTCTAAAATCTTAACAAATAAGTTAATAACCAATTACCGGATTTGATGACTGGAACCACTTAAGCAGGAGATGTGTTGCAGGCACCAAACATATTTAAGCTGGAAATAACTCTGAGCAGGTTTTTGAGTACACAAGTAGTCTTGGGTAAAACAGCTGAGTAGTTGGTAAGGGGACCAAAGGTCAACACTAGGTAATCTGGCAGTAGTTGTGCGTCATATCAAAAGGAGATATCAAATTCATAAATCAGGACACAGTTTCAAATATGTTATGCCAATAAATCACTCCTCAGGTAACAGTTATTGTAGGGATCAGGTAACAATCCAAAGAACTCACCAGGCAGACCGGCAACAAGATTGCAAGGGTCTCGATACAAAATAATCAAGCACTTAACAGATATAAGAAATAGCCTTTTAATACCTCCCATTAAATCTTGGTGCCCGGGAAACAGCAAATATACTTCTGACAGGTAGAATACAGAACGCTCTATTCTAGCACACTTCACCTTAAAGGGGCAGTAAACTTATAAGCTAATTTTATATAATTCTGCACGTAGTGCAGAATTATATAACATTAGCTTACCAGCAGATGTATACATTAAAGCAGTGCTTTCCAAACTGTGTGTCGGGACACACTAGTGTGTCGGCAGCAGTGTGTAGGTGTGTCCCTGCTTCAGCATAAATTTTTTTTAATTTAATTTTTGTAAACATTTTTTTTGGGGTTTCTGACTTTCTGCCTGCCTGCTACGCATATCACGTGGTTGACACGTGATTGATACCTAGGGGGTCACAGATCATCTTAACCTATTGGCACAGCTCAGTGGGATCTGAAACTATTCCAATTGGCAGCTTTGGCGGCACATTGGCTCCTGACTGCACGTGTAGTCTCCTTAATTGGCTCCTGACTGCCCGTGTAGTCAGTGAGTGGGACAGCAGTGTGTTTACAGCGTTGGCAGTAGTCAATCGGACTCACCGAGCTCTGAGGGCGGCAGCTTAAACGCTGAGCTGAAGTCAGAAGTCAGTCTGGGGTTTTTTGCAGCTAACTCCCAGTAGTGCATTGCTGCTCCTGCTCTTGATATATGGATAGGAAGTGGAAGCTTAAAAATGCTTGATGATAAAATGCGAGTGTCTTTATCTAATATTCCACCAAATATTCAGAAATTGTGTTCATCCCATCAACCTCATACATCCCATTAAAATAGTAAGTAGTTATTGGTGTAGTTATTATAAACTTTTTTTTTAATTCTTGCACATACATACTGTTACTTGTAAATACATTTAGTTATTATTTAATTTATGTTTGTGTCCGTATCTCTTAAAACAAGTTAGTTTAACCTCCTTTTTGCTAGTACAACTGATTTACTGTGTCACGAAATGATGTAGGTCTAAAAAGTGTGTCACCAAGATGAAAAGTTTGGAAAGCTCTGCATTAAAGTATTGCAGAATTATATAACATTAGTTTGTAAGTTTACTGCCCTCTTTAACATAGAGGGTGGGATGCGCTAAGCCAAAGCTCCCCGGGACCTCTTACCAGAATCGGATGTAAAAGTAGCGTGTCTCCTTCTGCACTTCAGTTGATTATGACCACTGAAGGGTGCTTATGTTGGTGTTCACGTACTTCCAAACTGTTCTGATTTCTTTGCTATGAGGTACACATTTTTAATTTACAATTTGTTTCTGCTCCATTGATCTGTACAAAAGTTCTAGCAATTTATTTGGTAAAGGATATTTGTGAAAACTTTTTTGGACATATTTTGTTTTTCTTATGCCTCTTCAACTATTGTATTTCTTTTAGAAGATACGACGAGTCCACGGATTTCATCCTTACTTATGGGATATCACCTCCTGGTCAGCAGGAGGAGGCAAAGAGCACCACAGCATAACTGTATATATAGCTCCTCCCTTCCCTCCCACCCCAGTCATTCTCTTTGCCTGTGTTAGTGTAGGAAGAGGTAAAGTGAGGTGTTAGTTTAGATTCTTCAATCAAGATTTTATTGTTTTTAAATGGTGCCAGTGAGTACTATTTTTCTCAGGGGAGAGCATCAGGTGTTTTTAACAATGGGAACTGAGGAGATTCTATGTTCTCTGTTCACTCCCCATGCTGGTGCTGCCCTGCTGATGGTCTTATCGGATAACACATAAGACCCTGTTTGTCCACACAGAACTGCAGGAGGTGATGACAGGAGACCTCTTCTGCGTGTGGGACAAGTTCACATCGTGATCAACACTACGGGAAGTACAGTCTTGTTTGTTTCTGGGGAGAAGAACAGCTCAGAACAGACTGACCAGTAGTGACTACAACACAAAGGGGTAATCTGGAGAGTGTTAAATGCATTACTACAAATTTCCCTATTATTTTACTGTGTATATTGGTGTGGGTGGTGTTAACATGATCCGGTTTGAGAACCAGTGCAGTTTTCACTGCAGGTTGACGCTGGCAGAATAAGATGCAGAGTTATTACTCCGGGACTGACATTGTTTGTGACAATAATTTTTTTTATGGGGGCACATTGGTGTTGCGGTCGGGTCTACCCAACATTATTTGTACCCACGCGGTTGGTTCTGTGTTTTTCTTTCCTATACCGCCCACGAAGGGCGGGGCTTAAGTTCGCGTGGTTTGTTGTGCACTTGTTTCCGGCCTCCGACAGTATATGGAGGACTTAGGCAGTGTTTTCCTCAAGTTCCGGTGTTGTCCGGTGGACGCTTGGCCTCAGCTGCTCCAGATCACATGCAAACCTAGGCAGCAGTTATCGAAGGGCCTCTTGGTTGTTAGAGAGTACGCTAGGCGCAACGGCAGAGCTGTGGCTTGGTTCAAGGGGCTTTTGCAGGGACTTGCAATAAATAAGTTGTTATAAGAACGCTGGCAGTAAAATGTTAGCATTTTTTTCTAGGCATTGCAATAAAGAAGCTATTATCGTTTAACGAATGTGAATATACTCTGGTGCAAAAACGTATTATTCTTAGAACGCTTGCAATAAAAATGTTAGCGTTTTTTAAAATTTAAAGGCATAGCACAGTTTATTTTTCTTAATTCAATTTCTGTACCACGACCTGTTTGCACTTTGTTTTTCTGTTTAGCATGGCTAAACTACTGGTACATACTTGCTCTCTGTGTTTAGCTGCCAATTTGGAACCCCCTCTTACATTTTGTCCCTCATGTACTGAGAGGGCTTTAAGTTTTAAAGATAAGATTTTCTTTAAAGATAACATATCTAAGGATGATTCTCAGCCTGATGAGACTCAGGGTATGCCGCAAATTTCTCCCCAAGTGTCACAGCCTTTAACACCCACTCAGGCGCCATCAACTGCATCCTCCTCTTTTACCCTACAGGATATGGCGGCAGTTATGTCATCTACTCTTACAGAGGTTTTGTCTAAGTTGCCAGCATTGCAAGGCAAGCGTGGTAGAAGAGAGGACCAGGTGGTCCAGGCGACTGACTCTCTGATGGGGAACATACACTCCCAGGGCTCTGAAGTGGGAGGTAGGGAGACTCTATCTGAAGGGGAATTATCTGACTCAGGAAGTGCATTGCCGCAAACAGATTCAGACGTGATGTCATTTAGATTTAAGCTTGAACACCTCTGTCTGTTGTTGCGGGAGGTTTTGCTGACTCTGGACGACTGTGACTCTATTGTGGTGCCGCCAGAGAAACTGTGTCAGATGGACAAATACTTAGAGGTCCCTCCTTACTCTGATGTTTTTCCGGTTCCTAAGAGAATTTCAGAGATTATTACACGGGAATGGGAGAGACCGGGTATTTTTCACCTTCCCCTACTTTTAAGAAAATGTATCCTATAGCTGACACCGTTCGGGATTCTTGGCAGACGGTCCCTAAGGTGGAGGGAGCTATTTCTACCCTGGCTAAACTTACAACTATCCCTATTGAGGACAGTTGTGCTTTCAAAGACCCTATGGACAAAAAAGTTGGAGGGTCTTCTGAAGAAGCTATATATTCATCAAGGGTTTCTATTACAACCAACGGTCTGCATTGTACCGGTCACAACTGCGGCTGCCTTCTGGTTTGATGCCTTAGAGTCTCTTAAGACTGAGACTTCCTTAGAGGAAATTCTGGATAGAATAAAGGCCCTTAAGCTGGCGAATTCTAAGCAGAGGGCCAGACAAAGTAATTTTCGTTCCTTTCGAAACTTCAAGGGAGTCCCCGCTTCCTCTTACGTTAAACAGGAAGAGTATTTTGCTCAAACCAAGCCTGTCTGGAGACCCAACCAGGCTTGGAACAAGGGTAAACAATCCAAGAAGCCCGCTGCTGCTCCCAAGACAACATGAAGGGGCGGCCCCCGATCCAAGACCAGATCTAGTAGGGGGCAGACTTTCTCCAAGACTTTCAGGCTTGGATAAGAGATGTTCAGGATCCCTGGACACTAGAAATTGTGTCTCAAGGGCAGTGTTCCCTCTAAGGCCAGTTTTGTGTGCAGCCCAGCAGTGAAACAGTTAATTAAGTAACCACACCCTGCAATTAGCAAACACTGCACAATGCAGATGGCAAGGTATGGTTCTCTTGTTAATGGTTTCACTGCTGGTCTGCACACAAAACTGTCCTTAGAGGGAACACTGCTCAAGGGTACCAGCTGGAGTTCAAGGGTACCAGCTGGAGTTCAAACATTCCTTCCCAAGGGGAAGGTTCCTGCTTTCACGATTGTCTGTAGACCAGATAAAAAGAGAGGCATTCTTACGTTGTGTAAAAGACCTCCACTATGGGAGTAATTTGTCCCGTTCCAAAACAGGAACAGGGGCAGGGGTTTTACGCAAACCTTTTTGTGGTTCCCAAAAAAGAGGGAACGTTTCAACCCTTTTAGATCTCAAGAGTCTAAACATGTTTCTAAGAGTTCCATCCTTCAAGATGGAGACTATTTGGACAATTCTTCCATTGATCCAGGAGAGTCAATATATGACTACCGTGGACTTAAAGGATGCATATCTTCATATTCCTATCCACAGAGATCATCACCAGTTCCTAAGGTTTGCCTTCCTGGACAAACCTTTTCAGTTTGTGGCTCTTCCATTCGGACTGGCCACAGCACCCAGGATCTTCACGAAGGTTCTTTGCTAGCGGTTCTCAAACCGCGGGGGGCATTACAGTGGCGCCTTATCTGGACGATATTCTGATCCAGGCGTCGTCTTATCAACTGACAAAGTCTCATACCGACATGGTTCTGTCCTTTGTAAGGATTCACAGGTGGAAGGTGAATATAGAAAAAAATTCATTAATTCCACAGACAAGGGTTCCTTTCCTGGGAACTCTAATAGACTCTACATCCATGAAGATCTTCTTGATGGAAGTCAGAAAGTTAAAGATTATGAATACATGCCGAGCCCTTCAGTCCAATCCTCGGCCATCAGTGGCTCAGTGCATGGAGGTAATTGGATTGATGGTGGCGGCAATGGACATCATTCATTTTGCTTGTTTTCATCTCAGACCTCTACAGCTGAGCATGCTGAGTCAGTGGAATGGAGATTATGCAAGAGACTCTCTTCTTTGGTGGTTGTCGCCGGATCATCTGTCCCAAGGGATGTGCTTCCGCAGGCCCTCATGGGTGATAGTGATAACAGACGCCAGTCTACTAGGATGGGGTACAGTCTGGAATTCCCTGAAGGCTAAGGGTGTGTGGACTCGGTCGGAGTCTCTACTTCCAATCAATATTCTGGAATTGAGAGCGATATTCAATGCGCTTCAAGCTTGGCCTCAGTTGGCTGTGGCAAAATTCATCCTATTTCAGTCGAACAAAATCACGGCTGTGGCTTACATCAATCATCAGGGGGGAACAATGAGTTCCTTAGCGATGACAGAAGTATCCAAGATAATTCGGTGGGCGGAGGCTCACTCTTGTTATCTGTCAGCAATCTACATCCCAGGAGTGGATCTTATGGCATCTCGTCAGAATGCCAAGCTTCCGAGATATGGATCCAGGTCAAGGGATCCTCAGGCCGAACTGATAGATGCCTTGGCAGTGCCTTGGTCGTTCAACCTAGCTTATGTGTTTCCACCGTTTGCTCTCCTTCCCTGGGTCAAACAGGAGAGGGCGTCAGTGATTCTCATCACTCCTGCGTGGCCTTGCAGGGCTTGGTATGCCGATCTGGTGGACATGGATTTGAGAAAGGATTGTCAGCAAGTTCCTTAAAGGGACAGATTTCTGCTTTGTCTATTTTGCTACACAAGCGTCTGGCAGATGTTCAATCTTTTTGTCAGGCTCTGACTAGAATCAAGCCTGTGTTTAGACCAATTGCTCCACCTTGGAGTTTGAATTTAGTTCTTAATGTTCTTCAAGGAGTTCCGTTTGAACCCATGCATTCCATTGATATTAAGTTGTTATCTTGGAAAGTTTTATTTTTGGTTGCTATTTCCTCTGCTCGCAGAGTTTCTGAGCTTTCAGCTTTACAATGTGACTCTACTTATCTTATTTTCCATTCTGATAAGGTGGTGTTACGTACCAAGCCTGGTTTTCTTCCTAAGATTGTTTCTAATAAGAATATTAATCAGGAAATTGTTGTTCCTTCCTTGTGTCCCAATCCTTCTTCTAAGAAGGAGCGTCTGTTACATAACTTGGACATGGTCCGTGCCCTGATGTTTTACTTGCAGGCGACTAAAGAATTTCGTCAATCCTCTTCATTATTTGTTGTTTTTTTCTGGGAAATGTAGGGGCCAGAAAGCTACGGCTACCTCTTTCCTTTTAGCTGAAGAGTATCATCCGTTTTGCATACGAGACTGCTGGACAGCAGCCTCCTGAAAGAATTACGGTTCATTCTACTAGGGCTGTGACTTCCTCATTGGCATTTAAAAATGATGCTTCTGTTGAACAGATTTGCAAGGCTGTGACTTGGTCGTCTCTTCACACTTTTTCCAAATTTTCCAAATTTTATAGTTTTACCTCGTCTGAGGCTGTTTTTGGGAGAAAGGTTCTTCAAGCAGTGGTTCCTTCCGTTTAGGTTCCTGTCTTGTCCCTCCCTTCCATCCGTGTCCTATAGCTTTGGTATTGTATCCCATAAGTAAGGATGAAATCCGTGGACTCGTCGTATCTTGTAAAAGAAAAGGAAATTTATGCTTACCTGATAAATTTATTTCTTTTACGATACGATGAGTCCACGGCCCACCCTGTTCTTTTCTAAGACAGGTCTTTATTTTTGTTAAACTTCAGTCACCTCTGCACCTTGGCTTTTCCTTTCTCTTCCTAACTTCAGTCGAATGACTGGAGTGGGAGGGAAGGGAGGAGCTATATATACAGCTCTGCTATGGTGCTCTTGGCCTCCTCCTGCTGACCAGGAGGTGATATCCCATAAGTAAGGATGAAATCCGTGGACTCTTCGTATCGTAAAATAAATAAATGTATCAGGTAAGCATAAATTTCCTTTTTATCATGGTAAACTGACTTTTTTTTTTTTAGTTTTTACTGAACAGCAAAGACTTTTTAAATGGTAGGCAAGCACTTCCAAAAGTTCTTTACTGCCATTAGACTGTGTTTATTTCCTTGGAATTATTCTTGACACAATGTTTGGCGTCTTGCTAAAGCTGAGCCCCAGTCCTGTTGATTAGAAGGTGAGAGGTGTGGTGCTGACAGGGGCACCCACCCTTGTTTTAGTCCTGCCAGGTTGTAGCATTCTTATTTTTTTGTGGGGGGACCTGGAGATGTGTGCTATATTGTGTTCTCTTAAGTTTCTGGGTCCCACATATGTTCATTTACAGAAAGGGGACCACAGTGTTTTTATGTGTTTTTTTATTTGTTTTTTTTTACTCCAGGTCTCCATTCAAACAGGTAGGCAATGGCCTAAATGTTGTTTTTGCTGTGTCCAGAGTTCCTCATTCCATAAGACATAGATTTTGAGCTGATTTGTCTGGCACACACACACACACATATATATATATATATATATATTAGGGCTGGGCGATATGGGCAAAAATGAAAATCGCGATTTTGTACCTAAAAAATAGCAATTGTGATTTAATCGCGATTTTCTTAAAAATTACTAAAACACTCTCACATGAAACATTGGTATTAGTTGTGCTTCCTGTTATGTTCACTTTTAATGTAAACAGTTTTTTAGAGCATTTTTAATGTTTATCTGCTGTTATTTCATTTAAACAAATACATTTTTTTGCCTATAATATCCCTTTAAAATTGTACAGACAGATTCTAAACATCGAGATTAAATTGTTCCAAAAATGAAACATAATGTTTACTTTAGGCAATAATATAGTTTAGTTCTTTCTTTCATATTAAAAAACCTAATTAAGATTGGCAAGAACTTTTGTTAATTTAATTGTAGAAACCTTTAACTCACCTTTTTAAAAAATATAAAGATTGAGAGTTGAACATAACTGTAATGATGAATTATGGTACTCATTGAAAGGGATTGGCAAACAATAATGCTTTCTTTATGCAAGAAGCTCTTACTTGCCAAAACATCCCTGTGTTCATGTACATAAGTCTTTAACTTTATTATTTTTATTTGGCAATATGTATCAAATTAACACTGTAGTTAGATCACTTTTGCATGTGAAATCTTGTCTAACATTTATAGAATTTGTATCAGCTTTTAAAAGCTTTTCAAATTGGTGAATAAAAGGTATGAATCCAAAAACAGAATTTTCTCAGGAATGTGTTACTAACACAAAGTAATTGCCAAGTACTAATTAATAGCTGATATCTCAAAGTGATGAGATGGCTGTAGCTCTTCTTCTATTGGTCAAAATCGTTCTTTAGAAAAAATGAAATGCACAACTAGAATTCTAAAAAGAATAAAAAAATGTTCAAGAAAATGTATTTGAAGTCACAAACTAAGACACAAACGGTATCTTTCTGTCCGGTTCTTATAAGAATGTATTCCAAAACAAGCAAGGATAACTGACATATAATTTATTGTAGGAATAAACATCACAGCAGTCTTTATGTGCATTTGGATGCTTTGGTAGCATCCTAATGTGGAAGAAGGCAACCGATTGTGCTGTTCGGCTACCACACAATAAAAGTAAACATGCCTAAAGTAGAAACAGTCCACGTATATAAACATGAGCATATCTTCGTTCACAAGAAAAAAATCCTGGCCAGGAAAAAGAAAATATAAGTGTACACTTTAAATCATTTGTTTGTTATTCAGCATAAAACATGGTTTCCTTTGCAACATGATATGCAAACCGGCATTTAGAAACAAATTAGGGGAACTGCAATGGAGGCAGTATGTGCCCCGACCTATGCTTGCCTCGATTTGGGGGCATCGGAGACTAATGAGGTCTTTGATACATTTAGCCACATTTTTGAGAACCATGTTCTTGTTTGGATCAGAAATGTGGATGATATTCTTATGCTGTGGGAGGGACCTCAGGATGTCCTAAAATCAAAAATGAAAGAAACATCTTCCTCACTTTTGAAATAAATGAGACTGAACGTTCCTTTCTGAAAGAACACGGCTACAAATAGTATTCTGCCCCCTTGATTAGGGGTATTCCAACTCGACAATTCCTAAGATTGAAAAGGAATTGGTCCTCAAATAAGAAATTTAAGGTACATGCTCAGAGCATGAAGGAAAGATTCAAGGCCAGGGGATATTCCACAAGGTGTGTAACAGAAGCTTTTACAAGAGCCAAAAAAACACCTAGGGACCATTTGTTGTACAATGAAAGGCCAAGTAAGGAACAAAATACGATAAGATATATCACAACCTACAACAATCAATGGCTAGAATTAAAAAGAATTTTGGAAAAAAAATTGGCACTTGCTACAGTTAGATGAAAGGGTGGGAGAAAGAATTTGTGAAAAACCTTTACTTACTGCCCGTAGAGCCCCCACTTTAAGGGACAAATAGGTCACTAGTAAGTTTACTAAAAGTCCTTCTCAGGCAGATTGGCTTAGGAAGGATAAATGGGTGAAAGGCAGTTTCCCATGTGGGCATTATGTGTATTGTCCGTATTGTCCATTCATGGTGAAATGTAAGAAATTCTCTGCTAAATAGCAAAATAACTTTTGATATAAAATATGTATTTAATTGTCAATCTGAGCAAGTTATTTATATTTTGTTTTGTTCTTGTCAAAAATTTTACGTAGGAAAAACTAAATGTCTTTTGAAAGACAGAATTCAAGAACATAGGGATGATATATCCTATGGGAAAGATACTAATGTGGCCAGACACTTTGTATCACATCACAATGGAGAAACCAATTCCCTTAAATGTATTGCCATAGACAAAGGTGATACCTCCAAAAGAGGGAGGGATGTTGAGAAGATACGCCTACAAAAGGAGACTAAATGGATTTACATTTTGAAAACTAGGGTACCCCTAGGCCTTATTGAAAAGTTAGAATTTGCTAGTTTTCTGTAAATATCTATTTATGTGTTAAATATTTAATTGTTGTAGGTGACAATTCAATATCAGAATGCACTTTCCAGATTTTGTATAGGAAATATGATGTAAGTAATGAATTGTTTCTTTGAAAGTGTGCACAAACAAAATATTTTGCATAGTAGAAATTAAAGTATGTAATATTATTGCTGTGGGCGAGACTATTAGAAGTACTTCCTAAAATTTGTACGTGATCTAAATGATCTAGGTACATAAAATAAACTAACATAAAAGGTGTGTACAAACATAAAAATGTGCACAAACGTAAAAATGAAAATGTTTTTTGCACAAAAGAAATTACTTAAAGGGACAGTAAACACCTGAAATTTTGTTTTTTAAAAAGATAGATAATCCCTTTATTACGCATTCCCCAGTTTTGCATAACCAACACAGTTATAATAATATACTTTTTACCTCTGTGATTACCTTGTATCTAAGCCTCTGCAAACTGCCCCCTTATTTCATTTCTTTTGACAGACTTGCGTTTTTAGCCAATCAATGGTGACTCCTAGGAGCTTCACGTGCCTGAGCTCAATGTTATCTATGTGAAACACATGAACTAACGCTCTCTAGTGGTGAAAAACTGTCAAACTGCTTTCAGATTAGAGGTGGCCTTCAAGTTCTAAGAAATTAGCATATGAACCTCCTAGGTTCAACTTTCAACTAAGAATACAAAGAGAACAAAGCAAAATTGGTAAAAAAAAGTCAGTTGGAAAGTTGTTTAAAATTACATGCCATATTCAAATCATGAAAGTTTTTTTTTTTTACTTGACTGTCCCTTTAAGTATGAAATAATCTGTTGAGATGTATGTGAAATAAATATGGTTGTGGCCATCCTCCACCTACTTACTTGTAGATGGTTTTAAGGGTATTGTTGATGTATTACTTTAAGAGAATGAAGGTGGTGGACCTAAGGGTTTAAAAATCAGACTGATCAGTGTTTTCATTAGCCCTGACAAAGCCTCCAGAAGCACACAGTGAGGGGGTGAAACATATATGTTGTTGTGCTATCTAGTGCCCAGGGAGGTTCTGCCCACTTTGACAACTTTACAGTGACTGCCTATGCGTGCATATGATGCATATGAACTGTTTAGATACAGCGTTAATCCTTTGACATGTGTTACCTGAACCGGCTTGAGTACTTGTAACAGCCTTTGCCTGGAGTGACATCACACTGGGAGGAGTGTCAGGACATACTGAAGGTGAACTGCGAGTGTGGAGCGGCAGGGAGAGAGTCTGCGGTCTCACAATTGCTTGGATCCCTTGATGCCACTACCCATTCCTTAAAGTCTTACAGTAAGGTGACTGGGGATGTGTGAGGTCATATGTGGAAAAGGAAGTAAGTTAAGAGTTCCCTCTCCTTTCTGCCCTGCTGTGTCAGCTGGGACCTTGAGTGTGGTGTTTACCGCGGTACATTTCTAAATGCTGGTTTACATATCATGTTCCAAAGGAAACCATGTTTTATGCTGAATAACAAACAAATAATTTAAAGTGTACACTTATATTTTCTTTTTCCTGGCCAGGATTTTTTTCTTGTGTATGACGATATGCTCATGTTTATGTATGTGGACTGTTTCTTCTTTAGGCATGTTTACTTTTATTGTGTTGTAGCCCTGTAAAAATATGAAGACCAGCCCTATTTTCTGTTGAGTTAGTAAAATGCACACGCCCCATTTTTCTCAAAAGGGATTACTGGGATACCCCTCCCCCCAATATTTTTTTCAGACTTAAATTATATTAATTTTTTATTAAATAAAAGTGTCAGATTGTTGTTATATAGACACCCTAAAACCCAATTGCATCCTCTAATCTCCCCTATGAATTGTTGCTTTCCAGCCCTAGCTGCTGCAGCCCATCTGGAAATCTCCTGGTAGGCCAATCCGGCCTTGTTGTTGGGGGTAGATTTTAAAAAAAGCCCCATTCCTGTTATACAAAAGTTTCCTGGTACCTAGCGATGGAGGAGATTATCTTTACCCTGGTTCTCACCTGCATGTTTGAGGGGCATGTAACCCTTTTATGAAAGGATGTGATTTGCATAATAACAATTAAGGAATTTCATTACCCCTTCATAAAAAAAAACTTGTGTCCATGAGGACAAGGAATGATTATTCCTTTTTGGTGATTCTCTGCAATTTGGGGGGAGGGGGTGTACCCCAGATTTCATAGAGGGGTTTCTCATTATTCAAATGGTGGTTATTTGTTACTTTAAGTGGTACAAGTTGGAAGATAGGGGCTTTGCTAGAGCCTCCTGCTCTTCACCAACATCTTCATGATGAGTCATACTTCAGATCATAGGCATTTGTAATACAATCACCTGCATCATTCACTCAAAAAATAAGCAGCCACTTCTCTTATAAAAGAGAAGTCACACATTCTACTATGTTCTTAACATACCCTCTAACTTTATCCTGCAAACTGAGGATATTTCAGTCATTTTATGGATGGCTCCAGGGTACATGATTCTGTATATGCACATAAATAAAAGCTTAAAGGGACATTGTAGTGGAAAAGTTACATGCTCTAATTCATTTGCACATGTAATATTAGCACTGTTGACCCTGCAGGTCTATGTATTTTACCTCTGCAAAGGGGTAAACACATAAAATCCCACTCTGGGCCTGCAGAGAACGGCATGTGTTGAGAAGACTCAGTGAGACAATAAGTAGCAGCAGATGCATAACTCAATTGAGCAATTGCTGCTGCTGAATGGGTCACTGGAAGTGTACATGGGACCTGCAGTTCCTGAGTGGTACTTTAGATAACTAAATGTTTAAACCCTTTGTGGTATATTTAAAAATAGACAACAGAAAAAAGTTAAAGGGCCATAATACCCAAATTTTTAAAGTAAAACACTTGAAAGTGATGCAGCATAGCTGTAAAAAGCTGACTAGAAAATATCACCTGAACATCTCTATGTAAAAAAGAAAGATATTTTTCCTCACAAGTTTGTCAGTAGCCACATCCCATTGTAAAGGACTTCTAAGCAGCAAATCAGTATGTCTGTCCCGGGACAGCGGAAGGGGCGAGCTTACACGCACTCTCATCTTATTTCCCTATTCAGTTTAAAGGAAGTTTACCATGAAATCTCATGAGAGTTAAGTGAAATCTCATGAGATCACAGTAAAAGAGTTCATGACCTCAGCAATGTTGATGCTGATTGGCTGCTGTTCATTTCTTCATTTTTTTACCTGCAGCTGGGCTGCAGCTGAGTATACCTTTTTACACAGAACTTACTCTGCTGAGCTGAGGAGATTTTGAGGTAAAATATCTTCCTTTTTTACATAGAGATGTTCAGGTGATATTTTCCTGTCAGCTTTTTACAGTTATACTGCATCACTTTCAAGTGATTTATCATACAAGTATTATGTCCCTTTAAGTTACAAGTGATCTCCAGGAAATTTTAAAAGGATAAATCCTTTTGTTTCTATAAGCAGCAGTGCTGTGGCACCTTATCAGACATTCCCTCCTTACACTGAGCTATTAGCTTTGTATGATTCTGTATCCTACAGGGCAGACATAGAATCTAACACAAGAACACATTTTACAAAGCCAATCACTTATTCTAACAAATTAGAATGTAAATCCAAGATTTTACTTTAACAATCTGGTTTACAAAATAGAAAATAAGACACAAATATCAGAAAGGCCACTAACACTCTTCAAAGTATCAGTGATTAATTCATAAAATCATTACTATTATTTATATAATTTATAATGTGTTCATAGTATTATTTATATAATTCATAATGTGTTTATAGTAAATGTAATAATGATATGCCAGCTGAGCACTGCCACTGAGCAGCTGTTTGACTTGAGTCTACCCCTCTCAGTGTCTGCTCAAAAAGTAGTGCAGCTGCTCCGCTCCCTTACCTGCTCTGCTGCTCCCCACACTCTGCAGCTTCCAGCCCAGCTCACCGGGATTTTTCCTGAGTTATCCAAGTCACATGATTATTTGATTATTTTTTTCTAAAAGAGTGCTGAATTCCCTAACTGTGGATGTAGAACAGCTCATATACCTCCTCTCTTTCTATTTCTGTTTTTGATAGTCTTTTTTGAGGATCTACACCATTACCCTTGAGGGGTGGTTTTTAGAGCTTTTGCTCTTTAGTTATTATAATGTAATTTTGACTCTCACAATTTTTTCTTATTGCTCTATATATATATATATATATATATATATATATATATATATATATATATATATATATATATATATATATATTATAGGTATCCCTTAATTTACGCCGGGGTTAGGTTCCAGAAGGAATGATTGTAAATAGAAACCGTTGTAAATTGAAACCCAGTTTATAATGTAAGTCAATGGGAAGTGAGGGAGTTAGGTTCCAGGCCCCTCTCAAATTTCACATAAGTAACACCTAATACATTATTTTTAAAGCTTTGAAATGAAGACTTTAAATGCTAAACTGCATTATAAACAGTATCAAATAATCACACAACACAGAATATATCAACAAACTAAGTTTAATAAACAAAAACATTTTTTTTACTTGCATTTTTCTGCAAACAGTTCTCTGCATTGTTAGCATGTTAGATATCTGCAGCTATTCTATGCATTTCAGTCTGGGCTGATTTATAGGCACCCTGACCTTCAAGCAGCTGGGCAGGAAGATAAAAGGAAAGTGGCTGCTAGATCTTGTTCCTTTGAAAGCTGCTCGATAGCTCAGGTCTGGTTACACTAATTCATTTCAACCTGCTTGGCTTGCATATCTTTTCTGCAACATAAGCTGACAGCTCCACCTACTGGCCTGCCCTTATTTTAATCAATGGACTGTTCTCAGTTCTTTTCAATAGCAGTCACATGACTGAAAAAGGGCGTTATTCTGAAATGGCGCAAATTGAACTGGCGCAAAACGAGGGCCACCTGTGTGTGTGTATGTTTATATATATATATATATATATATATAATGTGTATGTGACTTATGTGAAGTAAGTAGGGCCATGTTCTGGCTGTTTTGAGGTGTTGGGGTAATACATAATGAGGGGTTAGGGATATGTGTAATGATAGGCTGATTGGCCGTCAGAACCAATAAAAGAAATAGCCAAGTCAAAATTAAACTTTCATGATTCAGATAGAGCAGACAATTTAAATAAACTTTCTAATTTACTCCTATTATTATTTTTCTTCTTCGTTCTCTTGGAATCTTTATTTGAAAAAGCAGGAATGTAAGCATAGGAGCAGGCCCATTTTTGGTTCAGCTCCTGGGTAGCACTTTCTGATTGGTGTCTGAAATGTAGCCACCAATCAGCCAATCAGCAAGCAGGTACTGAACCAAAAATGGACAGGCTCTTAAGCTTACATTCAAATAAAAATACCAAGAGAACGAAGAAAAATTGATAATAGGAGTAAATTAGAAAGTTGATTAAAATTGCTTGCTGTTTGGGAGGGATCAGGGGGTGTGATGTATCAGGTGGGAGGCTGATCTCTATGCTAAAGCTAAAAATTAACCCTGCAAGCTCCCTACAAGCTACCTAATTATCTCCTTCACTGCTGGGCATAATTCATGTGTGGTGCGCAGCAGCATTTAGCGGCCTTATAATTACCAAAAAGCAACGCCAAATCATATGTCTGCTAATTCTGAACAAAGGGGATCTCAGAGAAGCATTTACAACAATTTGTGCCATAATTGCACAAGCTGTTTATAAATAATTTCAGTGATAAACCTAAAATTGTGAAAAATGTAAAGTTTTTTTTTTTATTTGCTCGTATTTGGCAGGGCAATGGTGGCATGAAATATACCAAAATGGGCCTAGATCAATACTTGGGGTTGTCTACTACACTACACTAAAGCTAAAATTAACCCTACAAGCTCCCTAACCCCTTCACTGCTGGGCATAATACATGTGGGGTGCACAGCGACATTTAGCTGCCTTTTAATTACCAAAAAGCAACCCCAAAGCCATATAAGTCTGCTATTTCTGAACAAAGGGGATCCCAGAGAAGCATTTACAACCATTTGTGGCATAATTGCACAAGCTGTTTGTAAATAATTTCAGTGAGAAACCTAAAGTTTGTGACAAAAAAATTGTTCACTTTTTCACAAAATTTATTTGATTGCATTTGGCGGTGAAATGGTGGCATAAACTATACCAAAATGGGCCTAGATCAATACTTTGGGATGTCTTCTAAAAAAAATATATACATGTCAAGGGATATTCAGAGATTCCTGACAGATATCAGTGTTCCAATGTAACTAGCGCTAATTGGGGAAAAAGTGGTTTGCAAATAGCAAAGTGCTACTTGTATTTATTGCCCTATAACTTGCAAAAAAGCAAAAGTTTATTAAACTTTGATATTGAGATACAGTTTATGTTTATATATTAATTTTCATTGTGTAGAATACCTATATGGGGGCTGTAACAGTGTTTCAGTAAAAATCCTAACCAACAAAGGAAATGTACGCTTGCTAGTACAATTTGGGTATTTAAAGCGACATGAAAGCCAAAAAAATGTTTTTTTCTGATTCAATCAGAGCATACAATTTTAAAAAGTTTCCAGTTTAGCTCCATTATCAAATTTTCTTGGTTCTTATGATAGTCTTTGTTGAAGAAATACCTAAGTAGTTAGCTTGAACATGTCTGGAGCACTACATGGCAGGATAAAGTGCTGCTATCTAGTGCTCTTACAGCTGTATAACATTCTTGAAAAACTGCTGCCATATAGTGCTGCTGACGTGCACGCTCCTGAGCTTACTTTCCTACTTTTTAACAAGGGATATCAAGAGAATGAAGAAAATGTGATAATAGAAGTAAAAGGGAAAGCTATTTAAAATAACATTCTTTACCTGAATCACACATGAAAAAATGAGTTTCATGCCCCCTTTAAATGTGTTTTTTATAGATTAGTTTTACTATAATCTTACTGTTTGTATTCAACAGTTATCAAGTAAGACACAAAGTGGGTGTCAGTGGAGATGGGTTAAGTGTGTTTTTAAAATGTTTTGCCTTTTGTAAATTGGCCATAGCTGCACATTTATTGCATATAACATATATACATTTTGAAATAAGTCAGGTTTTGCCAAGTACCCTTTATTGTGCAATATCTTCATTTTCCCTATGTGCGTTTATTTTTTTATTGAAGATTTGGCTAATGTTATAAACAAAGTGATCATATAACCTCATAATGTTATGTTACAGGTAAGACATAATATTATCAAGAAGTCTGTCAGTAAGGTGCAAAATCAAAATAATAAAAAAATGTCCTTAGTGAGGAGCCTTGTGATTTAAAGGAAATGACAAATGTAATACCATCAAATAGGGATAAGAAAGGAAAGGAATAAACAACGTAACCACAAATAACCTCCAACAAGGCACTCACTTCTAGACACAATTTAGAATATGGTGATAACATTATTTATTTATTTATATATATTCTGTATATATCTCGCACACACTCAGGTTTGTGACTTCCAATAATGAGGTATAACCTCCATAAGTTTTAGGTTTGCTGTGGAAAGGTATAGGTTTATTAAGAACTATATAAGGCTCAAATGGTATTATATACTCTAAGCAAATATTGATCTGTTTCAAAACTTTTCTGCAAAAAGGTTGCAGTACTACCCAATGCAACCATATATAAATGAGTACCTTGATCTCCACATACTTGCCAACATCTCCAGCAGAATGATATATATTTTTAACTTGGCTTGGGTTGAGAGACCTCCTTACAGGGAGACGTAAGTCCTAATTTGACTTTGATTATTCAGACAGAGCATGTTTTAAGAGACTTTTCAATTTACTTTCATTATCATACTGTTCAGTCTTTTTTATACAAACTTCGAGGCACCTGCTCCTACTGAGCATATTCAAGAGTTCACAGTGTATACTTATGAGTCTGTGATAGGCTGATGGCTGTCACATGATATAGGGGTCAGCAAATTAAAGGGAATTTTTAAATTTGTGAGAATAAAAACAATCTACTGTTTATTTATAATTCAGAGTAAATGCCATTACATTGTCTTTTATTATGTACTTGTAGGTTATGTAATTCTACTGCATTAAAAAGTCCTTTAACAGCAATGTTTAATTCGTTTTTTTATATGCTGGCCGCTATGGAGGATGTAGCTATACACTCAGATCTTATAACAACCTTGGTTACAGGTTATGGAAACATCACAGTTTCATGATTTAACATATGATGGGTGAGGAGAATTTTTCAGGTTAATGAGCATTTTTTTAGGGCAAAGGAGCTCTGCCTTAGATTTATGAATTGAAAGTGCATCATTAATGGTAGTACCATTTATGGCAATGACATGGGTAGTAACCAGTAGCAGAGGGTTATCTATAAACAAAGTGAGCAGTGAAGGAATTGGACTATTAAAAATTGCAGTGCTATACAATTAAATGATAATAATAATTGTAGCTAAAGCAGTTTCTTTCTTCATGAGCCCCTTCCAGGTATTCATAACTATTTCAATCATTTCCCATGGCCAGTGTATTATTTGGAGCCAGTTGTGTGGAGTTTACAGGATGATGATGTTTCAATCTTTCTCGTTCTTTATTATTATAGTTCTTACTCCAATCCACAATTATTTGAAATATGATCTGTTGTCCTAGTGGATATATATTGTATATAAGGAGAGGAAATGTTTATTATGGAAAGGTGAGCTCACAAAAGACCGAACAAATTGGATAAAATAGAATATGAAAAATGATTTGCAAAGGACAGAAATACTAGCTTTAAAATCTTTACAAATATATGTATGAACTTTTGGGAGCCATCCATAATATTTAGGTGACAGATATAGAGATGTGAGAGATGATGATCTATTACTTGCAGAATATTCCTGCTTAGCAGGAGGAAGAAAAACACTCCTATCATTCAAGAGCTTTGCTCCTCCCTACCCAGTATTCCCTCCCAGAAGCATCAGTTATAATTTTGCATCTGTAAGGTGAAGATTAAATATATGCAGTGGACAAAAAGATTCATAACGGTTCTGTAACTGATCTGAAACCCATTATCTCCAGAGGTGTCTGTTAGGACAAAGGGTTGACAGGAGTTCTTGGAAAATGTAGATTTATCTGTTAATTTCCCAGCCTACAGTGTGCTGCTCCTTTTAATGTCCTTTTCACGCTTGACGGGGCAGGTTCAGGGGTTTGGAGCTCAGAAGTAGAGGCGTCAGGCTTAAGTCCATCTTGGGTATTAAAAAGGGCCAGTGAGATAGGTTTCTTAGAAGAACTATACCTTTTAGACATGGCTACAAAGACAGACAAGGCAAGTTCATTGTACTGGAACCTATAGCGTTGAATACTGGACACAGGATTGTAGCCTTGGTGGAAGCCACAGGACTGGAGCCGAAGTCTGGAGGAGTGCCCACTCTAGGGCAGAGGACTGGAGACACAGGTACTGCTCTGACAGGTTGGTAATACTGGATACACAGGCACTGATGTGACATGCTGGTGACACTGTATACACAAGCATAAAAATAGCAAGAAACAGCGACGTTTCGGGGACAGACCCCTTAGTCATGCATAGTTTAAAACAGACTGTTGAGCTGCCTTTTAAACTCTCATAATTTGCGCTATTCTGTTAATTTCTTATGAAATAGCTCTAGTGGATGCTTTACATATTCTCTTATGGCAACTAATACAACCAACAAAAAGGCAGCTCAACAGTCTGTTTTAACCTATGCATGATTAAGGGGTCGGTCCCCTAAAAGTCGCTGTTGCTATTTTTATGCTTGAATAAAGAGAATTAAAATGTTGGTTCTGTGGACACTTTGTTGATACTGTATCTTATTGGGGAGTAGGCAGTCTCCCTTTGTCTTCACGTGCACCGATACATTGTTTAAGTGCTGTACCTATTGAACTGTGTGACACTGTATACACAGGTACTGCTGTGACAGGTTGGTGAAACTGGATACACAGGTACTGCTGTGACAGGATGGTAAGAGGAGAATAGTCTGAAGACAAGCGAGGGTCAAAATACACCAAACACAGGGGAAGTCCAGGAGAATGGTCTGTAGACTATCAGAGTTCAGAAGCCAACAGATTCACCAAAACAGGAAGGCAGAACTGAGGCACAAATAATGGGATAAAACACAATATCAGGCAGGGAGTGGTCTGAGAAGCAACCTCTTATAGTAGTGCTGATTAGGTAACTGCCTGCAGATGGCAGGCAGGTGCAGCTAAAGAGCACAGCAAGTGCAGGAAGCAGGTAAGAAAGAAAATCAGCCCAAAACAGAGCCCTCTGGTGGCTCAAGGTTCAATCCCGGGCATGGGCGGGGTGGTTCCTGGAATGTACTGACACGTCGTCTGATGGACCATCTTGCTCTGATGACGACTATCTACGGCTATTGTGGTAATGGATGTTGTCTCAGGTAAGTATTAACTAAGACTGCTTTCTCCAAGACTGCTTTTGTATTTCTTGGTATCTTGTGACCCAGATTATGTAAAGACTCTGCTCTTTTGTGTGGTACACTTATAAGGGTATAGAGTTGCATTATTTTATTCCAATCTGTTGATAGTTCCAAAGAAGGAAGGGACCTTTTGTCCAATTGTGGATCTGAAAACCCTGAAAAAAGTTAAGGGTTCCATCTTTCAAAATGGAGACTAACCAAACTATTTTTCCCATACAGGTATTTCATGTATATTCATCCAAACCATGTTCAGTTTCTCTTTCTTATCCTGTTATTGTCAGTTTTTTAGCCCTTCCATTTGGGAGCTTCTGAGAGCACAGGGAGCTTGGTCACCTCAAAAGGCAAAGTTTCAAATCAATATTCTAGAACTCCCAACAATCTTCCAATCTGGATACCTGGTCCAGCCTTCCTTAGACATCTCAGATTCAGTTTCAATCTGATAATGTTTTTTGGTAAACAAGTTTGAGATGAAGTCTCTGCTTTGAAAGCCACCCTTGCTTATCTTTTCATCGAGAAAAGTAATTTCTGAGAACCAGTTGCTCCTAGTTTTGCCAAAAGTAGTGTGTATGGACACAGGTGATTGTTGTGCCTTTACTTTATCCAGATGTTAAATTGGATAAGGAAATACTTATTCATGATTTAGATGTGGTGAGGTTACTGAAATTCCATTTGGAGATGTATCTATCTCTTCTGCACTTTTTTGAGCATTTTTCTGGGTTGGAAGGTTACTGCCATTATTCTTGGCATTTTGGCTCAAGGCCTTAAAGGGACAGTATACACCCATTTTCATATAATTGCATGTAATAGACACTACTATAAAGAATAAGATGCACAGATACTGATATAAAAATTCAGTATAAAACTGTAACTTATTTAGAAGCGCTCAGTTTAGCTCTGCTGATAAGGTAGCTAGAAAGCCACTGCAAGTGGATAATAAGACACTCCCCCTCCCCCTTCTTTTGCATATGAAAAGACCCTTTATACAAACAGGAGCAAGCTGGAGTTTGTATCTGTTGGTATTTTCCTAAAACATTGGGGCTTGGTTAGGAGTCTGAAAATCAGAGCAATGTTATTTAAAAATAAGCAAAACCTATACATTTTTTTAAAAACAACAACTTTATGGGTTATATAAATAGATCATCTACAAAACATTTATTCAAAGAAAAAATGAGTGTATAATGTCTCTTTAATAAGAGAGGCTGATCTGGTGGCAGATAAGTCACCCACTGTGCAGATTACAGTGCTTTCAACTAGGTTAGTAGCTACTGTTTGTGCCTTTTCTAGTGTGGTTTCCATTGGCCACTTGGTCCTCTGTTCACACCTTTACTAATCATTTTGGTGTTGTTGCCTCTTTCAATAATGGTGAGAGTCCACAAGAACCCACCCATTTATATTTCCTGCAGCAGGTTTCTGAGCTGCATATAGACTACCCTATTTGTCATTTTTCTTCCCTTTCTATTTTCTTCTCTGCTTTGGATAATTGAGACTTGTGGGAGGGAATACTGGGTAAAGAGGGGCAAAGCTCTGGAATGTTAGGGGTGTTTTGCCTTTACCTTAAAGAGACTATCTTCTTGATGTAATGCATACACCCAAAATGTTCTAATTGTTCAAACCTTGTTCTCCCCTTGTATGATATCAAAGTACTGACATAAAGCCAAAACCAAAAAAAAAAAAATACATCCAACTAGTTGTAGACCAACAAACAAAAGCTACTAGCACAGATTATACAAGATCATGTTTAAAGGGTAATTATAATCACAAAATGACATGCTCTAATCCGTTAGAGCATGTCATTTTTAGACTATTGTCCCTGCAGCACTTTGTGTTTAACCACTGCAATGGGGTAAACACACAGTAAAAAATACAGTTTAGGACTCACAGTGCACTACTGATCCTGAGTAGAACCCGCTGCTGATGACTAGATGTGCAACTAGCACTGCTGGTTAAATCAGTGGCGTTTTCTACTCCGGACCAGCAATGTACAGTGAATCCTGAGCAGTATTTCTACTTTGTTTTTAACCCCATTGCAGTACTGCAAGGTTTATAGTTTTAAAATTGCATGCATGTAAAAAAATTTCTATAATGTCCCTTTAAGACTCCTTACCAGAAAACAAGAAATCATTGTGGTTTTACCAGTCATTGATCATGTCAAACTAATCTAGTTAGTTTATGTAAAAGAATGTGTAGGGACTTAGATACAGGTAATTTAATGATTTATTTAAATTTAGCATTTTTTAATACAGTACCAAAATGTTGATTGTTTTTACAAACTTTAGGAGCTGGGAATTGATGAAAATATTAGCACATGGCTATTCGTCTGGTTGGATAGGAACATACAATTGTATTAAATATATCACACACAAACTGGACTAAAGTTGGGATTTCTCAGTCATACAATTTTAGGAGGCAGAGAATAGTTTCTTAATTTTTTTTATATAGGGATGTATGTAGAAGAATACAACTGTCTAGAATGTACTTAAAGTGAAGGTCTATTTTGATGAATTAGTGCCCGGTTTTTAATAATGCTAATAAAAACAAGGGTACTTTAATTCATCAAAATTGACATTTCACTTATTTTCTTCAAAAACTTACCTTTTAATCCTGGCAGCCGCTCCAGCGATTCCCCCGGCCGTCAGAAGCCTCTGCAGACGTCAGAAATTACGAACCCGGCTTCCTCCAATCACGGCTTCCCCCCGGGGGAATCTTGGCCTGATACAACGCCATGATTGGAGGAAGCCGGATTCGTCATTCTGGACCCGAGAAGACGACTTGCGACCGGCGGAGGAAGTGCTGAAACGGCTGCCAGGATAAAAAGGTAAGTAGAAGTGAAATGTTAATTTTGATGAATTAAAGTGCCCTTGTTTTTAATAGGATTATTCAAAACCGGGCACTAATTCACCAAAATTGACCTTCACTTTAAGAGTAACTATTCAAATTAGTAAAAAGCTTTTGATGGAAACAGGCCGTTTCATTTATAACCACAGGCTAACAAATTTCATCCTTTTTTTCTCTAAAAAGTAGGTGCTTTGATTATCTTATAAAAATATATTCAGGTATCATGCAGGACAAAAACTATTGAAAATAAGGCAACAACATTAATAAAGCGAATATAGGATTAGAGTGTGTAGGAGATGCTAGCCAGAATAAGTCTCTCTGTGTGTCTCTCTCTCTCTCTCTCTCTCTCTCTCTCTCTCTCTCTCTCTCTGTGTCTCCCTCTCTCTCTCTCTATTTATTTTTAAAAAAGGCATCTAATATGTGATATTATTGTCATATAAGTTTATTCAGAAACCATATTAGGAGTTGTTAGGATCACCTGTCAGAGTAAGAAGGAACAAAAGGACACCTTGAGAGTGGAGGAAAGGAGGTTTCAGCTTTAGTGATGCATATTTCCATGTGGGAGGATTGTATTTTTTTTATTTTTTTTTACAGTCAAACTGTCTTGGAACTTGCTACCTGGGAAGGTACAGAGTAACTTTAATAAAGTCTTCAGTTATTTGTAAAAATAAATAAAAATAAAGTAGATCTATGGTTATTGCAGTTAGTCTAAAAAGAGTAGACATAGGATTATACTTTTCTCTGTTCACTAGACAAGTATTTTAATGCCGGTGATCACAGGGTATTTATAGTTTATAAATGTACCTGTATCTGCTTTGTAGGAGAAGGATAGGTGTTAAGAGGAACTGTAAGGCCAATGAATTGTGAGATGAGAGTAAGATTCATAGAAGGGTGAAGAGGAGTGAGGATTAGAGTAATAAATTGTAGACAGGAGAAGAAATGAAAATGCACCCCCCCCCCCCCATAATAATGAACATCTAGTTCAGTATCACATTTTGTCTAGCTAGAGCAGAGTGAAAATGAAGGGTGAAAAATGCAGAATGACAGTGACATAGATACTTTCATCTGACACAGTTGAAAGGATCAGGAGTGTGCTGGATATTTCAGACTGAAGAATGAGGAGCTGCTACTTGTGGAAGCATGTCTGAGTAATTCTAGGCAACTGAAGAAAAGGAAGATCTTTGATGTGGTGCGTTGTCTAGGGCATTTGGACTGTGGATTCTGTTCAGTACTGCTACCAGGAATTCAGTCTCCAGTTAAAGAAAAGGTGGTGAGGGAGCCAAAAGAAAGCAGAAAGTGATGGGACATACATTTTTGATGGCTTAACTGATGCAACTCATGCCTGCTGTTGATGTGCATACCAAGAATCCTAGACACAGAGAAAGATTCCATCCTGCAGCAATATGGTAAGTAGATAGATATACTCATGATCTAAACACTGATTTGTTTGTTTCCCAGTTTCCACTGGGGGAAAGAATCATACAAAAACACAAGCTTGTTATTTTAATGTTTTCTTGCCCCTACAAGAGCCCTAGTCAATAGTGGTACAACAAAAATGTGCAGTAGCAGCTGTTCTACTTACTCATAACGCTGATCTATTGAATGAATAAACTGATATTTTTTTCTTTGTGGCTCACCAAACATTTTCTTTCACAATCCTATCTAGTCTCACGGTCTTACTACCCTGGGTGTATATTTACATAAATTTAGGCAACCATTTTTATGTCTTCCTTTAACAGTAATATCCATTATGTTAAGACTTTTATATCCATTGTGTTAAGACATTTATTGCAGCTCGAAAGAAGTAAGACATACATTCAGAAGCTTTGAAATGACTTCAATGGACCATCTATGTGTTATTTTTGCCCTGTCCATAGTAGAAATGTTTTTTGGGTTGAAATGTTTAAATACTTGTAAGTATGTGGTCTACCCCAATATTTTTGTTTGGAGAAGGGAGCCACTACTCCTAGTATTCAATTCCTGGCCACTAGGCGGAGGCAAAGATTCCTAAAACTCCAAGAGCATTTAATCCCTCCCGCCTTTCTGGTATGCCTGTTTTCTTTAACTAAGGGAGGAAAGTGAAGAATTGATATGCTCCAGATTCTTCTTTGAGAGGGGTCCTCGGATCGATTTGAGGCCCTTTTTACAGAGCTGCTGAGCGACAGAGTGAAGATTAGAATGTTGGGCAGTGACCAAATTACTCAGAGTGAGGAGTTAGTCACAAGCCTGCCACAGGTGTCATGGGGACCGATCCCATAGCCTCCTCCTCTTAGCTTGTCGCTATACTCCTTATATAGAGACTCAGTGACATACACAGCACTGGATGGGCTCTCTACTGGATGCAAGCATGGTAGAGTCGGTGCATTTTGGGTAAGTTAAAACCACACATTGCACTCAAATATACCACAGGCTATTAGAAGGTATATTAGTAATGTTACATCATATCCATGTCACAGTCTAGCTAAAGTGTAGGGAGATTTTGCAGGCTATAGAGATTCTTTTATCAATATTATATTTAATATGTATAAAAACTCTTTTTTTTGTCTTTAATGATGGAGCATGCTGGAACTGTCCCCAGTAAATATAGATCATTTATAGGGTAGATCCACTGACCACTTACAGTATTTATTCAATTTAAGTGCATGTTTTGCAAGCTTACACCTATTGCTCCTCCAGCTCAGCTTTGCAATTCTTGTACAGAGCACCTTAGGCATTCTAACCAGTCTGATGCTGCTCTTCCTCTATAGGACCTGCCCTCCCTCTGTTTGTTGAGCGCACAAAATCTTTAAATCCTGGAACAATATTTAAAGGACACCCCTATTTAGAACAACTAGTGAGATGTTGGTGGCTATGCCTCCTTCCAGTAGGCAATAAAGGATTTTGTCTGACAACCAACCTACCATTTATCATTCAAATCTGAATCTCAAAGGATCAGATCGGCTAAACATCTTGTCATTGAATCACACACCTCAGATGTGTCTCCTGGAGGTGAATTAATTTCAGATGATCAGGAGACAGTCACTTATCAAGACACAACATCCTCTTATGTTCAAACTTGAACATATTCATACTCTGCTTAAAGAATTTGTATGCGCTTTAGGTGTACAAGACCCTAAACCAAAGGAGGAAAGGTCTGTCAAGCAACTGGACTTGATTTTAAAACCTACTGCTAAGACTCCAGAATTTCTGGTCCCTCAAGCTATTTCAGACATAATTACTAAGCAATGGTCCAGGCCAGGTATTACTTTTAATCCAGCTTCAAAGTTTAAGAAGATGCTTCCTTTACCGCTTCTTGTGTAGAGCTTTGGAAAACTATACTGAAGGTAGATGGGGTTATCTCCACATTAGCTAAGCGCACTAATATTCCTTTAGACGATAGTACTACTTTAAAAGAACTTGTGTTCCGGAAACTAGAGTCTTTTCACAGAAAGGCATTTTAACAAGTGGATTTACTGTTAAGACCAGCTATCAGCATCCCTTGTGTTGCAGTAGCATCTACTCTGTGGTGTGACAACCTATCTGATGACTTATGAGATGACACTGTGGATGAAGATTTTCAACATCATTTCGAAATTTTTATGGTCTGCTAATGTCTTCATTTGTGATGCAATTGTTGACATAATCAAGATTAATGCTAGAAATATGGCATTAGCTGTTCTGACCAAAAGGGCTCTGTTGCTGAAATCATAGTAATCTGATATGGTTTTCAAAAGTGGGCTTCTATTTCTTTTCAAGGGAAGATTTTGTTTGTGCCTGGTTTAGACACAATCATTTCTACTGTGACTGGTGGTAAAGGAGCTTTCCTCGCTTAAGACGAGCAGTCTAAGGGAAAAATTAGTAATTAGTAGTAATTGTCATTCCTTTTGTCAATCTAGGAACCAAAAAGTCCTCCTTTTCTTTACAGAAGTGGGAATTTTCCAGATCCTATTGAAGTCAAATCCCAAATGGAACAAGGCTAAACAGTCAAAAAAGCCTTCTTACTCTCTTTAAATCTTCATGAAGGTGGGGCCCCTGATCCAGATTCTTTTCAGGTAGGGGACAAATGATGCCTTTTTCAGGAGGCCTTGTCTCAGTATGTTCCTTGTATTCTAAACATAGATTCCTGGGGTACAGAATAGGCTTCAAATCAAGACATCACCAAGTTAAGTTTCAGTCGCATTCAAAGAACCCTGCAAAGGGAAGTGCCTTCCTTCAATCTGTATCAGGCCTGGAACTTATAGGAGTGATATTTCCAGTGCCTGTGCTGGAACAAGACCAAGGGTTTCTATTCCAACTATTTATTCTCAAGAAAGAGAAAACTTGCAGGCATATTCTAAATTAACAATCTCTAAATACTTTTCTCAGGGTTCCTACTTTAAAAATGGAAACTATTCGGACTATGATAGATTTGAAGGATGCTTTACTTCATATCACTATCTACACAGACCACTACCAGCTGCTAGATTGTTTACAAAGATTCTGGGAGCTCTCTTGTCTGTAATAAAAGCTCAAGGTATTTCTGTGGCTCCATACATGGATATCTTGGTTCAAGCTCCATCTCTACTTTTTAGCAGTATCTCATACAAACAGATTTTTGTTGTTTCTTTGCAAGCATGGTTGGAAAAACACCATTCACAAAATTCTTTCTCTACAAACCAGTTTTTCCTTCCTGGGAGTCATTATCGCCTCTGAGACTTTCTTTAATGGTTCAAAGCATATTAAGATTATGGATATCTTGTGCAACTCTTCAATCTCTTCCTAACCCTACAGTAGCTCAGTGCATGAAAGTGTTAGGTCTGATGATTGCGACATCAGATGCTATTCCTTTTGCAAGATTTTACTTGAAACCTTTTCAAATTTGCATGCTAGACAATTGTACAAGGACTATATACAGCTTTCTCAAAATATTTTCTTGGATTTCAAATTTAAATTTTCATCAATCCATTTCTCTGGGTGGGGGGGGGTTGTCTTGTACGTTCGACCTGGTCTCTTAGGGTGGGGTGCTCTATGGGGTCCAGGAGAGCTCAAGGTCTTTAATCTCCTCAGAAGGCAGGTTATCAACAAATATTCTAGAACTGTGCAATTTTCAGGGCCTTTCAGAGATGGCCTCTCCTAAAAGAAGAGACTCGTCTGCATTTCTAATTAAACAATGTCACAGCAGTAGCGTATATAAATTTTTAAGGGGGAACTCTCAGTTCCCTAGCAATGAAAGAGGTCTTTCGAATTCTAAATTGGGCAGAAAACGATCCCTCTATAATTTCTGCAATTCATATCCTGGGTGTGAAAAATTGGGAAGCAGATTATCTTAGTCACCAATTCTTTCAGGTTAATAAAACGATCTCTACATCTTGAAGTTTTCAATCAGATTGTAGAACGTTGGAGTTTCCCAGGAATAGACCTGATGGCTTCTCATTTAAACAACAAGCTTCCAAGATACTTTGCAAGATCCAGGAATCCACAGGCAAAGTTTGTAGATGATCTTGGTGCTCCTTAGGTATTTTGTCTTGCTTATATTTTTCCACCAATTGTTCTGCTGCCAAGAGTAATAGCTTGGATCAAGCAGGAGCTATAATCAGTAATTCTGATTGTTCCAGCTTTGCCACACATAATTTGGTTTGTGGATATGGTACAGATGTCCAGCTTCCCCCTGTGGTCTCTTTGTCTACATCACAGCCTTCTTTCTCAAGGATATGTCTTCCATCAGTATCTCAAATCTCTCAACTTGGTTGTTTGGAGATTAAATGTCTATTTTATAAACAGAGGTTTTTCTGACGCTGTAGTTGAAACCTTAATTCAGGGCTTAAAGCCAGTTTACAAGAAAAATCTCTTACAAGATATATATTTTTTTTATTATTATTATTTTCTTTTCTGATGTGCAAAAACAAGGTTTTAGCTGGCATTCTTTTAGAATTCTTCAATTATTACAAGAGCCCCTCGATAAGGGTTTATATGCTAGCTCTAGGTTCAGATTTCTGTTCTTTCTGTATTATACCACAAGAGCATTGCTAAACTTCCTGGCATTCAGAGCTTTGTTCAGGATAAGACAAGTGTTTAAACCAATTTCTTCTCCTTGAAACCTTAGTTTGGTTTTAAGACTTTTGCAGTTCTCCTTTTGAGCCTATGCACAGTTTGGATGTTCAGTTTTGTCTTGAAAGGTATTGTTTTTTTTTAGTTATTTCTTCTTCCAGAAAAGTTTTTGAATTTTCTGCTCTTTCTTGTGATCCTGCTTATCTTGTTTTTAAACAAAATAAGGCAGTTTTAAAATACTACTTGTGAATCATTACCTCCTCCTAGTGGCCAGGAGATTAATCCCTGGAGTAAGGGCTTGTGGACTCTCACCACCATAAAATAAATTAATTTATCAGGTAAGCAACACACCCCCCATCCCCTTTTTAAGAGTAGTATATTTGTTGGTTGCTTTGTCAGTTTTTAGAAATTCATATTTAATTCTTTGATTAGTGTTGACTTTACTGTGTAGTACAGAACTTGACTGCTTGTGTGTCCAGAGTGAGCTACGGATGAGACATGGAGTAATATCCTTGTTGTTGCTTTTTTTACTTTTTCATACTTTTTTTACTTTTTTATACTTTTTTTTTTTTTTTTTAAATATCATGACTTCTAGGAATACCTTCATTTCCCTGGGGCTATTATGAAGATTTTTGCTTACCTTTGGAGTTTATTGTATGTTTCTGAATGACGTTGATGTTTAAGGCTGTTTTGACAATGTTGAGTTGGAATATACCAAAAGATCTGCACTAGAATTTTGCCTTGTCAGATTAATGTATGACATTTTCTCATTAGTGTACCTTACAAACTACCATAGTCCTTTGAAAGGACCCTATACTCACATTAGGGCTACATTAAAAGTGGCACGCTAAAATTAGCACAGGTCGCCACAAGTAATATCGTGACTGTGCTAACTTACACGCGTATTACAAGCTGGAAGTAAACAGAAGTGATTGAGCGAAAAAGTAATTTGCGTTCTTCGGGTTAGCGTGACAGAAGACCTGAAGTGTAAGGATTAACAAAAAAAATTGCACCAAACACAACATAAGTACATTTAAAATAAATTGTTTGTGTGTGTATATGTGAGTATGCATATGCACAAAGCAAACCAGTGATGTTTCAGGGATCTCACCCATTCATCAGACTAAGTGCAATTGATAGTGAAAACAAACATATTTTTAATCATGTGTAAACCCTATCCCCAATTAGAGAAGAACCGCCCATTTACTAATCATCCAGTGAAAAAGTATATGGTAAGTATCACACAAATCTATATATAAGGAAGGATAAGTGCTCATTATAGATGAAGTTTGGTTGACACATGGTGTATGATGAGTGATGAAACAATCTGTTATTAGCTATGACTCTTTGCACTTAGTCTGATGAAGAGGTAAGATCCCCGAAACGTCACTGGTTTGTATTGTGCAAAATAAAGTAGGGCTGCAACCAACGATTATTTTCATAATCGATTAATTGTCCAATTATTTTTTTCAACTAATCGGATAAAAAAAAATAATCAATAATGATTTCCTATTCCTGTTTGTCCAATTTTTAAGCAGCAGAACACATTTTTATAATTATGCAAAGCAAAACGACTAACTGTTTGAAAAGAGGTAGAACTAGAAAGAGGAAGACTATCACTGTTTATAACATTCTGTTATTCACTCTTTCAGAAACTTTGCAATAAAATGCAAAAATGTCAGCATGACCACATGCACCTGGCTGAAGCTGGCTCTTTTTTGCAAGCTATTTTGCCTGCTTCAGAGAAGCGCTCAGATGGTGTTAAGGGGCCTGAGATGCACAAGTAGGGGTTTGCCAATTTCACCAAGGTGGGATATTTTATCTTTGGCAAGGGGCCTCTCAACAAAGTAAGCCTGGACTTCATTCTAACATAAAAATATCTATATTCAAAGGTAAATAATCAGCTGTAAGGTTAGGGAAAAAATCTGGTACATATTACAATTTATTAAAAATATAAAAAAAGAACAATGAAGTCTATAGGGAGAAGAAGTTAGTGCGGCCGCGATATTAGAAGTCCTGATATTAGTGCGCTTGGGATTTTGCACTCACGCTAACAATTTACTTTCAACTTGTAATAAGCATTAAGTTTACTTCAAGTTATGTCTTGTAATATGGCCCATAGTGTTTAATTTGGTGTTTGGTTTTCTATATTTTTACTGTCATACAGTATCCCCGGTCAGCAAGGACCATGCTATATTCAGCATTTAAACCATATTGGCATATAACACAACAGTTTGCAGGAAAACAATTCACTAACAAGCAAAGACTCACCCTTTCTAAAGCAACTGGAGGGAAAACCCACTCTGAAACCTACTTCTTCAGATGAGCAAAAGGCTCCCTCACTAAATTTGTTATAATAGATTTTTCTAGTGATTTGTTTACCTGCAGAAATTATCTGGAATTTATTTCAACATCTTTTTTTTCTTGTAACATTTGTTTGTACAAGGTTGAATTCTGCTCCCAATGACAATACTGGGTTGCACTTATGTGCACATGCATGCCATTACACAGAGCGCCGCTGGCATCCAAGGGCATAGACTGGAGTGTTGCTTCTCTTCCAGGTGACCTCCTTCATGCAAGCTACCAAACCATTTATTGTAAGTACCACAATCCATTCAGATTGTTTCTGTTTCATGTATAAAATATGAAGAGTTAAGAGTTTCTAATTGAATACCCACCCTTGTAACATAGGTTAGTGCTTTTAAACCCACAAACAAAATGCTGTTAGAACATATGTTAGATTAAAAGAAACCAAAAACATGTGAGAAACAATATTTTTATGCTTGAAAGGCAAAAAATAACTATTTTAAACAACAAAGAAAATGTAAGTGTTGTATATGCATTAAACATTTTTCTACAATAAAAAAATGTATACACCAGAATAAAATATCCACGCTCACTGTCTTTGTCTTTACAAACATAAGTAAATGTCCCTTTGTGATGCACTTTGTAAATCCTTTGAATGCAAATATTCTCTATTTTGGCATTTTTTCTTTAATCCAGCCACATTGGTTGCTGAATAATTATAAGACGAGAGTGTAGAACTTATATAGATAGATTGATACATAAGTGTATGACAATACATATTAAAGTGATTGTAAACTTTAACAAATTAAAGTTCAGTCTCAAACAAATTATCTTAAAAACAGAGGCACTTTTAATTCACTAAAGTTTACAAAGATGCTTATTTTTTAAAATACAGTACTTACCTTTTACGTTATGGAAAACATAACACTGATCCTCCGCTCGCATCTCCTGCTTTATTTAGCATATGGATGACAAATCCAGCTTCCTCTAATCCAGGGATGGGGAACCTTGGCCCTCCAGATGTTTCAGAACTACATTTCCCATGATGCTCAACTGGACTTCAGAGTGCCTAAGCATCATGTGTAGGGCTGCAACTAACGATTATTTTCATAATTGATTAATCGGACGATTATTTTTTCGATTAATCGACTAATCGGATAAAAAGAGAATCAATAATAGTTTTCTATGTTTTAAATAAAATCCACATGAGTGTTACAAATATAAACTTCAGACTAAAGCTTTACATTAACACAACTGTTTCTTCAATTTTTAAGCAGCAGAGCACAGTTTTATAAGTAAACAAAACAAAACCACAAACTGTTTGAAAAGTGGTAGAACTAGAAAGAGTTAGACTATCACTATTAATAACATTCTGTTATTCACTCTTTCAGATACTTTGAATTGAAATGCAAAAATCTCAACATGTCCACATGCTTCTGGCTAAGGCTGGTTCTCTGTTTGCAGCTATATTTCCTGCAGCAGAGAAAAGGCTGTTGAGGTGTATAAGTAG
Organism: Bombina bombina; assembly: GCF_027579735.1. Classification (NCBI taxonomy): domain Eukaryota; kingdom Metazoa; phylum Chordata; class Amphibia; order Anura; family Bombinatoridae; genus Bombina; species Bombina bombina. Next base: position 633,023,203 of record NC_069499.1, read on the forward strand.
GGTTTTGCCAATTTCACCAAGGTGGGATATTTATCTTTGTTAGCTCTTCACCAATGCTAAGTGTTTTCTACCTTGGCAAGGGGCCTCTCAATAAAGTAACCCTTGACTTCATTCTAACATAAAAATATCTTGAATATCTATATGCAATGGTAAATAACCAGCTATAAGGTTAGGGGAAATATCTAGTCCGCTCTAAAACTAACGGATATATACTTATAAAGGTTGAATCTGGTACATATCACAATTTATTAAAAATATAAAAAAACAAAAGCGCTAAGGACTGTATATCAATAACAGGACAAAGCCTTACACATTTATTTATACAGTACATATAATCAGCAATACGCTAATAATTGTGCAAACAGATAATAATGCACATCAATTTAAATAACTCCCATCAATCTAGGTGCAAGGTGTAAACAACAAGCCTGGCACTATATCATGAAAAGCATAGTTCCAAATCACCTGATTTAATATAAACAATCCAAATGATCACTTATATCTGGGTTGCACATAAGCCAGGGGTAGTTGTAAACGTATACTGTCCTGAAAAAGTGAAAAGTAGACGTCCTTTAGGCTAAGGACCTAACCATAAAACACAATACCATATGTAGGAGCTCATTGGAGTGAAGCAGCTGGTGTTGTGCACAGACTAATTAATTGCAAACCAACTAATCGATTATGAGATTCGTTGACAACTATTTTCATAATCGATTATTATCGATTATGACGATTAGTTGTTGCAGCTCTAATCATGGGTAATGTAGTTCTGAAACATCAGGAGGTCCAAGGTTCCCCATCCCTGCTCTAATCTTTGCGTGCCCCACGAGCTGGATGCCATAGGGGGCACACAACGATTGGAGGAAGCCGTATTCGTCATAAATATGCAAAATAGAGCAGGAAATGCAGGCGGAGGATCAGCGTTATGCTTACCATAGGTAAGTATTTTTAAAAAAATAAGTATCTTTATAAACTTTTAAGCATTAAAGTGCCCCTGTTTTTAAGATTATTTTTTGATCCTGTGCTTTAATTCCATATACGTTTACAGTAAATCACTTTAAGTAATACTTTCCAAAATGAATGAGGATTCATGCCCCTATGTAGAATTTACCAAGCTTCCATACTGCTAAATAATATAATATAGACAGTTGAAGAAAGAGGAGTCTTATTTACACACATGAAAAGATGGGGTTTCAGGGTTTCTATCCAGTCCTTTCTTAAAGAAGCAGTCTTTGATGGAGAAAAATGGACATGAGCCACAAAATTGAAAATTTCAGTAAATATATAAATTTAATTTCAATTTTGGTTTACACTCTCATTAGTGTGCACTTCTAGTGTGCACTTCTATAGCTTATGGTCCTTTGAGCCTACCTAGGTTTACTCTTCAACAATTGGTAAGAATAGAAGTAAAATGCTTAGCAGATGTTTTACTGGTAAATTTCAAAGCTAATTCCATTTTTCCTTCCCCTATGGGACAACCAATAGCTAATCACAAAACACATACTTATATATAGTGCACTCTTGCACATGCTCAGAAGGAGTTGATTCATCTGTGCATATACATTTTGTGCACATTTTGCTAATGGAATTCAATTGTACATTTTGTTTTTTTGTGGGGGGTTTTTTACGATTGCATGCTCCTATCTGCATCATAAAAATTTAATTTTGACTTTACTGTCCCTTTAACCAACTTTCACTTTGGCATCTCCATGCATCATATGTGGTTTTGAAGGCTTAAATGTTTAGTGGACAGGATAAAGAAATGAGGTTTACCAGGACCAATGTTTTTTACTTTTCTTAAAGGGACACTGAAGTCAAAATAAACTTTTTTGATTCAGATAGAGCATGCAATTTTAAACACTTTCCAATTTACTTCCATTATCACATTTTGTAGTCTTTTTATATTCACACTTTCTGGGGTACAAGATCCTACTGAGCATGTGCAGAAGTTCACAGGGTATATGTATACTAGTCTGTGATTGGCTGATGTCTGTCACGTGGTACAGGGGGCCGGAAAGTGGGTGAAAAAAATAAATTTGTCAGAAACAAATCTACTGCTTATTTTAAATTTAGAGTAGGTGTTAAATCATTGTCTTTTTATTATGCACTTGTTGATTATGCAATTCTACTGGATTGAGTGGTCCTTTAAAGAAACATGAAACCCACATTAAGCATGACATTTTAAAGAACTTTCTGTTTTCATATTTTGTTAAAAAGCAAGAACATAAGCTCAGGAGTGTGCACGTGTCTGGAGCACTAGATGGCAGCAGTTTTGCAAGAATGGTTACCAATTTGCAAGAGCACTAGATGGCAGCACTATTTCATGTCATGTAGTGCTTCAGACACCTACTTTGGTATCTATTCAACTAAGAATACCATGGGAACAAAGCAAATATGATAATAGCAGTAAATTGGAAAATCTATAAAATGTGATGTGGTGTCTGTATCACTAAAGAAAATGTTAGGATGTAATATCCCTTTAATGCAAGGAAGATGTTTCACTCCAATGGCACATTATAGTCTATCTATTTTAAATCCTTTATAAAAAGGGACATGAATGTCAAAATTTAAACTTTCATGGTTAAGACGGCACATGCAATAGGGAGAAAAATAAGTTTTCACTATCAAATTAACTTTTGTTCTCTAGGTATCATTTGTTGAAGAGTAAAGAGTTCACAGCATATATATATATATATATACACTGTATGTGTGTGTGTGTGTATATATATATATATATATATATATATATATATATATATATATATATATATATATGTCTGTGATTAGCTTACAGCTTTCTTGTGATTCAGGGGGACATTAAAGCTAAAAGGAAACTAAAATTTGTCCCCCAAAAAATCTGCTACTTGCTTGAAATTCCATTGTTATTCCATTGTATTTTATGTAGAATTTATTGATTATGCAATTTAGCTGTATTTAATTGTCCTTTAAGGGGACAGTCTACTTGAAAATTCTTATTGTTTAAAAAGATAGGTAATCCCTTTATTACCCAATCCCCAGTTTTGCATAACCAACACTGTTATATTAATATACTGTTTACCTCTGTGATTACCTAGTTTCTGAGCCTCTGCACACTGCCCCCTTATCTCAGTACTTTTTACAAACTTGCATTCCATCCAATTAGTGCTGACTCTTCAATAACTCCACGGGAGTGATCACAGTGTTACCTATATGACACGAACTAGCACTGTCTAGCTGTGAAAAAAAAACTAATAAAAAAAACTAATAAAATGTATTAAGCGGCCTACAAGGGCTTAGAAATCAGCCTATGAGCCTAACTAGGTTTAGCTTTCAACAAAGAATACCAAGAGAACAAAGTAAATTTGATGATAAAAGTAAATTGGAAAATTGTTTAACCCTTTAAGGACCGGACATTTCAGATTAAGACTTCCCCAAAAGACCAGAGCTTTTTTAGCATTTTTGCCATCACTACATTTAAAGAAAAATAAAACCTTTTTTTTTTTTTTTTTTTATTTACATATCAAAAATATATACTGTATATATATTTAGTAGACAATCCAAAGTATTGATCTAGGCCCATTTTGGTATATTTAATGGCACCATTTCACCACCAAATGCGATCAAATTAAAAAAAATCGTTAACTTTTTCACAAACTTTGGGTTTCTCACTGAAATTATTTACAAACAGCTTGTGCAATCATGGCACAAATGAATGTAAAAGCTTCTCTGGGATCCCCTTTGTTCAGAAATAGCAGACATATATGGCTTTGTCATTGCTTTTTGGTATTTAGAAGGCTGCTAATTGCAGTTGCGCAGCACACGTTTATTATTCCCAGCAGTGAAGGGGTTGATTAGGTAGATTGTAAGGTTATTTTTAGCTTTAGTGTAGAGGTTAACCTCCCATCTGACACTTCCCACACCCTGATCCCTCTCAAACAGCTCTCTTCCCTCCCCCCACTGGTCACCCCATCTTATGTACTAGCAGACAGTCTGCCAGTATGCAGTTTTAGACGTTTTTTTATTTTATTTTATTTTTTATTATTATTTTCTTCAGTGCAGGATTTCCCCCTTACCTTCCCACCTCCCTGATCCCTCTCAAAAAAGCTCTCTATCCCTCCCCCTATAACTAGATCTGCCATCTTAGGTACTGGCAGCTGTCTGCCAGTACCCAGTTATCTAGCCATTTTTTTTATTTATTTAATAATACTACAAACATTTTTTTTCTGTAGTGTAGCTACCCCCCCTCATTACCCTCCCCCTCCCAGATCGTTTACCCACCCTCTAATCCCCCTCCACTATAGGATCTCCCTCCTCCCCACTCCTTACCGCTCTAAGCTTTTTTTTTTTTATATGCAGTGTAGCTGTCCCACCCACTCCCGCCCCCCTCCAGCGATGGGCCGCCCACACGCCTTGCTCCTTACCCTCCCACACCACCAACGATCGGCACCACCGCTGCCCGACGCAGAGAGGGCCACAGAGTGCCCCTCAATGCATCGGTACCTCTGCCCATCTATTTCTGGGGCATGCAGAAATAGCGTGATTTTTCTACTTTTTTAGCGAGATCGCAGCAGGAGTACGGCGCTGGTCGTTAAGGGGTTGAAATTGCATGGCCTATATGAATTATGAAATTTTAATTTTGACTTTTCATTCCCTTTAAGGGAAATTGGTAGGCCTGTTGCATGCATCATAGCCTAGAATGCCTAAAAAAAGTGCCTTGAAGACACTGGCATTGCCTGCGTTTAAATGAAAGCTAAAAAAAAATGTCTTAAAAGGACAGTCAACACCAGAATTTTTGTTGTTTACAAAGAAAGATAATACCTTTATTACCAATTCCCCAGCTTTGCATAACCAACACTGTTATAGAAATACACTTTTTACCTCTGTAATTACCTTGTATCTAAGCCTCTACAGACTGCCCCCTTATTTCAGTTCTTTTGACAGACTTGCATTTTAGCCAATCAGTGCTCACTCCAGGTAACTTCACATGCATGAACTTAATGTTATCTATATGAATCTCATGAACTAATGCCCTCTAGTGGTCAAAATGCATTCAGATTAGAGGCAGTCTTCAAGGTCTAAGAAATTAGCATATGAACTTCATAGGTTTAGCTTTCAACTAAGAATACCAAGAGAACAAAGCAAAATTGGTGATGAAAGTAAATTGGAAAGTTATTTAAAATTACATTTCCTTTTTAAATCATGAAAGTTTCTTTTGGACTTGACTATACCTTTAATATCCGTCTTCAGATAAATAACAAGAGTAACATTTCAGACTTTCTAAAATGATTAAATATTTGCTTATCCCTTACAAAATGCTTCAAAGAAATAATATGAATTGATAGTATAATTCAAGAATACACAAAAGGAGGCTTTATCCCTAGGATTAAAGGTACATGAAACCCAAAAATATGCTTTCATGATTCAAACAGAGCATACAATTTTGAACAACTTTCTAATGTACTTCTATTATCTAATTTGCTTAATTCTCTTGATATCCTTTCTTGAAGAAGCAACAATGCACTAATGGGAGCTAGCTAAATACATTGGGTGAGCCAATGACAACAGGCATTTATGTGCAGCCACCAATCAGCAGTTCTGAGCATACTTAGGTAGCCTTTTCAACAAAGCATACCAAGAGTACAAAACAAAATAGCAAGTAAATAGAAAAGTTGATTAAAATTACATGCTAGAGCTGAATCATGAAGGGAAAAAAGCTAAAAGGGCTATTTCTTTTTCAGCAACCAAAGGATCAACATTTTCTTCCCTGTCTGGAGGATTTTGCTGGGTGCATTTCTGAAAGCTTTGTATTGTATATTAAATGTAATTTTGAGATTTGGATAGACAAATGTTGCATTCAATATCACAATAAAATAATATTCTAAAATCATGTATGGCAAGTGTATATTTCATAATGTTTATTTTATTGTGTGTTTTTGGGTATGCAGACACACTTCAACTTTTGATCATTGTTCCTCCAAAAATAAATACCCTACTTTTCCTCCAGAGCTTTGTTGTTAATTAAAATGTATTTAGAATATGATAGTGTTAGATTATATATCTACTCTAGCCTACAAAATATATTTTAAACTAATGTGAAGACTTCTGACATATCTATACAGCCTATACAGTCTGGCTAACATTGCCCACTGGGCGGCCTTGAAGTGGCAGATCCATTTCTAGTTTGATTGACAAAAACATTTAAAATTTGTAACACCATAAAGTAACTGTATTTTTTAAATTGGTTGGGATTAAATAGAAAAAAAGTTAAATATAATAATAAAAAAACACCAGAAGCTTTTGACTTTCACATTTAGGCAAATAATAAATGTTTGTTGCACATCAGCCTGTGGAGTGAGGGTCACTCAAGATAACAGGCGCTTGAGCATTTGTCCTCACACACAAGCTGCATTGTCAAAAAGAAACAAACAAAAACACAGCACACCATCAGACTATCAGCACAGACATACACAAGCAGCTTGAAAATGCACATGTACATAGACACCATTACACACCCGCATGAGCACATACACAATCTGCCTCTGACTTCCAACAATCATTCAATGCATCCAAATTTTCTGCTAATTCATTAAAGTTGTGCACAGCATTAGAGCAACTTAACATCAGAGCAGTTAACAAAATGTCTGCATAACAATAAACCCAGAACATTATTAACCAATAGAATAAAACATTTTTTATAGCACAACACAGAGCTGAGTACTGCACTGGCCCCTTCACAATAGATTTACAAATAAACCCACACAAAGCTGGGCAGAATAGCTATAGTAACCTTCCCAAAACACACTAACTTTGCTTTCTCGCTAAGGATGACCTTGCACAATGTTGGGCAGTTGTGTTGATGTGGGTTTGGCAAGGTTTGCGGTGCTGCTGTGTTTTGCCGAGGGTCTGGCTCTTTGGCGGGTATTTATGCCTCTGCAGTTGTAGCTGGGTGTAAATGAGGCACTGCTAGTTCAGCATAATGCTCCTGCACGTAGAGCACATCATGTACAGGGTTCTCTAGGAGTTTCCCGGAACTTGAGTGTGCTTACAGTCACTGGAACTGCCCGCATAGCACAGATCTGGTGGAAAATACTTCCATGCAGCCAGTACAGTCTGCCTCCGCATCCTGTAGTTCAATTAACAAAGTGCCATTAAAATCCAGTTATTATTTCATGTCTCTCATCCCGAGCTCACTGTTATAAATGCCTCGATTTATACACCTCCGATTCTGGTATGCTCAGTCCAGGCCTGCTGTTACCTACTGCCAGTGTGTCAACCAAGTCTTGGGAGCCAGAAACATGGAATACCACCTGGCAGTCATGTATTTACCGCAGGACTAATCCAGCTCAGATACCTTTTGTTAAGATATAGAACATTCCCTTTGTATGAGTTTCAGTATTCGTTGCACTCATAGATCCAAGTATTTACATGTTTTCCCATCTTATCATATATATGTATTTGCACATTTATCTTTGTCTGTAGTTTCTATAGACACAGAATAGTGTTGTTTTTGTTTTGTTTTGCTGCCAGCACTTTCAAGATCATGTTCTTCCCTTTTGCAGCTCACATTGCTCAGACATTGTAGTCAGCATTATTCCTGTTCCTGATTCCTCTTCTTGCTCATACAGTGCTATTATCACACACATAAATGTATTCGATTAACACTAGGCCTTTTTTATTTTCCTTAAAGGGACATAACATCCAAAAAACGTTTTTCATGATTTAGGTAGAAGATACAATTTTAAACAACTTTCCAGTTTACTTCTATTATCAAATTTGCTTACTTCCCTTGGTATCATTTGTTGAAGGAGCAGCAATGCACTACTGTTGTTTTTTGTTGTTGTTTTTTTTGCAGTTCTCTTTAGAACCAATTCTATAAAACTAGTATGGCCAGTGGCAATAGATTTATTATGTTGTTCTGATTTTGGGAATACCCTGTGTGTTTAGATTTCCAAGTAATGTATATCAAATATAGGCCAAATACTATAAAGATGGTTTAAAGGGACAGTAAACCCAAAAATTACTATAACTTAGTTAGATTAGTTAATTAACGATTTGTACAGCCAACTGTAGCCCAATTTAAAATACACTTACTAGTTCTCATCTGCCGTTTTGAAATGGCCGCCTGACCCTTCCTTCTCTGACGTCTCCTAAAGCTTCCACTACAGGATCCTGTCGATCCTGCACGTTCCTATGTCTCCCGCATGCGCAATGCGCCAGGAGAGGGGTATGTTACTGTTAAATGTAACAGTTACATATAAACTATTCTCAATTGCCTCAATAACGTTACTCCATCTCCATAGCAACATGCAGATGCTTTATCTGTGCCTCTACCAAACTTCCCTCGGCACTACCCACTCTATTTTTGATTGGCCATTGCTACTATCAATAGTTCACATTTGACTCTCATTGGCTATTCCTTATTACAACAAACTTCGAGTGTAATATCAGGTATAAAGTTCTAAAAGAAGCCGTTGCTGTGACAACAACAGTTTAACCCACGTTTCTCCAGAACAGTAGAACACTGGATTTTAATTGGTTGAGGGCAATACCTACTTAGTAAGTGAGGGCAAGACCTACTTAGTAAGTGGCGAAGCCGGTTATCCCTCGTCGCTGGCGGGCTATTCAGCGGGTTAGGGTGAGAAGGTGCTGATTGGAACACAACAAGTGTGTGCGAAAAAGGGGCATCAGCAAGTTATCCATCCCATCGAAATCCTGTGAAGGAGAGGGCGATGGCAGACAGTGACTGGAGTGACCGTAAGAGTCAGAGATAGGATCTTGTGTGTATTTTGTTTTACCCATTAGTAGAAATATTTAACCCATGATAGGATACTAAAACATTCAGTCTCCCTACAAGCCCAGAGCCCATCCAGGATCCCTACCAGCCCAGAGCCCATCTAGACTCCCTACCAGCCCAGAGCCCATCCAAACTCCCTACCAGCACAGAGCCCATCCAGGATCCCTACCAGCCCAGAGCCCATTTAGACTCTCTACCGGCCCAGAGCCCATTTAGACTCCCTACCGGCCCAGAGCCCATTTAGACTCCCTACCGGCCCAGAGCCCATCTAGATTCTCTACCAGCCAAGAGCCCTCTCCTTCACAGGATTTTGATCAGATGGATAACTTGCTGATGCCCCTTTTTCACACACACTCGCTGTGTTCCAATCTGCACCTGCTCACCCTAACCCACTGAATAGCCCGCCAGTGGCGAGGGATAACCTGTTTCGCCACTTACTGAGTAGGTCTTGCCCTCAAATGTCCCCTGCAACCAATTAAAATCCAGTGTTCTACGGTTCTGGAGGAACGTGGATTAAACTGTTGTTGTCACAGCAACGGCTTCTTTTAGAACTTTATACCTGATATTACACTCACAGTTTGTTGTAATAAGGATAGCCAATGAGAGTCAAACATGAACTATTGACAGTAGCAATGGCCAATAAAAAAAAAAGTGTGGGTAGTGCTGAGGGAAGTTTGGTAGAGGCACAGATAAAGCGTCTGCATGTTGCTATGGAGATGGAGTAACGTTATGGTGGCATTTGAGAATAGTTTTATATGTGGTTGTTACATTTAACAGTAACATACCCCTCTTCCGGCGCATTGCTCATGCGGGAGACATAGGAACGTGCAGGATCGACAGGATCCTGTAGTGGAAGCTTTAGGAGACGTCAGAGAAGGAGGGGTCAGGCGGCCATTTCAAAACGGCCAGATGAGAACTAGTAAGTTTATTTACTGGTGCAAGCAGTTGGGTAAAATCTTTCTTGTGCTGCTAATTTAAATAGGTAAGCTAAATCTCCTGTGATATTCCCCCCTTTAAATATCAAGTGTAGTGAACTGAAAAAAGAAAAGTGGTTGGCGATAAAGCGCAAAGATGCTTAAACCTCTATAAGTGTGCTTCTGAGAGAGGGAAATAATAGGTTACATATATTAGTTATACTAAGAGGAGGTTTCTGACTTATGCCAAAAAGATTACAATTTGTTTCCGTGTGTTTATGCCTGAGTATATATATTTAAATATAGAGAGAGACAATTTAAAGTGACGAAATAGAATGTATTTATTGTATTAAAGCATTTAACCTTTTAAAGCCGTTATGACGTTCTATTCCGTCATAATTAGACTGGACTTTAAAGCCGTTATGACGGAATAGAACGTCATAGCTAACGGCTGTCCTGAAGCCTTCTGTGCTTCAAGGATTTAATCGCGGTCTGGAGGGCATTCCTAGGATTGTAGGGACGCCCCCCAGATGCGATCCAATAATTGAAATCTCGTGATCGTATGCACGATTGCGTAGTTTCAATTTGTCTACATCGGAACAGTTGTTCCGATGTAGGCACTTTAACCCTGTCACGAAAGAGTTAAAGTTATATGCTCTAAATATTTATGGTCATATAGTCTAAATAGTATAGACAGTAAAATAATAAAATAAAACAGAGTGGGGGTTGGCCGACCCAATAAGCTAAAAAGTTCAGGGTACCCCATTTAAAAAAGGGGTGAATATGGACTCTATTGGTCAGTATCGGGTATAGTATGAGCAGTCCCAATGGATTATTTTATCCTAATCAGTGTCTGATGTAGTAACACAATTATGTTAGTCTTTATATATCCATCTTAGGTAACATGGAATGCCTTTTTTTTTTTTTTTAATTTAAAAAGTTATCTCCTTTTTTTTTTTTTTTTTTTTTTTTTTTTTTTGTTAATAGGAGTATCCGTGGGTGTTTAGAATGTGAAAGTCAGTACTCACTGTCTGCCTCGAGCTTACCCCGCAGACCGATCCTGGAGCCTGTCAGTAGTTTTTCTTTGTAACTCCCGTTGAGATGTTTCCGGTCTGTGTTCCAGACTGATCCCTTTGTGCTGTTCCTTAGCTCTGCGGTCCTGCGTGTGCTCACTGAGGTCAGAGCAGTAACTTTCAGTATCCTTGATAAGTTTGTCAGCGTCAGCGGTTCACACGCTGTTTCCTAGTGTCTCCAGATGTCCGTGATATGTTGTCAATAGTGGTCAGCAGTTAAAGCTACGCGTTTCAGCCGTGTGGTCCGACTAAAAAAAAAAAAAAAGGCATTCCCTGTTACCGAAGATGGATATATAAAGACTAACATAATTGTGTTACTACATCAGACACTGATTAGGATAAAATAATAATCCATTGGAACTGCTCATACTATACCCGATACTGACCAATAGAGTCCATATTCACCCTTTTTTAACAGGGTACCCTGAACTTTTTAGCTTATTGGGTCGGCCGACCCCCGCTCTGTTTTATTTTAATATTTTACTGTCTATAGTATACTATTTAGACTATATGACCTTAAATATTTAGAGCATATAACTTTAAATGTTTTAATACAATAAATACATTCTATTTCGTCACTTTAAATTGTTTTTCTCTATATTTGAATATATATACTCAGGCATAAACACACAGAGACAAATTGTAATCTTTTTGGCATTATTGAGCCAGAAACCTCCTCTTAGTAGTATAACAAATATATGTAACCTATTATTTCCCTCTCTCAGAGGCACACTTATAGAGGTTTAAGCATCTTTGCGCTTTATCTCCTACCACTTTTCTTTTTTAAGTTTATTTACAGGCAAAGTTTATTTAGATGAAAATTGGGCTACAGTTGGCTGTACAAATCGTTAATTAACTAATCTAAATCAGTAATAGTAATTTTTGGGTCGACTGTCCCTTTAATGCTAACATTTGCTATGCTTGGTCTATAAGCTTAATAGCAGCCACCCAATCCAACACTTCTACACAAAACTATATATTCTGAGAAACTAAACACCCCAGGATATTTACATAGGCTTGTTATTTTTTTAAATGTTTTTCACTTTGACTGACTGCCACAGTGGTCACATGACCATGAGGTACTTTACTGGACATCACTGGAATGCCTCCGCCTGAGGCATCCGGTGATAGCTTAGTGACCCTGATACCAGCATGCACTGCAGCATGCCATTATCTAGGCTACATTTATACCATAACTTTGACATTCGATACACAGTAATAGTCATAATTGACTGTTACTGCATTGTTGCTGGATAGCCTCACATACAAGTATCCAGCAACAGCATGAGATACCCAATGACAGGCATGTGATCACTGGGACATTCTGTTCCTGCGATTGCTCTCTTGGGATAGCCTCCATAGTGATATTTCTGCAATGCCCCACTCGTGAGGCATGCAGAAATATCTCTGTTCCTCTCCGCTGTTGACAAGACCCGAACTTGAAAAAGTCAGGACACAACCGCCATACAGGATATGTCGTGTGTTCTTAAGAGCTTAAAGGAGGACACCATACATACCCTGTATGGCTTATTTCATTAAGGGGTTAAAGGAAATTGGCATGATTTTTTTTGTTTTGTTTTGTTTTAAGCTAGTAAATGCCTGAAACCTTGGTTTACTGTAACATAACCAGTTGTGGAAGACTTTAAAGTAGACACAAAAACTCTTGCATGGCAACATTGATAAAGGCAATCTTGGTAGTTTATGATTTTACTGTATGCGTAGCATCTTCCCATGAGGAGGATACTGCTGAGAACTGTGAGGCTCTCCAACGTCACTTACATTTGGTTTTTCTAGATTTTGCTGTAGATAGAATGGTCTAACATATTTGTTGCTCAATTTCTATGGGTACTGATCAGTGAGCTAGTTGTCATGTCAAAACTATATAGATTTTATAGATTGAATATAGAGGTCCTTTATTAAAATATACTTACTTATATATTTTACTTATTATTTTTCATATTTTCATTCATTATGTTGAGTGTGCATGGTGACAAATGCACTTTATAGCACACTTTTAATGTTTTGCAAATCTGTTTAGGATTGTGTGGAGAAAATCCATTTTAGAAGTTGCTATTTTGCACTAATCTATTATATTTTGTTTGTTGTAGTTGATATGGTTGCTTACATCAGCTATTGAGAAGTAAAGTTCCTGATATCTTTATATGGATTTATATATAATATACACACACACACACATATTGCCCTATAGTTTTTGGGGATCAATATTACTAATTTCTTTCACCATTTGTTCTATATTTTATTATAGAGACCTATAAGTGCTGGCACTGTTGTCTTGTTTCATTTCTGGCATAAGCCATCTGCTCTTTGCTCTCTCTAAGGTTACTGTTTATAATTACAGATAAATAAACACCCACATTCCAAAAGTTAATAGCTTAATAACAAATCCCTTTCCCTCCAAACATCAGATAAAAGCATGAAGTGTAAAAGAACGTTCTGGGGTGCTATTATTCAAAGTCAGCATAACCAAATCAATCTATTTAAATGTAGTTAATTTTACACCATAAATAGTAGAATTCTTTAAAATCCGGTATTAACTAATAAATTCAGAAATGTAATCTCTGGTATGCAAACCCACAGCAAAAATGTGTATAAATATATAAAGTCAAGACAAAACAATGTTAATTATTTTTATTTATTGTATTACCTCAGCAGAATTTGTTTAGTTGATTTACAATTCACTGTATGTGTGTGTGTATGTGTGTGTTTTAGTTTGCTATAGTCTACTATTATTTTAGGCATTTATTTTAGCTTTCTAGCAATGTTGCCTGGCATCCAGTATTTACCTGGACAGTTCAATATTTCAACGAAAGTCCAATAAAATACTGGACACTTTTATTGATTGGGTCTGAAATAGATATATGACTGCTAGATGGTCTGATGTGGGTCTGAGCTGAGGTCTCTTTTGTTTTATATCTGATGCAGGCTTCAAAACCCTAAATCGTATAAATAACTGGGGCTGCAGGCATTGCATTGGGGTCTTATTTGAGTTTTTATGATGAGCTCTGCTTTTGCCAACTTTTCGTCCAGTATTTTTTATGATTTAGTGGCAAACCTCCCTTCTAGCCTGACCATATTTGGTTGTTCAGTTGTTGATTATTGACCTCCAGATTATGTGGTTGTACAAAAATATGTAAACAAAAAATAAATACAAAAACAGAAAGGTTAAGTTTGAATGCCTTTTTTGGTACTAATTTCCCCCCCCCCCCCCCCTACAATACTTTTAGAGGCAAACAGACTTGATTTTTTGACCAATTCAAAATTGCAGAAAACTTTGTAAATATAAAAATGTTTTAGACAACTTTGGTGGAAATGTCTTGCTTTAAAAAAAGGGGTTGAATAAGAAGCCTTCAATTTCTTTCATCAGATGTGAGAGTCCACAAGACCTTATGTGTGAATTTGCCCTCCAGGCCACTAGGAGGCAAAAACACCTTGGCATACCAGCGTTTTAAATACCTCCCATTTACTCTGAATCCTCAGTCTTTTTTTCCCTCCAAGTTGGAGTGAGGTGAATTCTGAAGTGCTGATATATTCTTCATTGATAAGGGTTCTCTAACTGATTTGAGGTCCATTTCCTCCTCAGAGTGCCTACGAAGGACAGATTGTACACAAGGAGGTTTTAGCCAGACAGTGATAAATCTTTCCAGCGTGGAAATGTTGCAGGCCTCCCAGCTGAAAAGTTAATTTATATGCTGGTCCACAGTGTGCTGCTTCTTATGTGATCCACAACACTCCCCAGGGAAAATCCGGATTTAACTGCCTTTCCCCTTAGTTGTAGGATGCTGTTTCTTGTAAGATCCTTGGCACTATGCTTCAACTAATGGGCCCGTCTATTGGAAGCAGTTGTCTGGAGCTGAGGTAAGCACAGTGGATGAAGGTGCTGACAGGCAAGTACTTTGCGCCTTCATAGCCCACTGGCTATTGGTATGAACATGAATCTATGATTCACATAGTCTGGGGACATAGATTTTTAAGCTTCACAATTCCTATATCTGTTTTAACACACACTTACAAGTTTAGTTAAACGGATATGAACCAGTGCTCCTTAAAGGAACAGTCAACACCAGAATGTTTGTTGATTAAAAAGAAAGATAATCCCTTTATTACCCATTCCCCAGTTTTGCATAACCATCACTGTTATAGAAATACAGTTTTTACCTCTGTAATTACCTTATATATCTGCCTCTGCAAACTGCCCCCTTATTTCAGTTCTTTTAACAGAATTGCATTTTAGCCAATCAGTTCTCACTCCAGGGTAACTTCACGTGCATGAGCTAAATGTTATCTATATAAGGAAAGTTCTGCGGGCCATATGCCTGTTCCGTAACGTAACTGCCTTAACAGTTTCTCTCTACCCCCCCCCCCCCCATTACTTGGTGGTCTTGTGAAATTGACTACTTGGGTATAGATTCCCACACATGTCTTGTGGACTCACTCACCATCTGATTAAAGAAAATCTTACCTGATAAATTAATTTTGCTCATGATAGTGAGCGTCCACAACAGTTGGCGGCAGTACTAGTTTTGCACTTAATTTTTCCCGCTTTGTATTTCCTGTTTTTCTGTTTCCTTCATCTACTTGACTATATGTATGACTGAGGACCAGGGTAAATGGTAGGGATTTAAAGGTCTGATCTGTTGGGGTGTTTTAGTCTCCCTTAGTGGACTGGAGGATAATTCCCACATGTGATGTTTTGTGGAGTCTCATCATCATGAAAAAATTAATTTATCAGATAAGTGTGTGTGTGTATATATATATTTATATATATATATATACATATATATATATATATATATATATATACATATATATACATATATACAGACACACACACATATATATATATATATATATATATATATATATATATATATATATATATATATATATATATATATATATATATATATATATATATATATATATTGCCCTATAGTTTTTTTGGGGGGGGGATCAATATTACTAATTTCTTTCACCATTTGTCTTTTACAATTTTTTTTAATTGTAATATTTTGTTAATTTATTTAAAAAATAATAATCAAATGGCATTCCTGTTTATAGAAATCCCGGACTTCTCTCATTTGGCCTTTTTATTTAATCCATTGTTTGATCTAAACAACATGGGATGGGAGTTGGGGTTTAAATATTAAAATGTCTACCATTTTGTATTTCTGTGACTGATAGATATGACTTACTGATGATTCCATAGCTGATAATTTGGCTTTATTTTTTTTTTCAGTTTATTTTCTCAAAGGGACTGTATAAACTTACAATTAAACTTCCATGATTTAAATAGACTTCAATTTTAAACACCTTTACAATTTACTTCTACAATCTTGTCTGGTTTGTTCTTTATGTATCCTTTTGGGAAAAGTATACCTAGGTAGGCTTAGAGGCAGCAATGCACAACTGGGAGTTAGCTGCTGATTGGTGGTTTCAAAATGTATACTGTATTTGAGTTCAGAAGTCCCATCCCCTTCATTGAATTTGTACCATGTTCTTCAAAAGGTCGTCTCTTAATACATTTTTCAATGCATAAATTGTCTTTAGAGTAATTATTTTTACACATGCCAATATTGACAGCTAGATAGGTTCTTTACCTTGGTGCTGTACTTTTTTTCTTTTCATAAAGATATGGTAGATTTTAGTGTTTTATGTTCTATTTTTTTCCTGAAGTTTTCTGGAATTATAGGAAAGCCTTGTTAACATTTTACATATTATTTGGACGAGAATAGAGACATCAAAAAGCCAAATCTCTGACCACTATTTGGGTTCTAGCAAAAGGTTTCATATGTTTCTTTGACTTCTTGATTTCACTCTATTTTAGTGAACTAGCATAGGACAGAAACATACAGCCCTAAATGCACAATGATCTCTCTCTCTCATGACTAGAGGAGTGAATCATTTATTATTATTATTATTATTATTTATTACAAACAGCCAATAGAATCTAGCTGGTAGTGTTTAACATTATTTGAAATGTAGTGTAATTATATTGTTTTGAGGATGGGTATTTGCTAGAGAATGTCACCTGAAAGGGTGTGCTGTATTTTATCGAGCTCATGGTCTTAGCATAGCCAGGGCCGGATTTATAGCCTAGGTTACCTGTAGGCACCAAAATCTGAAGTGCTCCCCGTTCACTGCTATGAAGGCAGTGAAATAACAGAACTTCCCCGGGCCCCATACTTTCATCAGGGGTAAGTGTATGAGAAGGTGTACTGTAAATTATGTATTAAGTTTATGAAGGATACAGATATATTAAATTATACAAACATAATACCAACTAGAAACACAGCTGTGCTTATATTTAGACTTCTATTTATGGGGACTAAAAAAAATCATATCTTTTTTTTTTTTTTAAATATATTTTTTTTTGAGGTTGTGAGAAGGATTACAGCAAGTATTCATCTAGAGACAATAAACATATAACATAAAAACATGCATGGTGTACCCAAGAACATAACAAAGAAGTAGAGATACAACATATCTGGGTATAGAGTCTGTGCGTCCCTGGAAGAACATCAAAACAATAAATATGTAATATAAGGCTGTGTCTGGTATTCGTATTACAAGTATTGTAGTTAGAGAAGTTTACAACAAATATCTAGTAAACGAGAGTTATATTGCAAGACATATATAACCAGTATACCAATAAAGAGTAATGAAACCTCATTTTTATATTATAGAAATAAGTGTAGTCTCCACCTTGCCATTCATATAGTTATGTAATCTAAAAAATGAAAAAAAATTGGGGCAAGTGAGAGTTAGTTTGTGTTTGATCACTTTTGGATCAAGTTAGCGGGAAGGGGGAAAGGAAATTCAGCGGGCAAGGGCCACTCTAATTGGGGTGGGGGAGGGGATGGGGGGCGGAGCCTTATAAGATACCAAAATAGTAAGGTGCAGGGAGTAAGTAGGGGTCATGTAATATAGCCACAGGAGTAGCCTTCAAAGGAACAGCTTATTGTTTATTCAATTAATAGGGAGGGGAACAGCATTTCAATGTGTAATACAGGCTGTCCTGCTCAAGACTCCTAAATTCCCCAAAATATCATTAGGTTGAGATAGTATGCATACTGGGGGAGGAAGCGTATTTAGACAGGTCTTATAGTAAAATATTGGGGGAAATCCAACGTACATTTTAACATTAAACATATGGAGCAGGACAAGTAATATGCTAGTGTCTAGATAATAAGAAGGTAAGTAGTTATGTTAAAATAATTTGTCTAAATTTGAAGGTAGATGGCGAGGGAAATAGGGAGAAGATAATTGTTAGAGTATACTTTTAAGAGAAAATTCAATATTCCGTAACCTCCATTCTATACAAAACATAAGTTTTGCAAGATATAGTAGCTTAAAAATTAGCTATGTCAATAGTACAAACCAGCACTGGTAAATGTTGCAGCAATAGTGTGTAAGGGTTAGTCAGACCTAGCCCCTGAGTAAATTGCATATATTTGACATAAAAACAGTTTAAGTAATCTAATGTATATATAATAATTGTATATCTGTAACATTTTTCTCTAGCATCCCTAATAACATGTAGGCCTCAGTGTAACCATAAAAAAACGTCAAGAGTTTTGTCCCACTAAATATGGGGCAACTATAAGAATCCACATAAGGATATGGTGAAGTTTACCACAAGGTCTAGGTCAGGCAACATTTGAATGTCAAAAGCTGATCATGAGATAGATATGAGCATATAAAGAGAAAATAATAACACTTGTAGAGGCAAACAAATTAACATTAAGATAAAACATAGACATAACAAGCTACAAGTATTAGCTCCATATATATCTATCAAATACATTTGGAATATATAGTGAATATGTAACATAATAAACCTTAAAGACAAGGTGGCTGGTTTAGGGGTACTGCAGAATACTGATTAGGCATTCTAAAGTCATTAGATAGGGATAACAATATTCAGTGGGGCAATCGCTATGCTAGTTTATAGCCTAAAAGGGGATAAGTGGCTACACTAAAATATTTATTTGGTTTTCTGTTTAGTATATAGTTAGTGGCAGCAAAGCTATTCTTAAGATACCAGAAATCCCAAGACGAATCTGATAGCTCGTAGGAGGTATAGTGTGATAAGACTATATGCGTAACGAAAGGTATTAGTTAAATACAAACAGATCGGAGTTATGTTCCTTCAGATCGACATAAACAGCACTTCTCTAAATAAAGGTTTTAGGCAATATAGATACCATCACTTTACATGCTAAGATATAGCATACCTGTACCATCTGTTGAAGTATATTATTGAATCACGAGAGCATATAATAATAACAAGAGCAGATCTTTCGTAAGATGGTGAATACAGCATATTTACCAAAGTAGAGGTCATGTAGTAAAGGCATCTTCCCTAAAATAAACCAGCTGCAATATATCAGACATTTGATATCATCATAAAAGCTTTTTGGGAGATAGGTCGCTTGTGTAGAATGTAAGCTCAACATTAAATTGAGATAATAGGGCTGCATGGGGAAGATGTACCGTTAATCAAAATAAGTGCATGGGAACTCATGCTGGAGTTTGCATTTTCACAGTAGCATAATATCCCCTGTACTCTTCTCCCCCATCCCACCTATATAGAAGATGGAGTGCTGACCTAGCATAGCAATGTATGAACATAACAAATATAAAACATTCTAATACAGCGATTAACATAACTGGAAAATGCCATGAAAGCTGTGAAAAAATAAGCAGACATGGACTGAAAAAGGTTAATTCTGAATGATAAGGGGAAATTGGCCCTAGAATAATGAAATAAACACACTGCATGTGGAACATTTTACATATATAAGGATACATTGTGGTGAGAGTCAAAAATAAGAGAGTCAGGTTATGGGCCAATGTAATGTAACAGTAGTCAGGCTTATGACCCGAAAATTTAGCTAATATCATACTTATAAGTTTACCCAATGCCAATCTTAGAGCAGCGCAAATACATTGGAGACAGCTGGAGTAATCGATATAGACACTGCAGTAAACCCAGTAGTGGCAGTGAACCGAGAGATTCCCAGGCTACCGGGACCCAGCAATTAAATGTCCCCTTTATAACACATTGAACATTACAGCTCCCTATGTGATGTTGAGATCCTCCGTTCTCTCGCGGGTCAGCTAGTGTTCGGATTTTAGCCCACAACTTCTCGGATGTCTCATCGCCGACTAGAAGGCCAATCATATTATCTCGGGCTTTGAGAACATAAGTTTCTGCGAGCGGGACCCTACGCTGTACTCCAAAGTCACGACCATCCGTCGTGCTAGGCTTTCTGAGTTGCCGCGCAGCTGTATCATGGTGTGGCTCTGCTTCCACTACATTAGCCTATGGTAAGCGATCTTGCGTTTGCACTTCAGAGTGCAGTGTATCTACCGTTTCAGAGATAGTGGGCCGCAGAGAGCTATATTGCTGTGAGTAATCCGCTCGATCAACTGAAGCAGGTTCAGCACTCCACTCATTCCCACAACTCATTTCCTCCAGGTCTCAATATGCATCTCTTCTATGACAAGGGATACCTAGGACGCAGCGTCTGGTAGCTTCCTCCGTCCCACATGGTATCGGAGGGTCTCTTTTGAGGTTCATAGCTGCTCTCAGATCTTCCTTGAGTTCTTGGTGGTGGGCATCCATGGAGATTAGTAGGTTGTGTAACGCCAGCACAATTTGCTTCTCCATGGGTTGTCTTAAGTCTGGGTTCGTGTGTGAAAAAAGAAAGGTAGCTCTGCCGATAGCCACAATGCGTAGATGTTTCATATAATGGCGGCTTACTCCATGTAGTTATCTCGTCAGGCCAGCAAGATCCCTGTGCTGTTGTAGCTTCAAAAATTCTGACAGGGAAGCCTATATCAGCTGCTACACAGTCTAGAGCTTAAGTACGAAAGAAATTACAGTTTAGGATTCTATTATGTCAAATACTAATTTATTAAATCCTACAGTAGGAGCTCTGGAAAAAGACGTCTTGCTTCTTCGGCTACTGGCTCCGCCCCCCATATCATATTCTTTAACATATAATAGCATCAATAATATGGTGCAGACCCTATTAGAAAATAAATACATTTCATATCATTTATTATAAATAATAACGTGCTTATAGTTACCTACATGAAGCCACCATATTGCATGTAGCAGCTAACTCCCTTTCACCTAAGTTACCTGTGATGTCAGAGTAGGCACATGACTGCTGCAACAAATAATAGAAAGCGCAGGAAGCGGCTAGCTCGGACATCAGAGGTCCTTAAACTGAGCAGGAACTAGCTGTTACTATTTTTTTTACTAGGCAGAAATGACAAACCCAAAGCCTTATCCTATTGGTTGTGCATCCGGTGACCTCACGGAGACACAGACCAATGCATTAACTCTATTGATATGCTCCAGAGAGTTCTGTTCTAATCAGAGCCTCGGGCGTCGCAACTGCCTCTGGGAACCTAACCATGGGCCCTACTCTGCACAACATGCTTTTAAAGGTTCTCAGACAGACCGGACTGTTATCTGACAGACATTTGTCAGATTATTATCCATCGCACATGCATAACCTTAAAAGGAACCTTTAAAAGCATGTTGTGTGGGGTGGGACCCATGGTTAGGTTCCCAGAGCCGGTTGAAATGCCCGAGGCTCTGATTAGAACAGAACTCTCTGGAGCGTAACTGCCCTCGGCCGTTAATGCATGATCTGATTGGTCCGTGCCCCCGTGAGGTCACAGAATGTACAACCAATCGAATAAAACTTTGGGTTTTTCGCTAGCGCCTCATATTTTTTCCTGCTCTCACTACAATGGTTTAAGGAAGGTAATTTTAAGCTGACTGCTATTTATAATAGGCAGAGACAGGCACCTACTCTGCCTAATTATAAATCCAGCCCTGAGCATACCATGTATTGAGAGTGTATAAAAGATAATCAGTGAGTGAGTGTAATACTCTGTGAGAGTGTGTGAGTATGTGTCTATCTTAGATTTATTAACCCTCATCTGAAAGGCAAATTTAGGTTGAGGGTTTCTCTTAGTGGTGGGATTAATAGTGAAGGAGCTAGTGGCGGCAGAGGGGTTAATTAATTTGGGTCTGTCGATTTAGGGATAATAAAGTAGGAGGATCCATTGCTATAGAGTATATTGTGGTTGAGGGACCATGTCAGTTTAGAGTTTAATGTGATAGGGGCTACTTGCAGCATAGGATAGGGTTTATTGCAGTTGGGGACTATGACTTTCAATGGCTAATAGTTTAGGTGGTTCAGCATCTTAGAGTTTAATTCAGTTTGGTTCTGTCAGGTTAGGCAGAAGAGATGCTGGGGTTTAGGAGGCTAGGTGAACATTGACTTAGTGACTTAGTGAATGTTATCCCTTTTCTTAGTGGAGCAGTATAACTTTTAGATGTTCATTATTTGTGCTAATCCAAAAAAAAGAGAGACTTAACACTTTGTAATTACAATATTTTAGTGCATTTGTGCCAAAAGTATTGGTACCCTTCAACTTTTTATAGGAAAACGCACAATTTTCTTTGAACAAGTATTTGGTATCCACCATTCTTTATTCCAAATGTAATAGAACATAAACATAAGCTTCCTTGTCTGCTCTCCTGAAAAAGTGATCAGTGCTGCTGCAGGGGTGGAATGGAGCATTTGTGTCACTGACATGAAATGAAACCCCAAATTTTTATTTTATGATTCAGATAGTGCATGCATTTGTAAACTACTTTCCAATTTACTTCTATTATCAATTTTGGTTCATTCTCTTGGTATGCTTTATTGAAGAAGCAACAATGCACTATTGGGAACTAAGTGAACACATTAGTAAGCCAATTACAAAAGGCATATATGTGCAGCCACCAATCAACATCTAGCTCCCAACTCCTGGGCCTACCTAGGTATGCAATTCAATAAACTATATCAAGAGAACTGAGCAAATGTAGATAAAATTAGTGAATTGAAAAGTTGTTTAACATTGTAAGCTCTACCTGAATCATAAAATAACATTTCTTTCTTAAGACATGGAGTGTCCACAATGTCATTTCAATTACTATTGGGAATATCACTCCTGGCCAGCAGGAGGAGGCAAAGAGCACCACAGCGAAGCTGTTAAGTGTCACTTCCCTTACCCATAACCCCTAGTCATTCTCTTTGCCTCTGTCAATGGAGGAGGTGAAGTTTGGTGTCTGAAAATATTCCTTTTTTTGGTACTTTTCCCTGCAAGCAAGTAGTTGGGGTTAGCTGTCAATCTCTTGAGTAAGAGTAATGGTGGCTTTTAAGCAGTAAGGAAGTGGTGAGGTGGTCCTTACTTTGTTTTCCTAACATATTGCTGCACTTGTCATAGAAAGCCAGAGTTGGTTACTCTGTTCTTTCTTTTTTCTACAGGTCTCTGTAAGGAGTATGTGTCCTTTCACGCCTTGTGAGCTTTTTTCCTGCCGGACAGCTAGATTGCAGGTAAGTGCTTTTTGTCTTCTAGGTATTAGAGACTTGCACTTCAGTAACTTAGTTAAAGGGACAGGACACTGTAAAATAATTTTTCCATAAATGTATTTTAAATGACTTGTTATACCAACTGCAGAGTATAAAATATTTGAGAAATTGCATTTTTGGGTTTATTTGTGTATCTGAAGTAGCTGGTTTTGTGCTTTGAAACCACAGCCTATTACAATGGGTTGAGCTTCAGGTAATATCAGATCTCATTATGTTATCACTTTCATGTACACAGACTTGCTCCCTTATCTTATATTTGTCTGGAACACCAAAGCTCAATACATAGAGAGAACAATGGAAAATTATCATTTTATTACTTAACTATCATGCCCCCACTGAGGGTTTAATCTCTTCTGCTGGCTGTGTTTACTTAGGCTTGTCAATAGCATATACGCCAGTATCAAAACTTTCAATATAGGTTGGGAAACCACAAGCTAAATCAGCTATTTCAAATGCTGAAATATGAGTAAAGGAGCTACTTGCAACCAATTTAATACACTCTAGCAGGTAAAAAGGATCATTGGGAATAATTTAAAGGGGAGAAAGTTTTTGGGTGAACTGTCCCTTTAACTCTGCAGCAATATTGGGACATATTAAATCCTTTATATATAGGATTTTACTGAGGCAGTGTGCAGGCACATAAGTATGTGGAGACTAAGGGGTTAATTTTCTCCACATATGGGAATCGTTTACTCTGTGACACTTTTATTTTAATCACTCTTCTGGTGTGGAGTGTTTTCATGGGACATTTAATCTGCATATTTGGGCATAAATCTGAATAGGAGGCTTCTTGTTGATTAGAGCGGCTCTAACATTATTTTCGGCAGTTTACTTTCTCTTGGAACGCACGCTTTTACATGATGCGCAGTTCCTGTTTGCCGGGACATGTGACAAACCGCTCATCCGACACAGAGTAAAGCGGCGTCATTTCTCCTCAGCACGGCTCGATGAAGGAGTCGTTTATGAGCTGCCTCTGTGTATCTATCTAATTGTGAAGCCTCTGGAAGACGGTAGGACACCTCAGTATATCTAAGGTGTAGAGGTCCTGAGTGTGTGCTTTTTTTCAGACAGTTTATTTTAGCGTGTATCGCTCTGAGAGATTGAAGACCTGTTTTAAAGTGATAGTAGTCTTTATTTCAAAATTTTAACTTTTGGGAACTTATTTTTAAGCTATGGACATAGAACAAGAATCTGATTCCTTTGACAGATGCTTATTATGTCTGGAGGCCCTAATTGTTTTGCCTATGCAATTTTGTGCTACGTGTTTAGCTAGAACGCTAGAGTGTAAAGATAAATTATTGCCCTCTGTGCCCAATGTATCTCAGGATGATGCTGTTCAGGCAATGCCACAGCTTTCTCCTCAAACGTCCCAAGCCACAATGGTGTCACATACAGTGCCCTGCAGTTCATCTCAGCCTCATGGAGGAGTTTATTTGCCATCAGATATTGCTGCTCAAATATCTTCTGCTTTTTCAGCGGCTTTATCTGCTTTTCCCATGATGGGGAAGGGCAAGAGGAAATCTAAAAAATTCCCTATCTATGATGATTTTTCTGTCTGAGGTCAGAAAATTTAAACTTCTCTTCTCTTGCCTCTCTCTACAGTATACTGTTCGGCCATCAGTAGTTCAGTGTATGGAGGTAATTGGTCTGATGGTCGCTTCCATGGACATAATTCCTTTTGCTCGATTCCATTTAAGAGCTCTGCAGTTATGCATGCTCAGACAATGGAACAGAGACCATTCAGATCTGTCTGAGGATTGACCAGTTGACAACAGACTATCTCTCGTGGTGGATTTCTCAGGATCATCTGTCTCAGGGCACATGCTTCCGGAGACCCTCCTGGGTGATTGTGACCATGGACGCCAGCCTGCTAGGCTGGGGAGCAGTCTGGGACTCGTTAAGGGTGCAGGGCCTATGGACTCGGGAGGAGTCTGTTCTCCACATAAACATCTTGGAGTTGAGAGCGATCTACAATGCTCTGATGACTTGGCCTCAATTGTCCTTAGCTGGTTTATCAGGTTCCAATCGGACAACATCACCTAAGTGGCTTACATCAACCACCAGGGTGGAACTCGGAGTTCCTTAGCCATGAAGGAGGTGGCTCGGATTAGTCAGTGGGTGGAAGCTCACAATTGTTGTCTATCTGCCTTCCACATCCCAGGAGACAGACATTTCATCCCGGGGAGTGGGCTCTCAATCCGTAAGTGTTCTCCAGGCTAACCCTCAAGTGGGGGGTGCCGGAGTTGGATCTGATGGCATCTCGTCAGAACGACAAGCTTCCAAGGTATGGTTCAAGGTCAAGAGATCCGCAAGCCACTCTGATAGATGCTCTGGCGGTTCCTTTGGATTTCGGACTGGCATACCTGTTTCCTCCATTTGCACTCCTTCCATGAGTTATTGCTCGTATCAAACAGGAGAGAGCGTCTGTAATTCTAGTAGCTCCTGCATAGCCCTGCAGGATCTGGTATGCCTACCTAGTGAAGATGTCGTTTCTTCCTCCTTGGAAGTTACCTCTGAGGAAGGACTTTCTTACTCAGGGTCCTTTGATCCATCCAAATCTTGTTTCTCTGAAGCTGACTGCTTGGAGATTGAACACTTAGTTCTGGCTAAGCGTGGGTTTTCTGAGTCTGTCATTGAGACCATAATCCAGGCTCGCAAACCAGTTACTCGTAAAATTTTCCATAAGGTATGGCCTAAATACCTTTATTGGTGTGAATCAAAGGGCTATTCTTGGAGTAGGGTCAGGATTCCTAGAATTTTGTCTTTTCTCCAGGAAGGTCTGGAGAAAGGGTTGTCAGTCAGTTCTCTGAAGGGTCTATCTATTCTTTTACATAGGCGTCTGGCGGATGTGCCAGATTTTCAATCTTTTTGTCAGTCCCTGGTTAAAATCAGGCCTGTGTTTAAACTTTTGCTCCTCCTTGGAGCCTTAACCTTGTCCTCAATGTTTTGCAGCAGGCTCCGTTTGAGCCAATGCACTCCATAGATATTTAACTGTTATCCTGGAAGGTTTTGTTTCTTGTTGCTATCTCTTCTGCTCTGAGAGTTTCTGAACTCTCGGCTTTGCAGTGTGATTCTCCTGATCTTATTTTTCATGCTGATAAGGCGGTCCTTCGCGCAAAATTGGGGTTTCTCCCTAAGGTGGTTTCGGAATAGAAATATTAATCAGGAAATTGTTGTTCCTTCTCTCTGTCCTAATCCTCCTTCTCATAAGGAACATCTGTTGCATAACTTGGATGTTGTGTGTGCTCTAAAATTCTACCTACATGCTGCTAAGGATTTTCGCCAGTCTTCTGCCCTGTTTGTTTGTTTGTTTCTCTGGAAAGCGTAAAGGTCAGAAGGCTACAGCTAATTCTCTTTCCCTCTGGTTGAGAAGTATGATTTGTTTTGCTTATAAGACTGCTGGACAGCAGCCTCCTGAGAGAATTACAGCTCATTCCACTAGGGCTGTCTTGTCTTCTTGGGCTTTCAAAAATGAAGCTTCTGTGGAACAGATTTGCAAGGCTGCAACTTGGTCCTCTCTGCATACTTTTTCCAAATGTGATACTTTTGCCTCGGCTGAGGCTTCTTTTGGGAGAAAGGTTCTTCAAGCGGTGGTGCCTTCTGTTTAGGTCTGCCTATCTTGTTCTCCCTCCCTATTCATTCCGTGTCCTCTAGCTTGGGTATTGGTTCCCACTAGTAATTGGAATGATGTCGTGGACTCTCCATGTCTTAGGAAAGAAAACAAAATTTATGCTTACCTGATAAATGTATTTATTTCCGGAAATGGAGAGTCCATCAGGCACCTCTACACCTTTGTGTTATCTTCTTTTTTCCCATTTCCCTTTGGCTGAATGACTGGGAGTTATGGATAAGGGAAGTGACACTTAACAGCTTTGTTGTGGTGCTCTTTGCCTCCTCCTGATGGCCAGGAGTGATATTCCCACTAGTAATTGGAATGACGTTGTGGAAATTTATCAGGTAAGCATACATTTTTAGTTTTTTGGGTTTTTATGTCCCTTTATAAAAGCCGTTTTGGAATGATTTTGGTTTCTTTTTTTGGTTTCTTTTTTTTTTAAAAAAATAGAAAATTGCAGCCTCATGTTATTTAAACATTGCGTAGCTTCATATTGCAATTCATTGCACAGAATAGAGCATGCAATTAAAAAAAAATATTCCAATTTATGTCCATTGTCAAAATGTACACAGTCCTTTTACATGTACACTTTGAGTGCAGTAGTGCACAATATATGTTTATGCGTTTTGTGATTGGCTGATGGCTATCAAATGATACAGGGGGAGGGAAAAATGAATTAACTTTGAAATTTTCCAGAAAAAAAATCTACTTCTCATTTGAAGTTCAAAGTAAGTTTTAATGCATTGTCTTTTTATTATGTGTTGTATTTGTTGATTATGCAATTCTTCTGTATCTAATGGTCCTAAATTTTAATGCTACATTTTAAGAAGTTCAATGAACATAAGATTGGAGTGGAATAAATCTGCACAATGAGCTAAGTCTAAGGAGGGAGGAGGAGCAAGCAGTAAAAATGAGTTAAACCTATGTTGTTTTAGTTAAATAAAACTATTTATCAATCGGATAATTATTATGTTTCTCCTTCCAAAAAATCATAGCAGAAAATGTGCCCAAATATGAATTACTAAAGGGATATGAAACCCCAAAATGTTCTTTTGTGATTCAGACAGAGCATACCATTTTTAAAAAGCGAATAATTTACTTACATTATCAAATTTGCTTTGTCCACATGGCATTCTTGGTTGAAGAGATGGCTAGGTAAGTGTCTGGAACACTACATGGCAGGAAATAGTGCTGCTATATAGTGCTCTTGGGAATGGATAACATTCTTGCAAAACTGCTGCCTATATAGTGCTCCAGACATGTGCATACTCCTGAGCTCTCTTTAACAAAAGAGAACAAAGTCCACTTGATAATAGAAATAAATGAGAAAGTTGTTAAAATTTGCATTCTCTGTAGGTTTTACTTTATGGAGAGAGTTCACCTTGCAATAATTTCATAATTATATTTGTATTTCTAATGGTATTTAACTAAATCAGTTATTTTCTTATGTAAGTGTAAAACTAATCTGAAAAGTTATAAAAAAAATGAAACCTTCAACTGGCTGTGTGTGGATATATACTGTGTGTGTATGTGCATATAGATATTTTTATATATATATATATATATATATATATATATATATATATATATATATATATATATATATATATATATATAGCTGTGTGTGTGTGTATATATATATATATATATATATATCTGTGTGTGTATATATATATAGAGTGTATGTGTATATATATATATATATATATATATATATATATATAGAGAGAGAGAGAGAGAGAGAGAGAGAGAGAGAGAGAGAGAGAGAGAGAGAGAGAGAGAGAGAGAGAGAGAGAGAGAGAGAGAGAGAGATGTGTTTATAGATATATATACAGTATAGAGAGAGAGAGATAGAGATGTGTGTGTATGTACAGTATGTGTGTAGATATTGTTTTACTAGCTAGACAAGGGATATTTAAGGGATATTACTAACTCTGGACAGGCATGCACACTACACATTGAATAGTGCTGGTGCATAGAGTTTTTTTTTTTAAAAAAACATTATATTCTACATAAATTACACAAAGTGAACATTTTCCAGCAATCCCATATTAAGCTAATTAATGAAAAGTAAAGCTCCCCCTGTATTGCAGTCACTTCACAATCTAATCAAAAAGTAATTTATTACAAAATCAGAAAAGTTTCTTGCTCAATGTGATCAGCAGAAAAGTGATTGTAGCTGTAAGTAGAGAGACTTTTTAAGCAGAGGTGACGATTTAACTTGGCTGCTTTGTCGCTATTGTGTTTCTATGAGTGCTCTGTAATTATCATGATTGCTATTTGTTTGTAAAATTACAGGGATCCCTGCTTTTTATCTCCAGATTTTTTACTGTTCTGATTTTGTAATAAATTACTTTTTGATTAGATTATTAGTGACTGCAAAATTGTACATGTACCACTTTCTCGCAGGTAGGCTTGAGTTAATACTTTTAGCTGATTTATATGTGAGGTTTTGTTTACCCCCTACTACCTCACATTACTCCTTTGCTTTTTTTAAGATGGATTATCAGTTTTGCATCAACAATCATGATAGGGCAAACATTCTTTGCAATAGCACTGCACATACAATTTAATTTAAGTGTTAATATTATTGTCTGTATATATATAAATCTATATTTATATTTAGCTGTTAGATTATAAAGGAATATATGTCTGTTCATTTAAATACCTGTTGTTGTTTTTTTACTAATTAATTAATTAAGCTGAATCAGTGCTAATCCACCTTAAGGGAAGAGAAAAGGACAGGCTGCCCCAGGTTCTTTACTTAACTGCACATGTGCAAATGGAGTTCATACTATAGCTTCATATTAGTTTGTTATTGGTTAGCAAGGATTTCTTTGTTATGAGGGACAGGGAAATTTGTGAAAATAAAAAAACAATAAATTTGCTTTATTCATTGCAAAAATCTTCTCAGATATAATGGTGCTTTATCATGCAGATTACAATTTGTGTTTAATGTCCCTTTAGACAACAAAATAGGAAAATGTCAGAGATCACTATAAGGACCGTATAATGTACAATTACTAGTGTGTGGAGAGGTATTTCTCTTGTTAAGTGTATCCAGTCCACGGATCATCCATTACTTATGGGATATTAACTCCTCCCCAACAGGAAGTGCAAGAGGATTCACCCAGCAGAGCTGCTATATAGCTCCTCCCCTAACTGCCATTACCAGTCATTCTCTTGCACCCAACGACTAGATAGGATGTGTGAGAGGACTATGGTGATTATATTTA
Organism: Bombina bombina; assembly: GCF_027579735.1. Lineage (NCBI taxonomy): Eukaryota > Metazoa > Chordata > Amphibia > Anura > Bombinatoridae > Bombina > Bombina bombina. The sequence goes on from NC_069499.1 coordinate 633,053,279, forward strand.
GTTTTATACCTTCAATCAAAAGTTTGTTATTTTATAATAGCACCGGAGTGTGTTATTCCTTCTCTGGTAGAATTTGAAGAAGAATCTGCCTGAGTTTTTACTATGATTTTAGCCGGCGTAGTTAAGATCATATTGCTGTTTCTCGGCCATCTGAGGAGAGGTAAACTTCAGATCAGGGGACAGCGGGCAGATTAATCTGCAAAGAGGTATGTAGCAGCTTATTATTTTCTGACAATGGAATTGATGAGAAAATTCTGCCATACCGATATAATGTAAACTCAACCTTAAATGCAGTAGCAGCAACTGGTATCAGGCTGTCATGTATGTATATTTTACACTTCAGTATTCTGGGGAATGGCACTTCACTGGAATTATACTGTGTGCATAAGACTTTAGCCTAATTTGCAGGGACTGGCAACAGGCGCTTTAATAACACTTAATTTATGTTAAACGTTTTTTGCTGGCATGTAAAATCGTTTCATTTTCTGAGGTACTGGGTGAATAAAATGTTTTGGGCATTATTTTTTCCACTTGGCAGTTGTTTTGTTTAATTTATGACAGTTTACTGATCTCTCTCACTGTTGTGTGTGAGGGGGAGGTCAAAAAATTCAGTCAGAAGCTCATTGTATTTCCTGCATGATCCGGTTCATCTCTACAGAACTCAGGGGTCTTCAAAACTTGTTTTGAGGGAGGTAATCATTCACAGCAGAGCTGTGAGATTGTAGTTGACTGTGATAAAAAACGTTTATTTCTGTAACTTTTTTTTCTGCTATCAGGGTTAGTTATCCTTCGCTAATGGGAACAAGCCTTTGCTAAAATTGTGTTTTTTACAAAGATTTGATGCTATAACCTTTCAGTTTATTAACTTTCAACTGTCATAACTCTTTCTGTGCTTCTTATAGGCACAGTACGTTTTCATATTATAGTAAATTACTTGAAAAGTATTTCCAAGTTGCTAGTTTATTTGCTAGTGTGTTAAACATGTCTGATTCAGAGGAAGACATCTGTGCTATATGTGCTAATGCCAAAGTGGAGCCCAATAGAAATTTATGTACTAACTGTATTGATGCTACTTTAAATAAAAGTCAATCTGTACAAATTGAACACATTTCACCAAACAACGAGGGGAGAGTTATGCCGACTAACTCGCCTCACGTGTCAGTACCTGCATCTCCCGCTCGGGGGGTGCGTGATATTGTGGCGCCGAGTACATCTGGGCGGCCATTACAAATCACATTACAGGATATGGCTACTGTTATGACTGAAGTTTTGGCTAAATTACCAGAACTAAGAGGTAAGCGTGATCACTCTGGGGTGAGAACAGAGTGCGCTGATAATGTTAGGGCCATGTCAGATACTGCGTCACAACTTGCAGAACATGAGGACGGAGAGCTTCATTCTGCGACTGACGGTTCTGATCCAAACAGATTGGATTCAGATATTTCAAATTTTAAATTTAAGCTGGAAAACCTCCGTGTATTACTAGGGGAGGTGTTAGCGGCTCTGAATGATTGTAACACAGTTGCAATACCAGAAAAAATGTGTAGGTTGGATAAATATTTTGCGGTACCGTCGAGTACTGACGTTTTTCCTATACCTAAGAGACTTACTGAAATTGTTACTAAGGAGTGGGATAGACCCGGTGTGCCGTTCTCACCCCCTCCGATATTTAGAAAGATGTTTCCAATAGACACCACCACACGGGACTTATGGCAAACGATCCCTAAGGTGGAGGGAGCAGTTTCTACTTTAGCTAAGCGTACCACTATCCCGGTGGAGGATAGCTGTGCCTTTTCAGATCCAATGGATAAAAAGTTAGAGGGTTACCTTAAGAAAATGTTTGTTCAACAAGGTTTTATATTGCAACCCCTTGCATGCATTGCGCCTGTCACGGCTGCAGCAGCATTTTGGTTTGAGTCTCTGGAAGGGACACTTGAATCAGCTCCATTAGATGAGATTACACACAGGCTTAAAGCTCTTAAGTTAGCTAACTCATTTATTTCAGATGCCGTAGTACATTTAACTAAGCTTACGGCTAAGAATTCCGGATTCGCCATTCAGGCGCGCAGAGCACTGTGGCTACAATCCTGGTCAGCTGACGTTACTTCTAAGTCTAAATTTCTTAATATACCTTTCAAAGGGCAGACCTTATTTGGACCCGGATTGAAAGAAATTATCGCTGACATTACAGGAGGTAAAGGCCATGCCCTGCCTCAAGACAGAGCCAAACCTAAGGCTAGACAATCTAATTTTCGTTCCTTTCGGAATTTCAAAGCAGGAGCAGCATCAACTTCCTCTGCTCCAAAACAAGAAGGATCTGTTGCTCGCTAAAGACAAGGCTGGAGACCTAACCAGTCCTGGAACAAGGGCAAGCAGGCCAGGAAACCTGCTGGTGCCCCTAAAACAGCATGAATTGAGGGCCCCCGATCCGGGAACGGATCTAGTGGGGGGGCAGACTTTCTCTCTTCGCCCAGGCTTGGGCAAGAGATGTCCAGGATCCCTGGGCGCTAGAGATAATATCTCAGGGATACCTTCTGGACTTCAAATACTCTCCCCCAAGAGAGAGATTTCATCTGTCAAGGTTGTCAACAAACCAAATAAAGAAAGAGGCGTTTCTACGCTGCGTACAAGAACTTTTATTAATGGGAGTAATCCATCCAGTTCCACGGTCGGAACAGGGACAAGGGTTTTACTCAAATCTGTTTGTGGTTCCCAAAAAAGAGGGAACTTTCAGGCCAATCCTGGATTTAAAGATCCTAAACAAATTCCTAAGAGTTCCATCGTTCAAAATGGAGACTATTCGGACAATTTTACCCATGATCCAAAAGGGTCAGTACATGACCACAGTGGATTTAAAGGATGCTTACCTTCACATACCGATTCACAAAGATCATTACCGGTATCTAAGGTTTGCCTTTCTAGACAGGCATTACCAGTTTGTAGCTCTTCCATTCGGATTGGCTACGGCTCCGAGAATCTTCACAAAGGTTCTGGGTGCTCTTCTGGCGGTACTAAGACCGCGAGGAATTGCGGTAGCTCCGTACCTAGACGACATTCTGATACAAGCTTCAAGCTTTCAAACTGCCAAGTCTCATACAGAGTTAGTACTGGCATTTCTAAGGTCGCATGGATGGATGGTGAACGAAAAGAAGAGTTCTCTCTTTCCACTCACAAGAGTTCCCTTCTTGGGGACTCTTATAGATTCTGTAGAAATGAAGATTTACCTGACAGAAGACAGGTTAACAAAGCTTCAAAATGCATGCCGTGTCCTTCATTCCATTCAACACCCGTCAGTAGCTCAATGCATGGAGGTGATCGGCTTAATGGTAGAAGCAATGGACATAGTACCCTTTGCACGCCTACATCTCAGACCGCTGCAATTGTGCATGCTAAGTCAGTGGAATGGGGATTACTCAGACTTGTCCCCTACTCTGAATCTGGATCAAGAGACCAGAAATTCTCTTCTATGGTGGCTTTCTCGGCCACATCTGTCCAGGGGGATGCCATTCAGCAGGCCGGACTGGACAATTGTAACAACAGACGCCAGCCTACTAGGTTGGGGCGCTGTCTGGAATTCTCTGAAGGCTCAGGGACAATGGAATCAGGAGGAGAGTCTCCTACCAATAAACATTCTGGAATTGAGAGCAGTTCTCAATGCCCTTCTGGCTTGGCCCCAGTTAACAACTCGGGGGTTCATCAGGTTTCAGTCGGACAACATCACGACTGTAGCTTACATCAACCATCAGGGAGGGACAAGAAGCTCCCTAGCAATGATGGAAGTATCAAAGATAATTCGCTGGGCAGAGTCTCACTCTTGCCACCTGTCAGCAATCCACATCCCGGGAGTGGAGTACTGGGAGGCGGATTTCTTAAGTCGTCAGACTTTTCATCCGGGGGAGTGGGAACTTCATCCAGAGGTCTTTGCCCAAATACTTCGACGTTGGGGCAAACCAGAGATAGATCTCAAGGCGTCTCGACAGAACGCCAAGCTTCCTCGTTACGGGTCCGGGAGCGGTTCTGATAGATGCTTTGACAGCACCTTGGACCTTCGGGATGGCTTATGTGTTTCCACCCTTCCCGATGCTTCCTCGATTGATTGCCAGAATCAAACAGGAGAGAGCATCAGTGATTCTAATAGCGCCTGCATGGCCACGCAGGACTTGGTATGCAGATCTAGTGGACATGTCATCCTGTCCACCTTGGTCGCTACCTCTGAAACAGGACCTTCTGATCCAGGGTCCCTTCAAACATCAAAATCTAATTTCTCTGAAGCTGACTGCTTGGAAATTGAACGCTTGATTTTATCAAAACGTGGTTTTTCTGAGTCAGTTATTGATACCTTAATACAGGCTAGGAAGCCTGTTACCAGAAAGATTTACCATAAGATATGGCGCAAATACTTATATTGGTGCGAATCCAAGAGTTACTCATGGAGTAAGGTTAGGATTCCGAGGATATTGTCTTTTCTACAAGAAGGTTTAGAAAAGGGTTTATCCGCTAGTTCCTTAAAGGGACAGATTTCAGCTCTGTCCATTCTTTTACACAAACGTCTGTCAGAAGTTCCGGACGTTCAAGCTTTTTGTCAGGCTTTAGCTAGGATCAAGCCTGTGTTTAAAACTGTTGCTCCACCATGGAGTTTGAACTTAGTTCTTAATGTTTTACAGGGGGTTCCGTTTGAACCCCTTCATTCCATTGATATCAAGTTGTTATCTTGGAAAGTTCTGTTTTTAATGGCGATTTCCTCGGCTCGAAGAGTCTCTGAGTTATCTGCCTTACATTGTGATTCTCCTTATCTGATTTTTCATTCAGACAAGGTAGTTCTGCGTACTAAACCTGGGTTCCTACCTAAGTTGGTCACTAACAGGAATATCAATCAAGAGATTGTGGTTCCATCTTTGTGTCCTAATCCTTCTTCGAAAAAGGAACGTCTGCTACACAATCTAGATGTAGTCCGTGCCCTGAAATTTTATCTACAGGCAACTAAGGATTTTCGACAAGCGTCTTCCCTGTTTGTCGTTTATTCTGGTCAGAGGAGAGGTCAAAAAGCTTCGGCTACCTCTCTCTCCTTTTGGCTTCGTAGCATAATACGGTTAGCCTATGAGACTGCTGGACAGCAGCCTCCTGAAAGAATTACAGCACATTCTACTAGAGCTGTGGCTTCCACTTGGGCCTTTAAGAATGAGGCTTCTGTTGAACAGATTTGCAAGGCTGCAACTTGGTCTTCTCTTCATACTTTTTCCAAATTTTACAAATTTGACACTTTTGCTTCTTCGGAGGCTGTTTTTGGGAGAAAGGTTCTTCAGGCAGTGGTTCCTTCCGTATAAAGAGCCTGCCTGTCCCTCCCGTCATCCGTGTACTTTAGCTTTGGTATTGGTATCCCATAAGTAATGGATGATCCGTGGACTGGATACACTTAACAAGAGAAAACATAATTTATGCTTACCTGATAAATTTATTTCTCTTGTAGTGTATCCAGTCCACGGCCCGCCCTGTCACTTTAAGGCAGGTAATTTTTCCATTAAACTACAGTCACCACTGCACCCTATGGTTTTCCTTTCTCTGCATGTTTTCGGTCGAATGACTGGTAATGGCAGTTAGGGGAGGAGCTATATAGCAGCTCTGCTGGGTGAATCCTCTTGCACTTCCTGTTGGGGAGGAGTTAATATCCCATAAGTAATGGATGATCCGTGGACTGGATACACTACAAGAGAAATAAATTTATCAGGTAAGCATAAATTATGTTTTTACACACTTGCAGAAAACTAGGCATATGTCTGTAGATAGCTTTTTCTTTCATATAGGTGATAAGAGTCCACGATCCATTACTCCAGGGAATTACCTTTCCTGCCTATAGGAGGAGACAAAGATTCCCAAACCTCAGAACTCTATATAAACCCTCCCACCTCTATGGTAATCAGTCTTGGCTTTGCCTCTGCTGGAGGTAGGTAAAGATTGCAAGATTGTTTTTTATTTTATTTTAGGATTTCCTGGTTAGGACCCTGGAGTTTCCCTCTTCAGTACTGACTTAGTCATGAGGGTCATATTTTGGAGTATTAGGCATTAAGCTTATCTTTATGCTTTTTATTTAAAGGGATAAAGATATTATTTTCTGACATTTAGTGCAGGAAACTTCTGCTCCAGGACAGGCTTAAACCTTCTGCTGATAACGTTCTCAGTACTAGGTGAAACATTTTAAGTGTGGGCGACTGAATCCATTGCTGAAAACCATCAGGAATGCCTTTGGCCAGCTTAGTGCTAGCTTCTTCAGCACATACTTTTTGAGCTCAGAGGGATTTTTAATTTTTTTCATTTTCTGTGTGTTTGTTACATTTTTTCACCATTTTGTTTTCTTTTATTTTGCCCTTAGTGAATGTGTGTGCGGGTGCACATGTATGTGTAAACATTTGGCACCTTTTTGTTTATATAGGTATCCTGGATGCTGCCGTCGCTGCTCTTAGTAGCGATTGGGCTGCTGGATGGTTGGTGTGGGTTCCCCTCTCCTCTGAGCTCTGTATTTACCATGGATCACGCTGATTCTTTGCAAACTGTGCCTAATCCAGATTTAGAAGCTATTTCTGATAAGCATTTTTAGATGATTTATAAGTGTGTTGTATGCAAACAGGCTGAGTTTCTCCCTCCTGCTCAATTGTGTAATGCTTGTCATCAAAAGTGTATGCATAGTGACCAACCTATTGCATCTTTGGATTCTAAAGGGATTGTCTATCATTCTGTCTGTTCTTTACAGGAACAATTGGACTTCCCTCCATATCTGAGGGAGTACATCAAGTTGACTATAACAGATCTGATGGCTGCCTCCCACCCCCCCTCAATGTTAAAGGAAAAGGTAATTCTCTGATTTACCTTCTACTAATTGCTGGTATTTCAGAAATTCATCGTGAGTCAGTTATGTCTGAGGGGGAAGTGTTACCTGATGATCAGGAAGTTTGTCAGACTGTTAATATTGTTTCATCGCCCTCTGTGTTTTTATTTAAAGCTGAGTTAATCCGCTCTTTTGCTAAAAGAAGTATTGCTTGCTTTGGAGGTTTCAGATAATACCTCTGCTGGGGAGATTTTTAAGAGTCCGCTAAATTCTAATTTTAAATATGAGGATAAATTATCTATTCCCCCCCCCCCCTTTTTTCTATGAACTGTCTCTAACATTTGGGCCTAGGTTTGGCTTAGGCCTTTAATTTCCATCCCCCAGATTTAAGAAAATGTATTCTGTGCAGTCACTTAAAGGGACAGTATACACTCATTTTCATATAACTGCATGTAATAGACACTACTATAAAGAATAAGATGCACAGATACTGATATAAAAATCCAGTATAAAACTGTTTAAAAACTTACTTAGAAGCTCTCAGTTTACCTCTGTTGAAAAGATAGCTGGAAAGCCCACTGCAAGTGGGAAATAAGACACTCCCCCCCTCCCCCTTCTTTTGCATATGAAAAGACCCTTTACACAAACAGGAGCAAGCTGGAGAAGGTAGCTCACAGTATTCTCATAAAACTTTGGGGCTTGGTTAGGAGTCTGAAAATCAGAGCAATGTTATTAAAAAATAAGCAAAACTATACATTTTTAAAAAAAAAAAAACTTTATGGGCTATATAAATAGATCATCTACAAAGCATTTATGCAAAGAAAAAATGAGTGTATAATGGCCCTTTAATTATTAGTATTTTGTGGATGATGCTATTTCTGCCTTTAAAAAAACAACTGCTTTTCCTTTGGAAAATAGATTTTCTTTTAAAGACACATTAGATAGGAAGCCTGATTGCCCTTGATATTGTATCTCCATTCTGGTTCTATTTTTAAATCTGCTGCTGTTGTCGCTGGTGTATCAGCTGCTATCTCTAAATGGTTAGAAAATCTATCTGTTCAGGTTCTAGTTGAGTCTGATAGAGATAACTTTCTAGAACTTTTAGTGATACTTAAATGTGCTATTCTTAATATTTTTTAATTAGCTCTAATTATTTGTGTCTTCCAGTGTTTGCCAGACGCGCTTTATGGCTTAAGTCTTGGCCTGCTGATGCAGCCTCTAAGAATAAATTACTTTCTATTTCTTTTCAAGGTAAATAGACTTTTTTGAGACTGAACTAGACCATATCATTTCAGCAGTTGCTGGTGGCAAGAGTAAGTTTCTTCCACAATATAAGAAGTTTAAGGGTTAACTTTAAAGCGTCTGGTCAATTTAATACCTTTAGAAAAAGGAGCATAAATCAGCTGCCTCTTTTCCAAATGAAAGAAGCTCAGGTAAGCTCTGGAGGCCTGGTGCCAATTGGCACAAGTCCAAGCAGTTAAAAAATTCCTTCCCTACGTCTAGGTCAGAATGAAGGTGTGGCCCCCAGTCCAGTATCTTTGGTAGGGGCAGGTTAATGCATTTTCAGAATGCATGGTTTAGCTCAGTTCCAGACCACTGGGCTCTGAAAATTTGTCTCTCTAAGGTATCTAATAGGCTTCAATTCAAAGTCTCCCAGAGACAGATTTTTTTTCTTTAAAGGGATATGAAACCCACATTTTTTTCTTTGGTGATTCAGATAGAGCATGCAATTTTAAGCAACTTTCTAATTTACTCCTATTATCAGATTTTCTTTGTTCTTTTGGTATGCCTATATATATTAGAGCTGCAACAACTAATCGATAATAATCGATTAAGAAAATAGTTGCCAACGAATCTCATAATCGATTAGTTGGTTTGCAATTAGTTGGTATGTGCACAGCACCAGCTTCTTCATTGCAATGAGTCCCTGCACATGGTACTGTGTTTTATGGTTATGTCCTTAGTCTAAAGGATACAGACACTTACTTTTCACTTTTTATGGACAGTATAAGTTTACAACTACTCCTGGCTTATGTGCAACCCAGAAATAATAGCAGTCATCATTTGGATTGTTTATATTAAATCCGTTGATTTGTGACTATGCTTTGCATGATATAGTGCACAGCTTGTTATTTACACTTAGCCCTAGATTGAAGGGAGTTGTTATTTGAATTGATGTGCACTATTATCTGTGTGCACAATTATTAGCGGATCACTTGCTATTGCTGATTATAGGTACTGTATAGAAAAATATGCAAGACTTTATCCTGTTATAAATATATATCGTCCTTAGCGCTTTTCCCTTTTTCTCTTACTTGGTGTATCCAGTCCACGGATTCATCCTTACTTGTGGGATATTCTCATTCCCTACAGGAAGTGGCAAAGAGAGCACACAGCAGAGCTGTCCATATAGCTCCCCCTCAGGCTCCGCCTCCCCAGTCATTCTCTTTGCCGTTCTAACAAGTAGCATCTCCACGGGAGGGTAAAGTGAATGTGGTGTTAGATTTGTAGTTTTTATTTCTTCAATCAAGAGTTTGTTATTTTAAAATAGTGCCGGTTTGTACTATTTACTCTGTGGCAGAAAGTGATGAAGATTTCTGCTGAGAGGAAAACGATTTTAGCATGTTGTAACTAAAATCCATTGCTGTTCCCACACAGGACTGTTGAGTACCAGAGAACTTCAGTTGGGGGGAACAGTTTGCAGGCTTAACTGCTATAAGGTATGCTCAGTCACTTTTTTTCTAGTCAAGACCTGGTAATGCTAGAAGACTGACAGGAATCCCCATGTGGGGAAGGTAAGCCATATTCTGAGACTTAGTATAGAAGGATGGCTTAGTTAAAAGGGCTTAAAACGCTGGTGGACACTGTTATGGGGAAATCAATTATTTTATTACATAATCTGATATTTGTACAAGTGTTTATTACATTTGGAAACACTTTTTTGGGGTTTTATTCCGCCTGGCATATTTGTAGACACCTATTTAGGCTTGGGAAGGCCCCACAACTCCGGAGTGATGAGGGAGGGGGCCTAATTTTCGCACCTCAGTTGTGCAGTTCATTTGCAAGACAGCTTCATGCAGCTTCACATGTAGAGTCCAGAGATTGCTGGAGGACTCCAGGGAGGCTCATTTTCGTCTAAAACTAATCCCCAAGGAAGGTAGGGCCACAGCAGAGACTGTGGCATGGTGCTGTAGTTTGTTAAACCGGTGGCCTGCTTTAATTTGCTCCAGTTTGGGCAATAAGGGGTTAATTATCTTGAAAATTACTGTGCAATCATTTCAGAGCATTAGGATCCTATGGTGAAAATTTCATAAAGATTGGATGTTTTTTTGAGTTGCAGTAAAAAAGTGTGCGCTTTTTATTATTTAAAGGCACAGTACAGTTTTTTCAAAAATTGTATTTTACTGTATTTGAGTGCTGTCTAAGTCTGTTTAACATGTCTGAACCTACTGATAGACCCTGTTTTATGTGTTTAATAGCCATGGCGGTACCCCCTTTACATTTGTGTTTAAAGTGTGCTAAGGTATCTAAACATTTTAAAGACCATGCAGTGACACTTAAAAATGTAGCCCAAGATGATTCTTTGACGGAAGGTGACAAGGATAGTCCTCCTTCCTCTCCCCATATGTCGACACCAGTTACGCCCGCGCAAGCGCTGCCTAGTACCTCTAGCGCATTGGGCCCTATTACATTACAACAATTGGCAGCAGTCATGGATAATTCCCTTGCGGCATTTCTATCCAAACTGCCAGTTTTTCCTAAAAAGCGTGATAGCTCAGTTTTAAGAACAGAGGATGAGCAATCAGAAGCTTTGGATGATTTATCTGTTGTACCCTCACAACACTCTGAAGTAGCAGTGAAGGATGGGCTGTCCGAGGGAGAAATTTCTGACACGGAAAGTTTCTCAGAATCAGATTCCTTAGCGTTTAAATTTAAGCTGGAACACCTCCGCTTACTGCTTACTGCTTAAGGAGGTTTTAGCTACGCTGGATGATTGTGACCCCATGGTGATCCCAGAAAAATTGTGTAAAATGGACAGGTTTTTAGAAGTCCCTGTATACACTGATGCGTTTCCGATCCCTAAGAGGGTGGCGGATATTGTGACAAGGGAGTGGGAGAGACCAGGTGTACCTTTTGTTCCCCCCCCTATCTTTAAGAAAATGTTCCCCATAAATGACCCCCAGGCGGGACGCGTGGCAGACGGTCCCTAAGGTAGAGGGAGCTGTTTCAACACTAGCCAAGCGCACAACCATTCCAATAGAAGACAGTGCTTTCAAAGATCCTATGGATAAAAAATTGGAAGGTTTACTGAAGAAGATGTTGTTCAGCAAGGTTTCCTTCTTCAACCAATTGCCTGCATTATTCCTGTAACTACTGCAGCGGCTTTTTGGTTTTAGGCACTGGAGGAGTCGCTCCAGAGGGAGACTTCATATGACGAAGTCATGGATAGAATTCATGCTCTAAAGCTGGCTAATTCTTTTATCACAGATGCCGCTTTCCAATTAGCTAAGTTAGCGGCGAAAAATTCTGATTTTGCCATTATGGCGCGAAGAGCGCTTTGGCTCAAATCATGGTCGGCTGACGTGTCGTCCAAAACAAAGTTACTAAACATTCCTTTCAAGGGAAAGACCCTTTTCGGTCCCAAGTTGAAGGAAATCATCACGGATATCACTGGGGGAAAGGGCCATGCCCTTCTGCAGGATACACCGTTTAAGGCCAAAAACAAGGCTAATTTTCGCTCCTTTCGCAACTTCAGGAGCGGACCTGCTTCAACCTCTGCTGCCACAAAGCAAGAGGGTAACGCTTCACAGCCCAAAGCAACCTGGAAACCCTTGCAGGGCTGGAATAAGGGTAAACAGGCCAAGAAGCCTGCGACTGCTTCCAAGACAGCATGAAGGGGTAGCCCCCGATCCGGGACCGGATCTAGTAGGGGGCAGACTTTCTCTCTTTGCTCAGGCTTGGGCAAGAGATGTTCCAGATCCTTGGGCATTAGAAATTGTTGCCCAAGGGGAAGGTTCCACATTTCTCGCTTGTCTTCAGACCAGACAAAGAAACAGGCGTTTTTACGCTGTGTAGAAGATCTACTAAACATGGGAGTGATTCACCCAGTTCCAATTACAGAACAAGGACTGGGTTTTTACTCAAACCTGTTTGTAATTCCCAAAAAAGAAGGAACTTTCAGGCCAATCCTGGATTTAAAAATTCTAAACAAATTCCTCAGGGTTCCATCATTCAAAATGGAAACCATTCGGACAATTTTGTCGATGATCCAGGAAGGTCAATATATGACTACCGTGGATCTAAAGGAATGCGTATCTACATATTCCCATCCACAAAGATCACCATCAGTTCCTAGGGTTCGCTTTTCTGGACAAGCATTACCAGTTCGTGGCCCTTCCTTTCGGGTTGGCCACTGCTCCAAGAATTTTTACAAAGGTGCTAGGGTCCCTCCTAGCGGTACTAAGACCGCGGGGCATTGCAGTAGCACATTACCTAGACGACATCTTGATACAGGCGTCGTCTTTTCACAGAGCCAAGGCTCATACGGACATTGTGCTGGCGTTTCTAAGGTCTCACGGGTGGAAGGTGAATGTCGAAAAAAAGTTCTCTGTCCCCGCTCACAAGGGTTCCCTTCCTGGGAACATTAATAGACTCGGTAGAAATTAAGATATTTCTGACGGAGGTCAGGAAGTTGAAGCTTTTAACTACTTGCCGAGTTCTTCATTCCATTCCTCGGCCTTCTGTAGCTCAGTGCATGGAGGTAATCGGATTAATGGTCGCGGCAATGGACGACGTCCCTTTTGCCCGAATTCATCTCAGACCACTGCAACTGTGCATGCTCAAACAGTGGAATGGGGATTATGCAGATTTGTCTCCTCAAATACAACTGGACCAGAAAACCAGGGATTCTCTTCTCTGGTGGTTGTCTCAGGATCACCTGTCTCAGGGAATGTGCTTCCGCAGACCGGAGTGGATCATTGTCACGACCGATGCCAGTCTGTTAGGCTGTGGTGCGGTCTGGGACTCCCTGAAAGCTCAGGGCCTATGGTCTCGGGAAGAATCTCTTCTCCCGATAAACATTTTAGAACTGAGAGCGATATTCAACACGCTCCAGGCATGTCCTCAACTAGCGGCGGCCAAATTCATCAGATTTTAGTCGGACAACATCACGACTGTAGCGTACATCAATCATCAGGGAGGAACAAAGAGTTCCCTAGCGATGAAGGAAGTAACCAAGATCATCAAATGGGCGGAGGATCACTCCTGCCATCTTTCAGCAATTCACATCCCAGGAGTAGACAACTGGGCGGCGGATTTTCTGAGTCGTCAGACTTTTCACCCGGGGGAGTGGGAACTCCACCCGGAGGTTTTTGCTCAGCTGACCCAGCTATGGGGCATTCCGGAATTGGATCTGATGGCGTCCCGTCAGAACACCAAACTTCCTCTTTACGGATCCAGGTCCAGGGACCCCAAGGCGGCATTGATAGATGCTCTAGTAGCGCCTTGGTCCTTCAGTCTAGCTTATGTCTTTCCACCGTTTCCTCTTCTCCCTCGGCTGGTAGCCAGAATCAAACAGGAGAAGGCTTCGGTAATTTTGATAGCGCCTGCGTGGCCACGCAGGACTTGGTATGCAGACCTAGTGGACATGTCATCTGTTCCACCATGGAAGTTGCCATTGAGGCAGGATCTTCTAATACAGGGTCCATTCAAGCATCCAAATCTAGTTTCTCTGCAACTGACTGCTTGGAGATTGAACGCTTAATTCTAGCTAATCGTGGGTTCTCTGAATCAGTTATTGATACTTTGATCCAGGCCAGAAAGCCTGTCACCAGGAAAATTTACCATAAGATATGGCGGAAATATCTTTGTTGGTGTGAATCCAAGGGTTACTCGTGGAGTAAAGTTAGGATTCCCAGGATTTTGTCCTTTCTCCAAGAAGGATTGGAGAAAGGATTGTCGGCTAGTTCCTTAAAGGGACAGATATCTGCTCTGTCTATCCTGTTACACAAGCAGCTGGTAGCAGTACCAGACGTTCAGGCGTTTACACAGGCTTTAGTTAGAATCAAGCCTGTCTATAAACCTGTGGCTCCTCCATGGAGTCTTAATTTAGTTCTTTCAGTTCTTCAAGGGGTTCCGTTTGAACCTTTACATTCCATAGATATTAAGTTATTATCTTGGAAGGTTTTGTTTTTGGTAGCTATCTCTTCTGCTCGGAGAGTTTCAGAATTGTCTGCTTTGCAGTGTGATTCACCCTATCTGGTGTTCCATGCAGATAAGGTTGTTTTGCGTACCAAACCTGGTTTTCTTCCGAAAGTTGTTTCTAATAAGAATATTAACCAGGAAATCATTGTTCCTTCTCTGTGTCCTAATCCAGTTTCTAAGAAGGAACGACTTTTACACAATCTTGATGTGGTTCGGGCTTTAAAATTCTATTTAAAAGCAACTAAAGATTTCAGACAAACATCATCCTTGTTTGTTGTCTATTCTGGTAAGAGGAGAGGTCAGAAAGCGACTGCTACCTCTCTTTCCTTCTGGCTGAAAAGCATCATCCGATTGGCTTATGAGACTGCTGGACAGCAGCCTCCTGAACGAATTACAGCTCATTCCACCCGAGCTGTGGCTTCCACATGGGCCTTCAAGAATGAGGCTTCTGTTGAACAGATTTGTAAGGCAGCGACTTGGTCTTCACTGCATACTTTTGCCAAATTTTACAAATTCGATACTTTTGCTTCTTCGGAGGCTATTTTTGGGAAAAAGGTTTTGCAAGCAGTGGTGCCTTCCGTTTAGGTTACCTGACTTGTTTCCCTCCCTTCATCCGTGTCCTAAAGCTTTGGTATTGGTATCCCACAAGTAAAGGATGAATCCGTGGACTGGATACACCAAGTAAGAGAAAACAGAATTTATGCTTACCTGATAAATTACTTTCTCTTACGGTGTATCCAGTCCACGGCCCGCCCTGGCAATTAAGTCAGGTTCAAATTTATCTTTGTAAAACTACAGTCACCACTGCACCCTATGGTTTCTCCTTTTTCTCCTAACCGTCGGTCAAATGACTGGGGGGGGCGGAGCCTGAGGGGGAGCTATATGGACAGCTCTGCTGTGTGCTCTCTTTGCCACTTCCTGTAGGGAATGAGAATATCCCACAAGTAAGGATGAATCCGTGGACTGGATACACCGTAAGAGAAAGTAATTTATCAGGTAAGCATAAATTCTGTTTTTTTTTTTATATTTTTGATTAATAAATGTACAAAATTCAACCTCTAATTATATATCTGTTATTTTAAGAGCGGACTAGATATTTTTATATTCAAGATATTTTTACGTTAGAATGAAGTCCAGGCTTACTTTGTTAAAAGGCCACTTGCATTTGTGGAGCTAACAAAGATAAATAATCCCACCTTGGTGAAATTGGCAAAACCCTTATATGCAACTAAGCGTCTCTTCTCTGCTGCAGGCAAAATCGCTTCGATTTTATTTTAAATATAGGGGGAAATTTTTATTTTTTATTTTTATCCGATTAGTCGATTAATCGAAACAATAATCGGCCGATTAATCGATTATGAAAATAATTAGTTGCAGCCCTAATATATATATATATATATATATATATATATATATATATATATATATATATATATATATATATATATATGCAGCCAACAATCATCAGCTAGATTTGCTGCTCTTGAACGTTCCTAGATAAACCTTTCAGCAAAGAATAACAAAAGGAGGCAAATAAATTAATAGAAGTAAATTAGAAAGTTGTTAAAAATGGTTTTCTCTATCTGAATCATGAAAGAAAAATGTTGAGGTTCATGTCCCTTTAAAGGGTGTCAAGGAACATGGTGAAAGCTCAGGCTTTTCTTTTATGTGTTTTAGATCAAGAATCTATAGGGGTTATACTCCAAGTTCCTTTAGAAGAGGGGAAGCGGTTTTACTCGCATCTTTTCATAGTTCCCAAGAAAGAGGGAAATTTTCAACCTGTTCTACATCTAAACGATTTTGAATAAATTGTCTGGATCCCAACATTCAAAATGGAAACCATCAGGATTTTCCTAACTTATTCGTCAAGGTCACCATTTGTTGATCATAGACTTAAAGGATGCCTATCTGCATATTTCTATTCCATTTGGTCTGGCCATTGCACCAATAATCTCTTACAAAAGTTCTGGGTGCCTTGATTGTAATCATAATGTCTAAGGGGATTTGTGTTTTCCCATATTTGGATGATATCTTGGTTCAAGCTTCATCTATACTTTTAGCAGAATCTCATGTCAACCTACTGTTGTCATTTCTTCTGCTTCATGGTTGGAAAGTAAATTTGCCTTAAGTTCTTTGATTCCTTTGGCAAGGTAACTTTCCTGGGATTTCTAAAAGATTCAATGTTCTGGTCTCTGATAAAGACAGTCTCCTGGATATCAAAATTAATATCTGCCTGTTGGAATCCTCAGGCTTAGTCATTTCCCTCAGTAGCTTCTTGTATGGAAAGTAATAGGTCTAATGGTGGTAGCATCAGATGCAGTGCCTTATGCCAGGCTTCATATGAGGCCTCTTCAGCTTTGCATGCTGAATAAATGGAACAGGGATCTATCCCAATTTTCTAGAGATATAGTCTATCTTAGTGGTTAGTTCCCTAGCGCTTTTCTTGGGGAGCAAGCTTTGCTCGTCTTCTGTGGACTGTTATTTCAACAGATGCAAGTCTGTCTGGCTGGGGTGCAGTATGGGGGTTCTTGCTTTGCCCAGGGAGTTTGAGTATCTTAGTAGGTGAAGTTGCCTTTTAATATTTTGGAATTCCAAGCAATTCACAAGTCTCTTCTTTTTTGGTCCAGTTGAGGATAGAATCCTTCCTTCAGTTTCAGTCCGACAATGTCACAACTGTGGCATATATAAATCACCAGGGGAGAACCAGAAGTTCCCTGGAAAAGAAGGAAGTTCAGATAATTCTGGATTGGGCAGAGATCCTTCATTGTCTTATATCTGCAGTTCATTTTCCAGAAGTAGTCATTTGGGAAGCAGATTTTCTCAGTCATCAGACTATCCATCCAGGGGAATGGTTTCTTCATCCAGAAGTATTTAGTCAGATTGTAAATTTTTGGGGATTGCCGTAGATAGATTTCAAGGCTGAATAACAAGCTTTTTCAGTGTTTCTCCAGGTTCAGAGATCCTAGGACTCTGAGACAGATGCTCTGAAGATGTTTCTCATAAACTCCTAAGTTTCTTTGAAGAGTTTGTTTTGCAGATCTTGTTCAGATGTCCAGTTGCCAGCCTTGGCCTTTTCCTCTAACAAGAGATCTTCTGTTTAAAGGTTGTTGTTTTTTTTTCTGATTCTGTTATTTATTGTCTTTTTCAGGCTAGGAAACCTGTTACCATTAAGATCTATTACAAAGTTTGGGGAAAAAAATGTATTGTTTGTTTTTGTTTTGTTTTTTATTCTTGTCATTCTTTTAGGATTCCCCCAGAAGTTTTGATTTTTTTCAGGATGGTTTGCAGGAAGGTCTTTCTGCCAGTTTCTTGAAAGGCCAGATTTCGCCCCTCTCTGTTCATTTCTATAGGTTATCTTCCAGATGTGCATAGTTTTGTTCAGGCATTGTCTACTACAAAAGTCTGTGATTTTACCTATTTCTCCTCCTTAGAATCTTTTGTTCTAGAGGTTTTTTACAATTTCCTAGTTTTTGTTCCTATGCTTAAGGTGGAGGTTAAGCTTATTTTCTTGGAAAACTTTGTTTCTTTTGGCTATTTCTCTATCTTACCTCTGCTAAAAGAGTGTCTGGAGTGTCTGCTCTTTTCTGTGATTTTCCTTATTTTTCATAATGATTAAGCTGACTTGAGGACTACTCTTTGATTTTTTGCCTAAGGTTGTTTCTTTTGACAAAAATAGTAGGGAAATTGTGGTTCCTTCTTTGTCCTGATTTAAGAATTCTTCTAAGAAACTTCTTCATAATTTGGATGTGATTAGGGCTTAGTTATTTTTTTTTTTTATTATTTTTTGAGGTTATTACGATTTCAGACAAACTCCTGATTTGTTTTTCAGGTAAGCGGCAGATGTCGTCTTCTGTTGCTATGGCTTCTTGGATTAAGCAAATATTCCATATGGCTTATGTAGAAGCAGGCAAGACTCCCCCTAAGCATACCACAATTCAATCTACTCGCTTTATAGCCACTTCCTGAACATTCAAGAATGATGTTTCTGGGGAACAAATTTGCAAGGCAGCTACTTGGTAGCCCTTGAATACATTTTCTAAATTCTACCATTTCAATGTTTTTTGCTTCTTCTGAGGCTGCTTTTGGTAGGAAAGTGTTTCAGGCAGTTGTTTCTGTCTAGGTCTTAGTTTTTTCCTATGGTTTCAAAGGATGTTTAATCCCTCCCTATTTGTTCTATTACTTGTGGCCTCTGCCACAGCTTGGGTATTAGTTCCCAGGAGTAATGGATATGGACTCTTATCACCTATATGAAAGAAAACATAATTTATATTTACCTGATAAATTCCTTTCATCCATGGTGATAAGAGTCCGCGAGACCCCATCCTGATATTTTTGTATTATTTTTTAAAATTATTTTTTCCCCCTTTTCCTCTATTTATTTTACTTTTCACTTCTGTCAGCTTGGTTGTACGTCAGACTGATTACCATTATGGTGGGAGGGTTTATATAGAGCTCTGAGGTTTGGGAATCTTTGCCTCCTCCTAGTGGCAGGAAAGGTAATTCCCAGGAGTAATGGATTGAGGACTCTTATCACCATGAAAAAGGAATTTATATATATAAGATATAAATGTTTTTCCCCCAGATGTCTTGATTTTCCTTCAGAACTTTAATTTTTTTCTATTTTTTTCCTTATTGCTTATTTCTGAAATTGAGTTTGTGTTATCAGGAGTCTCCAAGAACATATTTGTCAATATGTTATACATAGGCTCCTTTTGAAGTTAATTGTTGCAACATTTCTGCTTGTGGCTTTGTCTATAGCCGGGATGGGCCTAATCACATCTAATTTTGTTCAGGAGGTAGTTTATTCTCTGAATATCACATCTGAAAATATTGCTACGTTATTGTGTGCTAATCTTATGAATTTGGAGCACTGACATTTTACCAGATAGTCACTAAGGAAACTCTAGCTCCCTTGTTTTGCACTAAAAGTTTCAGAAGACTTTCACGGATTCTTTTCTTCAATTAGATTTTTTTTTTTTTTTGGCCACTTGACTTTTGATAGGAATTTCACATTTCAAGATGGGAGTTCATTCTGGCACAACTACTGCTGCTTCTTGAGTCAGGTGATCGTTCTTCAATTGAATAATTTATACAGGTCAATCACAAAAAATCATCATGCATATATTTGCAAAGTTTGTTTTATTTCCTCACAAACTGAATTTTGGAGAAAGGTCTTAGACTGCTGTTTTTCATACTTTGACAAGATGGGGGAGTTTTTTTCTTCCCACTAGTATCTTTATTTGAAGCTGAATGTAATCACCATATTATCAAAGAAAACAAGATTTATACTCAATTTCATATTCACAATGATTTTTTTATGAAGAATAATCCCAATACCAAATATGTTTTGTTAATATTTATCACATACTTACTTTGTTCCCCAAATATTTATTGGGGAAGTTCTTTTTTTCCTCCCAATTTCTTCAGATAGATGCTGGCTTGTCTAAATGTTAAAGTAAGCCAAAATAAAGAGAGGGACTTAAGAGACTCTCTTGTGGAGGTCCTGCATAATTAGATCATATGGAAATAAATACAAATGCATATAATTGTAATCACTAAGAAAATCAATACTTTATTAAAAGTATAAATCTTGTTGTTTATCTTGTTCTTTAAGATTCCTGATACCTGATTTGTTTGTGGTCTCTTGGTTGTTTCATCAGTTAAACCTGTTCAATGCATTTATAGTTAATAATAATAATGTATTTAATCAGAAACAGACAAAATGAGGCATACTATAAATTCAGAGGAATGTTTTTGATGTGGTACATGCATGTTCATGCCACTTATATATGTTTGTGTTTCTTTCAGTGTATTCAAGATACGAAGAGGCCTTCTGGGTGAAATTATGTGTTTGGAGAGTCAACTACAATATAATTAAAAAGGAGGAAACCCATGTCACTGTGAGCCTTCTAGAGCTCCAAAGAAATTAAAAGTTGATATTCCGAATAGTGGATGCATCCCAGGAGCCATAGCCATTCTCCAAACATTTTACTCCTCTACGTTGCCTATAGTATTTCCCCCCACTTCTTCCTAATACCATCTGAGCTAGAAGCGCCTACTCCAAAAAAGTTATAGATCATCTTAAATCAATTATTTAAGACATTGAGGAGAGCGAGCAGAAGCATACCGTAGGAGGGTATCTCTTTCATTAGACTTTCACAATTTGTACAAAAATTGCTCCAGCATCTCCCAACAACCACACCACTTATGAAGAAATGCATTACTCCTGCAAGCTACAAGGCCATTGGTCCCTGAACAAATTCAAACAGATGTGACTTCAATGGTCTACCAGCAAGTTCCTTTTAATACCCTGCAACCTCCATGTGTTTCTGAGATAGCAATTCCCTTAATAGTTAAACTTTTCCCCCATTATTTATACATATAAATAACTAATATGACAAATACTATTTGTGTGATTTTTTTTTTGCATTTTTAGGAAAGACTAATAACACAAGGGGTGGGGAAATAATGCTCTGAATTTATCATTTGTAACATGTATTGCACATAGACCACTTTAGTTATATTTCTAAGATTGTTTGCCTGTATTTATTATTTGAGTAGATGGCACTTAAGCACTTCAATGGAAAAGATTGTTGATGCAAATAGCACTAAGACATTGCTATACAAAATTAGTTTTAATTATGTGCACAGTTGATGTAAAGTAAAGGGGCATAAAAGTGCAATTTTCTGATGTGTTGGAACAGTTTCTTATTGTGCTATTGCTTGCATATAACGAAAGGTTTACCCCGTGTATAGTGGTTACACATAGTTATAGTCAGCTCCAGCCAAGCAATACACTATTTGGAGCTAGATGAACACATCTGGTGAGCCAATGGATATAGCCACGGTTCACCAGCTAGCTGCAAGCAGTGCATTGCTGCTCCTGAGCATCTAGGTCTGCTCTTCAACAAAGGATTCCAGAAGTACAAAATAATTTTGATAATTGAAAAGTCTCTTAAAATCACATGCTCTATCTGAATCGTGTTTGAATTTTACTTTCATGTATCAGTTAATTTTCAATCTTAAAATATTAAGATTAATGTGTTTTTACTGTGACATAAAAAAGATATGCAATATTACTAACTATTAACAGTGCAGTGCGTAAGTTCTAAAATGCAAAAATTACTATTTGTCACTTAAAGGGACATACAAGTGCAAAATGAAAATGCATTTTATTATTGTGTGGTAGCTTTGATATAACTTGCTCTTTTACCCCAGCAAATGGGTTAACACATAGTTAAAGTCAGCAATGCACTAAGGGGACCTAGCTAAAGGCATCTGATGAGCTAACGACAAGAGACATGTGGGTAGTCTCCAATCGGCAGCTAGCTCCCAGTAGTGCCTTGCTTCTCCTGAGCCTATCTAGGTATACTTTTCAAGATATGATATCAAGAGAACAAAGCAAATTGAAAAGTCTATCTCTATCTGAATCATAAACATCTTGACTTTCATATCCATTTAAGTAGTTTCATTATAATTGTATTACTCAGATAAGAACAACTTAATGATGTCACATAATCTAGTTTTTAACACTTGGATCCTTAGGACTATTGAAAAATATCTTATTGAAGAGCATATGCATGTTGTTCTTTGGTGTACAGCTTATCTTTTTTGTTTATTTTAATTAACTCTATGTTTCATAAATGATATTTATTCAGTTATTTGTTAATTAATCAACAATTATGTTTTTATTTAAGTGTAAACAGTTTGATTCAGGTATAAAAATATCAAGGATGCTTATAATATGTAAGATATCAGATGGGTGTACAAAGTTTTTTTAAATGGTCACTTTTTCTTTTTTTTTTACTTGCAAGTCTGGTGACAATATTTTATGAGTTTCTCTTGCAATATAAGCAATAGGACTGAGGAGGAAGCTCTTCTGTTTGGTTACATGACTGGAATTCTGCTGCATGGGGTAGGGGTAGAGTGTGATCCCAAACAAATGCTGGAATACAAGCCCATGCAAATAAGCATCTAGTGTGGTTTGCATTTCCTATTAATGCCCTGCAAAACCTTCATGATTATAAAAAAAAAATAACTAAACCTTTTGTTGCCTTGGGTTTTAGAACCCTAGTTTTCTAGACTGCCAGAGAAGACTGCATTGTGTAATGCTTTTCTCATTGGAGGCCAACAGTTGAAATATGAATCAGCACAGTAACAGAGATTTCAAATGTGAT
This sequence comes from Bombina bombina, assembly GCF_027579735.1. Lineage (NCBI taxonomy): Eukaryota > Metazoa > Chordata > Amphibia > Anura > Bombinatoridae > Bombina > Bombina bombina. Next base: position 633,075,479 of record NC_069499.1, read on the forward strand.
TATAAAATCTTTATCCAAAAACAAAGTAATATCAGAGTGTGTGCGTGACTAGTGTTTAAGTTATGGATATGTCTTTGTGTATGTTTGTACAGATGCATTATCAGTAGATATTAGATACATTTAAAGGGCCACTAAACCCAAAATCTTTCTTTCATGATTCAGATAGAGAATAGAAATTTAAACATTACAATTTACTTCCATTATTTATTTTGCTTCATTTTTTCAATTGTTTTAGTTGAAGAAAAAGCAATGCACATGGTGAGCCAATCACACGAGGCTTCTATGTGCAGCAACCAATCAGCAGCTAGTGAGCATATCTAGATATGCTTTTCATCAAAGAATATCAAGAGAATAAAACAAATTAGATAATATAAGTAAATTAGAAATATGTTTAAAATTGCATTCTCTTTCTAAATCATAAAAGAAAAAATGTGGGTGGCATGTCCCTTTAAACAGTTTTTGGATGTGCCCTGTTATCACTTTAGTACATGAGAGAAATTATAAATCTGACTTAAAGGGATAGAAAAGTCAAAAGTCATTAAACTTGTATGATTGATAGAGCTTGTCATTTTAAGACACTTTCAGTTTCACTTCTATTTTCAAATGTGCTTTGTTCTCTTGTATCTCAATTTGAAAAAAGAATATGCACATATTCTACTCTAGTAGAAACTGTTTGGTGCCTTCACACATTTGTCTCTTGTGATTCACCCAGCTGCCAGTAGTGTAATGTTGTTCCTTCAGCAAAGGATAACACGAGAATGAAGCACATTTGATATTAAAAATAAATTGGAATGCTGTTTAAAATTGTATGTTCTGTCCAAATCATGAAAAAAATTTTGGGGATATCCCGTCCCTTTAAATCTTGCAAATCTACAGCACAATGTCAGGAAACCTAAGAGGACAAAAATGCAATCATTGTTTTAAGAAAAGCGATCATGCAATAGGACAGGGATAAGAGTGAAAGATTATATGATTTTGTGGTGAACACCTATTTAGAGCTATATATTTGCAAAGGAAATCCTTTTTTACTTATATATTTATTTGAATGAGTTTGTGTTTTGTTGAACCTCTTTCAGCTCCACATCGAAATCTATGAGTGGATAACATTCTCAACTAGAGAATCTCTGCCAATGTTTGAGGCAATCAAGCAACATTCACTGCCCACATTGCATAAGCAAAGACTTGTGCAGTCCTGCCGTTTTGCTTTTGTGTAAAAATCAACACGAGCGCATGGCTTATCAATCATTGTAGGCAAATCAGTCTGAGATGAATCACCCACCTCTTCCACCTATGAGGACTCCTGCTTCTTAACTTGCCGATTGCAGGCTCAAAATGGGCCCTTAAATTTGATCAACTGTTGGACTATTTCTAATTAATTTCATATATATATATATATATATATATATATATATATATATATATATATATATTATATATATATATATATATGTATACAATATTATTAGATACAATTAATGCAGGCATGGTTTATATGTTTTCTGAAAAAATGGCAAAACCAGGTTTGCCCTGTGCAATATCTTTAGTCCCTTAGCCACAAGTACATAAGGTGCAGTGGTGTTATTCCCTTTTTATATATAGCAAGCTTTATATGAACTACAGGTACAGGTTGCTAAATGCGGTTAAATACACTCTCACTCACCCCGCTCTTCATGCGGCAGCCTCACTTGGTCTGTCCTCCCGGATCTGACTCCTTTCAAAGCAGAAGGAAGGGGTCTTACCTGGTGTAGAGTGTCCGCTTGCAACCTCCACAGTCGCGGTTCCTGTTGCGTCCCGAATTTCACAGCTCGCCCGGTCACAACTGCACCTGATGCTGCCTTCCAATTTGGGATGTGATCCTGAGAGCAAACTCCTTCCTGTTTGCAAGTTACATGAAGTAGAAAAGAAGAGGCGGATCCATCCAATACTTCCAAAACACTGTGAATTTATTGTAGCAATTTTCTTTCACAAACAATTGTTGCAAAAAACTTCAGAGACACACACTTAAAACCATAGGAGCTGATGTGAGGTCCGGTTTCAGTCTTGCATGTTCGGCGGATCCTGACCGCCTTAATCATAGACCATCATGGTTTATATGTGCATCATATGTTAAATTAAATTTTATAACTGTGCAAAAGCTACTGAGTATCTGCATGAATTTCACTAAACCTTGTCAGCTTAAGATGGGTCATTAAAAATCCTGACCGTTTAAAGTAAAAATGTGATTGTTTTTTCTTTTTAAATTGTGCTGTTTGAGCTTCTATCTAGGACATGATTTAGGTAAATAAAATCTGCCTGGTTTTAACACACTGGTTTTTAGATTTGCTAAGAGGTTGTTTACTTGACAGCAACTGGACTTTTGTTGATTTTATATTAATCCAGATCTGTCAAATGTAGTATTTCAGAAAAGCTGTAATTCTTATAAGGGTCTAAAATCTTTATATTGAGCTAGTCCTATTATTTTATTAAATACGTTTAAATATTTAAATGTCATTTAAATTAATGTATTTTATTGTATGTATCTCTGTACAAATATGTTTATATATATATATATATTTATATATATAATGTGTGTGTGTTCTCCACAGAAAATTTTGCCATAATTGCATAATTTAAACATAAATATATTTATTTCATGTAAGTGACAAGAGTCCATGAGCTAGTGACGTATGGCATATGCATTCCTACCAGGAGGAGGCAAAGTTTCCCAAACCTCATAAATACACCTCCCACCTCACTCATACCTCAGTTTTACAAACTTTGCCTTCGTTGGAGGATGGTGAAGCAAGTTGTGCTTGATTTCTTCTGTGAAAGGTGCTTCTAAGCATTTTTAAGCCAAGTTCCTCTCAAAGTACAGTGTTTGTCTGAGGGATGTGAATGAAGTATATAGCCTGATGATGCCATGTTTTCACCTATGGGAAATCTATTCTAAGGCTCTCTGTAAATTCAGTCGTGGGGATTCATCTGCCACAGACATTATACTCCTCTTCCATTACCTATGCTGATATGTTTCAGTACTGGTTTGGCTGTCTGCTATATGTGGATGGGTGTCTTTAGGTAAGTATATATCTTTTAAGATACTCTCAGCTATGTTTGGCACTTTATATTTTAAAGTTTTAATATATATTGCCTATATTTGCCATGAGTCAGGTCTATGTTAATTTCCCTTTGCAGTCTAAACAGTTTCAGCATGGAAAATTATGTTTTGGGAGAAATTTAGAAAAAAAATTCTTACCTGGGGTTTCCTGCTAGTTGTAACTTTGGTCTTGTTTTTTTCAGAATTTCGCAGGCAAATTAGGCTCGCAATGACGCAAAATGCTTCTATTTATTGCGTTATTCTTGGCACGAATATTTTTGGCGCGGAGATTTCGTTTGTTGTGACACAAGTCACGTCATTTCTTGCGTCTTTGGCGACGCAAGTTTTTGGGGCGTGACTGTTATGTGTCATTTCCCTGTTAACTTTTGCGGCAAAAGTTTTTTTCTCTGCATTTGCGTCATCTTTGGCGCCGAAAAAAATTGTTATATTAAGTCTCTCCCTCCTTTTGTTCTCTGCTTTAATTTTTACAGAGGGTTATGATGTTTGCTTTTGTTTTGCATATAAGTATTTTTTCATAAGCATTTTTTCCCATTCCTGAAACTGCTATTTTGAGGAAATTTGATATTTTGTTTAAATGTTATTTTTATTTTTTTTGTTACATTTTGCAAGATGTCTCAAACTGATCCTGCCTCTGATGTTACTGTAGGAACCAAGTTGCCTGAAAGCAAATCTACCAAAACTAAGTGTGTATGTTGTAAATTAGCTGATCTTCCTTCTTCAGCTCAAGTATTGGGCACTTGTTATGAGAAATTATTTGATGTTGATAATGTTTCTATAAGTACAAATACATCTACTGTTAAACCTTCACAATCTAATGTACTTGATATTCCTGTAGATATAAAAAGATTATATTGCTGCAGCCATAGAGAAGGCTATGACTGCTATTCCGCCTTCAAATCAACGTAAAAGGTCTCTCCTAACTTTTCATAAATCTGATGAAGTTTGTATTGATCAACAGCATACTGAAGTATTTTCTGCTGATGAGGATTTCTCTGGCTCAGAGGATTCTACTTCATACACTGCAATTGATAAATCACCTTTCTTTTAAGATTGAATATATTTGTTCTTTGTTAAAGAAGAATTGTTTACTTGGGTATTGAGGAATCTAGTCCTTTTGATAACAAGAATAGCAAACGTTTGAATTCTGTTTTAAAGACTTCTGAGTTTACTCCTGAAGTTTTAACTATTCCAGATGCTATCTCTAATATGATTACTAAGGAATGGTCTAAACCTGGTAAAAATTGTATCCTTTACCTGTGGGCCAATTTAGAGCTTTGGAAGAAAGTCCCTTATGGTTGATGGTGCTATTTCTACTCTTGCCAAATGTACTACTATTCCTATGAAGATAGTACTTCTTTTATGGATCCCTTAGATAGGAAGATTTAATCTTATCTTAGGAAGGTATATTTACATACTGGCTATATTCTTAGACCCTGCTATTTCTATGGCTGATGTTGCTGCTGCATCAACTTTTGGTTGGACAGTCTAGCACAGCAGTTATCAGATCCTGATTTGTCTAGCATTGTTCTTTTACTTCAACATGCTAATCATTTCATTTGTGATGCTATATTTAGATATTAAGATTAATATCAAACCTATGTCATTAGCTATTCCATCTAGAAGAGGCTTTATGGCTTAAATCAGGGAATGCTAATATGGTGTCTAAATCTAGATTACTATATCTTTTCAGGTAATAATATATTTGGTTCTCAATTGGATTCTATTATTTCTACTAACACTGGGGATAAGGGAGTTTTTTTGCCCCAAGATAAGAAATCTAAGGGTAAATTTAAAGCTCCCAATCGTTTTAGTTCCTTTCGTCATAATAAGGAACCAAAAACCACTCCTTCCCCTAAGGCCTCTGTTTCCAATTAGAAACCATACACAAATTGGAATAAATCCAAGCCTTATAAGAAACCAAATACAGCCCCTAAGACTGCATGAAGGTGTGGGCCCTCAAACCAGTTCAACTGGTGGGGTGCAGATTAAAATTGTTTCAAGACATTTGGACAGATTCTGTCCAAATTCAGTGGAATTCAGGATATTGTTTCTCAGTGGTATCGAATAGGTTTCAGAATAAGACCTCTCATGGGAAGATTCTTTCCATGTTCAGAAAAGCCTAAGCCTTCACAGGGTTTGTTGGAAGTGTGTTTCAGATCTAGAGCTTTCAGGGGTGATTGTTCCAGTTCCTCAACAGGAACAGGGTTTGGGTTTTTATTCAAATCTGTTTATTGTCCCAAAGAAGGAAGATTCATTCAGACCATTCTGGATTTGAAAACATTAAATTGTTTTGTAAGAGTCCCAACTTTCAAGATGGTGACTATAAGGACTATTTTGGCTTTTTGTTTCAGGCACAGTCATTTCATGTTCCAATAGACTTACAGGACGCTTATCTTCACATTTCGATTCATCCAGACCACTATCGTTTCTGAGATTCTCTTTTCTAACAAGCATTACCAATTTGTCGCTCTTCCGTTTGGCTTAGCGACAGCTCCGAGAATCTTTTCAACGTTTCTTGGTGCCCTTCTATCTGTAATCAGCAAGCAGGGTATTGTGGTGTTTCCTTATTTGGATGATATCTTGTACTAGCTCAATCTTTTCATTTAGCAGAATCTCACACGAAACAACTTGTGGTGGTTTCTTCAAAGACATGGTTGGAGGATCAGTTTACCAAAGAGTTTCTTGATTCCTCAGACAAAGGTCACCTTTTTAGGTTTTCAGATAGAGTCAGTGTCCATGACTCTTTCTTTAACAGACAAGAGATAACTGAAGTTTGTTTTAGCTTGTCTAAACCTTCAGTCTCTATCATTCCCTTAGTGGCTATGTGCATGGAAGATTTAGGTCTAATAACAGCAGCATCGATCGCGATCCCCTTTGCTTCATTTTCGTATGAGACCTCTACAGCTTTGCATGTTGCACCAATGGTGCAGGGATTATACTCAGATATCACAGTTGTATATACTTAAATCCCAACATTCAACACTCTCTGACTGTGGTTAAACATCACCTTATTGTTTAAGGGGCCTCCTTTGTTCGTCCTTCCTGGACTGATCACAACAGGTGCAAGTCTTTCGGGTTGGGGAGCTGTCTGGGGGTCTCTGACACACAAGGGGTTTGGGAACCTCAGGAGGGCGAGGTTACCAATCAATAGCTTAGAACTCCGTGCTATTTTCAGAGCTCTTCAGCTTGGCCTCTATTGAAGAGAGAGCTTTATATTCAATTTCAAACAGACAATGTCACTACTATTGAAGAGACAACTTTATATTCCATTTCAAACAGACAATGCCACTACAGTGGGCATTATGTCAATCATCAAGGGGGGACTCGCAGTCCTTCAGCAATGAAAGAAGTATCTCTGATACTTTATTGGGCAGAATCCAACTCTTGTCAAATTTCTGTGATTCATATCCCCGGGAGTAGACAATTGGAATCAGATTCTCAGGTCGTCAGCCTTTACATCCGGGAGAGTGGTCGCTCCATCCAGATGTTTTTTTTTCCAATTGGTACAAATGTGGGGTCCTCCAGAAATAGATCTGATGGCCTCGCGTCTGAACAAGAAGCTTCCAAGATACCTTTCCAGGTCCAAGGATCCTCAGGCGGAGATGGTGGGATGCTCTAAGCAGTTCCTTGGTTTTACCAATCTGCTTACATTTTTCCGCCTCTGGTTCTTCCAATGGTGATCTCCCAAGATCATAATGAAATGATCTTATGTGTTTTCCAATAACACCAGCTTGGCCTCTCAAGGTCAGCGGACCTCGTATGATGTCCAATTACCAGCCTTGGCCACTTTCTTTAAGGCTAAACCTCTGTCTCAGGGGCCGTTTATTCCATCAGGATCTCAAATCTCTAAATTTGATGGCATGGAAATTAAATGCTTAGTGCTTATTCATAGAGGTTTCTCTGACTCAGTGATTAGCTTGTAAGTCTGTTCCAAGGAAGATGTATTATCTGGTTTGGGAAACCTATATTCTTGGCATTCTTTAGAATTCCTAGGATTTTACACTTTCTTCAGGAAAGATTGCTAAACTTCCTGAAATTCACTGTTTTGTTCAGACATTACATTTCTTTCTTGGAATGTATTATTTCTTTTGGCTATCTCATCTGCTAGGAAAAGTTTCTGATTGTCTGCTCTCTCTTGTGAGTCTCATCTGATTTTCCATCAAGATAAACTGTTTTTGCGGACTTCATTTAAATTTTTGCCTAAGGTTGTGATTCTAACAGGCATCGAATAGGGAAGTTATAAGAGAATACTCTTGAAAAGTCTTTACATTCTTTGGGGATGTGGTAAGAGCTTTTAAATATTATGTTGAGGCTACTAAGGGGGGGGGGGGAAAGTTCAGAAAGACTTATTAGTCTATTTTGTTATTTTTTCTGGCTCCAGCAAAGAGCAGAAGCTTCGCTATTGCTCTGGCTTCTTGGTTGAGACTTTGATTCTCAAGCTTTTTTTGAGGCGGGGTCAGTCCTCTGCCTCAGAGAATAACAGCTCATTACCAGTTTTACCATTATTGATGTGTTTTGCTTTTGGATTTAATTTCTCAGCGGAAATAGCTGTTTTTATTTTATCCCTCCCATCTCTAGTGACTCGTGTGACTTCCACATATTTGGGTATATATCCCATACGTTACTAGCCTCATGGACTCTTGCCACTTACATGAAAGAAAACATAATTTATGTAAGAACTTACCTGATAAATTCTTTTCTTTCAGAGTGGCAGGAGTCCTATGAGACCGCCCTTTTGTGGTTATGATTGTTTTTTTGTATAAAGCACATTATTTTTTTCTCTTTTTGTAGGCTTTTTACTCAATTTTTTACACCTCATTTCTTGACTATACGTTACACTGAGGTATGAGTGAGGTGGGATGTGTATTTATAGGCATTTTGAAGATTGGGAAACTTTGTCTCCTCCTGGTAGGAATGTATAGCCCATATGTCGCTAGCTCATGGACTCTTGCCACTATGAAGAAAATTTAATTTATCAGGTAAGCTCTTGCATAAGTTATGTTTTAATGTCAATTTGTGCAATAAAAAATTGTCTAGGTGGTCATTAAATCAGCCGGGTGTTATATATATATATATACAGGTAGCCCTCAGTTTACACCAGGGTTAGGTTCCAGAAGGAATGGTTGTAAATCGAAACCGTTGTAAATTGAAACCAAGTTTATAATGTAAGTCAATGGGAAGTGAGGGAGTTAAGTTCCAGGCCCCTCTCAAAATTGGCATAAGTAACACCTAATACATTATTTTTAAAGCTTTGAAATGAAGACTTTAAATTCTAAACAGCATTATAAACCTAATAAAATAATCGCACAATACTGACTTTACTTGCATGTTTCTGCAAACAGTTCTTTCTATGCATTCCAATCTGGACTTATTTATAGACAAGAAGATCTTGTTCCTTTGCAAGCTGCTCGATAGCTCATGTCTGGTTAAACTGATTAATTTCAGCTTGCTTGGCTTGCATATCTTTGCTGCAACACAAGCGGACAGCTCCACCTACTGGCTATTTTAATCAATGCACTGCTTCTCAATGCTTTTCAATAGCAGTCACATGACTGAAAAAAAGTTTGTTATTCTGAAACGGTGCAAATTGAACCGTTGTAAACCAAGGCCACCTGTATGTGTATGTATATATATATATATATATATATATATATATATATATATATATATATATATATATATAAAATTATACACACTGTTTCCCATTTACCCTGGCTACCTGAATAATTAGGAAAGGCACTAGCAAAATTAAAATATAAAAGTAGCAATTTAAAAATGAAAGAAAAGTCAAGTAGTATGTCACTACAGCTTCTTGAATTGCTGGTATATTTATTTTGTGTGAGTGCAGTCACTTTTCCCTCCTTCTTCTTCTTTTTTTCCCCCTTTATTGTTTGTTTCCATGGTGATGTTTTAACAAATCAACACTAAAGTGAATTTTTTTAGTTGGTGAGTTTTTAGAGAATATTCTCGTTCACTGCTTTTTGAACCCTCAAGTTTTTTTATTTCTTTGTGGTCGGTGGCTTCCCCACAAACTTTCACAATTTTTTTATTCTTTAATCCAGTGAGTGTGAATATTCTCTGTCATTATACAGTTACTAGATACCCCTGTCATATGTAGAGGATTGACACAAAAAATAAGTCACCTACTTATTTATTCAGGTTTTTGAGATTTTAGCGGCCTCATATGATTATTATATTTTTTTTTTTTTTTTAAATGGGTTTCATGCCCCTCTGGGTAGCAAGTGACTACAATATGAATTCTAAATACCTATCTTTATGGTGATTTTTATGTTTTTGTTTGATCTAAAAGTGACCCTAGTATCCTTTATTTAAGAACTAAATCGAAAAGACCTCTTTCAAATGAGGGGCCTCATGTGCAGGTAGGCTAACCTATTATAAATATGACATAGTGAATACCTACAGAACCATAGGTTTAAGGAACAAAATTTATTCTAGTTTGCGCTTTGCTCCTATATTTTGTAGATTAACACTATGGTATAAGTGTACTTTCTTTAAGGATTTGCATTAGTTTTTTTCTTGTCTGACAATGGGAGTGATCAGTTGAGGCATTCTATTGCATGAATTTGGAACTCCATTATGGGAAGTTTTTTCTTTTAAAAATTGAATACATTGGAGTTTTTAGTTTTATTTCTACATTGTGATAATGTATATGGTTTCTGATTTAAATATTGTTAAAAAAAAATGTCCCCATATGTTTTTCAAAGAATAATTCCCTTATTTATTTTTTATTTATCTTGGTATTCATAATTTTATTAATACAAATTTTGTAATTTTAAATGTTTATTATTCATAATAAATTTCTATTTAAAATAGCTTTAAATATGTTCTTTATCTTTATTTGGCTCTTCTGGTCGATATTGTATTCTTTGAAGATCAACATTAGTGGTCTTTTTACAGTTAAGTTTAAACCATATTTAGAGTATACGTTAAGCACTGGGTGGAAAAGTGTTTTGTAGATATTTATTCCTACTTGTTTTATGCATAACATGCTAGATGTTAACAAAAAATAGATTTTTTTTTATTATTATTTACAGATTTCTAAAACTTGATGTTTGTGAAACTGATATTAAAAAGAAAAAAGTATGACTGTCACCTCCTTATGTTATTAGGGTGAACCTCTGTAGCGGCTTCTTGCTGTCATACTAGATGCAATACAGAGTGCATTAGCTGGAATGCATAGTATTAACAACTTAATGAATTTCATAATAAAATGTATGTTCTAAATTCTGGATCCAGAGTTTCAAACAGATACTTCTTAAACATTAACTAAATTATCCTATGCAATCAGCTATTTAAATTTTCTTTTAAATTATGGTAAATGCAATAAAGGATTTGGCAATGCAGAGTACAAAATTATTATCATTACATGAATATTAATATCTAAAAATGAATACATATAAAACCTTTTAGAAAAATGGAAACAGAAGATTTGTTATCATATATTTACAAATAAGGTGTTAATATAAGTTCATTCTGCTCTTTCAGTTTTGTTTTATAGGAAGATTGCAAATCTTCCTGATATCCATGTTTTTCTTCAGGCTTTGTGCTGTATTAAACCTGTAATTAAGCCAATTTCTCCTCCATGGAGTCTTAACTTGGTGTTGCAGGTTTTGCAGACTCCTCCTTTTGAGCCTATGGCCCCTATTTATGAAAGGTCTGTCAGACATGGTCCGACATTGCGGATCATGTCCGACAGATCTCAATGAATGCGAGAGCGCACAGCATTGCACCAGCAGCTCTTATGAACTGCTGGTGCAACGTCCCCCCCTGCAGATTCGCGCCCAATCGGCCGCTAGCAGGGGGTGTCAATCAAAACACGCCAGAAACACGGGCCCTCAAGCTCCATCCGGAGCTTGATAGGCCCCTATGCATAAGTTGGATGTTAAACTGCTTTCTTTGAAAGTTGTAGTATTCCTTTTGGCAATATCTTCTGCTAGAGAGTTTCAGAATTTTTCCTGTGATCCTTCTTATCTTATTTTTCATCAGGATAAGGCAGTTCAAAGGACTACATTTTTTACTTTTTGCTAAAGTTGTTTGTTCAGACAATATCAGCAGAGAGAGTGTTTTTTCTTTTGTTTTTGTTTTTTTCCTTCTTTGTGTCCTAATCCCAAAAATGCTTCAGAGAGATCTTTGCATAATTTGGATTTTGTTAGAGCATGAAATATTATATTAATGCTACTATGGATTTCAGACAGACTTTTTTAGTTTTTGTTCATTTTTCTGGTGCTAGAAAAAGTCAGAAAGTTTCTCCTTTTTTTCTTATGATTATTGGTTGAAACTTGATTCCCAAGGCTCACTTGGAGGCAAGTCTGCCTACACCAAAACGGATTATTGCTGATTCTACAAGGTCAGTGGCCACTTCTTGGGCTTTTAAGAATAAGGCTTTAGTTAATCAAATTTACAAGGCAGCTACTTGGTCTTCTTTGCATACTTTTACTAAATTCTACAATTTTGATGTTTTTGCACATCTTTTCTGTTCTTTTTATGGTTCTTTTTCCTTTTTCTTTCATGTAATTGGCAAGAGTCCATGAGCTAGTGACATATGGGATATGCAATCCTACCAGGAGGAGCAAAGTTTCCCGAATCTCAAAATGCCTATAAATACACTTATCACCACACCCACAATTCAGTTTTACAAACTTTGCCTCCCTGTGGAGGTGGTGAAGTAAGTTTGTGCTTGATTTTCTTCTGTGATATGTGCTTCTCAGCATTTTGAAGCCTGATTCCTCTCAGAGTACAGTGAATGTCAGAGGGATGTGAAGGGAGCATCACCTATTGATTCTATGGTTTTCCTCACAGGAAATCTTTTTAAAGGTTCTCTGTTATCGGTCGTAGAGATTCATCTCCTACCTCCCTTTTCAGATCGACGATATACTCTCATATTCCATTACCTCTACTGATAGCTATCTGCTATTTGTGGATGGGTGTCTTTCGGTAAGTATGTTTTCATTACTTAAGACACGCTCAGCTATGGTTTGGCACTTTATGTATTATAATAAAGTTTTAAATATTTGTATTGTACTTATATTTGCCATGAGTCAGGTTTATGTATATTTCCTTTTGCAAACTATCAGTTTCAAAATTGGGAAACATATTTAGGAAGTTATTTTTTATAGTCTTTTTCATTAATTTTCACAGGTAAAATTAGGCTTGCGAGGTCGCAAATTTTTTTGGCGCAAAGGTACGTTCTGTGATGCAAATTAGTCATTTCCAGCGTCTTAGTTGATGCCAGGTTTCCTTACACAAGGTTGTGTCTGCCATGACGAGAGTGGCATCATTTCCGGATGTTGTTAGCGCCAAAAAATAATTCATTTTGCGCTGTGCGTAATACTTGCTGCCAAATAATTTATTTATTTAAACCCCTCTTCCTATATGCCTCTTGCTCTTTTTTTATGCTCAGAGGGCTATGCTGTTTGCATTTTTTCCCATTCCTGAAACTGCCATATAAGGAAATTAATGTTTTTTTGTTTTTCTCTTACATTTGCAAGATGTCTTAATCTGTTCCTGTCTCAGAAACCACTGTTGGAATACTGCTGCCTGATAACAGTTCTACCAAAGATAAGTGTATCTGTTGTAAGTTTGTGGAGATTGTATCTCCAGCTGTAGTATGTAACAGTTGTCATGACAAGCTTTTGCATGCAGAGAATGTATCCGTCAGTACTAGTACAATGCATGTTGTTCTTTCAACATCTGTACATGATATCCCTGTGAATATAAAAGATTTTTATTGCTGATGCGATTCAGAAGGCTTTGTCTGCTATTCCGCCTTCTAATAAACATAAAATGTCTTTTAAAACTTCTCATAAAGTTGATGAAATTTCAAATGACCGACAACATACTGAATTATCCTCCTCTGATGAGGATCTATCTGGTTTAGAAGATCCTTCCTCAGATATTGACACTGACAAATCTACTTATCTCTTTAAGATGGAGTATATTCGTAAAGAAGTGTTGGTTACTTTGTATATTGAGGATTCTAGTCCTCTTGTTACTAAAATTAGTAAACGTTTAAATACTGTTTACAAACGCTTCTGTGGTTACTCCAGAGGTTTTTCCAGTTCCTGATGCTATTTCTGATATGATTTCTAAGGGATGGAATAGGCCTAGTACTACTTCTATTCCTTCTTTTAGGTTTAAGAAGTTGTATCCTTTGCCAGCAGCTAGAGAAAAAATCCCTCAAAGTTGATGGGGCTATTTCTACTCTTGCCAAATGTACTACTATTCGTATGAGAGAGTACTTCTTTTAAGGTTCCTTTAGATAGGAAACTTGAATCTTATCTAAGGGAAGCTTATTTATTTTCTGGCTATATTCTTAGGCCTGCTATATACGTGGCTGATGTTGCAGCTGCATCAACTTTTTGGTTGGAAAGCTTAGCGCAACAGGAAACAGATCCTGATTTGTCTAGAATTGTTTGCTTGCTTCAACATGCTAATCATTTTATCTGTGATGCTATTTTTGATATCATCAAAATTGACGTTAAATCTATGTCTTTAGCTATTTTAGCTAGAAGAGCTTTGTGGCTTAAATATTGTATTGCTGACATGGTATCTAAGTCTAGATTACCATCTCTTTCTTTCCAAGGTAATAATTGATTTGGTTCTCAGTTGGATTCAATTATCTCAACTATCACTGGGGGGAAGAGTGTTTTTGCCTCAGGATATAATCCTAAAACCTTCTAATCGTTTTCGTTCTTTTCGACAGAATAAGGAACAGAAAGCCAATCCTTCCCCCAAATAATTTGGTTCCAATTGGAAACCTTCAAGTTGGAATAGATCCAAGCCCTTTAAGAAACCAAAGCTAGCCCCCAAGTCTGCATGAAGGTGCGGCCCTCATTTCAGCTCAGCTGGTGGGGGCAGACCCTTGTCTCTCAAGGGTATCGAATTGGATTCAGAGTAAGACCTCCTGTGAGAAGATTTTTTCTCACACGTCCCAGTAAATCCAGTGAAGGCTCTGGCTTTTTTGAAGTGTGTTTCAGATCTGGAGCTTTCAGGGGTAATCATACCAGTTCTGTTTCAGGAACAGGGTCTGGGGTTTTATTCAAATCTATTCATTGTCCCAAAGAAAGAAAATGTATTCAGGCCAGTTCTGGATCTGAAATTTTGAATCGTTTTGTAAGAGTGCCATCTTTCTATTCTGCCTTTTGTTCAGCAAGGTCATTATATGTCCATGATAGGCTTAAAGGATGCATATCTTCATATTCCGATTCATCCAGACCACTATCGGTTTCTGAGATTCTCTTTTCTAGACAAGCATTACCAATTTTGTCGCTTTTCCATTGTGCCTAGCGACAGCTCCAAGTTTTTTCTCAAGGGTTCTTGGTGTCCTACTCTCTGTATTCAGAGAACAGGCTATTGCGGTGTTCCTTATTTGGATGATATTTTGGTACTAGCTCAGTCTTTACATTCTGCCGAATCTCACACAAATCAACCAGTATTGTTACTTCAAAGACATGGTTGGAGGATTAATTTACCGGAAAGTTCCTTGATTCCTCAGACAATTGTCACCTTTTTAGGTTTCCAGATAGATTCAGTGTCCATGACTCTGTCTCTAACAGGCAAGAGATGAATGAAATCGGTTTCAGCTTGTCAAAACCTTCAGTCTCGATCATTCCCTTTGCTTGTTTTCATATAAGACCTCTTCAGCTTTGTATGCTGGATCAATGGTGCAGGGATTATACAAGGATATCACATTCAATATCCTTAAATCCCAACGTTTGACTCTCTCTGTCTTGGTGGTTAGACCATCATCGTTTAGTTCAAGGGGCCTCTTTTGTTCGTCCAACCTGGACTGTAATCACAACAGAAACAAGTATTTCAGGTTAGGGAGCTGTCTGGGGATCTCTGACAGCACAAGGAGTTTTGAAACCTCAAGAGGCGAGGTTACCAATTAATATTTTAGAACTCCGTGCTATTTTCAGGGCTTTTCAGGTTTGGCCTCTGTTGAAGAGAGAATCATTTATTTGTTTTCAGACAGACAATATCACAAATGTGGCATATGTCAATCATCAGGGTGGAGCTCACAGTCCCCTAGCTATGAAAGAAGTATTTTGGATACTTTCTTGGACGGAATCCAGCTCTTGTCTAATTTCTGTGGTACATATGCCAGGTATAGTCAATTGGGAAGCGGATTATATCAGCCGTCAGACTTTACATCCGGGGGAGTGGTCTCTCCATCCAGATGTGTTTTTTTCAGATTGTTCAGATGTAGGGTCTTCCAGAAATAGATCTGATGGCTTCCCATCCAAACAAGAAACTTCCCAGGTACTTGTTTAGTTCCAGGGATCCTCAGGCGAAGTAGATGGATGCGTTAGCAGTTCTTTGGTTTTACCAACCTGCTTATATTTTCCTCTAGTTCTTCTTCTAAGAGTGATCTCCAAGATCATCATGAAACAATTGTTTGTGTTTCTGGTAGAACCAGTATGGCCTCACAGGTTTTGGTATGTGGATCTTGTTCGGATGTCCAGTTGCCAACCTTGGCCACTTCCTTTAAGACCAGACCTTTTGTCTCAAGGTCCATTTTTCCATCAGGATCTCAAATCTTTAAATTTGAAGGTATGGAAATTGAACGCTTAGTGCTTAGTCATTTATTTTACAGTTTCTTCAGTATGGTTTGTATAAAGATTTGTCTGCAAGTTACTTGAAGGGACAAATCTCTTCTCTTTCTGTTTTATTTCACAGAAAGATTGCTAAGCTTCCTGTTATTCACTGTTTTATTCAGGCTTTGGTCATTAAATCAATATCTCCTCCTTGGAGTCTTAATTTGTTTTTGAAGGCTTTACAGGCTCCTCCTTTTGAGCCTATGCATTTTTTGGATATTAAACTACTTTCTTGGAAAGTGTTGTTCCTTTTGGCTATCTCTTCTGCTAGAAGAGTTTCCGAATTATCTGCTCTTTCTTGTGATAAGACGGGTTGCGGACTTCATTTGAATTTCTTCCTAAGGTTTTGAATTCTAATAACATTAATAGGGAAATTGTTGTTCCATCTTTGTGTCCTAATCCTAAGAATTCTTTGGAGAGATCCTTACATTCTTTGGATGTTGTTAGAGCTTTGAAATATTATGTTGAAGCTACTAAAGATTTCAGGAAGACTTCCAGTCTATTTGTTGTCTTTTCTGGTTCTAGGAAAGTTAAGAAAGCTTCTGCCATTTCCTTGGCATCTTTGTTAAAGCTTTTGATTCATAAGGCTTATGTGGAGTCGGGTCAGGCCCCACGTCAGAGAATCACAGCTCATTCTACTAGATCAGTCTCCACTTCAACTGAAGCTTCATTCTTAAAAGCCCACGATCAGATTTGCAAAGCAGTGACTTGGTCTTCTGTACATACATTTACTAAATTCTACCGTTTTGATGTGTTTGCCTCTTCGGAAGCAGTATTTGGTAGAAAAGTTCTTCAGGCAGCTGTTTGTTTGATTCCTCTGCTTATGTTTTAATTTTTTTTTTTTCAATTATAAGAAAAACCTATTCTTTTGGTTGTGGATTTCAGCGGAAAATGGCTGCTTTTATTTTATCCCTCCCTCTCTAGTGACTCTTCTGTGGAGTTCCACATCTTGGGTATTACTATCCCATACGTCACTAGCTCATGGACTCTTGTCAATTACATGAAAGAAAACATAGTTTATGTAAAAACTTACCTGATAAATTCATTTCATATTGGCAAGAGTCCATGAGACCCAAACTTTTTATGGTGGTTATGTTTTTTTGTATAAAGCACAATTATATTTCCAGTTATTTTTTTTGATGCTTTTTATTCCTTTTTCTATCACCCCACTACTTAGCTATTCATTAAACTGAATTGTGGGTGTGATGAGAGGTGTATTTATAGGCATTTTGAGGTTTGGGAAACTTTGCCCCTCCTGGTAGGATTGTATAGCCCATACGTCACTAACTCATGGACTCTTGCCACTATGAAAGAAATTAATTTATCAGATAAGTTCTTACATAAATTATGTTTATTTTTATTTTTGGGGTTTGTTTTTTTTAGATTAGGGTTTTTTTTGGGCAAATTTCAAAAGAGTGGAATGCCTTTTTAAGGGCAGTGAAAAAGATCCAAATACCCCTTTAAGGGCAATGCCCATACAAATGCCCCTTTAGGGGCAATGGGTAGTTTAGGTTTATTAGTGTTAGTTTTTTTTTGTTTTTTTTTTGGTGGGTGGGGGGTTTTACTGTTAGGGGGGGACTTTGTTTATTTTTTAATGTAAAAGAGCTGTCAAACCTAGGGAAATGCTCTACAAAAAAAAACTTTTAAGGGCTATTGGTAGTTTAGTATTAGATTAGGGGTGTTTTTATTTTGGGGGGATTTTTTATTTTTATAGGGTTATTAGTTTAGGTTTAATTGTATTAATTTTTATAGCTTTGTTTATTTTTTTCAGTATTTTAATGTTTTTGTAGCTTGGAGGGTTGTGTTTTCAAAACATAGACTGCCCTCTGGGCAGGCTTATCAACTAGTTGTAAATAAAGGGATTATCTATCTTTTTAAACAATAACAGTTTTGGTGTTTACTGTCCCTTTAAAATTTGACCTGAATGTCCCTTTAATAATTTTTTTTTAACATTATATGTGTATAGCCGCTACAAGTTCACACTGTACTAAATATGTTTAGTTCTAATGATGCAATTTCACTGTACCAAACATGTTCTCCGCCCCCCCCCCCTAAAATTTTCTTTATTTAATAAGTGCACAATAAAAAGTATATATCATAACTGTATATCAATACAGAGAAGATACTATATAACATAAATGCTTGGGACCGCTCAGCCACGCTACAGGGAAGCCCAAAATAAAAAAATAAAAAACTGCGTCATTGAGGGTGAAGGTGGGAGTGGGGGCAATGCGGGGGATCACATGTGGGATCCGTTAACAGAATGGGAACTGGGAGGGGGTAGTGTATTGAGGGGGGGGCAGCTACAATACAGAAAACAATGGGACTTTTTTTTTTTAATTGCCAATTTTGTAGCAAACTGGGTACTGGCAGACAGCTGCCGGTACCTAAGATGGTGGCAAATAGGTAGAGGGGAGAGGTTTAGAGAGCTTATTTTGGGGGGGATCAGGGAGGTTGGGGGGTTAGGGGGGAACATACACTGCAGCAAATATATTTAAAAAGAAAAATTATTAAAAAAAAAAAAAAGCTTTTATTTTCATACCGGCAGACTTTCTGTCAGTACTTAAGATAGCGGGGACAATTGTAAGGTGGGGGAGGGAATAGAGCTGTTTGAGGGGGGTCAGGGTGGGATGTGTCAGGTGGGAGGCTGATCTCTACACTAAAGCTAAAATTTACCCCACAAGCTACCTAATTAACCCCTTCACTGCTGGGCATAATACAAGTATGGTGCGCAGCGGCATTTAGCGACCTAATTACCAAAAAGCAATGCCAAAGCCATATATGTCTGCTATTTCTGAACAAAGAGGATCCCAGAGAAGCATTTACAACCAGTGGTGCCATAATTACACAAGCTGTTTGTAAATAATTTCAGTGAGAAACCTAACATTGTAAAAATGTTAACGTTTTATATTTATTTGATCGCATTTGGCTGTGAAATGGTGGCATGAAAGATACCAAAATGGGCCTAGATCAATACTTTGGGTTGTCTGCTAAAAAAAATAATATAGTTTGGATAGGTAAATATAAAAAAGGTTCTATTTCTGTTTAAATGTAGTGATGGCAAAAATGCTCTAGTCTTTTAGGGAAGTTTTTGTCTGAAATGCACGGTCCTTAAGGGGTTAAAGGGACATTATACACTCATTTTTTCTTTGCATAAATGTTTTGTAGCTAATCTATTTATATAGCCCATAAAGTTTTTTTTTTTTTTATTAATGTATATTTTTGCTTATTTTTAAATAACATTGCTCTGATTTTCAGACTCCTAACCAAGCCCCAAAGTTTTATGTGAATACGCTCGACTACCTACTCCAGCTTGCTCCTGTTTGTGTAAAGGGTCTTTTCATATGCAAAAGAAGGGGGAGGGGGGGGTCTTATTTGCCACTTGCAGTGGGCTTTCCAGCTACCTTTTCAACAGAGCCAAAGTGACAGCTTCTAAGTAAGTTTTTAAACAGTTTTATACTGGATTTTTATATCAGTATCTGTGCATCTTATTCTTTATACTAGTGTCTATTACATGCAGTTATATGAAAATGAGTGTATACTGTCCCTTTAAAGGAGAGCAAATCTCCTTTTTGAAAAATAAACATGTAAAGACTCTATCTGGATTGTTGTTTCTTCCTTGTGTAGACACTGCTGCATTCTGACATCTCAATAAATTATTACTATGTGAATTCAAAGCTGAGTAACACAAGATCCATTGGATATTTCAACTATACATATAAATATAATTATTCAACAACAGATCTCCCATGTACAAAGTAAAATATGTGATGATAATCATAAGTATAGGGTTGGTGGAGTTTAACCCCTTAGTGACCGCAGCATTTTTCAATTTTTTAACCATTTGGGACCAGGGCTATTTTTACATTTCTGCGGTGTTTGTGTTTAGCTGTAATTTTCCTCTTACACATTTACTGTACCCACACATATTATATACCCCTTTTCTCGCCATTAAATGGACTTTCTAAAGATACCATTATTTTCATCATATCATATAATTTACTATTAAAAAAAAATATTAAAAAATGGTGAAAAAACACACTTTTTCTAAATTTGACCCCCCAAATCTGTTACACATCTACAACCACCAAAAAACACCCATGCTAAATAGTTTCTAAATTTTGTACTGAGTTTAGAAATGCCCCATGTTTACCTGTTCTTTGTTTTGTTTTTGCAAGATATAGGGCAATAAGTACAAGTAGCACTTTGCTATTTCCAAACCATTTTTTTTTTTTCAAAATTAGCGATAGTTACATTGGAACAATGAATAACCCTTCACATGTATATATATTTTAAAAAGAAGACAACCTAAGGTATTAAATGTGGGGTATTTTGACCCTGTCATGCAATCTATGCCAAATTTAAAAAAAAAAAAGTGGTGATTTTTTTTTTTACAAAATGGCAATTTAATTATACATTTACTGAGAACGTTAAGGGTTACTGCCAAATAACACCCCAATATGTGTTCAGCATCTCCTGAGTACAGTGATACCACCCATGAATAGCTTTGTTGGGTTCTCAGGGGGCTAAAAGGCCTTATTTTTGGGGGCGCATTCCAGTTTTCCAACTTGGAATTTTCACATTTGTCATCATGCACTCATGTCCTATTTGGGTTATTTCTGAAGCCAGCCAGTGTAATTTACCCCAATCAAACCATATATTTTTGAAAGGAAGACACCCTAGGGTATTTGAAATGCTGATATTTTAACACCTTCCATGCACTAATTCAACCACCAGTCTTTGTCAAACTTTTGGGTAGTCATTTTTTTTAGTTATTTTTTTTTACACACATTGTAGTTTAGGCATGGATTCTCAGTTCCTGTTATGTGTTACTGGCAAAAAATACCTCAATATGTGTTCAACAACATCTCCTAAGTACAGTGATACCACCCATGAATATGTTTGTTGGGTTCTCAAGGGGCTAAAAGTCATTATTTTTAGGGGGTGCATTCCAGTTTTCCAACTTGGAATTTTCACATCTGTCATCATGCACCCATGTCCTATTTGGGACATTACTGAAGCTGGCCAATGTAATTTACCCCCATCAAACCATATATTTTTGAAAAGAAGACACCCTAAGGTATTTGAAATGCTGATATTTTAACACTTTCCATGCACTAATTCAACCACCAGTCTTTGTCAAACTTTTGGGTAGTCATTTTCCTTTCCTAATATAGGGAGAGTCCACGGCTGTTGGGAAATACAACACCTGTCCACCAGAAGGAGACAAAGACACCCTAGCCAAATACTTAAATATCCCTCCCACTTCCTCATTACCCCAGTCATTCTTTGCCTTTTGTCACGTTAGAAGGTGGCAGAGAAGTGTCAGAAGATTCAGAGGGTCCTGAAAAAGGGTATCTGCTGTTCGAGATAGGACTGGAGTTTTAAGTAGTCATGTCAACCTCTCAGTGAGAGTATTGATTAAAGTTAGAGTCTGGAGATGCAGGGAAAGTTTTTCTGCGAAACCATCCAGGCTACTGCTAACAGCTCCTAAGCAATCAGTGTTGACAAGTTTCACTGTCTGCTTTCTCTCACTCAAGTCCATGTCAGGAGCGCTCCTATAAGATTGTCACACTTGGGAGGCTGTGTTCTGTTCCACAGTATGGATCCTGGAGGTAAGATTGTTTCAATTTTTTTTTACACATAAAACGCTATAATAAGTTCACAGTGTGGCTCCTTTATACCTTGATAGGATCCAGGGTTAATATCCTCTAAAGGGGGTTTATTAAACAGTTGGGGTTAATTAATCAGTGTATTAATTATTTACATGCTGCTGTGTGTGATTTTTTTTTGGACTGTGTTTTTGGCTGGAACAAACAGGTTTCACTTTTTAAGTTTTACTTTTGTTTTTGAAAGTGTTGCACAGCTCCTATTACTTGCTGTACTTGTAATAACAACGGAAGTACTGTCTTACACTCCATGTGATCGGGTGTGGTCTATGTTCATTTCCACCATTCTGGCTGAGACTTGAACCTGAGGAGAGTGTTTCTTCTCTTAACTGACTGGGTCTAGGAGGTGGTGAGTGCCTCAGCCATTGGGAGTATAAAGGTGCAGTTTTCTATAATAATAAAACAAAAGGTTTTTTTTTGTCCCTCTGTGGGTATAACCTGAGCTATGGAGGACTCTGACATGTTAGAAGGTACTCCTGTACTAAATCATACCTGTTTATATTGTGAGGAGGCAGTGGTTTTCCCACCCACTCAATTATGTTCCACATGCCTTAACACTGTTATAAAGTCTAAGAAGGGAGAAAAGCCTGCTAAGGCTCTTAGTCCCTATGAGTCTACCTCTCAGGAATCTGTGTCCCGTGAGATTACTACCCTTGCTACATTATCCACTCCACATGCAGTTCCACGTAGCACATCTAATCCTCCATCCGGCGGGGGGCTTTTTTCCTGTGGACTTTGCCACGCAGTTACAAACGGCGGTGTCTGTGGCCCTCAGTGCATTTCCTTGCTCTAACAAACACAAGAGAAAGGTTAAACATAGCTCTCCTGATCGGGAGTTATCTAAATATTTATCGGATTTATCTATGATGAGTTAACCTCTGTAGCTTCAGAGGGTGAACTTTCTGGTCGGAGTCCTTAGCGTCTAAGCCTCCTGCTGTGGAGGAATCGTCCTTTAGATTTAAAATTGAGCACTTGCATTTTTTTATTAAAGGAGGTTTTGTCTACGTTAGAGGTTCCAGAGGCCACGCTGCCTGAAGAACCTATGATACCTAAATTAGACAGTTTACAAGGACAGGAAAGTTCCTTTGACTTTTCCTGTGCCGGTTAAGATGGCGAACATTATTTAAAACGAATGGGAAATAATTGGTTCTTCGTTTTCCCCCTTCATCTACTTTTAAAAAGTTGTTCCTGGTCCCGGACTCTCAACTGGATTTGTGCGACTCCATTCCTAAGGTGGATGGTGCTATCCCTACGCTTGCTAAACGTACTACTATACCTCTTGAGGATAGTTCTTCATTCAGAGAGCCGATGGATAAGAAAATGGAAACCTTTCTGAGAAAGATGTTTCAACATACAGGATTTTTATTTCAACCGGCGGCTGCAGTTGCCGTGGTTGCCGGAGCGGCTACCTACTGGTGCAACTCTTTGTTGGAACTAATTGAGGTGAAGTCTTCCCTCGAGGATATTCAAGACAGAATTAAAGCTCTAAGAATTGCTAATTCTTTTATCTGTGATGCAAACATGCCAATTATTCGCCTAAATGCAAGGGCCTCTTGCTTTGCGGTCCTAGCCCGCCGGAAGCTCTGGTTGAAGTCTTGGTCTGCGGATAAGACTTCTAAGTTCAGACTTCATTCTCTTCCTTTCAAGGGAAAGATTTTATTTGGTCCAGGCCTGGACTCCATTATTTCTACGGTTACCGGAGGCAAGGGTTCCTTCCTAACGCAAAATAAGAGCAAGTCTAAGGGACGACAATCTTCTAATTTTCGTTCCTTTCATTCTGACAAATCCCAACAACAACAACCCTCCTCCAAGCCCGAGCAACCCAAGAGTACTTGGAAGCCGGCTCAGTCCTGGAATAAATCTAAGCAGAATAAGAAGCCCGCCGAAAAACAAATCGGCATGAGGAGGCGGCCCCTGATCCGGGATCAGAACTCGTAAGGGGCAGACTGTTTTTTTTTTTTTCCAGATGCCTGGTTCAAGGACGTACAGAATCCGTAGGTTCTGGAGGTGCCCATTGAAGAAAGAGGTTTGGGGGTTTTATTCAAACCTTTTCATGGTCCCAAAGGAGGAGGAAACTTTCCGCCCCATTGTGGAGCGAGGCAGAGAGTTCCATAAGATGGGAGCCAGTCTGAAGAAATCTTGTAAACGGGAATGTGAGAAGGTAACAAGAGAGTAGGAGATCATAAGCAGAGTGAAGGGGACGGGAGGAAGAGTATCTGGAGACAAGGTTTGAGCTGTAGGGGGATCAATGCAATTGAGGGATTTTGTGTGTCAGAGTGAGAATTTTGTGTTTAATCCTGGAGGCAAGAGGAAGCCAGTGAAAAGATTGGCAGAGAGGTGTGGCAGTTGAAGAGCGACATGTAAGGAAGATGAGCCTGGCATTCATTATGGATTGTGATATTGGGAGGGAGCGCCAACAGGCTAACGTATCAGACACATATATTACACTAAAAAGGTAGATTAAAAATATATAACGTTTAATAACATATAATGTCGGGTACCCTATATATAGCTAAGATATGGTTAAAAACAACAAAATAAGTGGCCCTCTATATATATTATTAATATTATCGGTTATTTGTAGAGCGCCAACAGATTCCACAGCGCTATAAACAAAGGGGGGCTACAACAAAACAATAATAGGGTAGAGGGCCCTGCCAAGAGTTGCACTGTTGTAGTCAGCAAGAAGATGATCTACAAACAGCTGGACTCTTAAGCATACATGCTAAGGGGGTTCAGGGGATTGCAGTGGAGGAGAGGAACTGGTATTAGGGAAGGTTAGCGTAGGTTGTATGCGTCCCTGAACAGTAGAGTCTTTATGGAGCACTTGAAGCTTTTAAAACTAGAAGAGAGTCTTGTGGAGCGAGGCAGAGAGTTCCACAAGATGGGAGCCAGTCTGGAGAAGTCCTGTAAACGGGAGTGTGATGAGGTGACAAGAGAGAAGGAGAGTAGGAGGTCATGAGTAGAGCGAAGGGGACGGGAGGGAGAGATCTGAGTCAAATGTGACCCCGAGGCATCGGGCATGCGGGGTAGGGGTAATGATTGAGTTGTCGACAGTTACAGAGATATTGGGGGTGGAGATTTTGGAAGAAGGGGGGAAAATGAGGAGCTTAGTTTTGGAGATATTTAGCTTGAGGTAGTGAGAGGACATCCAGGAAGAGATGTGAGAAAGACAGTTAGTGACACGGGTTAGCAAGGAAGGCACAAATCAATTGATATAAATAATACAGAGAGTTGCAAAAAATGCAAAAAGTCCCAAATGTCCAAAAGTCTGAAGTGTCCTTAAACAATGTCCAAAAAGTACTATACTGTGTCCAGAGTTTCCAAATTAGTGAAGTATCCAAGTAATATTCTAATAAAGGTTAGATAGGTAACAACCTCTTAGGAAAGTGGTAAAAAATGTGAAAAAATAATAATGTGAAAAATATATAATGTGAAAAAATATATAAAATAAAAATTTGAAAATATATAAAAATAAGTCCAGTAATCACAATCCTATATAACAAAAATTCCAATATACTCCAGTGAAGATTATACTTGTGAAAACAAAAATCACATAGTGCAATAACGCTAATAATAATAAAATAATTCTATTGAAAATAGGCTTACCCTATATTTGACTCGAGCAGTGACTACTTACGGCCCCTAGGCTAATTTCCCGCCTCAAATTACCGTAATTTCCCGTCTTAAATTGCCAGTATTCACACCTTGGAGAAGCTTATAATACCCTTGAGTAAAATGGTGGATATATTTATTGTTGGGTCACTTCCAATAGCCGTCATGTTGTCTAGAGCTAGATCACCTCCGGTATCGCTCGTGTTATTAAGAGCTCACTTCCGGTATCGCTCTATATTTATATTCAAAAATCTAAATCAAACAACAGGACCTTAGTTGGAACAAATACATTACTCGGTATCATAACATACCCGGAATATGTTTACATCGTTATACTATAGTAAACCTTACAATGCCTCCCGAGTAAAATGGCCAATGTATCTCCCCTATCACTAAGTCACTTCCGGATTTAGAGCTGAATCGCTTCCGGTGTCGCTCATATTATTAAGAGCTCATTTCCGGTAACGTTCAATGTATGTATTCAGAAAACAACCTTAGTGTGAGTAAATATATTATTCAGTGCGAAGAATCAGTCTACATCGTTAATCTGAGGAGGTAATGTGACTGATACGTTACTACCGGATGACATGTCACTTCCAGTTTAGCGGATACATGTCATTTCCGGTTCCGCTTGTAACGTCGTAGCTAATCTGAGAATGAATTCTGGGTATCGTAGTTTTATTATTTTGGACATCAGTATTAATTATATAAGAGCCAACTTGAATATATTGTTAATTGGCCACTAGTTGATAATGCATAATGGTAGTATGCTCGAGTCAATAAATAAGGGTTCTCCTTTCTAAAGGGGAGATAACTATAATAAAAAGTGGATCAATATTGTAATATAAAGATATATATATATATATATATATATATATATATATAATAGTATGTATATAAAACAAAGCATATAATGGTGATAAATCTAAAATACATATACGAACAATATGCAATTTAAATATGAGTCAGGTCCATTATGGATTCTCATAGAAATACATGAGTAAATTACTACAGAGGGAAAATTGATAACCTTACTTCCTACCAAAGACTGTGGATTTAATCCATCAAACAAGTCACTAAAAGAAATCACTAAAAGAGTACTAAACAGACAAATAGTAAAATATATATGTGTATATGTGTAATATATATATATATATATATATATATATATATATATATATGTATATTTTATCTATACACAGTGAAGCTGGATTAAACTTCAGAAGGCTATATATAAAAAGTCAAAATTTAAAACCACTCACTGTGGTGTTAAAAAATGTCTTAAAACAAAATATTGGTATAAATACATTATACTTTCTTAGATAAAAACATAATCAGTACAGCCTAAAAGCATAGTAAAACCATAATGATAACAGTGCAGTATAGACATAAAAATTGAACATGGGGAGGGTGTAGAGTTTAGCTGAAAAGATGGAGAACTTCAAAGTCGGCATTTAGGCCTAATGGGTATATACTGTCTATATAGAAAATCCACTTTGCCTCAGCCTGCAGTAATCTTTTGTTATAGTCTCCCCCTCTCCATTGTTTTGGCACTTTACAGCTTGCCATATATTTGAGGATAGTGTTTTTGCCTCCATGCTTGTCTAGGAAGTGCTTGTATAGCGGAACATCATCTCTATTATGTTTGATAGCTTGTAGATGTTCTCTAATCCTGTCTTTAACACTCCGTGTTGTCTGTCCAACATATTGGAGGACACAGCCACATTCTATCAAGTAAATTACCCCCTTATCCTGACAACGGATAATGTCGTTGATCCTGAAAACCTCCTTACTAATATTTGATTTAAATGTGTCACCCTTGACACCATGTTGACATGCTTTACACCATCCGCAAGGGTAAAAACCTTTAAGTCTTTCGCCTTTAATGTTAGTCTGAAATAGTTTCTTATCTGTTTTTAATAGATTTGGTGCTAGCATGGATTTGAGGTTTTCGGATCTACGGTAAATGAACTTGGGGGCATTAGTTAGTTTCTCAACTATTATGTTATCTTGTTTAAGTAAGTTGTTCTTAACTATACGTTCGATTGAAAAACGGTTCTCACTATATTGAGTAATAACTGGATCCACAATCTGTAAAGTGCCAAAACAATGGAGAGGGGTAGACTATAACAAAAAATAACAGCAGGTTGAGGCAAAATGGATTTTCTATATAGACAGTATATACCCATTAAGCCTCAATGCCGACTTTGAAGTTTTCCATCTTTTCAGCTAAACTCTACACCCTCCCAATGTTCAATTTTTAATTTCCAATTTTTAATATGTTATCATTATGGTTTTACTATGCTTTTAGGCTGTACTGATTATGTTTTTATCTAAGAATGTATATTGTATTTATACAAATATTTTGTTTTAAGACATGTTTTAACACCACAGTGAGTGGTTTTAAATTTTGCCTTTTTATATATAGCCTTCTGAAGTATAAGTTTAATCCAGCTTCGCTGTGTATAGATAAAATATAAACACTTATGTATATTTTACTATTTGTCTGTTTAGTACTCTTTTAGTGGTTTCTTTTAGTGACTTGTTTGATGGATTAAATCCACAGCCTTTGGTAGGAGGTAAGGTTATCAATTTTCCCTCTGTAGTAATTTACTCATGTATTTCTATGAGAAACCATAATGGACCTGACTCATAGTTAAATTGCATATTGTTCGTATATGTATTTTATATTTATCACCATTATATACTTTTTTATAAACATACTAGTTTATATATCTTTATATTACAATATTTATCCACTTTTTATTATAGTTATCTCCCCTTTAGAAAGGAGAACCCTTATTTATTAACTTGAGCATGCTACCATTATGCATTATCAACTAGCGGCCAATTAACAATATATTCAAGTTGGCTTCTATATAATTAATACTGACATCCAAAATAAGAAAACTGTGATACCCAGAATTCCTTCTCAGATTAGCTACAACATTACAAGCAGAACCGGAAATGACACGCATCCACTAAACCGGAAGTGATGTGTCACCCGGTAGTAACGTATCAGTCACGTTACCTCCCCAGATTAACGATGTAGACTGATTCTTCGCACTGAATAATGTATTTACTCACACTAAGGTTGTTTTCTGAATACATACATTGAACGTTACCGGAAATGAGCTCTTAATAATATGAGTGACACCGGAAGCGATTCAGCTAAAAAACCGGAAGTGACTTAGTGATAGGGGACATACATCGGCCATTTTACTCGAGGGCATTGTAAGGTTTACTATAGTATAACGATGTAAACATATTCCGGGTATGTTATGATACTGAGTAATGTATTTGTTCCCACTAAGGTCCTGTTGCTTGATTTAGATGTTTGAATATAAATATAGAGCGATACCGGAAGTGAGCTCTTAATAACACGAGCGATACCGGAGGTGATCTAGCTCCTAGACAACACGACTGATACCAGAAGTGACCCAATAATAAAGAGCATATATCCACCATTTTACTCAAGGGTATTATAAGGTTCTCCAAGGTGTGAATACTGGCAATTTAAGGCGGGAAATTACGTTAATTTGAGGCGGGAAATAACGCTCACCCCTACTGGTTAATACAGGCTATTTAAGTCCCTTTACAATCAGCAGTTAACATCTTGAAAAAGGCCCAGCCTAGGGGCCGAAACCCATCGATAAGTAGTGACTGCTCGAGTCAAATATAGGGTAAGCCTATTTTCAATAGAATTCTTTTATTATTATTATAGAATTCTTTTATTATTATTATTGCACTATGTGATTTTTGTTTTCACAGGTATCATCATCTTCACTGGAGTATATTAGATTTTTTGTTATATAGGATTGTGATTACTGGACTTATTTTTTATATATTTTTATATATCTTCTCATTTTTATTTTTATATATTTTTTCACATTATATATTTTATTACATTTTTTTATCACTTTCCTAAGAGGTTGTTACCTCTCTAACCTTTATTAGGATATTACTTGGATACTTCACTAATTTGGACACACTGTATAGTACTTTTTGGACATTGTTTAACACTTCAGACTTATGGACATTTGGGACTTTTTGTATCTTTTGGGACTCTCTGTATTATTTATACCAATTGATTTGTGCTCCTATATCATAGAGGGCACACTTATTTTGTTGTTTTTTTTGGGACTCTCTGTATTATTTATACCAATTGATTTGTGCTCCTATATCATAGAGGGCACACTTATTTTGTTGTTTTTAACCATATCTTATCTATATATATATATATATATATATATATATATATATATATAGGGTACCCGACATTATATGTTATTAGAGTAATATATGTGTCTCTGATACTTTAGCCTGTTGGCGCTCCCCCTCCCCAATATCATAGTTATTCTTCTTTAATTCATAGGGATCTCATTTTGGGAACTTGTATTTTTTTAAGCTGGTGCTGTGTATTTAAAATTCTATTGCTGTATCATTCATTATGGATTGTAAAGGAGCTAGGCAGCAGCTAAGGAGACCAGAGAGGATGGAGTTGCAGTAGTCAAGGCACGAAAGGATGAAAGAGTGGATTAAAATCTTAATTGTGTCTTGTGTACGGAAATGTCTAATTTTAGCAATATTTTTAAGGTGGAAGCGGCAGGCTTTAGCCAAGGACTGAATGTGAGGAATAAAAGAAAGATCTGAGTCAAGTATGATGACAAATTATTACATGCTGATAATGTTTCTATGAGTACAAATACATCTACTGTTATTCCTTCTCAGTCTAATGTACCTGATATTCCTGCAGATATGAATTTTTGTATTGCTGCAGCCATGGGGAAGGCTTTGACTGCTATTCCGCCTTCAATAAAATGTAAAAGGTCTTTCCAAACTTGTCATAGATCTAATGAATTTTGTACTGACCGACAGCATACTGAAATATCCTCTACTGATGAGGGTTCCTCTGACTCAGAGTATCCTGCATCAGAGACCGAAATTGACAAATCTTTTTTTTTTACCTAAAATTGAACATATTCGTTCTCTATTAAAGGAAGTATTGTTTACTTTGGGTATTGAGGAGTCTAGTCCTCCTGATAGCAAAGCTTATAATTGTTTAAATTCTGTTTTTAAGACTTCGGAGGGTACTCCTAAAGGTTTTCCTATTCCAGATGCTATATCCAATATGATTGCTAAAGAATGGTATAAACTTGGTACCTCTTTTAACCCTTCTTCTAGGTTTAAGAAGTTGTATCCTTTACCTGTGGCTAGTCTAGAGTTTTAGGAAAAGGTCCCTAAGGTTGATGGGGCTATTTCCACTCTTGCCAAACGTACTACTATTCCCTAGGCAAGATAGTACTTCTTTTAAGGATTCTTTAGATATGAAGCTTGAATCGTACCTTAAAAGAGCATATTTACATACTGGCTATATTTTTAGACCAGCTATTTTATGGCTGATGTTGCTGCTGCTTAAACTTTTTGGTTGGGCAGTTTAGCGCAGCAGTTATCAGATCCTGAACTATCTAGCATTGTTATTTTACTTCAACATGCAAATCATTTCATTTGTGATGCTATATTTGATGTCATAAAGATTAATGTTTTTAGCTATTCTAACTAGAAGAGCTTTATGGCTTAAATCTTGGAATACTGACATGGTGTCTAAATCTAGATTATTATCTCTATCTTTTCAGGGTAATAATTTGTTTGGTTCTCAATTGGATTCTATTATCTTCAATATCACTGGGGGTAAGGGAGTTTTTCTGCCCCAAGACAAGAAATCTAAGGTTAAATGTAAAGCTCCCAATTGTTTTCGTTCCTTTCATCAGAATAGAGAATAGAAAACCTCTCCTTCCCCTAAGGCCTCTGGCTCTAATTGTAGACAATCTCTGAATTGGAATAAGTCCGAGCCTTATAAGAAACCGAATCCAGCCCCTGAGACTGCATGAAGGTGCGGCCCTCAAACCAGTTCTTTTGGTGGAGGGCAGACTAAAGTTATTTCAAGACATTTGGACAGATTCTGTCCAAAATCAGTGGATTCAGAATATTGTTTCTCAAGGACATGGGAAGATTTTTTCTTACTCATGTTCCAACAAACCCTCTGAAGGCTCAGGCTTTTCTGAAGTGTGTTTCAGACCTAGAGCTTTCAGGGGTGATTGTACCAGTTCCTCAAGAGGAACAGGAATTGGGTTTCTATTCAAATCTATTCATTGTCCCAAAGAAGGAAGATTCTTTCAGAGCAATCCTAGATCTGAAAACTTTAAATCGTTTTGTAAGAGTCCCAACTTTCAAGATGGTAACTACAAGGACTATTCTGCCTCTCGGTGCCCTTCTATCTGTAATCAGAGAGCAGGGTATTGCGGTGTTCCCTTATTTGGACAATATCTTGGTATTAGCTCAATCTTTTCATTTAGCAGAACCTCACACAAAACAACTAATGTTGTTTCTTCAAAAACATGGTTGGAGGATCAATTTACCAAAGCGTTTCTTGATTCCTCAGACAAAGGTCACCTTAGGTTTCCAGATAGATTCAGTGTACTTGACTCTTTCTCTAACAGACAAGAGACAAATGAAATTGATCTTAGCTTGTCTAAACTTTCAGTCTCTATCATTCCCTTCAGTGGCTATGTGCAAGGAAGTTTTAGGTCTCATGATTGCAGCATTAGACGCAATCCCCTTGCTCGTTTTCATATGAGACCTCTAAAGCTTTGCATGTTGCACCAGTGGTGCAGGGATTATACTCAGATATCACAGTTGATATACTTAAATCCCAACACTCAACTCTCTCTGACTTGGTAGTTAAACCATCACCTTATTGTTTAATGGGCCTCCTTTGTTCGTCCTTCCTGGACTGTGGTCTTACAGGTTGGGGAGCTGTCTGGGGTCTCTGACAGTACAAGGGTTTAGAATCCTCAAGAGGTGAGGTTACCAATCAATATTTTAGAACTCTGTGCTATTTTCAGAGCTCTTAAGGCTTGGCCTCTATTGAAGAGAGAACTTTGCATTCCTTTTCAAACAGACAATATCACAACAGTGGCATGTGTCAATCATCAAGGGGGGACTGGCAGTCCTTTAGCAATGAAAGAGGTTTCTCTGATACTTTCTTGGGCGGAATCCAACTCTTGTCAAATCTCTGCGATTCATATCCCAGGTGTAGACAATTGGGAAGCGGATTATCTCAGCCGTCATTCTCTACGTCCGGGGGAGTGGTCTCCGGGGGGAGTGATCTCTCTTTTTTCAACTTGTACAGATGTGGGGTCTTCCAGAAATAGATCTGATGGACTCTCGTCTGAACAAGAAACTTCCCAGATACCTTTCCAGGTCCAGGATCCTCAGGTGGAAATGATAGATGCTCTAGCAGTTCCCTGGTTTTACCAACCTGCTTACATTTTTCCACCACTGGTTCTTCTTCTAAAGGTGATCTCCAAGATCATAATGGAACAATTTTATGTGTTTCTAAAAGCACCAGCATCGCCTTACAGGTTTTGGTATGCAGACCTTGTCCGAATGTCTAGTTGCCAGCCTTGGTCACTTCCTTCCTTGCAGCTTTAGGATAGTGGTAAGTGTGCAAAAGTTTAGTTTGAAGAGTCTCAGGAACAAAATACTTACCACTAGGTTTCTCAGGAGGTACATTGGTTTGTGCAGACAGGATCTCCTCCCCCAAGGGAGGCATCACATTAGTACATATGGTAGCCAAAATATGGTCAGGAGGTATAACTGGAGTAGGTACAGATTCCTGCTTGGACAGAGGGGAAAATTGTCAAGAGAGGGCATCAGCCCTAACATTCTTACTACCAGGCAGGTAGGAGACTACATAATTAAACCGAGACAAAAATAGCGCCCATCTGACCTGTCGGGGCGACAAACGTTTTGCTTCAGATAGATAAGTTAAATTCTTGTGGTCAGTAAGAATAAGCAGTAGCACGCTAGTACCCTCGAGAAGATGCCTCCATTCCTTAAGTGCCAAAATTATGGCCAGTAATTCCCTGTCGTCAATTTCATAATTGCACTCCGCTAGAGACAATTTATTAGAGAAGAAACCACACGGATGCAAGGAACCGTCAGGCGTAAGACGTTGAGACAAGAGGGCACCTACTCCAGTCTCAGACGCATCGACTTCAAGAATGAAAGGCAGGACAGGGTTAGGATGAGCCAGAACTGGAGCGGCCGCAAAGGCAGTCTTAAGACCATGCATCGATTATAGGGGTCTTAATTCGCCACCCTTTTTCTTCACAAAGAAGAAGCCAGCCCCTGTAGGAGAGCAGGATTTGAGGATGATCCCCATGACAGAGCATCGGCAACATACTCCTCTATAGCACAATTCTCCGCAACAGACATAGGGTAAACCCGGCCCCAAGGAGGAATGGCTCCAGGTTGCAAGTCTATGGCACAATCGTAAGACCGGTGAGGAGGCAACGTACCAGCACGCACTTTGTCAAAAACGTCTAGGAACTCTCAGTACTCCTCTGGCAATTGAGATAGCGAAGAAGTGCACAAGACTATAACTGGTTTCCGGAGACAAGTGGAAATACATTGCGGAGACCACGACAACATTTCGGACCTGCGCCATTCGAGACTGGGATTGTGCTTATGGAGCCAGGGATAACCCAGAACAACCGGAAAATGCGGAGAGTTTATCACTTGGAACTGGAGGGTTTCAAAATGGAGAGCTGCAACAGCCATGGATAACGGAGCAGTTTTCGTGAGTAACAAGTGCGGGCTAAAGGTGCCTGCCATCAATGGCCTCAATAGCAAGCGAAATGGACCGAGTCAAAACAGGATTGGAGTGCTTTGATACAAAAGCACTGTCAATGAAATAGCCTGCAGCACCGGAGTCAACAAGAGCCTGGGTGACTATGGAGAAGTCCACCCAGGAAAGGACAACCGTGACCAAAGGTTTCTCCTTTAGCAGTTCCGGGGATGAGGATAAACCACCCAAGTTCTGCCCCCGACAGGACCTTAGGTGTGAGCGTTTCCCGGCCGTGTAGGACAAGACTTCAAAAGGTGGCCCTGTATCCCACAATAGAGGCAGAGCCCCTCCCTCCTCCAAAAGGCCCTCTCCGCTGCAGAGAGACACGTGAATCCCAACTGCATAATGTCAGGGTGCCAGGAATTCGACTGAGACGAGAAGTGCAAAAATAATCACACCTTTATTAATAGCAACAAATAATAAAATGTTCACAAGTAAAATAACAAGCCAGGAATCAAAACCAGAGCTGGTAGTCAGACGAGCCGAGTCAGGAGCCAAAGCAAGTAGTCAGACGAGCCGGAATCAGGAACAAGGAGAACAGCAGAGTCAGGAACAAGCCAGGGATCAGGAACCAGGAGGGATGTCAGACAGCCAGGTTATACACAGGAGCTCTCACAAACAGGACTGAGACAACGCAAGGGCAAAACATACTGAACAGAGGCCCTTTAAATAATAAGTGATGACATCACAATTCTGAGACTGCATCCTGTCTCACACGCATGATGTACACCAGTTTGGCCATAAAAGGAAGTGCAGGAAATGAGCAGCATCACACAGTTTGCACCAGAGTCAGCAAGAGAGTTGAGTAAAACGGCTGCCAGCAGCACATGGCAAACAAAACAGGGAAAAAACCCTGACAATTTCCTTGGCATCTTGGTTGAAGATTTTGATTCACAAAGCTTATTTTGAGGTGGGGCAGTCTCCGCCTCAGCGAATTACAGCTCATTCTTCTAGATCTGTCGCCACATCTTGGGCTTTCAAGAATGAAGCTTCAGTTGATCAAATTTGCAAAGCAGCAACTTGGTCTTCTTTGCATACATTTACTAAATATTACCATTTTGATGTGTTTGCTTCTTCGGAAGCAGCCTTTGTAGAAAGGTTCTTCAGGCAGCTGTCTCAGTTCTAGTGCCTATGATTTGATTTTTTTAAGAAAACTCAATTATTGTTTGAATTTAATTTCTCAGAGAAAATAGTCGTTTTTATTGTATCCCTCCCTCTCTAGTGACTCGTGGACTTCCACATCTTGGGTATTATATAACATACTTCACTAGCTCATGGACTCTTGCCACCTATATGAAAGAAAACATAATTTATGTAAGAACTTACCTGATAAATTCATTTCTTTCATGGTGGCAAGAGTCCATGAGGGGTGTTATGATTTTTTTTTATAAATAAAGCACTTTATTTATCCTGTTCCTCTTTTTTATGCTTTTACACCTCACTAACTTGGCTATATGTTAAACTGAGGTATGAGTGAAATGGGAGGTGTATTTATAGGCATTTGAGGTTTGGGAAACTTTGCCCCACCTGGTAGTAATGTGTATCCCATACGTCACTAGCTCATGGACTCTTGCCACCATGAAAGAAATGAATTTATTTTATTTAAGTTGCTTACCTGATAATTTCATTTCCATCTGTGGGAGGAGAATCCACTGCTTCAATCATTACTTGTGGGAATTCAGAACCTGGCCACCAGGAGGAGGCAAAGACACCCAGCCAAATGCTTAAATACCTCCCCCACTTCTCTCATAATTCTTTGCCTTTCATCACAGGAGGTTGGCAGAGAAGTGTCAGAAGATTAAAGATAGTCTCTTATGGAGGGTAGTACTCTTCGAAAAGGGACTGGAGTTTTAATTAGTCCTGTCAGACTTTCAGTGAGAGCATAGATGAAAGTTGAAATATCCAGAGATGCAGGGAGAGTCTTTCTGCAAAACCATCCCGACTCATATTAACAGCTCCTTAGCAATCAGCCTTGACGAGTTTTGCTGCCTGCTTTGTTCACTCAAGTCCATGTCAGAAGTGAGGCTATCATCTGTCACATTTGAAAGCCTGTGTTTCTGTTCCAAGGCGTGGATTCCGGTAAGATTGTTTCATTTTACTCCAATGTGTGAAGTGTAATGTAAACAAAGAAGCAGGGTCTCCTTTATCTTATGGAATCGAGGGTTAATATATCCTGAGGGGGGTTATTGAACAAGGGGGCTTTAAAGGGATAAGAAAGTCAAAATTAAACTTACATGATTCTGATAGAGCTTGTCATTTTAAGACACTTTTAAATTCACTTCTATCATTCTCTTTGTATACCTTGTTAAAAAATGATTACGCACATATCATACACTAGTGGGAGCTGCTACTAATGGTCTCTGAACACATTTGTCTCTTGTGATTGGATAAATAGATATTTTCAGCTTCCTGTCAGTAGTGCAATGCTGTCCCTTCAGCAATGGATAACAAGAGAATGAAGAAAATTTGATAATATAAAGAAATTGGAAAGTTGTTTAAAATTGTATGTTCTATCTGAATCATAAAATACAATTTTGGGGTTTACTATCCCTTTTATGTGATTCTGTCTGCTAATGTGTAGTGTCTCTTGGGCTCGTGGCTATCAGAACATTACGGTCTTTTTAAAGGTCAGACTGCGCGGCCCTTGTGACCTTGGCGCACTTTTTTTCAGGCCTGTGCGGTGTACCTTGTGACTAGACGCGGTCAAGTTTCTAGTCTCCATTTCCTTATTCCTGACCATGTGGTGAAGGGGAGAGTCTTCGCTAGTTGTCTGGGTCATAGGAGGTGGTGAGTTCCCCAGCCATTGGAGGTGTAAGGTGCTGTTGTTATTTTTCTATCCATAATTTCTATCCAAGTTATGGTGGATTCTGATTTTTTGGAGACCAATATCTCCGATTCAGATTCTACTTCTTGCGAAGAGTATGAAATGGCCCAGGTAATCCATGTCCATCAGTTATGTTCCACATGCTTCTTTAGAGTGCTCTTTTCTCCCGAAATGGGGAACTTAGAGTCCACCGAGCCATCCGCCCCTGGGGACCCCATATCCCACGAGGCAAGTACCCTAGAACCTTCTTTGGCTATGCAAGCAGGTGTCCCTAATTCCGTTACTCCTTCTCCAGAGGATACAGCACGGTTCCGCGTGGTCATATCTATGGCATTGGTGCATTTACATCTTCCAGGAAGGGAGATGTTGATGAGATATTGCTGTTAACCAGGGCTCGTCAGACGGGGAATCGTCAGGGTCAAATCAGCTCTCTTGGGAAGCGGTTTTCTCGGAGGCTTCAGGGGCCCAATCCTCGGGGTCGGGTCATCAGTAACCCGATGGAGGTAAGTCTTGCTTTTCATTATAAACTAGCGTGCCTTTGTGTCCTGCTACGGCATATTTTGGCGGTGCTGGAGGATCCCAGTCCTGATGGGTCGAGGGGGTCCTCGGTCTTCTGTCCTGGGCGGCAAACTGAATTAAACGGGGGGGGGGGTGAACTAATCTCCTTGCGTCTCCAATTCACTCTTTTCTTTACGGTATCCTATTCCAGTTCTGAGCTTTGGGAGATTTGGATCTCTGACCGGTTGGTCCTGTTATTGTGTCTGTTCTTGGGCGTTAACCTGCGGGTGTTGCCTTCTTTTAATTTGATCCGGTTAGAATGTATTTTAATTAATTTTAAAAGCTCATGTTTGTTATAATTTTTTCCTTGGGAACAATTTCTTCTCTGGAATTTGATACCAGCGATTTTGTGGTCGCATTGGCGCTTCTACGGAAGTTACATGGAAGTTAGGAAATTATGTTCTATAGAAAAAGCCGAAACGCTAACGGCGAAACATGTTAGGGATGGGTATCACTTAATACCCTGTTTAGTTTGTTTTAAAATGGCATAACAACCCGAATAATTCTATTTATTTAATATTGGCATGGTTAATATAAGGACCAGATAAATACTTTAATTGTTGTTTATTCAATAAGCTGATAGAAGCATATGTTAAGGGCTAGTTACTTATGTATGGTAAAAAAACTATAACGGCTAGTTATTTATTTTTGGCTGTTTGCAGCCATAGCATTGGTAACATCATTACGTATAGCTGATTGCTCAAAACGATTATTTGCAGGCATGTGTATTTATGTGGGCTATTATAAGCACAAATAGAGTACTCCAAATTTATTTGTAAATAATGTTTACTTATAAGCACTGATACTATGTGCTACTAACTCTGCTACATGCAGTCCGTAGCAAATTAGTGGGCCAATATCTGTGACTATCTGATACTTTAGCCGATCAACACAGAAAGATACACAGGATCTGAATTTTCACAATCTATTAACTAAACATATATTTCTGAGTGTTTCTTATATCCAAAGTTGAATGCCGCGCTGTCTAGCGGCGAGTTACTTAGGTGGGTTATACACGACAGCGGTGAATTTGTCTCACATAAGCTATT
Organism: Bombina bombina; assembly: GCF_027579735.1. NCBI lineage: Eukaryota > Metazoa > Chordata > Amphibia > Anura > Bombinatoridae > Bombina > Bombina bombina. The sequence goes on from NC_069499.1 coordinate 633,113,597, forward strand.
CTAATTATAGCACCTGAAAAATCGCAATATAAGAGCTGACAGCCATAATTAAAGGCGATCTAATAATATTTTAAACTCTTGGGTGATTATTAAATTTAAGTATAACACCACCCCAATATCTGTAGCATAAGAAACACAAACTCTATGAATTATAATAAAAAAGATTTCTCCAACATTGGTGTGTCCGGTCCACGGCGTCATCCTTACTTGTGGGAATATCTCTTCCCCAACAGGAAATGGCAAAGAGTCCCAGCAAAGCTGGCCATATAGTCCCTCCTAGGCTCCGCCCACCCCAGTCATTCTCTTTGCCGTTGCACAGGCAACATCTCCACGGAGATGGTTAAGAGTATGTGGTGTTTAGTTGTAGTTTTTTTATTCTACTATCAAGAGTTTGTTATTTTAAAATAGTGCTGGTATGTACTATTTACTCTGAAACAGAAAAAGATGAAGATTTCTGTTTGTGAGAGGAAGATGATTTAGCAGACAGTAACTAAAATCGATTGCTGTTTCCACATAGGACTGTTGAGATGAAGTAACTTCAGTTGGGGGAAACAGTTAGCAGACTTTTCTGCTTAAGGTATGACTAGCCATATTTCTAACAAGACTGTGTAATGCTGGAAGGCTGTCATTTCCCCTCATGGGGACCGGTAAGCCATTTTCTTAGTCTCAAACAGAATAAAGGGCTTAATATGGGCTATAAAACTGGTAGACACTTTTATGGGCTAAATCGATTGCTTTATTTGGACATTTTATACATGTTTATGCTGATAATTCACACTTATAAACTTGGGGAACGTTTTTTAACGTCAGGCACTATGTTAGACACCTTTTCCAGTCAGGAAGGGCCTTCCCAGTTGTAGGCTGAGCCTCATTTTCGCGCCATTACTGCGCAGTTGTTTTTGAGAGCAAGACAAGCAGATGCATGTGTGAGGACCTGACAGTAGTTGGAAAAGTTCCTAGAAGGCGTCATTTGGTATCGTATTCCCCTCTGGGCTTGGTAAAGTCACAGCAAATGGCTGTAGCTGGGACTGTATAGGGGTTAAATCTGTAACCGGCTCCGGTTTCGTTATTTTAAGGGTTAAAGCTCTGAAAATTGGTGTGCAATACTTTTAATGCTTTAAGACACTGGTGAAATTTTGGTAAATTTTGAACAATTCCTTCATATTTTTTCACATATTCAGTAATAAAGTGTGCTCTGTTTAAAATTTAAAGAGACAGTAACGGTTTTGTTTTAAAACGGTTTTTGTGCTTTATTGACAAGTTTAAGCCTGTTTAACATGTCTGTGTCTTCAGATAAGCTATGTTCTATATGTATGAAAGCCAATGTGTCTCCCCCTTCAAAATTGTGTGATAATTGTGCCATAGCGTCCAAACAAAGTAAGGACAGTACTGCCACAGATAATGAAATTGCCCAAGATGATTCCTCAGATGAAGGGAGTAGACATGGTTCTACATCATCTCCTTCTGTGTCTATACCAGTTTTGCCCACGCAGGAGGCCCCTAGTACTTCTAGCGCGCCAATGCTTATTACCATGCAACAATTGACGGCTGTAATGGATAACTCCATAGCAAATATTTTATCCAAAATGCCTGCATATCAGAGAAAGCACGATTGCTCTGTTTTAAACACTGAAGAGCAGGAGGGCGCTAATGATAATTGTTTTGTCATACCCTCACACCAATCTGAAGGGGCCATGAGGGAGGTTTTGTCAGATGGGGAAATTTCAGATTCAGGAAAAATTTCTCAACAGGCTGAACCTGATGTTGTGACATTTAAATTTAAATTAGAACATCTCCGCGCACTGCTTAAGGAGGTGTTATCTACTCTGGATGATTGTGACAACTTGGTCATTCCAGAAAAATTATGCAAGATGGACAAGTTCCTAGAGGTTCCGGTGCACCCCGACGCTTTTCCTATACCCAAGCGGGTGGCGGACATAGTGAATAAGGAGTGGGAGAAGCCCGGCATACCTTTTGTTCCCCCTCCTATATTTAAGAAATTATTTCCTATGGTCGACCCCAGAAAGGACTTATGGCAGACAGTCCCTAAGGTCGAGGGGGCAGTTTCCACTCTAAACAAGCGCACTACTATTCCTATCGAGGATAGTTGTGCTTTCAAAGATCCTATGGATAAAAAATTGGAAGGTTTGCTTAAAAAGATTTTTGTACAGCAAGGTTACCTTCTACAACCCATTTCGTGCATTGTTCCTGTCACTACAGCAGCGTGGTTCTGGTTCGAGGAACTAGAAAAGTTGCTCAGTAGAGAGACTCCATATGAGGAGGTTATGGACAGAGTTCACGCACTTAAGTTGGCTAACTCTTATATTTTAGATGCCGCTTTGCAATTAGCTAGATTAGCGGCGAAAAACTCAGGGTTTGCAATTGTGGCGCGCAGAGCGCTTTGGCTAAAGTCTTGGTCAGCGGATGTATCATCCAAGACAAAATTGCTTAACATCCCCTTCAAGGGTAAAACTCTCTTTGGACCAGAATTGAAAGAGATTATCTCAGACATCACTGGGGGAAAGGGCCACGCCCTCCCACAAGATAGGCCTTTCAAGGCCAAGAATAAGTCTAATTTTCGTTCCTTTTGTAATTTCAGGAACGGACCGGCCTCTAATTCTGCATCCTCTAAGCAAGAGGGTAATGCCTCACAGCCCAAACCAGCCTGGAAACCGATGCAAGGCTGGAACAAGGGTAAGCAGACCAAGAAGCCTGCTACAGCTAACAAAACAGCATGAAGGAGTAGCCCCCGATCCGGGACCGGATCTAGTGGGGGGCAGACTCTCTCTCTTTGCTCAGGCTTGGGCAAGAGATGTTCAGGATCCCTGGATGCTAGAAATAGTTTCTCAGGGTTATCTTCTGGAATTCAAGGAACTACCCTCAAGGGGAAGGTTCCACATGTCTCACTTATCCTCAAACCAAATAAAGAGACAGGCGTTCTTACATTGTGTAGAAGACCTGTTAAAGATGGGAGTGATACACCCAGTTCCAATGACGGAACAAGGAATGGGATTTTACTCAAATCTGTTCGTAGTTCCCAAAAAAGAGGGAACCTTCAGACCAATTCTGGATTTAAAGATCCTAAACAAATTTCTCAGGGTACAATCGTTCAAAATGGAAACCATTCGAACGATTCTACCCACTATCCAGGAAGGTCAATTTATGACTACCGTGGATCTAAAGGATGCGTACCTACATATTCCTATCCACAAAGAACATCATCAGTTCCTAAGGTTCGCCTTTCTGGACAAACATTACCAGTTTGTGGCCCTCCCATTCGGATTAGCCACTGCTCCAAGGATTTTCACAAAGGTACTCGGGTCCCTTCTAGCGGTTCTAAGACCGAGGGGCATTGCAGTAGTACCATACTTGGACGACATTCTAATACAAGCGTCGTCCCTTTCAAAAGCAAAGGCTCATACAGACATCGTTCTGGCCTTTCTCAGATCTCACGGATGGAAGGTGAACATAGAAAAAAGTTCTCTGTATCGTCAACAAGAGTTCCCTTCTTGGGAACAATAATAGATTCCTTAGAAATGAGGATTTTTCTGACAGATGTCAGAAAGTCAAAACTTCTAAGCGCTTGTCAAGTTCTTCATTCTGTTCCACGTCCTTCCATAGCTCAGTGCATGGAAGTAGTAGGGTTGATGGTTGCAGCAATGGACATAGTTCCTTTTGCGTGAATTCATCTAAGACCATTACAACTGTGCATGCTGAAACAGTGGAATGGGGACTATACAGACTTGTCTCCAGTTATTCAAGTAGATCAGAAGACCAGAGATTCACTCCGTTGGTGGATATCCCTGGACCACCTATCCCAGGGAATGAGCTTCCGCCGCACCAGAGTGGGTCATTGTCACGACCGACGCCAGTCTAGTGGGCTGGGGTCGGTCTGGAATCCCTGAAAGCTCAGGGACTATGGTCTCGGGAAGAGTCTCTTCTCCCGATAAACATTCTAGAACTAAGAGCGATATTCAATGCTCTCAGGGCTTGGCCTCAGCTTGCAAAGGCCAGATTCATAAGGTTCCAATCAGACAACATGACGACTGTTGCGTTTATCAATCATCAGGGGGGAGCAAGGAGTTCCCTGGCGATGAAAGAAGCGACCAAAATAATACAATGGGCGGAGAATCACTCCTGCCATCTATCTGCGATCCACATCCCAGGTGTGGAAAACTGGGAAGCGGATTATCTGAGTCGTCAGACATTCCATCCGGGGGAGTGGGAACTCCACCCGGAGATTTTTACCCAGTTGACTCAATTATGGGGCATTCCAGACATGGATCTGATGGCGTCTCGTCAGAACTTCAAGGTTCCTTGCTACGGGTCCAGATCCAGGGATCCCAAGGCGACTCTAGTGGATGCACTAGTAGCGCCTTGGACCTTCAACCTAGCTTATGTGTTCCCACCATTTCCTCTCATTCCCAGGCTGGTAGCCAGGATCAAACAGGAGAGGGCCTCGGTGATCTTGATAGCTCCTGCGTGGCCACGCAGGACTTGGTATGCAGACCTGGTGAATATGTCATCGGTTCCACCATGGAAGCTACCTTTGAGGCAGGACCTTCTTGTTCAGGGTCCATTCGAACATCCAAACCTGGTCTCCCTCCAGCTGACGGCTTGGAGATTGAACGCTTGATTCTATCAAAGCGTGGGTTTTCAGATTCTGTGATAGATACTCTGGTTCAGGCCAGAAAACCGGTAACTAGAAAGATTTACCATAAAATATGGAAAAGATATATCTGCTGGTGTGAATCCAAGGGATTCCCATGGAATAAGATAAAAATTCCTAAGATTCTTTCCTTTCTGCAAGAAGGTTTGGATAAAGGATTATCTGCGAGTTCTCTAAAGGGACAGATTTCTGCTTTATCTGTCTTACTACACAAACGACTGGCAGCTATGCCAGATGTTCAAGCATTTGTTCAGGCTCTGGTTAGGATCAAGCCTGTTTACAGACCTTTGACTCCTCCCTGGAGTTTAAATCTAGTTCTTTCAGTTCTTCAAGGGGTTCCGTTTGAACCTCTACATTCCATAGATATTAAGTTGTTATCTTGGAAAGTTTTGTTTTTGGTTGCTATTTCTTCTGCTAGAAGAGTTTCAGAGTTATCTGCTCTGCAGTGTTCTCCGCCCTATCTGGTGTTCCATGCAGATAAGGTGGTTTTGCGTACTAAGCCTGGTTTTCTTCCAAAGGTTGTTTCTAACAAAAATATTAACCAGGAGATAGTTGTGCCTTCTTTGTGTCCGAATCCAGTTTCAAAGAAGGAACGTTTGTTACACAATTTGGACGTAGTCCGTGCTCTAAAATTCTATTTAGAAGCTACAAAAGATTTCAGACAAACATCTTCTCTGTTTGTCGTCTATTCTTGTAAAAGGAGAGGTCAAAAAGCGACTTCTACCTCTCTTTCCTTTTGGCTTAAAAGCATCATCCGATTGGCTTACGAGACTGCCGGACGGCAGCCTCCTGAAAGAATCACAGATCACTCCACTAGGGCTGTGGCTTCCACATGGGCCTTCAAGAACGAGGCTTCTGTTGATCAGATATGTAAGGCAGCGACTTGGTCTTCACTGCACACTTTTTGCCAAATTTTACAAATTTGATACTTTTGCTTCTTCGGGGGCTATTTTTGGGAGAAAGGTTTTGCAAGCTGTGGTGCCTTCCGTTTAGGTAACCTGATTTGCTCCCTCCCTTCATCCGTGTCCTAAAGCTTTGGTATTGGTTCCCACAAGTAAGGATGACGCCGTGGACGGACACACCAATGTTGGAGAAAACAGAATTTATGCTTACCTGATAAATTACTTTCTCCAACGGTGTGTCCGGTCCACGGCCCGCCCTGTTTTTTTTAATCAGGTCTGATGAATTATTTTCTCTAACTACAGTCACCACGGTACCATATGGTTTCTCCTATATTTTTCCTCCTGTCCGTCGGTCGAATGACTGGGGTGGGCGGAGCCTAGGAGGGACTATATGGCCAGCTTTGCTGGGACTCTTTGCCATTTCCTGTTGGGGAAGAGATATTCCCACAAGTAAGGATGACGCCGTGGACCGGACACACCGTTGGAGAAAGTAATTTATCAGGTAAGCATAAATTCTGTTTTTGTGTTTTTCAATCCTAAGCCAAGCAATGAACAAATATCAGCAATAACGAAATTACCATGCAGGGCTATTAAATGCAATAGCCGATTATTACAGCCTGAAAACTTATGTCATCAGCTTTAATTTTCTCATTTATGGGAGCAACTGTACACTAGTGTTAAGCTCGAGTTTAAAAACCAGTGAAAATTGAACATTATCTCTGATAACAATATAAACTCCCTATCTCAGAAGATATTCTGTGTTGATGTACACCAAGCAATGTTGCATGTTATACAAAAATTAACTTACAACAATACATGCTGAAATTATACTCAAATATATTTTACATACATGTATATATTCAGTTTACTTTAGCAGTGGGAAAAAAAACCCCACCAAACAAAATAATAGAATTATAAGTATACATCATTACTCCACATATGTACAAACAGTACAATTTTACTGTATAATTAGTAATGAGAAACCATAAGTGAAGTTAATCCGTACATAGAATTCACAATTATTTGGGGTCAATATTCCAATCGCAAGAGAGAAAGGCTTATATATATATATTCAACCTTTCAAGATATTGCCCTAAACCAGTGTAATTTAATGTGATATTCGGGATTATTCTCCTGGGACACAAGTCCCTATACTAACAGCTGTTAATGAATGTGAGACAATCTTACGATTTAAGGGAATATCAATAAGAGATAGAAACCACTATCCTTTCAGAAGGTATATTCTCTCCAATAATCCCCATATCTAACAAATATAAATCCACTTTACGGTTTCTCCAATCTAAAAGATATTAATCCTAATGTGGAGATATTGAATTATTGTGTGTAATCTTGATGGACAAGATTAGAGTATTTACCCAATAGACCCAAATACTCAATATTTATTCAATATCCACACACTTCAGCAGTATTTAAGGTCCTAGGTAATTTTACCAACCAGATACCCAAAGCCATCCCCATTATTGGTCGAGTTGTTATGTGTTTTTAAAGTGCACACACTCACATATTATACTTTTTATTCATTGTAAGTGTTAATAAAAGTTATGTTTTAATTTTCTACATCAACCCTTTGGTTTTTGATGGTATTCAATGTAGTTTTCATTCTAATTATGATTCATATTTTTGGGAACAGAAGTGCTACCTAAGTGCATCCTTCTAGTCTCTATCCTTTCTTTGGTATAGACTATATCTGTAACAAGTGTGTTTTTTTGCACAAGCACTCAAGCTCACAAGGTATAAAATCACGTACCCATTAAATATATGTTTGTATAGACAATACATACATATACAGGGATACACAGATATTAAAGAATTTAAACTAATACATACATAGATACCAAATTTGAGCGTTCCTTCTTTACCTGTGTAGTGCTTTTGCTATCTTTTGCTAAACGAATATGTTCTATAGTTTGCCTGTTTTATTGTCTATCCATTATTGGGTTACAACTTTCTGTGGCCTTGGGCAGTTCTTGGGTGCCCTATGCTTCAGGCTGGTCCTGGTTGTTGCTAATTTTCTGTCCCTGAGAGTCTATATCAGACACATGGTACCCGTTATTACCGGCTGTTCCGGGTAGGGTGCCGAGTGGTTCACTCTTGTTTGAGTTTCGTTTTCTTGTTTTGCGTTACAAGGTACAGGTGGCCTTTCGTTCCAGGACTGGGGATTGGCCTTCTGGTCATCGGTTTCTGGAATTTAAGGCCTGTTGGTCTTTGTAATACTTCCGGTATCTAGTCTGTTCCCATACTTTTGGGACTTGACAGTTTATGTGGTCTCCTTTTCCAGTGTTGGCCCTGTTTAGGCGGGTTAGAATGTTCGTTTATCGTAAATCCTAGAGCTGTAGTGCTTCTGGGGAGTTGATCCTGAGAGGATCTTGGAAACTATTGTTATCTTCTCAATCCAGATTTTCCAGGTTTTGGCTCTGTTCTCTTGTTTGTTTACCTTAGTCTTTGGACTTAGGGGGTGTTGTCCCTAGAGCCTTTAGGGGTCAACCAGAGTCGCTGTGTGGCTTTTAACATTGCCTAGCACCTTTTAGGTTGGGAGTTTGTATCCTGCTGGAGTCTTGAAACACTCTATGTCTGGGATACTTGCATGAGAGTTTAGTGTCCAAGGTGCCTTGGATGTGACTAGGATTGCATCGCCTGTTGTGCAAGGTATGCTCCGGATGGGGTAACCTGGTGGTTCCTCAGGGGTTATTAGTTTGTTTAAAGCCGGTTCTGGGTGTCTGGTTTTTTTTGTCCTTGTCTTTGACTGGACATTTTGGGTTTCTGTATCGAGATCCCTTAGGCCTGGTTCGAGTCAGACCAGTTCCCGTTTCCGGGACATCTTCTGTTCCTACAAGCGGATTTTTCTCTCTTATCGGAGAATTGGACTTTTCGGCTGGGTTGACTGTAGTAGCCGAATGGTTCTTCAGTCGGTACTCAATCTTTTGGGTCCATCTACAGCTTTACACTCCATACCTGTGTGCGGGTGAGCTGTTTTGTTTTTTTGTTCCCCCCTTTGGGGTGGACTTGACATTCCACAATATCCGCCTGATACTCGGAGGTCCTTTCTTCCTCTGTTCAGTGGGGTTGTCCCCCCTGCCTTGCGTGCAGGGTGTCAGGTGATGGGCTGGTTTTCTTGTGACATGACATTACTGTAGTTCTGCAGAGGGTCCCCTTTTGGGGGTGTCCTTAGTCTTCGGGAAGGGAGCTGCGATTGGGTTCTGGAACCCAAGCTCTTTTTGGGGGGGCTGGATCCCCTCCCTTTTCCTTCTTGAAGGTCCTGGTGATTCTGGGAATTTTTTAATTCCTTTGTCTTTTGGACATTGCCAGTCACTTTGGTGCTGGGTCCGTTGCCCGGAGTGAGGTTCAGGGATCTGTCTGATCTGTTGAACTTTGACCATGTATCATAGATAGATCTTGTGAGCCTTCCTTAGATGGGAGGCTTTGCAGTAAATCCCTCCTCATCAGGTATTTTTTATCTGCTGGTTCTGGGTTCTTTCCTTCCTTTCCTGCTTTTCTTGGATAGGTGTTGTTCTGCACTACTTTGGAGTTTTTCTTGCTGAATTCGGTCCTGTGCAGTTTACTAGCTTGATGGCTAGGTTTGGCGCCTTGTTTTCGCTTAGATCACCTTTGCAGCAGGAAGCCTATGGGTTTTCGGAGGAACATATTCAGATATTCTGATGCTCTTTTTTGCGGCTCCCGAGGACGGTTTGTCTTTCCGTTGCTCTATCCTGGGTGCTAGTTAGCGCTCTGCATTAGGGAGGGGTTCCACCTTTATCCCTTTAGTTTTTCAGGGCTTTACTTTGGTCCCTTGGAATCCATGCAGATAGGGGGTCTGATAGGTCGGTAGGGTTTTTCATCAGTTTTGCCCTGTTTCATCCTTGTTTACTCTCTTGGAGTTACTTTTGGGGGTTTTCTTCGAGATGCACTTGTCCTTTTGTATTTCTAGGGGTCCTTTCAGACTCCCTTATCTGAGTCCTTCTTTTTCCCTTCAGGGAGAATGTGGATGTTTCCATTCCTTCTGGTTGGGGTTTATTCTGTGTTAAGAGCCAGCTGGACTTTGTCTCCTCAGAGGCTTTTGGGCTCGGTCAAGTCTAGTGATTCTGAGCGGTCTCTAGCAAGGACCTTGCTGGTTCTAACTGTTGGGCAGTTATTTGTGTATTTATCCTTTTTGTCCTGCTCCTGGTGAAGCAGTTTTTTTGTCTGGAATTTGAGTGTTTTCAGGCTATGGTGCCCTCAGTTTAGGGTCCGCCTCCTTTTACCCTCCTGTTTTTTTCATTCAGTGTCCTCTAGATCTTGGGTATTTGTTCCCACAAGTAATGAATGAAGCAGTGGACTCTGCTCCCATTAAGATGGAAATCATAAATTATGCTTACCTGATCATTTCATTTCGATCTGTGGGAGAAGAATCCACTGCTCTCGCCCGTTTCTCCGGTGGACCTAAATTTAATTTTATTCTTCTGGCACCATTAATACCCTGATATTTATCATACTGTTCCTTATTCCCTTGGCAGAATGACTGGGGGATGAGGGAAGTGAGGGAGGTATTCAAGCCTTTGGCTGGGGTGTCTTTGCCTCCTCCTGGTGGCCAGGTTCTGAATTCCCACAAGTAATGAATGAAGCAGTGGACTCTCCTCCAACAGATGGAAATGAAATTATCAGGTAAGCATAATTTATGTTTTTAGTTAAAAGTAAGAGTATTTCTTCTGCCAGGCCTATCTTTAGTTTGGGGCCTATTGCATACCCTAGTTTTATTTATTGCCATGAAAGTGTATATATTTGAAATGTTGACACCCCAAGGTATTGTATATGGTGTGCTTTGATGCAACTGTTTTAGCCAAAAAATATTGGAGAAAGTGTTTGGTGGTAATTTTTTAATTTTCATTTTTACACACACATTGCTTTTTGACTATGATTTAGGAGAGCCTGTTGTAAGTTATTGCAAAAAAAAAACACTCCAGGTTGTTTTCTGCAAGACATCCTGAGTACACCTATGCCCCCCATGCATAGGTTTGCCACGATTTTGGGAAGGTTCTGTTACAATTTTATGACTTGTGATTTTAGTTAAAAGTGAGAGTATTTCTTCTGATAGGCCTATCTTTAGTTTGGGACCTATTGCATACCCCAGTTTTATTTATTGCCATGAAAGTGTATATATTTGAAATGTTGACCTCCCAAGGTATTGTATGTGGTGTGCTTTGATTCAACCGTTTTAGCCACACACAAAAATCCTTGGAAACCTGCACGGTTCTTTTTAATTGTACCGCAAGCCTCTGTGTCAAAGCAGTACAGTAGCTTGAACAAAATGACACTTGTATAGAAATTATCTAAATACAAGTGGTACCCTTTGTTCATCAGGGGTAATATCAGGTCCCAGACAATCTTGTCAGTAGTTCCCATATGTTCTGGGTAACCTGGAGGGTTAAGGTGGCTATCCTTTCCCTCATACACCCGGAAGGCCTGAGTATACCCAGTCTCACTCTAACAGAGCTTATACACCTTTACCCCATACCTGGAGTGCTTGGAAGAAATACTGCTTGAATCCCAGCCTTCCCTTGTACTTTATCAGGGATTCATCCATGCATATATTCCTTCCAGATGTATAAGCAAACCTGGCAGCAAAGTGGTTAATTAGAGGTCGGATTTTATACAGCCTGTCAAATTGAGGATGCTCCCTATGGGGGGCACAGGCTGTTGTTGCTGAAGTGCATGAAATGTAGAATCATTTCATACCTCTTCCTCAACATACATTGGGAGAAAATGGGGGTAGAGCAGATGGGGCTACTGCTCCAGTAGGAGTGAATGGAGGGTTTCTTTATGATGTCCATTAGCATAGTCAATGCCCAGAATTTTTTATTTCTGGCACATCGATGGGAGCCCATTGCTGCTTTGCCAAATATGAGTCCGGCTTTGCATCACGGAACTGATGGGTATATAAATTAGTTTGGGCGACAATGTTCCCCAATACATCATCTCCCAGAAAAACCTCCAGAAAGTGTTGGGGGCTAAATCCTGCAACTTCCATATTTATGCCATGATTTGCTGTGAAGGGTGGGATATCTGGTCTCTGGTGATGAGGCGTTAGCCACTCTTCAGCAGCAATGGCAGCTGGAGCATCACGTCTCCTTCTGGCAGGGGGGCTACCTGGGGGGCTAACAGCCACAGATAATCACTATCAGTTGAGACTGCATCTAATGATGTATCCGAGTATATGGCAGGGTCAAAATTGGGGTCTGAATCAGACATAGAGGCTTCTGACTCTGATGCAAGGATGGCATATGCCTTCTCAGCACTTTATATTCTCTCTGATATTATTTTATCTGTCACAGAAAAAAAAAAAGAAAAAAATTGCTAAAAAAAAAATCAACACAAAATTTAAATTCACTAAATGGCTCTGAAAAGAGCCTTTGGGTCTCACAATATTTACTAAAATTAAATAAAACTAGCTAAATGGCTCTGAAAAGAGTTTTTGGGTCTCACAAAAAAATTACTAAAAAAAATTAACCCCTAAAAAAATGCACAGACAGCAAGAAAGTGCAGCTATGCTTCTGCCAGGGATTTATAGTGATCACTGGCAAGCTAGGGGTTAATGGCTCTGAAAATTAAATAAAACTAGCTAAATGGCTCTGAAAAGAGCATTTGGGTCTCAAAAAAAATTACTAAAAAATAATTAACCCCTAAAAAAAATGCACAGACAGCAAAAAAGTGTGGCTATGCTACTGCCAGTGATTTACAGTGATCACTGGCAAGCTAGGGGTTATTGACTCTGAAAAGAACCTTTGGGTCTCACAATTTTAAACAAATATACTAGATAAATCTCTCTCTCCTAAACACAGATCTCTCTCTCTCTCTTCCTACAAAAACACAAGTGAGGAGAGGGAGGAAGATCCACACTGGTCAGAGTCAATATTAAAAATATTGACAAGATCAGACAAATGAAATATTTTATTATCATTTTTTTTTATTGTGGCAAGCTCAGATTGGATGACCCTAGCCTGACCCTAAGATGAAGCAGGCTAGGGACACCCCCAGAAGCCCCATGATGCACTGGGCTTTGCCATCTTTGAAGCCTCATGGGGGTGGGGGCAGCTAAATGGGGCTTTTATATAAAATTTATATATATATATATATATATATATATAATTTTTTTATATTATTATTACTTACTAAGTGCCTCGACCCGCTGAGGCATACAAGCAGAGCATCGGAAGACTGATCAATCCGGGTCCCTGCAGTCGGAAACAGCGAGGCATCGCTGCAATACTGTTAGAGTGGCTGGAAGCGATCTCAATTGTTTCCAGCACTCAGATTACCCAAGGACGTACAGGGTATGTCCTTGATCGTTAATGTTTTTTGTAGGACGTACCCTGTACGTCGTTGGTCGTTTAGGGGGTTAAAGAAGTAATTCCCCTAAAGCATGGAGAATAAAAAACCTCTTTCAGCTCTTCCCCCAGGAATGACGAGAGGTTCCGGTGAGTCAAGCGTTAAAGGGACAGTCAACACCAACATTTTTGTTGTTTAAAAAGATAAATACCTTTATTACCTAGTCCCCAGTTTTGCATAACAAACACAGTTATAATACACATTTTACCTCTGTAATTACCTTGTATCTAAGCCTTGGCAGACTGCCCCTTATTTCAGTTCTTTTGACAGACTGGCATTTTAGCCAATCAGTGCTCACTCCTCAGTAAATTCACGTGCAAGAGCTCAATGTTATCTATATGAAACTCATGAACTAACGCCCTCTAGTGGGGAAATACTGTCAAAATGCATTAAGATTAGAGGCGTCTTTTAAGGTCTAAGAAATTAGCATATGAACCTCCTAGGTTTAGCTTTTAACTAAGAGAACAAAGCAAAATTGGTGATAAAGGTAAATCAGAAAGTTGTTTAAAAAATGACATGCCCTATTTGAATCGTGAAAGTGTTTCTTGGCATTAACTGTCTCTTTAAAGAACATTAGTCTCCCATTCATACCAATAATGTGTCCCACAGGGCCACACTAGGTATATGAGTGTATGTGCCTAAAGAATTGTGTACAAAATCTTCCATCCTTAATATATAATCAATAACTTCTTCAACATGCACCCAGGAAGGCGATTTCTCCTTCTTCCAGGCCCTTGACAATGTCAATTATTAAGGAAAAGATTTTGAACCTTTATTTTTTATACTTGAATTATCTGCCTAAGTGTTTTGTCTCTTATCTTTAATTTTTGCTTAAAATAATGCAATTGTAAGGGTTATGCCTAAACACTTAAGGAGCAGTGCATAAGCATATGAAATACTCAATTAACAAAACTGGACTATACAGGCTAAATAAACCTGATAGTCTTAAAGAAATGCTTTTATTGCACTGTGAACAATGAATTGTAGTAATTAATTCGGTAGATTACTGGAACTTATGATTGAAAAAGAATTTGTGTCATCAAATTAAAATATAACCTTTATTAGTTTTATTTATAAAAAAGACAGCATAAATTGTGTGTGTATGCTACCCTGGAGAGAGTTAAAAGCACACTCTCTGTTGATTGTATGATACTTAGCTTGTATGATATCACTGATATAGAGTACTTGGTAACCCAGTTTTAAGACCGAGTTTATATTCTAGGTATATCTGTATATTTATCTATCTAAGGGACTATGTGGCCTAATATCTGGCCTGTCCTTCAGATTTTCCCGTAGTGGGTATTGATATATGGTATACCTATTATACTTAAACTTAATGGTCTTAGTAGATAAATAGGCTTATAAGGCACTATGAACATCAATGTCCAGTTATATAACCAGTATAGAGTGAGCTAATACCAATGTATAACACTTGCAATAAAATATCTGTGGAGACTGGGAGGTCTGGAGGATTACCTATATGGCAGTCTCTATAATTGTATCACCAACACTTGATTTTTGAGTTAACTTGGCAACTCTAACTGATATTAATGATTGTGCACATACTATTGCATCAAGGGATAAGCTCGGATTTCAGCTAGTGGTAATTTAAAGCAGTCTGTGTCCTATAGTACTTGACATTATATTGTCAAAATAAATGGCATTATAGCATCTTAATAGATTGTGGAATTTTCAACCAGTCTGGAGCTATATTTAAAGTGACTTTGCAGACTAAAACTTTATTTTTGTGCTTAAATCGCTTGCAGACTTATTTTTTCTGTCACACTGTTTTTGCTCGAGTAGTGTTGCAGGGTTTCTAGGTTACAACTTGTAATAGTTTGGCATGTGTGTTCTAATGTTAAATTATCTTGGTAATGCCGCCTGTAAACTTTACTGCTTATAACTTAATCAAAGATATTGTTGAGAAAGTGTTATCTTGAAACTTATCCTCAAGATTTATATTTCCTACACGTTACCGTATTGGATTATGCAGGTGCAGCGGTTAACCATTTTTTAAACGCTATGGTAAGTAGTAATAGCTGCTGCTTAGGCCTGTGAAAAAGAGACTTGTTTTCTCTGTCACTCAGTTTTGACTACAGTTGTATTGCAGCGTTAGTAAATTACAGCTTGTAATAGTGTGACACTATGTGTCTAATTTTGTATTATCTTAGTGATGACACCTGTATGTTATATTCCTTCTATGGTAGTGTACGATATTGTGTAGACACAATTGTCTCAGAACTTAATCCCCCAGATATTATATTACCCACACGTTATCGTATTATGTTATGCAAGTGCAGCGGTTACCCATTTTTTTTATATATACTGGGATAAACAGTAATAGCTTCTGCTTAAGCCTGTGAAAAGCCACAGGTTACCAAGTACTAACTGAGAAAAGTTTTTTAAGCTAAGATATTTTTACTAATTATTACAACAAGAGAGGCAGTTAAAAAATAGCGAGGACCCCTGACGCAGCGTTTCACTAACGCATCCTCAGAGGGGTTACCCGGGCCGGCACACTTCCGGAAGTATGTAGTATTCTAATGTCCCACCTCTAAAGTTTGATTGGTCAGGGACTACTGTTGCTATTAGTAGAGCTTGTGTCAATCTTAGAGTTAGTTCTGTCACGGAGGTTTCTATGGAGACGATGTGTAACCGCCATGGTTACTGGATAACAAAACAATCAAAAAATATAATATATTATTTTGGAAATGTATGCACCAGTGTTTAACACTGCCTTGTTCACTTCGTCCTTTATCTTAATTTAGGTATGTTAATATAGTTTCTTATAGGGAAAAAGCGGAACTATTTGTTTGTACTTATCAAGATTTGTAATGTTCTTAGTACTTTTGTTAAGTATCTATAAATACATACATTAATGGTGTTACATCCAAACAAATAGTTCCGCTTTTTCCCTATAAGAAACTATATTAACATACCTAAATTAAGATAAAGGACGAAGTGAACAAGGCAGTGTTAAACACTGGTGCATTCATTTCCAAAATAATATATTATATTTTTTGATTGTTTTGTTATCCAGTAACCATGGCGGTTACACATCGTCTCCATAGCAACCTCTGTGACAGAACTAACTCTAAGATTGACACAAGCTCTACTAATAGCAACAGTAGTCCCTGACCAATCAAACTTTAGAGGTGGGACATTAGAATACTACATACTTCCGGAAGTGTGCCGGCCCGGGTAACCCCTCTGAGGATGCGTTAGTGAAACGCTGCGTCAGGGGTCCTCGCTATTTTTTAACTGCCTCTCTTGTTGTAATAATTAGTAAAAATATCTTAGCTTAAAAAACTTTTCTCAGTTAGTACTTGGTAACCTGTGGCTTTTCACAGGCTTAAGCAGAAGCTATTACTGTTTATCCCAGTATATATAAAAAAATGGGTAACCGCTGCACTTGCATAACATAATACGATAACGTGTGGGTAATATAATATCTGGGGGATTAAGTTCTGAGACAATTGTGTCTACACAATATCGTACACTACCATAGAAGGAATATAACATACAGGTGTCATCACTAAGATAATACAAAATTAGACACATAGTGTCACACTATTACAAGCTGTAATTTAGTAACGCTGCAATACAACTGTAGTCAAAACTGAGTGACAGAGAAAACAAGTCTGTTTTTCACAGGCCTAAGCAGCAGCTATTACTACTACCATAGCGTTTAAAAAATGGTTAACCGCTGCACCTGCATAATCCAATACGGTACGTGTAGGAAATATAAATCTTGAGGATAAGGTTTCAAGATAACACTTTCTCAACAATATCTTTGATTAAGTTATAAGCAGTAAAGTTTACAGGCGGCATTACCAAGATAATTTAACATTAGACACACAATGCCAAACTATTACAAGTTGTAACCTAGAAACCCTGCAACACTACTCGAGCAAAAACAGTGTGACAGAAAAAATAAGTCTGCAAGCGATTTAAGCACAAAAATAAAGTTTTAGTCTGCAAAGTCACTTTAAATATAGCTCCAGACTGGTTGAAAATTCCCACAATCTATTAAGATGCTATAATGCCATTTATTTTGACAATATAATGTCAAGTACTATAGGACACAGACTGCTTTAAATTACCACTAGCTGAAATCCGAGCTTATCCCTTGATGCAATAGTATGTGCACAATCATTAATATCAGTTAGAGTTGCCAAGTTAACTCAAAAATCAAGTGTTGGTGATACAATATAGAGACTGACATATAGGTAATCCTCCAGACCTCCCAGTCTCCACAGATATTGTATTGCAAGTGTATACATTGGTATTAGCTCACTCTATACTGGTTATATAACTGGACATTGATGTTCATAGTGCCTTATAAGCCTATTTATCTACTAAGACCATTAAGTTTAAGTATAATAGGTATACCATATATCAATACCCACTACGGGAAAATCTGAAGGACAGGCCAGATATTAGGCCACATAGTCCTTAGATAGATAAATATACAGATATACCTAGAATATAAACTCGGTCTTAAAACTGGGTTACCAAGTACTCTATATCAGTGATATCATACAAGCTAAGTATCATACAATCAACAGAGAGTGTGCTTTTAACTCTCTCCAGGGTAGCATACACACACAATTTATGCTGTCTTTTTATAAATAAAACTAATAAAGGTTATATTTTAATTTGATGACACAAATTCTTTTTCAATCATAAGTTCCAGTAATCTACCGAATTAATTACTACAATTCATTGTTCACAGTGCAATAAAAGCATTTCTTTAAGACTATCAGGTTTAGCCTGTATAGTCCAGTTTTGTTCCTTGACAATGTCAGTTTACAGGCTGGAACAATAATTATAATAAGGGATCTTTTTTTCTGTTGTAATTTATCTAATCCGTGATGGAAGAGTGCTGTTAAAGCTGAAATATGCTTACAACCAGTCTTGGAGCACACCTGAGAAATCCATAAAGGCTGAATTTTAGGGCAGGTCCACCACATATGAAGTGGTGTACCTATAAGCTGATACTGACTCCAGCATTGACCAGACTTATTAGGCAATATTCTGTGTAATATCTGTGGGACCATGTGCCATCCAACTATGTTTATAATATAATTCATATAAAGTGATACAATGGGGCCTAGTTATCAAGCCGTCAACCTCAAATACGCTGGAATTCCGCAGCATATTTGTGGCGAGGCTGATACGCCTTAGTTATCAAAGGCTCGAAACCGGCAAAAGTAGAATTTTGTGACGTAAGCTTCGATCCGCCGGACTCAGTCCGACACAGATCGATTCTTACGTCACTCCAGATGTTCCGCAAGTGCGGCACATTCTCACTACTTTTGCTAGTTATCAAAAAACTAGCAGGTACGCTCGGCACTTTTACGGCCCAGCGTACCTGGTTTTCAAACCGCCACCCCTGGAGGCGGCGGATCCCATAGGAATCAATGGGAGTCTGACCATAGCGAAAGTACAAGTTCGCTGCTGACAGACATCCCATTGATTCCTATGGCAGCTGTCTACACCTAACACCCTAACATGTACCCCGAGTCTAAACACCACTAATCTGTCCCCCCTACACCGCCGCAACTAAATAAAGTTATTACCCCCTAAACCGCCGCTCCCGGAGCCCACCGCAAGCTACTCTATACATATTAACCCCTAAACCGCCGCTCCCGGAGCCCACCGCAACTATAATAAATGTATTAACCCCTAAAACCGCCGCTCCCTGAACCCGCCGCAACCTATATTAAATGTATTAACCCCTATCCTGCCCCCCCTACACCGTCGCCACCTATAATAAATTTAATAACCCCTAATCTGCCCCCCCCTACACCGTCGCCACCTATAATAAATTTATTAACCCCTATCCTGCCCCCCACTACGCCGCCGCCACTGTAATAAAATTATTAACCCCTAAACCTAAGTCTAACCCTAACGCCCCCCCTAACTTAAATATTAATTAAATAAATCTAAATAAATTAACTCTTATTAACTAAATGAATCCTATTTAAAACTAAATACTTACCTTTAAAATAAACCCTAATATAGCTACAATATAAATAATAATTATATTCTAGCTATTTAGGATTTATTTTTATTTTACAGGTACCTTTCAATTTATTTTAACTAGGTACAATAGCTATTAAATAGTTATTAACTATTTAATAGCTTACCTAGCTAAAAGAAACTGAAATTTACCTGTAAAATAAATCCTAACCTAAGTTACAATTACACCTAACACTAAACTATACTTTAATAAATTATTCCTATTTAAAAATAAATACTTACCTGTAAAATAAACCCTAAGATAGCTACAATATAATTAATAATTATATTGTAGCTATCTTAGGATTTATATTTATTTTACAGGTAACTTTGTATTTATTTTAGCTAGTTAGAATAGTTATTAAATAGTTATTAACTATTTAATAACTACCTAGCTAAAAGAAATACAAAATTACCTGTAAAATAAATCCTAACCTAAGTTACAATTAAACCTAATACTACACTATCATTAAATTAATTAAATAAACTACCTACAAATAACTACAATTAAATACAATTACATAAACTAACTAAAGTACAAAAAATAAAAAAAGCTAAGTTACAAAAAATAAAAAAATAAGTTACAAACATGTTAAAAATATTACAACAATTTTAAGCTACTTACATCTAATCTAAGCCCCCTAATAAAATAACAAACGGGGCGGAGCCAACTAGCAAGGAGAGCAGACATATGTTCATGGAGCTCTCTTACTATATCTAACTTAAGATGATTCTAAATCCACTCTTTATGTGATCTAAATTTATGGACTATGTAGAAGGCAAGGATAAGCGTGCCTGGTTACCGATTTGCAAACAAATCCTGAATTGATGACATACTACGCTATTCTAGGGCATCAAGGCTTGAGGCCTGGCATTGGCGACGGCCTGGTTGAGGTGTAATCCCTCCGGGAGTTCTTGAAGACCCCTCACTTCACTCCTAACAAAATGGACCTGGAGACCGCACTAAATAAGTTTGAAGATCGCTGTTGCGAGATCCTGGAGGATCATTTCTCAGAGATGAGTGTTTTACTCGCACAGCTATGTATGCAGTTCTCTGTCTCGCAAAGGAGACAAGATGGAGGCGATAAACGACGACTAGCTAACATTGACGGTATCCAGTCCCTAAGAGATCCGGAGCTAACTGTTCCTCTGCAAGCCGCAACTACTCTGACCGCAACAATCAAGCAGCTCAGCAACGTGAGGTGTGAGACACTACAGGACACTTTAAAAGAACTGCGGCCTGAGATTAATCCTCCGGTGGCTATACCGGCTGAGGATATGAAGCTGAGTACTCACCTAGCAGACCGCAAGGGAGCGACGTCACATAGGCTGCTCTGGGCAGCAGAGCTGGACATGTCGTTTACCGCAACGGTCAGAAGACAGGATACCTGTTGCTACGACTGCGCAGAGGTTGGCCACTGACGGTGGTCGATCGTGGAGCAGGTTGCTGCTCACATTGATGTCTGCCCGGGCTCATCTCAGAGTTGGTGTCGGATAGTGCCCTTGATTGATGGGATTTCTACCTGCCTGAGGCTGACACTTGAACTTCTGGTGGGACACACTGCTTTTGGACACTTCTCAATGCAGATTAGGCTTTCTATATGATAGGCTGCTCACTACTTAATAACAATTGCCTGGTAGTCACGGGTATCCCTCATGTTTGAAAATGTGGACCTGAGACTTTCTATGAAGCAGCAGCCTGATTTTAGATAGATTGATAGTAGGATGCCGAGTAATGCTTCAAATTATATGATATCCAGAACAGGTCTTACTAAGTCAATATTAGTGCAGCTATATACAGTTTCATATTATATGCTATGTCATTTTACTATCTTATGCTCTTGTCTATGTGCACTGCTATTGCAGGGCTTTAATATTATACATCACGCACGTTTCTGTTTAAAAAATGCAGTTCATATGCATGTTAGCATGTAAAGTGTAATATTTTTGTTAGTTTTGCTATTTAAAGTAATTTGCAGATATTGGTCGAATGCCAACACACTTTCAAGTTCATAATGTTTATAGGTTATAACATATATAACTATTATGCATTACCTATGGGTTTATCTTTACTTATAGCGTAGATGTTTATAATAGCCCTTTAGGTGCCCTGACCTTACACTGGATCTACGCATACATGCTTTTTTAAGGGATACTCCCAGCTTCTGCTACTTGCATATGTAATATCAGTTATCTGTAAGCTTCCTCTAAGTACCATCTTGCTATTATTGTATGCTTTTCATTCAGAGATTGTCTCTTCTGTGCAATATGCGTCTGCATCATATTTAAGCAACACAAAGCCAGATAACCAAGTACTTCGAATATAACTCCCCGCAAGATAACTAGGTCCCTCAGAAAGTTGTCCTATAAAACACTATATATTACAAGACTTGAATCCCCAGCAGCCCATACACCTTAAAATATTGTCGCAGGGTCTCCTATTACTAAATCTTGGCAGCTATATTATTTTATTAGTATGTTAACACCTACATGCCAAGATATATTGTTGTAGAAATCAAGTTGCTATATATGTGCTAGGACACCACTTACAGCTACTATTCACAGGTATCCTTTACCCTGTTGTAACGGATATACGTACTACTGAGTTAGCAGGATTTAGTTTACTGATGTTTATGCTGTTGTTAGTGTGTTTTAGAGCTCCACATGTTGACATTATCTCTATACATGATGCCTAAACCTGGAGTCTGAGCCTCAAGGGTGTAAATATAAGCTAGTTTAAATGGCCTGGAGACATTATACATGGGATCATCTCTCATTCTATAATCTATTGCTGTAACACCCGTAATTTGCTAACTAGATCCTTTGCATATAGCCATATTAAAATTACTGTAGCTCCACTGATAGCTCATAAGCTGCTTTTTATATACATGGGCATACTTTTCTGGCTGACACTTAGAGTCATTGATATAGAATGGTAAAGGAGGCATTGCTTTTGTATTTCAGTATCCAGCCTTATAAGGTCAGAGTATGTCTTTAAGACAAAATAATACAGATAGAGTTTGCAATATAAGGTTTGAGTTTTTGTCTTTAGAAAGACATTAGAGATCCCTTAGAAATATATTGATGTTATATATTATACTGCGCCTTACTTATGCTTTAAATATATTTTATGCCTTGCCTGTCCCCAATAGTGTCATTAGGGTCTCGGCGCAAATGACATAGCTAACAGTAAGCCTTGTAAATATATTATAGTTATGCTTATGTAATCTTCTTACTTAGTTTATAAGATACACACAAGTAAGGCTTGTAGGAGAATATATCTAGGGTTTACCTTCTAGAAACTTATGGCTTAACTCTTTTATGCATTTATTTAATACTTTTAGTCTCACACTTTAACATCCCACAGTTTAGTAGAGATCATAATAATTAATAGTACAGTGATATTTAGACATCGACTAAAACTTAGGATCTGTGATATTACCCTATCACTGTCAGGCTCAGTGGCTCTCTAGGTTACATATGTCAGACATGGTCTTAGCCTTTATTGCTATGTTTTAACTGTTACTTTCTCTCACATGTATAGTATTAGTTTATTCCTCATGTTACTCATTTTAAGTGGGGTAATCCTGTAATATACTTATTCGCTCTATGAACCTAACTAATACACTTATTCTATGTACTATGCCTGATTTTAGCTATGGGTTACATGTTGTTAAATACATAACGTGATATTTACTTGCAAAATGTTTACATTAGTTAAGCAGAGGCTCCCAATTGCTATGCATATGACACATGGTACTAGTAATAGAGATTTATTTAGTGGTGAGATGAGTAATGCTTGAAAAAGACATTCAAAGGAGCTAGTACAATATATATTGTCTGATTCCTAATAGATCGTTTAACTTACATGTTTATTAATAAATTATCCTTTTGTATACTCCCAATATGCTTATGCATGGCCCATAACAAATGGATAGATAACCCAACTCCATAGCTCATCTATTTTACTTCACTGGCAAGGCTGATAGCCCCCACCAAGTTTCCTAAAATACTTTCATATATCTATGGCTCCGCCCTCCACCCTCTCCCCCCTATATATAGCGGTGCTTACCCGCTGAATTTCCCCCTTCCCCCTTCTCTATATACGCATTCACACGCCTTTTGAAGCTCCTAAAGAGCTGGACATCTGACCACCAGATATCTTTTATTTTCTATACTTTTGGCCCATGGGGCCTTAACTATATTCCCAACTGGTCAGTCATTCATGATATATTATTGAAAAACTGAGTTTCATTAGCCTTTCACCAATGTATTATATAGCTACCGAAATGTTTCGGTCAATTTTGTATGTATTTCGTTCTTTTGTGAAAAAGGTGTACTATGTTTTATGTTTGTTATGCAAAAACCTCAATAAAAAATTATTTAAAAAAAAAAAAAATAACAAACCCCCCCAAAATAAAAAAATGCCCTACCCTATCTAAATTAAATAAAGTTCAAAGCTCTTTTACCTTACCAGCCCTTAAAAAGGGCCATTTGTGGGGGCATGCCCCAAAGAAAACAGCTCTTTTGCCTGTAAAAGAAAAATTCAAACCCCCCCAACATTAAAACCCACCACCCACATACCCCTAATCTAACCCAAACCCCCCTTACAAAAACCTAACACTAATCCCTGAAGATCATCCTACCTTGTCTTCACTCAGCCGAGCAGCTATGGAACCGAAGTGGACATCCGGAGCGGAAGAAGTTAATCCTCCAAGCGGCGCTGAAGAAATCTTCCATCCGATGAAGTCATCATCCAGGGCGGCGCTGAAGAAAAGTCTTCGATCCGCCGATGTCATCTTCAAAGAGGCGCTGAAGAGGTGTTCTATCCGGGCGATGTCCATCTTCCAAGCCGGGTCTTGAATCTTCCTTCCGCTCCGACGCGGAACCTCCTTCTTCACCGATGGACTACGACGAATGAAGGCTCCTTTAAGGGACGTCATCCAAGATTGCGTCCCCTCAATTCCGATTGGCTGATAGGATTCTATCAGCCAATCGGAATTAAGGTAGGAAAAATCTGATGGCTGATGGAATCAGCCAATCAGATTGAGCTTGCATTCTATTGGCTGTTCCGATCAGCCAATAGAATGCGAGTTCAATCTGATTGGCTGATCGGATCAGCCAATCGGATTGAACTTGATTCTGATTGGCTGACTCTATCAGCTAATCAGAATATTCCTACCTTAATTCCGATTGGCTGATAGAATCCTATCAGCCAATCGGAATTAAGGTAGGAAAAATCTGATTGCTGATGGAATCAGCCAATCAGATTGAGGCTCGCATTCTATTGGCTGTTCCGATCAGCCAATAGAATGCGAGCTCAATCTGATTGGCTGATCGGATCAGCCAATCGGATTGAACTGATTCTGATTGGCTGACTCCATCAGCCAATCAGAATATTCCTACCTTAATTCCGATTGGCTGATAGAATCCTATCAGCCAATCGGAATTGAGGGGGCGCCATCTTGGATGACGTCCCTTAAAGGAGACTTCATTCGTCGTAGTCCGTCGGTGAAGAAGGAGGTTCCGCGTCGGCGGGAGGAAGATTCAAGACCCGGCTTGGAAGATGACATCGCCCGGATAGAAGACCTCTTCAGCGCCTCTTTGAAGATGACATCGCCGGATCGAAGACTTTTCTTCAGCGCCGCCTGGATGATGACTTCATCGGATGGAAGATTTCTTCAGCCGCTCTTGGAGGATTAACTTCTTCCGCTCCGGATGTCCACTTCGGTTCCATCGCTGCTCGGCCTGAGTGAAGACAAGGTAGGATGATCTTCAGGGGATTAGTGTTAGGTTTTTGTAAGGGGGGTTTTGGGTTAGATTAGGGGTATGTGGGTGGTGGGTTTTAATGTTGGGGGGGTTGTATTTTTCTTTTACAGGCAAAAGAGCTGTTTCTTTGGGGCATGCCCCCACAAATGGCCCTTTTAAGGGCTGGTAAGGTAAAAGAGCTTTGAACTTTATTTAATTTAGATAGTGTAGGGCATTTTTTTATTTTGGGGGGTTTGTTATTTTATTAGGGGGGCTTAGATTAGTGTAAGTATCTTAAAATTGTTGTAATATTTTAACATGTTTGTAACTTATTTTTTTATTTTTTGTAACTTATCTTTTTTATTTTTTGTACTTTAGTTGTTTATGTAATTGTATTTAATTGTAGTTATTTGTAGGTAGTTTATTTAATTAATTTAATGATAGTGTAGTATTAGGTTTAATTGTAACTTAGGTTAGGATTTATTTTACAGGTAATTTTGTATTTCTTTTAGCTAGGTAGTTATTAAATAGTTAATAACTATTTAATAACTATTCTAACTAGCTAAAATAAATACAAATTTCCCTGTAAAATAAATATAAATCCTAAGATAGCTACAATATAATTATTAATTATATTGTAGCTATCTTAGGGTTTATTTTACAGGTAAGTATTTATTTTTAAATAGGAATAATTTATTAAAGTATAGTGTAGTGTTAGGTGTAATTGTAACTTAGGTTAGGATTTATTTTACAGGTAAATTTCAGTTTCTTTTAGCTAGGTAAGCTATTAAATAGTTAATAACTATTTAATAGCTATTGTACCTAGTTAAAATAAATTGAAAGGTACCTGTAAAATAAAAATAAATCTTAAAATAGCTAGAATATAATTATTATTTATATTGTAGCTATATTAGGGTTTATTTTAAAGGTAAGTATTTAGTTTTAAATAGGATTCATTTAGTTAATAAGAGTTCATTTATTTAGATTTATTTAATTAATATTTAAGTTAGGGGGGCGTTAGGGTTAGACTTAGGTTTAGGGGTTAATAATTTTATTACAGTGGCGGCGGCGTAGTGGGGGGCAGGATAGGGGTTAATAAATTTATTATAGGGGGCGACGGTGTAGGGGAGGCAGATTAGGGGTTAATAAATTTATTATAGGTGACGACGGTGTAGGGGGGGCAGGATAGGGGTTAATAGGTTTAATATAGGTTGCGGCGGGTTCAGGGAGCGGCGGTTTAGGGGTTAAACTATTTAGTTGCGGAGAGGTGCGGGATCAGCAGGATAGGGGTTAATAACTTTATAATAGAGGGCGACGGTGTAGGGGGGGCAGGATAGGGGTTACTAGGTATACTGTAGGTGGCAGCGGTGTCCGGGAGCGGCGGTTTAGGGGTTAATACATTTATAAGAGTTGCGGCGGGGTCTAGGAGCGGCGGTTTAGGGGTTAGTAACTTTATTGAGTTGCGGGAGGCTCCGGGGGCGCCGGTATAGGGATAGAACAGTGTAGTTTAGTGTGAGTGCTTAGTGACAGGCTAGCAATAAAGCTGGGAAAAAGCCGAAGAGCAGCGAGATCAGATGAGTGATAACTGTCACAGTCCGCTGCTCATCGCCCCGCGGCTTTTTGACAGCTTTATTTGATAACTTAGGCGTATTTTTTCAGGTCTGCGGCGGCGAAGGTAGGCGAGCTTAGGCGGGCGTATTGGGCCGGCGAAGCCAGAAAAGTAGACGGCTTGATAACTACTCCCCATAGTATGGCTTGTTTTGTATACATAATGACCTTCTGCCATTTTAAACTTTTGTTGTAAAGAAATCTCTCTCCCATTGAATAATATGAGATTTTACAAATTCAGGACAGTTCAATAAGAGGGCATAGTGAACATGTTCTTTTTTAATAACACATTTGATACATTGCAACTGCAGTATTAGAACTAAACCAAAGTGAGTTCACACTCTACTCAACAGTTTTGATTGCGTTCTTAGAAATGAATACATTTAGTGCAGTGTGAACTTGTAGCGGAGATATATATATGTATGTATATATATATATATATATATATATATAAATATATATATTCCAAAGTAGAGACCGCACACTCAGGACTTGAAAAAACAATTATTGTTTACATCTTCGTGATGTTTCGGGGTTTCCCCCCTTTATCAAACATAAACAGACTGTTTATGTTTGATAAAGGGGGAGACCCCGAAACGTCACGAAGACGTGCGGTCTCTACTTTGGAATACCTGTATATTTGTATGCACCTGCACCTGGGCAAAACACGAGAGTGCTTGGTTCTGCATATTTCTATATATGTGTTAAAAAAAAGCCTTCTGGTTTTAATTATGTTTAAAATATGTATTAAATTGAAACTACTACTATCTTTTATGTGAAATTATCTTGATCCTAACAAGAAAAGGAAATGCCAAAAGTTAAAAACAAGTTTATTTGAATAACAAACTTACTTAAATTACATAATATAGTATTTTACAGTATAAAACATATATAACACTGTGTTCTTCCCAGGTACTATTTAGAGCCAGATTATGAGTGACACATAACTGTTTCCCTCTAGCAAAAAGGCGTTTATTTCAGGTGTTTGTTCACGTCGGGTTTATCGCTCGTATTGCAAGTTGAAAGTAAACGCAATCGCTTGAGTGCCATCACAATTTCTGCTAGAATGATTACTGTATCCTCAGAGCTCAGGTTAAGTGTTTCATGAAACAAAAGTGTCACAGAACACATAAATAATACATTACAAAGTACAGTTACATTCATAATGGCACCATCTAATGAAAATTATTATTAATATAAAAAAAAAGTAATAATATTGCACAAAAAAGTTAAGGGTTTAAAGATATGAGGTCTCCTGTGTTAAAAAAAAAAGTCAGGCAAAGGACTTTAACATTGAGATATATACATGTCTAAGTATGTGTGTGTATGTATATATATATATATATATATATATATATATATATATATATATATGGAGACTATAGAGAAATGCACTCACAGGAACAGACAACCAGCTCAATATCATTGTTAGCCTGTTCTATGGCGATTCACCACCTGGGTGCAACTTCTTTTAGCCCAGTAATGCTTTTCACAGAGTAGAATTCTCCTGTAGTATATCAGTCTGACCCCGCCCATTACGGCCAGTCCAGCTCCGAAATACCAGGCAACTCCTCTCTGAACAAGGAACACAGCAACCCCAGACGATCGTTTCGGCTTTCATTGGGCCTCGTCAGTGAGGTGTAGCAGTATTCCTCTAAGCACACTGAGCAAGGGGGTCCACGTCTGGGTTACCCTTTTTCACATAGGGAGACTAGAGAGAAATGCACTCACAGGAACGAACAGCCAGCTCAATATCATTGTTAGCCTGTTCTATGGCGATTCACCACCTGGGTGCTACTTCTTTTAGCCCAGTAATGCTTTTCTCAGAGTAGAATTCTCCTGTAGTATATCAGTATATATATATATATATATATATATATATATATATATATGTGTGTGTTTTTTGTTTTATATATATATACATATATATTTATATAGTCTTCTCGGATGATAATTCACAACACATGTCACGTATACCTATGTGGTTACGTTACATAGATGATGTGCTGTACCTTTGGGAAGGAACCAGAGAGGAGCTAGATTTATTCCTGGAAAATCTGAACAAAAATGATCTCAATATTAAACTCACATATGAAGCAAGCCAAACTGAGGTAACCTTTTTGGATCTCCGAGTTACCAAAAACTCTGAGGGGACAATCAGCACTGATGTGTACAGAAAATCTACAGCAATAGTACATAGTATTTTACACAGTACAGGTGCACATGCACCAAGTACAGCCAAATCACTACCGATAGAAGTATTCCTAAGAGTAAGAAGAAATTGCTCAACAGAAGAAAACTACCAATGTAGAGCTAAGGAGCTGAAAAACAGATTGTTACTCAGAGGTTACAGTAAGAGATCCATTAAAAAGGCAGAGTTTAGAGCTAGATAAACCCCTTGGTATAATTTACTCAACAAATACTGAAGCCCCAGAACAAGTCAGATTCATTACCACATACAATCCTCAGACGAAAAAGGTTGTCAGAATATTACAAGAGAACTGGCATATTTTAAAATCAGATCCTGTACTAGCATCTATGCTAGGAGAGAGAATATCAGTGGTCTATAAAAGAGCACATAATCTAAAAGATATGATTAGCCCAAGTCACTTCTCTGGCTCCAGAATGAAAAGACAACTGACCAATGGATCTTTCAAGTGCGGGGCATGTAGCACCTGTAGTTTTATGCAAAAAAGGAAATCCATCACTGACAGATTTAGCAAAATACATAAAATTAATGCTCATATTAATTGCCAAACCCAAGGGGTAATCTATGGTCTTCAATGCAAATGAGATCAAATCTATGTGGGTATGATCACTAGAAAAATCAGGATTAGAGGACAGGAACACCTGAGAAATATAAAAAATGCCCAAAAAGATGCCCAGGCAGGTAAAACAATCACTTCTATCGCCAGAAACTATCTGACAATGCATAGATCAAAATAATTAGATCTTCAATGCTTTGGCCTACAAAAAATATATCTAGGAATAAGAGGTGGTGACCTAGAAACAGCACTATTACGTGCAGAAAGTAAGTGGATATTCTTACTTAATTCAGTTCATCCATCAGGGTTAAACGAACAGAACAATTTTGCCCCTTTTCTGTGAGTCACATTATGATTCTGCAAAGAATTTACATAGCCATCAATCAATAGACATCATGAGAACAATAACCAATATTTTTAATTGGGAGGTAGCTTTGCATTAAACAAGTAATTATAGATTAATTTGTTAACTTCCATCACAAATTTTACAATTTTACATCTCTATCATCTTATATGTAATCATGTACATTAGTGACTTTAGTTAGTTAATAATAACCTCATGTAACGGATATCATTCTTTGACACTTTTTCTTTTCAAGCAACTTTAAACACAACATGTCACATTTCTAGTAGATTCACATTTTTGTGTTCTCTCTATCATCCCTGTAACCCAGGGCTTTTAGAGTCATTACTCCAGTATGATTTAATGTCTCCTAAGTTTTCCTTCACATACTAGCACCCACACAGATCACTTTATTATAATTTGGTCGCTTCTATGCAGATAGCAACCTTTGATTCAATGTGTGCAATTTTATTTTATCTTATATCAAATCTTATTTTTAGTTTTAATATCTTTATTTCTCTATTCTTGTTAGGTTCCATCACGTTATTAAGTCATTATTATTATTTTATTGTTTATTTCAATCTTCAGTAAGATGTTATCCTCAGACTTAATTTTGTAGTCCTTTCAAAGTATTTGGCACTTCATTTACACTCTAGGGGTTATAATGATCCCCCCCCCTATAACCAATCACTTTGTGGCACAGCATGATATCTAGATGCATGTAATAACTATATGCTACTATGACTCCCTTTAAAATACAATACCCAATTAACAACTGTGGATATTATCATCAATACGGGCTAGCTAGCGGATGTCTTAATGACAGGATGCCGATGATATCCCTGAGATGCGGCGTCAGAGTGACTTAGGGGCGTGGCCTGCTTCATTCAAACGACATATATACCCGCCTTCAGCGCGACGCGCGCTCACCTTTTGAGAAAGCCGTGCTACGGTGAAACATGTTAGGGTGTTGTTGAGGAGCCTGGGAGCTCCTGTGTTTGTTAGGGTAGCTAGCGAGGACCTTTAGTATGCCTTATGCTTATTCGCTCACTTAATGTACTTTATGTAGCGTGTCATGATTTAATAGAGCTTTTTTCGAGCTCCAATATCAATTTGGCAACTAACGGAGTGAGATTGCTCTCAGCACGGCTCCTTCTTTTCTCTGCTAACAATTTTTTATGTGTGATAATGGTTCAGCAACAAATTGAGATTGCCATTTATACTTTATTAGTATAGATCTCACTAATGCCGCCTAAGTTAGTCTCCTGGAATATACTTGTGCTGTTCACTCTCTCTCTCTCTCTCTCTCTCTCTATATATATATATATATATATATATATATATATATATATATATATATATATATATATATATATATATATATATATATATATATATATATATATATATTATTGAGTTAGCAACAGGTCGTATACAGAGAGGGAATCTATGTTAATTGCACATTAACACTTCTCTCCCCACGCTGCACAAGCTATAAATGTTCTATACACTTGTGAAGTCATTGTATTATAACTCGTGTGGGTAGGAAAATTCAGTTGATGACTAACTTCAATACCTTACAGTCGCATTGTGCCATGTAAACATCCATATTCCATGTATTTGGCATTACAAGGCTATTTACTCAAGTGATTTGATACTTTTGTATCCATCTACAATGTCTGCGGCCTTTAGTGCTTTGCCTCGCCCTGCTAAGCGCAAGCGAAAGGTCAAATATTGCTATCCTTCCCAGAGGTCATCTGCTAGCTTGTTGGATTTATCTGATACTAGATTATACGCTGATGAAGACGCCTCTGATACTTCAGAGGATGCTCTTTCTGGGTCAGAATCTGCTGCCTCTAAGCCTCCAGCTGCGGAGGAACCAGACTTTAGATTTAGGATTGAACATTTACGCTTTCTGCTAAAGGAAATTTTGGCTACTTAAGAGGTCCCAGAGCCTAAATTGCATGAGGAACCTTTAATTCCTAATTTAGATAAGGTCTATGAAGACAGGGTTGTACCACAGACTTTCCTGGTTCCCGTAAAGATGGCAAACATTATTAAGAATGAATGGGAAAGACTTGGTCCTTCATTTTCCCCTTCTTCCTTTAAGAAATTATTTCCGGTTCTGGACTCTCAATTGGGTTTGTGGGGTTCCATCCCCAAGGTGGATGGCGCTATCTCCACGCTTGCTCAGCGTACTACTATCCCGCTTGAGGATAGTTCGTCGTTTAAGAAGATAGAAACTATGTTAAGAAAGATGTTTCAACATACGGATATCTGTTTCAACTGTCAGCGGGGGTTGCTGCGGTTGCGGGAGTGGCTACCTACTGGTGCGATTCCTTATCTGAGTTGTTCGAGGTGGAGGGTCCCCTCGACGTGATACAGGAAAGAATTAAAGCCTTAAGGGTAGCTAATTCTTTTATTTGTAATGCAAATATGCAGATTATTTTCCTGAATGCTATGGCTTCAGGTTTTTCTGTTCAAGCCCGTAGGGCACTATGGCTGAAGTCCTGGTCTGCGGACATGACTTCGAAGTCAAGTCTTCTTTCCCTTCCATTTAAGGGAAAGATTCTGTTTGGTCCAGGCCTGGACTCAATTATCTCCACGGTTACGGGAGGCAAGGGTGCCTTTTTACCACAGGATAAGAAGAACAAACCTAAAGGACAAGGTCCTAATTTTTAAAATCCCAACGTCAGTAGCCCTCCGCAAAGCCCCAGCAATCCAAGGGAACTTGGAAGCCGGCTCAGTCCTGGAATACGTCTAGGCAAAACAAGAAGCCGCCGAGACAAAGTCGGCATGAAGGGGCGGCCCCAGATCCGGCTATGGATCTCGTAGGGGGCAGACTATTGCTCTTTTCATATGCTTGGTTTGGGGACGTGCAAGACCAGTGGGTCCTGGAGGTCATCGCTCAGGGATACAGGATTGGTTTCAAGTCTCATCCATCCAGAGGCAGATTCTTCTTGTCAAACCTGTCATCAAGGCCAGAAAAAAGAGAAGCCTTTCTGGGGTTCCTGAGGGATCTCTCCTTCCTGGGAATCATTGTACCGGTTCCTCTTGTGGAAAGAGGTCAGGGATACTATTCAAAACGGTTTATGGTCCAGAAGAAGGAAACAGAACTGTTTAAACAAATTATCTGTCACCTTGTTCAAGATGGAGACAATAAGGTCCATCCTTCCCTTAGTTCAGGAAGGACAGTTCATGACCATGATAGTTTTGAAGGATGCTTACCTTCACATTCCTATATACAAAGATCACTTCAAGGTTTGCGTTTCTGTACCAACACTTACAGTTTATTGCATTGCCGTTTGGTCTAGCTACTGCTCCAAGAGTTTTTACAAAGGTTCTGGGAGCTCTTCTGGCAGTGGTCAGAACCAGAGGTATAGCAGTAGCACCATACTTGGATGACATTATAGTTCAAGCACCCTCCTGTCATCTGGCAGAGGTCCATTCGATGGATCTTCTACTTCTTCTTCAATCTCATGGATGGAAGATAAACTTAGAAAAGAGTTATCTTAGTCCCAGTACCAGGGTGGAATTCCTGGGTACTGTAATAGATTCCATATTCATGAGGATTTTTCTTACAGACCAGAGACGTCGAAAGCTAACTTTCACTTGTCTTGCCCTCCAGACCTCCTTAAGGCTCTCTGTGGCTCGGTGTATGGAGGTGATTGGTCTCGTGATGTCCTGCATGGACATCATTCCTTTGGCCAGGTTCCATCTCAGACCACTTCAGCTGTGCAGGTTGGGACAGTGGAACGGCGATCATTCAGATCTGTCGCAACAGATTTCTCTGGACAACCGGTCAAGAGAATTGCTCTCTTGGTGGCTCTTACCAGATCACCTGTCACAAGGGACATCCTTCTTGAAACCATCTTGGGAGATTGTCACTACGGACGCATGTCTCTCAGGATGGGGAGCTGTTTGGGGTGCCTGTGGAATCTAGAGGAATCCCTCCTCCTGATCATATTTTGGAGCTACGAGCGATCTTCAATGCTCTGAAGGCTTGGCCTCTTCTGGGTTCATCCCATTTTTTCAGATTCCGATTAGACAACATAACCTCTGTGACTTACATCAACCATCAGGGGGAACGAGGAGCTCCCTAGCAATGAGGGAAGTATCTCGGATTCTAGAATAGGCAGAGGCCCACCACTGCTCACTGTCAGCGATCCACATTCCGGGTGTGGACAACTGGGATGCGGATTTCCTCAGCAGACAATCCTTTCATCCAGGAGAATGGCCTCTCCAACCCGAGGTGTTTGCAGAGATTTGCAACAGATGGGGGACGCCGGAGATAGCTCTCATGGCGTCCCGACTCAATTCCAAGCTACCCAGATATGGGTCGTGGTCCAGGGATCCTCAGGCAGAGCTAATAGATGCATTAGCAGTGCCTTGGAGTTTTAATCTAATCTACATTTTTCTGCCGTTACCACTTCTCACTCGTGTAGTGGCCAGAATCAAGCAGGAACAAGCTTCAGTGTTACTGATTGCTCCATCGTGGCCGCGAAGGATATGGTTTGCAGACTTGGTGGGGAAGTACTCATCTCCTCCATGGAGGTTACCTTGTCACAGGGATCTGCTGGAACAGGGTCCTTCTGTTCATAAAAATCTAAATTCTCTGAGGCTGACTGTGTGGAGATTGAATGCTTATTCCTAGCCAGGAGAGGTTTCTTTGAGAGGGTTATTGACACTCTCATTCAGGCTCATAAGCCTGTTACTCGTCGCATCTACCATAAGGTGTGGAGAGCTTACTTGTTCTGGTGTGAAGAGCATGGTTTCGCCTGGCATAAGGTCAAGGCTGTCAGGATTCTTTCCTTTCTCCAGGAGGGTCTGGAGAAGGGCCTTTCTGCCAGTTCCCTGAGGGGACAGATTTCGTCCCTTTCTGTTTTACAGCACAAGAGGCTTGCAGAGCTTCCTGACGTGCAATCCTTCATAAGGCTCTGATCAGAATCAGACCTGTGTTTAGATCTAACGCTCCACCTTGGAGTTTGAATCTTGTTCTTAAGTTTTTGCAACGTGCTCCGTGGGAGCCTATGTATTTGATTGACATTAAATTGTTGTCCTGGAAGATTCTTTTTTTTATTGGCTATTGCGTCTGCACACAGAGTTTCTGAAATGGCGGCCCTGCAATGTGAGCCTCCTTATCTGGTGTTTCATTCGGATAAGGCTGTCCTACGTACCCGCTTGGGTTTTCTTTTTAAGGTGGTGTCTGATCGTAACATCAATCAGGAGATCGTTTTTCCTTCCTTGTGTCCTAATCCTCCTCCTTTGAAGGAACGTTTACTTCATAATCTGGATGTGGTTCGAGCTTTGAAGTTTTATCTTCATGCTACTAAGGATTTTAGACAAACTTCATCCTTGTTTGTTATCTATTCTGGGAAGCGTAAGGGTCTGAAGGCCTCTTCAACTTCCTTATCTTTTTGGTTGAGGAGTGTTTTACGCTTAGCTTACAAGTCAGCGGGACTTAGACCTCCTCAGAGGATTACGGCTCATTCTACTAGAGCGGTGAGTTCCTATGGATCAGATTTGTAAGGCGGTTACCTGGTGCTCCTTACATACTTTTTCTTAATTCTACAAATTTGACGTTTTTGCTTCGGCTGAAGCAGCTTTTGGGAGAAAGGTATTGCAGGCTGTGGTACCCTCAGAATTGGCTCTGCCTTTCTTTTTCCCCTCCCATTATCATTCAGTGTCCTCTAGAGCTTGGGTATAGTTTTCCCAACAGTAAGGAATCATGCCGTGGACTCTCCTCATATTAAGAAGGAAAACATAAATTATACTTACCTGATAATTTAATTTCCTTCTGTATGAGGAGAGTCCACGGCCCCCGCCCATATACTCCGATGGGCGGACAAAAATTAGTTTTTCTCTTCCTGCACCATTTATACCCTGATATTTCTCCTACTGTTTCTTGTTCCTTTGGCAGAATGACTGGGATATGAGGGAAGTGGGGGGAGTATTTAAGCCTTCGGCTGGGGTGTCTTTGCCTCCTCCTGGTGGCCAGGTTCTGTATTTTCCAACAGTAAAGAATGATGCCGTGGACTCTCCTCATACAGAAGGAAATTAAATTATCAGGTAAGCATAATTTATGTTTTTACATGCATCAAGTTAGGGCGCAAGCGAAAACAGTTTACTTTTAACTTTTAATACGTGCGCTACCCAACATGCAGAAAGCTTATTTCTAGCGGAGTTAGCGTTCGAGCGAGAGCATTAAATAACGCTCTCTTTGTAATTTGGCCCTTAATCGGAAGACCAGCCATCTGATTTTACTGACCAACCTGCTAAAATGTAAGCCAATATTAAAGGTACATGAAACCCAAATTTTTTCTTTCAAGATTCAATTCAATTTCAGATTCAATTGTAAGCAACTCATTTACTTCTTTTATCAAAAATTTTCTACTTTCTTTTGGTATCTCTTGTTGAAAAGCAGGGGCATAAGCTTAGAAACATGCACATGTCTGGAGCACTATATGGCAGCAGTTTTGGAAGAATGTTATCCATTAGCAAGAGCTCTAGATGGCAGCATTATTTCCTGCAAATTAGTGCTCCAGACACCTACGTAGGTATCTCTTCAACAAAGAATACCAACAAAGCAAATTGTGGGTTTCATATGCCTTTAGCTGCTTAATGTCGCTAGGACATTCCATGACATCCTAACAGTGCTGGACTTTAACACTGTTAGGACGGCATGGAACGTCCTAGCTTTTTTGGCTTCCTGCAGCCTCCTCCTTTTGTTAATAAGAAATCGGACTGGGTAGGCAGTCCCCCATGATCCGATCCCGGCATTGAAATCATGTGATCGTATCGACAATTGTGTGATTACATTTTTCAAGCAAGTGTTTCCATCCGAACTTCGTTCCAATATTGAACACTTGCCCCGGGCATGAACGGGTTAAGATAAAATTAGTTAATATTGTATTATAATGTTTGTTTTGTGTAATTTTGCGTAACTTATCATTAAAAAAATGTACGCTAAATTAATTCATTTATGCTTTGGCTAGCTTAAAGGGACAGTAAAATCATAATTATACATTCATGATTTAGACAGAGCATACGATTTTAAACAACTTTTCAATTTCCTAATCATTTCAATTTAATAATCAGCTAGATTACGAGTTGAGCGTTATGACTCAAATAGCAGCGTTATGGGCCATAACACATACTTTTCCCTAACGCAGCAATTAAAAGTCTTGTCGGTATAGCTGTACCGCAAGCCTTTTAACCTGTAATGCAACGTCAGTACCGCTCTCTTAAAAATTACGTTTTTTAATGGGATTCCCATAGCACTAGTATTATGAGTTTTGCGTTCTCGCTAAAAAAAACGGAGTTACACTCTAAAACGGCAAGATCCATAATGCCATCTAAAGTCAGTAGTTATGAGTGTTACGCTACAAATCTGTAACATAAAACTCATAACTAAACTAAAAATAAAGTACACTAAACACCCATAAACTACCTATTAACCACTAAACCGAGGCCCTCCCGCATCGCAAACACTATATTAAATGTATTAACCCCTAATCTGCCGCTCCCGACATCACCGCCACAAAAATATTAACCCCTATTCTGCCACTCCCTGACATCGTCACCACTATAATAAACTTATTAACCCCTAAACCGCTGCCCTCCCGCATCGCAAACACTATTTAAATATAATTAACCCCTAATCTGCTGTCCGCCCACATCGCCCCCACTATACTAAGGTTTTTAAGCCCTACACCGCCGCCACTATAATAAACCTATTAACCCCTAAACTGCAAGCCCCCCACAACGAAATATACTAGGGTAAACTATTAACCCCTAAACCGAAAGCCCTCCACATCGCAATAAATTAAATTAAACTAGTTACCCCTAAACCTAACGCCCCCCCTAACTTTATATTTTAAAATTACAATTTTCCTATCTTAAATTAAAACTTACCTGTCAAATTAAAAAAACAAAGTTTAAACTAACAATTAAACTAATAATTAGTAAACTAAAATTAAACTAACTACCAATTAAATAAAACTAAACTACACATTAAAAAAAGCCTAACACTACTCTAAAAATTACAAATGATCTAAATACAAAAAATAAGACTAAATTACAAAAAATAACAAACACTAACTTACGAAAAAATAACAAATGAAATTATCAAAAATAAAAAAGGATTACACTTAATCTATTAGCCCTATCAAAATAAAAAAGCCCACCCCAAAAATAAAAACCTAGCCTACAATAAACTACCAATAGCCCTTAAAAGGGCCTTTTGTGGGGCATTGCCCCAAAGATATTAGCTCTTTTCCCTGAAAAAAAATACAAATATCCCCCCCAACAGTAAAACCCACCACCCAACCAACCCCCCAAAACAAAAAACCTAACTCGAAAAAAAAAACCTAAGCTACCCATTGCCCTTAAAAGGGCATTTAGCTCTTTTACATGCCCAAACCCTAAACTAAAAATAAAACCCACTCAAAAAACCTTAAAAAAAACCTAACACTAACCCCCGAAGATCCACTTAGTTTTTGAAGTCCCACTTGAACGATCTTCATCCAGGTGGCGAGAAGTCTTCATCCAGGCGGCCTGTTCAAATCAGCCAATAGGATTTTAGCAGCTTTCATTCTATTGGCTGATTCAAATTGTTCAGCCAATAGGAATGCAAGGAACGCCATCTTAAATCGCGTACCTTGCATTGAAGATTCAGTGTACAGCGGCGACGGTATGAAGAGGATGCTCCGCGCCGGATGTCTTCACGATGGACCTGCTCCGCGCCACCGGGATCAAGATAGAAGATGCCGCCTGAATGAAGACTTCTCGCCGCTTGGATGAGGACTTCGCTGCCGGGATGAAGATCGTTCAAGCGGGACTTCAAAAACTGTGGATCGTCGGGGGTTAGTGATAGATTTTCTTAAGGGTTTTTGGGTGGGTTTTATTTTTAGATTAAGGTTTGGGCATGTAAAAGACCAGGGCAATGGGTAGCTTAGGTTTTTTAGATAGTTTTTTTTATTTTGGGGGGTGGGGGTTTGTAATGTTAGTGGGTATTTGTATCTTTTTTCTTTCTTTCACAAAAAGAGCTGATATCTTTTGGACAATGCCCTACAAAAGGCCCTTTTAAGGGCCGTTGGTAATTTATTCTAGATTAGGTTTTTTATTTTGGGGTGTTTTTTAATGGGTATTAGAATAGGAATAATTTTTATTATTTTTGATAATTTGTTATTTTGTGTAATGTATTTTTTTAGGGGGGAGGGGTTGTAGCAAAAGAGCTGTTTAACTTAGGGCAATGCCCTACAAAATGCCCTTTTAAGGGCCCTTGCTAGTTTGGGGGGTGGGATTTGTTTACTGTTAGGGGTAGTTTTTTTGTAGCAAAATAGCTGTTTAACTTAGGGAAATGCCCTACAAAAAGCCCTTTTAAGGGCCGTTGGTAGTTTGATGGGTGGGGGTTTGTATGCTGTTAGGGGGTGTTTTTTTTGTAGCAAAAGAGCTGTTTAACTTAGGGCAATGCTCTACAAAAGGGCTCTTGGTAGTTTATTCTAGATTAAGCTTTTTTATTTTGGGGTGTTTTTTTTTTTTTTTAAAGGGTATTAGAATAGGAATAATTTTTATTTTTTTGGATAATTTCGTTTTTGTTTTTTTTGTAATGGTAGGTTGTGTTTTTTTTGTAATGGTAGTTTTTTTTTTGTTGTAATTTTAGGTTTTAGTTTAAAGGGACATCAAACCCAAATTTTTTCTTTCATGATTTAGAAAGGTCATACAATGTTAAACAACTTTCCAATTTACTTCTATTATCTAGTTTGCTTCATTCTCTTAGTATTTTTTGTTGAAAAGCATATCTAGATATGCTTAGTAGCTGCTGATTGGTGGATGCACACAGATGCCTCGAGTGATTGGCTAAGCCATGTGCATGGCTATTGAACAAAGGATATATAAAGAGTGAAGCAAATTAGATAATAGAAGTAAATAGGAATGTTGTGTAAAATTGTATTCTCTATCTGAATCATAAAAGAACATTTTTGGGTTTTGAGTCCCTTTAAGGTAGCTTAGGTTTTATTTCACAGGTAATTGTGTATTTATTTTAACTAGGTAGTTATTAAATAGTTAATAACTATTAACTAACTAGTCTACCTACAAACTTAC
Organism: Bombina bombina; assembly: GCF_027579735.1. Classification (NCBI taxonomy): domain Eukaryota; kingdom Metazoa; phylum Chordata; class Amphibia; order Anura; family Bombinatoridae; genus Bombina; species Bombina bombina. The sequence goes on from NC_069499.1 coordinate 633,153,143, forward strand.
CTGTGAAATAAAAATTAAACCTAAGCTGGCTACAATATAATTATTAGTTAGTCTTGAAAATTTAAAAGAGCACATGACAGTCTTCAAAAGTTGTAGTAAACTAAATCTGTCCTGATATAGTTCAGGCTCTGCTGATATGTTCATCTATTGAAAGCATGCAGAAACACTAAATTGCGAGGCATTTAATGTCCCTTTTGAAGTTGACACAGGTGTTTGTTTTATTTTCTTTAGGTTACTGAATCCTGAAAGTTAAAGCACATAAAAAAAACTCAGTTTGTTTAATAGTTTTTATTATCCAATTCCTTCATCTCTTATGTTATCTAATCTTTCTGGCTGTGCTTATTAGTATTTATCTTTATCTATAAGAATAAATTATTTGGGGATAATGTGTTAATAAGAAGGGGTGGGGGAGTATTTATTTTTGCAAATTAATTGGCCAGAAAATATTCAACTAATATTATGGTAATTAAACTAATATCCACTTTTGACAATATGTATTTTTCCCCCCAAGATTTTTTTTTTTTTACCTTGATGTGAACACTAGTAGTAATGCTGATGTTTTTGTATCTATTCATTAACGTTTTAAACATCTATATTTAAAAGGTGTAACAATAGTTTCCAGTAAAAGATATTTCCTGATACACTCAGTCCTGTGTTTGACAGCACTTTACTTTGAAGTGGTATGTGTGGCTTCCTAATCTTCCTAATTAGATGTTAAGATAAAGGAAATCAATATACTTAATACTGGTCATATATTTTGTTAGGATTTTTTATTTTATTGGATATAAATTGTTTCTTTGCATTGAAAAACAAAGCAAACCTTAGCTGTAAAATTCCTTTTGAAATAGTTGTTCTGTTGTAATTTATTATGTTACATTTAAGTATTTCTAGATGCATAAGGATTCTGTAAACTTTGACAAACTGCTATTTTTAACACCTTTTCAAACTCCCTCTTGGGACACAAAATAGAGGATGGTACAGATTAAAGCGCTGGGTTCCTTTCATCATTTTTTTTTTTTTAAACTAATGTTGCATCTCTGAAAAACTCACATATAAATTGAGCTTGTAAAAAGATGAAATAATGCCACCATATTGTCTTAATTTGTGATTTTGATCTGGCATTTTATCCCTAAAGCATTTGATTTTACTCCACTCATTGACAAAGAACGTTACATAAATTTTCTGTAAACTGAATTTATCTTCAGAAGAAAGAAAACATCAGATTTTATGTTGAGAAAATGTGGGGATAAGGGTTATGTCTTTTGATTCCTGCTGTAGTTCATTTACTTTAGATGTGTACTTAAAATGTGCATGAGATTTTTTTTTTGATGATGATATGCATTATTTCACAATGTATTTTGTGACATCATTTTTTTATAGATATATATTTTCTTAAACTAAATTTGTTCAAATGATGTAACCCAATACAGTTTTTAATCTAATCACCACATTCACTCTCTGAAATGTATTATAGTGACAATATAAAGCAAAAATATTTTTTTGCATTATTGAGTCCAGGTAATTAACTGACCAGGTGCTGAACAAAAAATGGTCCGTCTGTTAAGCTTACATTCCTTTCTTTTCAAATAAAGATAGCAAGAGAACGAAGACAGATTGATTATAGGAGTAAATTTAGAAAGTTGCATAAAATTGCATGCTCTATCTGAATCATGAAATAAAAAAATGGGTTTAGTATCTGTAAGAAATAAAAGCACTTTTTATACTACTATTTTTTAACAAACAAAACAGATATTACTCACATCGATTGTGCTTTCAACAGTTTTATTTATTTTCAGTTACTTCCCAACATAACATGGAACAGCTGAATTGTTATTGATAAACACAGACGTTTCATTTGTTTTTAAGGTCTACGTTTTGTCTTTGAAGCTAATTGGTTCATTCATTTCACAATTGCTCTGCCAATGTTATTAGTTCTTTTTTTATTTGTTTAGTGATCTAATATTTTACACAGACAGTGAAGCATGGTGCTCAGGAGGAATTGTAGGCCCACATGTAAAACCCGGCCTAAGATAGATGATAAATGTATCATTCTTTGAGTAATAGCGTGTCCGTTTTCTAGATTGAACAGAAGAAACAAAACATTTTGCCCAGTTTATTTAAAAAATTTTTAAATGTATTAAAATTATGATATATTTATTTTAGTTTGATTTGACAGCAAATTATTTACTTCAACAATTTATAGGAATTGACAAATTTGACATGAGGAAATGCATAAATTATTGTTTGCATTAAAGAGACATTAAATATTTCTTTATGAGTCACATAGAGCATATTATTTAAAACAACTTTCCAGTGTATATACTTCTATTATCTATCTATTTTTGGGTTTCATGTCCCTAACAAATGTACTCCTTTCACTGCAAAACCAAAATAGAATTATAGCTAGGGATATTTCCACATTTTATGTTTGCTAAAATTAATAAAATCACTGGACTGAGAAGTCATGGCTACATAAAGGAAAGAACATTGAAGGCATTGTACTTGTCACGGGAAATTATATAGAAGTACAAATTCCTAATTCTGGATTTCCAAAATCCAGAAGTATTATGAGATCCTCTGGGCATCCACCCCAAGTGAAACCTTGGAGAATGAGCTTTACAAGGGGGGCAAACTGCCCCCTTGAACCTCCCAGACGGTGGCAAAAAAGATGAAGATGTGTGATTACAGTGCATCTTATATATGTTTGATGTGGTGACTCGATGCACTCTGAGAAGATTTATCATGTTACATCAGGGCTTTACCCACAGCCGCTTGGGTAACATCAGGTTTACCAGAGTAATGCTAGGATTACCCAATTTCTTACTTTAACCCGCAACAGCCTATATTATTTAATACAACTATTACCTTTCTGATTATAGTACAGTACTATCTTTCTGATGTTACTGTCTATATAAAAAGTATTGCAAATTATATAAAGCTACCATTAGGTTGTATTTATATAACTGTATTATGACATGTAAATATTGTCTCAATGACATAAATATTAATATTTACTCTTGATCCCATCCCCTCTTCATACTGTCCCATTTTACAGATGCAAACATACAAATATTACAAAATCCAAACTCTTCAGAAATCCAAACCTATTCCATTTCTAAATCAGCTTGAATAAAGGTGTTTTATATCTGTATTACATTTAATTCATAATTTACATTTGCTTTTCTTTGCAAAATATTACATATTATGTTATAACCTTGGAAATTGGAAATTATATTTCTTTCATTAGGTGATCACTAGGAGGAGGGAAAAAAAACACCCCCGACACACCAAAAACTTAAATCCCACCCACTTCCCCATGATCCTCAGTCATTTTCTTTTGCCTTCTTGATGAGGAGTGAGGGTGAAAGTGAAGTGCAAAGTCCACTCATCTTTTGAAAGGAGATCCTCTAACCAATCTGAAGCCTGAATCCTGCTCACAATAACCTGTCATTTAGAGGGGCAGAGTTATGAGCCAGGCAATGAAATGTCTTTTCTCAGTGAGAAATGTTTCAGGCCTCCCAGGCGAAATGTGTATTTGTCCACCAATGCCCTGGTCTACAGTGAGCTGCTTCTTGTGGATCCACAGCCCTTCCCAGGTGAAATGTAGACTTGGCCACCAATCCCCTCAGTTGAGATGTTGTTATTAACTCAGATCTTTAGCATTGTGCTTGCACTACTTAGGATGAGCTTGTCTACTAGAAGCAAGTTGCTGCACCTGAGGTAAGCACAGTGGTCAGTGGTGCTAAGAGTTAAGTACCTGCACCTTACATGCCCACTGGCATAGTCTGGGAACATAGAATTTTCACCTTATACTAGCAGTTTTTAGAACTTTTTAAAAACTTTGTTTTTTGATGTTACTGTTGCTTTAAATTTAGCGCTTTTGACTTAGCAAAATTTGTTTCTGAGCTATGCTCAGTATGTTTTAGTTCACCTGCACTAAATAGAACAATCTTGCTACTGTTGCGGCAGAGAGATGCCCAGGACAGCAGCGTTGTACAGAGTCCGGCGCTGGTCCTTAAGGGCTTAACCACCAGTGCTGTACAGGGTACGGTGCTGGTTGTTAAGGGGTTAAAATTGCATGCCCCATTGGAATCATGAAAGTTTAATTTTGACTAGACTGTCCCTTTTTAAAGGACATTTCAGCCAAAATTGGAATCCAAATGGATGCATTTCAGTATTGAATAGAAGCATTTTTGTAATATACATATATTAGCAATAATGCTTGTAATATAAGCTATAGCTGGTTTCCAAAGTGTATTTCATTATGCACCCTGCACCAGCATTTTAAACACAGCACTTGCTCAGAGAGCATAAGGTGCTTGTACCATCTTGTAATGACTCAATTTTTTAAATGCTGACATTATACAAGCCCCACTGGCACTTTGTGCCACTGCAGTATTTAATATGCTGATGCACTGAGAATATCTCAGTGCTATGCTCCGCATGCATGTGCAGAGAAAAATGTTAACACTAAAACAGTGATAACTTTTACTAGAAGTAGTTGAAATGTGTGACGTAATGTACGCTCCCGCAATCTCAATCCGACGCAGATCGATGCTTGTGTCATTCCAGATGTTTCGAATTCACATTCGACTCTATTTGACCGTCTTCTCAGTTTATCAAACATTTAACAGGTACGCTCGTGTCTTTTCCGCCGTAGCGTACCTATCGATCAAACCGCACCCTTGAAGCCACGAATGCCATAGAAATCAATGGGAGTCTGAAAACCCAGAAAGGTTATATTAGATGCTGCAAGAGAATGAAGCTTATTACATATTTATGTGAATAAGAAAGTTGATTACAATTGTATACTCTTTCTAAATCAGACAGACAAAAAAGACGCATGTTCAGTATCTAAATAAAATGTTAAATAATATTATAATCACATGTAAATTCAAAGGACAGATTCATTTCAAAAGTAGTTTTAATGACAGGTAATGTCTGTCTGGCAGCAGGACTAGTAGATATAGGGATAAAAATGAAATAAATACATTACATACTATAGCTAACTTCCTTTTTTTGATCAATCTAATTTCACCTTGTTTAACGCATGTAATACAAGTCCCACTGCATTTCACACCAAATTTGACGCAATACTTCGCTTCAAATTAGACGCAATACTCAAACTCCTAAATAACCCACAAACTAGTGAAACTTTCCACCACTTTTGATTGGGAAATGCATAATCACATGATTTATGACATCAGCCAATCTGATTTAAATACAGACAGTCCCTAGGTTACGAACAAGATAGGTTCTGTAGGTTTGTTCTTACGTTGAATTTGTATTTAAGTTGGAACAGGCACTTTTTTTAGAGGTGAAACTCTAGCTAAACTTTTTTTAGTTTTGGATAGCATAGGGAAAAGTTTGTTTTGCAATCTGTGCCCCTGTTCAGAAAATTTCACATCACTTTCTGTCCTTGTGACAATTGGATTTTAAGTATTTTGGGTTATCCTGGAAAGGAGGATTGGCGATTAAAGCTCTATTTTCTCCATTTGTAAGTACGAGTTGTACTTAAGTCGGATGTCTGTAACCCGTGGACTGCCTGTATACATTTTATACTATCACTAATTAATCAAATTGCTCAATACTTGTGTCATTGATCACTCATCAGAACTCATAAGTGACATTTGTTACATTGTGTATTATACTTTTGAAAGTATGTATATGTGAAATTAGTATTAAAGTTAAACATTGATGATTGCATTAGGACACACAGTGTAATATTTTTGACAATGATTTTAAAAATCGAATGATGTTTGATTCAATATAATCTTAAGCTGATAGCTCAAAGGGATAGTCCACCTAACATTAAACTGTCATGAATCAGATACAGCAGAAATTAAAATCACCTCTTTACTGTTATGCTATGTTCAGTGTTTTTCTTCCTTCTCTTGAATATTAAGAAATATCATCTTATATGCCAGCCCATTTTATAACACCTGTGTAGGGTGGTGTTTAAAACTACACTGCAATCAGGAAGGGTTACACAGGTGCAGAGAGAAAACTGGCCTAGCTCTTAAAATATCCAGTTTGCAAATAAATACCTATGATACCCTGATTATGTTATATTCACAATTATTCTTCCTCAGAATAATAATATGTTTACACTATATACATATAGTGGTATAAATAAACACAGGGATATGAAAGACAACATTGTTTAGAACAAAATAACATTTAAAGACATGTAAATATGTTTGGAAAAGATTTCTGACATATATATATTTCTAGAAATACAAATACACATTAATTTATGTGAAAATATATATCAGATTTTTTTTGTATAACAAATAAAACAAAAAAATTACTTTCTATGAGATATTGTTTGTTCAGGTATAAATCTAGCTATTTCTTGGACATTAACATATGAGAAAGTAAAAGATAAGCTTTAGAGAAATGTTCTTGTTCATGGACAGTAATGATATGGTATAAATAAAGTTTGAAAAAATAGAATATCCGCAACATCGATGACTCTTATTTATCAACAGCCCGATGCTCATCGCTCCGTACTTGACACACATGTTTTTGACAGACTTTTAATAAATAAGGGCGTCGTATGTGGATTTGCGGCAGCAATGTCTGGTGAGTGTATTGACTCGAGCGAATGCACTGAGATTGACGCTTTGATAAATCGGCCCCTTGGTCTGTTAATATGGTTTCTAAGCACAGACTGCTTTCTCTTCCTTTTGAGGGTAAATCTCTGTTTAGGTTTGGATTGGCTGCTATTATTGCTACAGTCAAAGGGAGTAAGGGATCTTTTCGGCCCCAGTATAAGAAATCTAAGGGTAAGCCTAGATCTGCAGGGCATTTTCACACCTTTCAAAAATCTAAGTCTCAGAAAGATGCCTCCTATGCTCAGAGTTCAGGCTACTCTAAATCCTCCTGGAAGTCTAACTCTTATTGGTCAAAAAACAAACCGTCCAAGAAGTCTACCCTAGCTCCCAAGACTGCCTGAAGGTGCAGGCCCCATAACAGTTAATTCTCTGGTGTGGGGCAAATTGAGTCTCTTTCTGGAGGCTTGGAAATGATCTTTTCAGGAAACCTGGGTTTTACAAATATTTTCCCAGGGGTACCAAATACGTTTTCCAAACTTTTTTGGGTGGGTGTGAGATTTGGAACTAATGGGGGTGATTGCTCCAGTTCCAGCTTCAGAATTAAACCAGAGGTTTTGGACATCTAAATTTTGAAGAAATTACTGAAAGGTTCTAATTTCAAGATGGAGATAATTCACACTTTTCTTCCTTTAGTGCAGGAGGGTTAGTTAATGTCTACCATAGACTTGAACAATGCTTATTTGCATATCCCTATTCACAGGGATCAAGTTAAATTCCTAAGGCCTAGATTTGGAGTTTGGCGGTAGCCGTGAAAACCAGCGTTAGAGGCTCCTAATGCTGGTTTTAGTCTACCGCCGGTATTTGGAGTCAGTCAAAAAAGGGTCTAACGCTCACTTTTCAGCCGCGACTTTTCTATACCGCAGATCCCCTTACGTCAATTGCGTATCCTATCTTTTCAATGGGATCTTTCTAACTCCGGTATTTAGAGTCGTGGCTGAAGTGAGCGTTAGAAATCTAACGACAAAACTCCAGCCGCAGAAAAAACTCAGTAGTTAAGTGCTTTCTGGGCTAACGACGGTTTATAAAGCTCTTAACTACTGTGCTCTAAAGTACACTAACACCCATAAACTACCTATGTACCCCTAAACCGAGGCCCCCCACATCGCCGACACTCGATTAAATTTTTTTAACCCCTAATCTGCCGACCGCCACCTACGTTATACTTATGTACCCCTAATCTGCTGCCCCTAACACCGCCGACCCCTATATTATATTTATTAACCCCTAACCTGCTCCCCACAACGTCGCAGCCAGCTACCTACAATAATTAACCCCTAATCTGCCGACCGCAAAGAGCCGCCACCTACGTTATCCTTATGTACCCCTAATCTGCTGCCCCTAACACAGCCGACCCCTATATTATATTTATTAACCCCTAATCTGCCCCCCTCAACGTCGCCTCCACCTGCCTACACTTATTAACCCCTAATCTGCCGAGCGGTACCGCACCGCTACTATAATAAAGTTATTAACCCCTAATCCGCCTCACTAACCCTATAATAAATAGTATTAACCCCCTAATCTGCCCTCCCTAACATCGCCGACACCTAACTTCAATTATTAACCCCTAATCTGCCGACTGGAGCTCACCGCTATTCTAATAAATGTATTAACCCCTAAAGCTAAGTCTAACCCTAACACTAACACCCCCCTAAGTTAAATATAATTTTAATCTAACGAAATTAATTAACTCTTATTAAATAAATTATTCCTATTTAAAGCTAAATACTTACCTGTAAAATAAATCCTAATATAGCTACAATATAAATTATATTTATATTATAGCTATTTTAGGATTAATATTTATTTTACAGGTAACTTTGTATTTATTTTAACCAGGTACAATAGCTATTAAATAGTTAAGAACTATTTAATAGCTAAAATAGTTAAAATAATTAAAAATTTACCTGTAAAGTAAATCCTAACCTAAGTTACAATTAAACCTACACTATCAATAAATAAATTAAATACAATTCCTACAAATAAATACAATGAAATAAACTAACTAAAGTACAAAAAATAAAAAAGAACTAAGTTACAAAAAATAAAAAAATATTTACAAACATTAGAAATATATTACAACAATTTTAAACTAATTACACCTACTCTAAGTCCCCTAATAAAATAACAAAGCCCCCCAAAATAAAAAATGCCCTACCCTATTCTAAATTACTAAAGTTCAAAGCTCTTTTACCTTACCAGCCCTGAACAGGGCCCTTTGCGGGGCATGCCCAAAGAAGTTCAGCTCTTTTGCCTGTAAAACAAAACATACAATACCCCCCCCAACATTACAACCCACCACCCACATACCCCTAATCTAACCCAAACCCCCCTTAAATAAACCTAACACTAAGCCCCTGAAGATCTCCCTACCTTGAGTCGTCTTCACCCAGCCGAGCCAAATTCTTCATCCAAGCGGAGCAAGAAGAGGTCCTCCATCCGGTAGAAGTCTTCATCCAAGAGGGGCAGAAGAGGTCTTCCATCCGATTGAAGTGTTCATCCAAGCGGCATCTTTTATCGTCATTCATCCGGAGCGGAGCGGCAGCATCCTGAAGACCTCCGACGCGGAACATCCATCCTGGCCGACGACTGAACGACGAATGACGGTCCCTTTAAATGACGTCATCCAAGATGGCGTCCCTCGAATTCCGATTGGCTGATAGGATTCTATCAGCCAATCGGAATTAAGGTAGGAATATTCTGATTGGCTGATGGAATCAGTCAATCAGAATCAAGTTCAATCCGATTGGCTGATCCAATCAGCCAATCAGATTGAGCTCGCATTCTATTGGCTGTTCCGATCAGCCAATAGAATGCAAGCTCAATCTGATTGGCTGATTGGATCAGCCAATCGGATTGAACTTGATTCTGATTGGCTGACTATTTAATAGCTATTGTACCTGGTTAAAATAAATACAAAGTTACCTGTAAAATAAATATTAATCCTAAAATAGCTATAATATCATTATAATTTATATTGTAGCTATATTAGGATTTATTTTACAGGTAAGTATTTAGCTTTAAATAGGAATAATTTATTTAATAAGAGTTAATTAATTTTGTTAGATTAAAATTATATTTAATTTAGGGGGGTGTTAGTGTTAGGGTTAGACTTAGCTTTTAGGGGTTAATACATTTATTAGAATAGCGGTGAGCTCCAGTCGGCAGATTAGGGGTTAATAATTGAAGTTAGGTGTCGGCGATGTTAGGGAGGGCAGATTAGGGGTTAATACTATTTATTATAGGGTTAGTGAGGCGGATTAGGGGTTAATAACTTTATTATAATAGCGGTGCGGTCCGGTCGGAAGATTAGGGGGTTAATAAGTGTAGGCAGGTGGAGGCGACGTTGTGGGGGGCAGATTAGGGGTTAATAAATATAATATAGGGGTCGGCGGGTGTTAGGGGCAGCAGATTAGGGGTACATAGGGATAATGTAAGTAGCGGCGGCTTACGGAGCGGCAGATTAAGGGGTTAAAAATAATATGCAGGGGTCAGCGATAGCGGGGGCGGCAGAATAGGGGTTAATAAGTGTAAGGTTAGGGGTGTTTAGACTCGGGGTACATGTTAGGGTGTTAGGTGCAGACGTAGGAAGTGTTTCCCCATAGCAAACAATGGGGCTGCGTTAGGAGCTTAACGCTGCTTTTTTGCAGGTGTTAGGTTTTTTTTCAGCTCAAACAGCCCCATTGTTTCCTATGGGGGAATCGTGCACAAGCACGTTTTTGAGGCTGGCCGCGTCCGTAAGCAACTCTGGTATCGAGAGTTGAAGTTGCGTTTAATATGCTCTACACACATTTTAAAGGTGCGGCCAGAAAAAAGCCAGCGTTAGATACGCGGGTCTTTACCGACAAAACTCTAAATCTAGCCGTTAATTTGCTTTCCTAGACAAGCATTATCAGTTTGTTGCCCTCCCTTTTTGTCTGGCTACAGCTCCCAGAGTATTAACAAAAGTACTGGGAGCTTTGTTGTCTGTAGTTCAAGCTCAAGGAATGTCTGTAGTTCCTTGCTTGAATGATATTCTGGTTCAGGCTTCTTCTTTTCATATAGCTGTGTCTCACACTCATATGGTTCTTCAATTGCTTCAGTGTCACGGTTGGAAAATACATTTTCCAAAGAGCATATCAACTCCTCAGACTTGTGTGTCTCTTTTGGGGGTTAATAATAAATTCCGTGGCTATGTCTTTGTCTCTGACAGATCAGCGCAGACTGAAGCTGCAATAGGCCTGTGCCCTTCTGCAGCTGAATTCTCTCCCTTTCGTAGCTCAGTGGATTGAAGTTGTGGGTCTCATGGTGGCTGCATCAGATACAGTTCCATTTGCCAGATTTCATCTTCAGACCCTCCAATTGCAGATGTTGCATCAATGGAATGGGTACCACAAGAATCTGTCTCAGAGGATTCTGTTAGACAAGACAGTCCCTAACTTGGGTGCAGACTCATCAATCCCTGGTTGTTTCTTCATCCAGTGTAGGTTGTAATTTCCACAGATGCCAGCCTGTTAGGTTGGGGTGCAGTCTGAGGATCTCGGAGAGCACAGATAGTTTGATCTCCTCAGGAGGTGAGGTTACAAATAAATGTTCCAGAACTCCGTACAATCTTTAGGGCTCTCCAGAGTTGGAATAACCTTGGTTTCTGTCAGAGATAGATCTCATGGCCTCTCATTTCAATTGCAAACTGCCTCAGTATTGTTCCAGGTCTCAAGACCCTTTGGGCAAATCTAATAGATGCTCTAGAGCAGCGATGGCGAACCTATGGTACGCGTGCCACAGCTAGCACGCAGAGAACTCTCTATTGGCACGCGAGTTATAAGTTCACAAACATCGTCTACTCAACACTAAGAGGCTCTGGTGGCCTGGCCTGTAAAGAGCGTGCATTATTTAGGCTTAGCATGACAAAGGGGCAGAATAAACTCAGCACGCTAAACTTCAGTGCACGCACACAGTGAGAGGCCGGCGGTGGGGAAAGACCGAGAAGCAGTAGCAGCTGAGTAATTACAGACTTAACAGGTACGTTTCTGGGCAGTGATGGACTGACCATTGGGCAATTCGGCCCTTGAGAGGAGGCTGTATAATTTTTTTGGTGTTATTTTACATTGCTGCTGGTGGACTATATAGTTGCATGTCAGAAAGTTTTCAGGTGGGAAATCTATCTGCCTGAAAACTTCCTGCTTCCTGTCTACACTTCAGTAAGTTTATGTTCCTTATGAGTTTATAACGCTTCTCACATCTTATGTTTTTTAATGCATGGCTTTAATATGATTGGGTATGTGAGAGCGAGAAAACATTTGACTGGTTATAAAATGTTAAAAGTTTTTTGTAGGCTTGATGTTTTGTGCTGGGGTGTAGCATGGTTAGTGGAGTTACTGTGTATCTGCTAAAATAGTGGCATGTGTTTTACCCTGGTAAACAGCTATTTGACATATATTTATCTAATTGTGGGCTGCATATGCATGCTTAAACATTATATTAATCTGATTTTGTTAGATTCTAACGGTAAAAAAGTTTTACCTATGTGTGTGTGTCTCTCTCTTTCCTTCTCTATCTCCTTCTCTCCCTCTTTCTCCCTCTCCCTTTTCCTCACCCTTTCTTTCTCCCCTTCTCTCTCTCTCTCTCTCTCTTTCTCTCCCTCTCTTTCTCTTCTCCTCCCTTCCTCTCTCTTCTTCTCCCTCCCTCTCTATTTTCCTCTCGCCCTCTCTCTCTTCTTCTCCCTCCCTCTCTTTTTCTCCCTCCCTCCCTCTCTTCTTTTACCTCCCTCTCTCTCTTCTCCCTCTCCCTCCTCTCCCTCTCTCTCTTCCTCTCTTTTTCTCTTTCCATCTCTCTCTCTCTTTTCCTTTATTTCTCTTCCTCTCTCCTCCTCCTCTCCCTGTCTCTTACTCTCCCTCTCTCTTCTGCTGCCTCTCTTTTCCTCTCCCCCATCTCCCTCTCTTCTTCCTATCCTCTCTCTCTCTCTCTCTCTCTCTCTCTCTCTCTCTCTCTTTCTCTTTCCCTTCCTCTCTCTCTCTTCTTCTCTTTCCCTCTCTCTATTTCTCCCCCCTCTAACTTGTCCTCTTCCTCTATTTATCTTTCTCTCTCTTCCTCTTCCTCTCCCTCTTTCTATCTCTCTCTTCTTCTCTTTCCCTCTCTCTCTATTCCTCTCCCTCTCACTTTTTCCTCTTCCTCTATTTATCTTCCTCTCTCTTCTTAGCTTTCCCTCTCTCTATTCCACTCACTTTTCTTATTCCTCTATTTATCTTCCTCTCTCTCTCTTGCTCTCCCTCTATCCCACTATTTCTATCTTTCTTCTTCTCCCTTTCTCTTCTTCTCCCTCTCTTCCTCTTTTTTTTCTCCTTCCTCTCTCCCTTCCTCTCTCTCTCCCTCTCTCTCTCTCTTCCTCTCCCTCTCTCTCTCTTCCTCTCTCTCTCTTCCTCTCCCTCTTTTCCTCTCTCTCACTTCTTCTCCCTTTCTCTCTCTCTCTTCTTCTCCCTCCCTCTCTCTCTTCTTCTCCCTCCCTCTCTCTCTTCCTCTTCCTCTCCCTCTCTCTTCCTCTCCGTCCCTCTCTCTTTCTCTCTCTCTCTTACTCTCTCTCTCTCTCTCTCTGACTCACACCCTCTCCCATTTACTCTCTCTCTTACTCACTCTCTCTCTATCCCCTATTCACTCTCTATATCTCTTACTCTCTTTCTCCTTTCCTTTTACTCTCTGTTCCTCTCCCTTCCTTTTTCTCTCTCTTCTTTTCCTCTCTCTCTATTCCCCTCCCTCTCTCTTTCTTTGTTTTAAAACAACTGCAATAAACTAATATATTTATTTGTTGTTTAGCAATGAGAAGCCTGACACCTGCATTGCAGCCCTCTTTGACAGTGCTAAAACAAAAACAGTTTGGATACAATATTCCACAGGACTTCTCTTTTTGTTCCCTCTCTAACATCTGATACTGAGCAGACATTTCTAAAATTTAACCCCAAGCACTGGGAACCAAAGAAGAGTGCTAACAAGTTTAATATGAGGCAATGGCACCCCAAGCAGTTCCCTGGTTTGCCCACCACTAAAATACATGCTGCACTGCAGAGAAGCAGGAGCTTCTGGGACACTTCTGCTTCTGAAGCTGCCTTCCTGCTTAAAATTGCGCACGGCATGGGAACTACAATTTCCATCATGCCATGCACAAACTAAACTGTGAAGGCAGCTGCAGTAATTCATTACTTTATGCGATATGGCAATAATAAAGTTGACAGTTGGGGACTGCCACCGGGCCCCTGACTGGAGTCACCCCTGTCACCCTCTGATGGCGGCCTGAGTATTTGGATTGTGGATCTGGTACAGATGTCCTCGTGCCTGCCTTGGAGGCTTCCTCTAAGATCTTCTTTCTCAAGGATCTTTCTTTTATCAAGATTTCAAAACTCTGAATTTGACTGCATGGTGATTGAAAGCTTAATTCTGTCTCAGGTTTTTCTGACAAGGCTATTGATACCCTAGCTAGAAAACCTGTTGCCAGACATATTTATGATAAGGTCTGGAAAAACGTTTTTTTTGCATGCTGTTCTCACAAAGGTTACTTTTGGAATTCTTTTAGAATTCCTAGAGTACTTGAGTTTCTTCAGGAAGGCTTAGATAAAGGTTTATCAGACAGTTCTTTGAAGGGTCAGATTTCATCTCTTTTTCTTATGTTTCATAAGAAAATTGCTAAAATACCTGATTTTCAGGACTTTGTTCAGGCTTTGATTAGGATCAAACCAGTTATGTATCCATTTTCTCCTCATTGAAATCTGAATTTTGTTTTGAGAATTCTTCAAGCTCCTCCTTTTAAACCAATGCATGGTTTGGACCTTCAACTTTTATCGTGTAAGGTTCTTTTTTTCTTCTAGCTATTTCTTCGACTAGAAGAGTTTCTGAGCTTTCAGGTTTGTCTTACGAACATACTTTTTTGATTTTTCATCAGGATAAGGCTGTTCTCCACAATAGCTATTCTTTTATTCCTAAAGTGTTATCTACAGATAGTATTAATCAGGAAATCATGGTTCCTTCTTTTTGTCCAGCTCCTACTAATTCTAAGGAGCATCTTCTTCTCAACTTGGATGTTGTAAGAGCTCTTTATATATATTATGTGGAAGCCAGCAAAGATTACAGATTTTCTTCTTTTCTTTTTGTTTATTTTTTTCTGGGCCTTGCAAAGGTCAGAAAGCTATAGCTGTTACTTTAGCAGCTTAGCTTAAAGCCTTAATATGCCAAGCTTATTTGGTTGCAGAAAATCTCCCCCTGAGTGCATTACTGCTCATTCCACTAGAACAGTTCCTACTTCTTGGGCCTTTCGTAATGAGGCCTCTATTGATCAGAATTATAAGGCAGCTACTTGATCTTCTTTGCACACTTTTTCTAAGTTTTTATCACTTTGATGTGTATGCTTCTTCTGCAGCTGCATTTGTAATGCCTGAATAGCAGCATTCTGCCTACACTGTTTGTCCTCACCTATTCACAGTGGTCTCGTGGACTCCACAGCTTGGGTAATGATTCCCACATGTGATGGCTCATGGACTCTCACCATCTAATGAAAGAAAACTAAAATTATGCTTATCTGAAAAATTAATTTATTTCATGATGGTGAGAGCCCACAAGCACCAATAATTATTTTGTTCAGGTGGTGGCAGTACTTGTTTTGCAATTCTTTACCCTGCTTTATCTTTCCTACTTTTCTTTTTCTTCATCTACTGGTCTGTACGTATGACTGAGGAACATGGGAAGTGGAATTAATTTAAAGATCTGGTGTGTTGGGGTGTTTTGCATCGTAGAATCTTACCATCATGAAATAAATTAATTTATCTGGTAAGTATACATTTTATTTTATAGTGCGATAGACGAAAAAAGATATGTGTACATTTACAATTTAATAAAAAGATAGGATGAAGCCACAGGCAAATTATTTTGCACTAATCTAGCCCCTAATTAAAGAAATGTTGAACCTTGTAAGAAGATGTTGTGGTTATAAATCAAATTAAATGTAAAATGTCAGGAAATTCTGCAAGGATAACAAAACAAAACCATTCCTGCTGATTACATGCCATGAACTAATGATTTCATATTAACTTGGTATTTGAGCCCTCTGCATGCTTGTTATTTCAGGAGTAATATTTACAACAATACCCCCGAGGATGATAAATAGGGCACCAAAAATTGTTAACATTTTATTTTACTGGTCATGTCTTCTGGGTGTGACCTTTGTAAAGCTAAAAAGAGCCTCATTTTACCCAGGAAAAGTTTGTGGTTTTGATTTTCTACAGATTTTAAAACCATGATTTCTTCCAGTGCAAATTATACAGTCTCAGTAGATAATTTTGGAAAGTTGTATTGACTATATTATAACACAATCTCCAAACTATTAATTTAAAAAGGGCCTGCATATTTGCCTTTCATTTCTGATTTATTTATAATAATAATAAAATGTGTAATCAGAAAATTATTTATTTGGCTAGCATTGACTGAATTCTCTAAACATATGGTTATGTTGAATAACACTTTGTTTCAACAATGGTTGCTAATTCTTCATGTGCAGACCAGTAGAATTCGCCATACTTTTTTTTTCAGGATAAATCTTTGCCATTTTATCCCTAATTAGAAGCAATGCGTTTTTGTGTTTTGTCAGAGAAATTCATGCATTTCCTAATCTTTTTCAAAGTGATAAATGTATATTAGGAGCTGTTCCAAACTATCGGCTAGATTTAGAGTTCTGCGGCCAAAGGGGTGCGTTAGCTACGCATGCTTTTTTTCCTCCGCACCTTTTAAATACCGCTGGTATTTAGAGTTCACAGAAAGGCTGCGTTATGCTCCAAAAAGGGAGCGTAGAGCATAATTTACCGCCACTGCAACTCTCAATACCAGCGGTGCTTACAGATGCGGCCAGCTTCAAAAACGTGCTTGTGCACGATTTCCCCATAGGAAACAATGGGGCAGTTTGAGCTGAAAAAAAACCTAACACCTGCAAAAAAGCAGCGTTCAGCTCCTAACGCAGCCCCATTATTTCCTATGGGGAAACACTTCCTATGTCTGCACCTAACACCCTAACATGTACCCCGAGTCTAAAAACCCCTAACCTTACACTTATTAACCCCTAATCTGTCGCCCCCGCTCTCGCTGACACTTGCATAATACAATTAACCCCTAATCTGCCGCTCCGTACACCGCCGCAACCTACGTTATCCCTATGAACCCCTAATTTGCTGCCCCTAACCCCCGCCGACCCCTATATTATATTTATTAACCCCTAATCTGCCGCCCCCAACGTCGCCGCTACCTACCTACAATTATTAACCCCTAATCTGCCGACCGGACCTCACCGCTACTCTAATAAATGTATTAACCCCTAAAGCTAAGTCTAACCCTAACACTAACACCCCCCTAAGGTGTTAGTGTTTTTTTTTTGTAATTTAGTGTTTGTTTGCTTTTGCAATTTAGTGTTTGTTTTTTTTGTAATTTAGTTTAGTTGATTTAATTGTAGATAATTGTAGGTAGTTTATTTAATTAATTTATTGATAGTGTAGTGTTAGGTTTAATTGTAACTTAGGTTAGGATTTATTTTACAGGTAATTTTGTATTTCTTTTAGCTAGGTAGCTATTAAATAGTTATTAACTATTTAATAGCTATTGTACCTGGTTAAAATAAATACAAAGTTGCCTGTAAAATAAATATAAATCCTAAAATAGCTACAGTACAGTATAATTATTATTTATATTGTAGCTATATTAGGGTTTATTTTACAGGTAAGTATTTAGCTGTAAATAGGAATAATTTATTTAATAAGATTTATTTTATTTTGTTAGATAAAAATTATATTTAACTTAGGGGGGTGTTAGGGTTAGGGTTAGACTTAGCTTTAGGGGTTAATACATTTATTATAGTAGCGGTGAGGTCCGGTCGGCAGATTAGGGTTAATAATTGTAGGTAGGTAGCGGCGACATTGGGGGGGGCAGATTAGGGGTTAATAAATATTATGTAGGTGTCGGCGGTGTTAGGGGCAGCAGATTAGGGGTACATAGGGATAATGTAGGTTGCGGCGGTGTGCGGTAGGCAGATTAGGGGTTAAAAAAATTTAATGGAGTGGCGGCGATGTGGGGGGACCTCGGTTTAGGGGTACATAGGTAGTTTATGGGTGTTAGTGTACTTTAGAGCACAGTAGTTAAGAGCTTTATGAACCGGCGTTAGCCCAGAAAGCTCTTAACTCCTGGCTTTTCTCTGCGGCTGGAGTCTTGTCGTTAGATTTCTAACGCTCACTTCAGCCAAGACCGACGTTAGAAAGATCCCATTGAAAAGATAGGATACGCAATTGACGTAAGGGGATCTGCGGTATGGAAAAGTCACGGCTGGAAAGTGAGCGTTAGACCCTTTCCTGACTGACTCTAAATACCAGGGGTAGGACAAAACCAGCGTTAGGACCCCCTAACGCTGGTTTTGACGGCTAACGCAGAACTCTAAATCTAGGTGTATTTTTTTTATTAGCGTCCTAATGGGTTTTATAGCCATACCTTTGTTTACAGAAAATATTTCAATGTAAAATGTTTCCATTTTAGCCAAGTAATATTTGTTTATATTTTACAAAATGTATTTTATATATTTTCTTAAACTTTTAAAACAACTCCCTGATGACTGATTTTTCATTTCTTTTACAGATCCAAGCTCCAACAAAAACAAGAAAAAGGGTAAGTGGCAACAATTACACAGTTAATTTGATTGAAAGAAGAATAAAAGGTGTCCATAATTTTATAATACCATTAGCTTTAAATTAATGCAAACTTATCTTCAATTTATTTCTTACATTAAGAATACATTTATTCTTGCAGAAAATATTATAATAAAGTATATGTTGAGTATATTTATTTTGATAAAATGCTATAATTTTCATTCCAATTTTTTTTCTTCTAAGAACCATATATTAGATATGAGATGTGTGGCCTGAAATAAATGTAAAGTTAATAAAAGTAGTTTAGAAAAAAAGCAGAGAATCCTTCTAAGAGTAATACAGTTTAAAATAAAATGACATGCATATGATCAAATACACTCAATTAAGAAAACATAATAAAAGCTTATCTCCAATTTTTTTTGTTTTAGTCTGCAATTCAAACAATATGTTTCTGCAGTATTATTGTTTTTGTGAGTAGTCTGTAGTAAATTATAACAATATGAATCTCTTCTAATACCACCTTAAAATTATAGAAATGCTGACTCATAGTTGTATAATTTACAATAAAATATGGATATTATCCTCTTCTTTACTCCAGAATTTGGTAAGGAAAATGATAGCTAACAACATGTTTTGTTTTTAGTTTACAGTACATGTGAAGATGTTTAAATATTTAGGCTTCCAAAGAAACTGGTGTGGACAAACTACAAACAAATACAGCATCACTGCTGGAACTTTCTGTTAGGATTAGCAGGTTTAACATGAACACTACATTATATGTAGAGATATGGTTTTATGATGTTGTATTTAATAAATGCATTTTATTTTATTCATGTCAGTTTATATTAACAGGTATTATTTTTCGTGTGGCATTTTCTTTCATCAAATGGTGAGAGTCCACAAGTCATCACGTGTGAATTCCCCTCCTGACCACTAAGAGGAGGCATAAGAAACCCCAGCGTACCAGAGCTTTAAATCCCTCCCACTTTCCATGATTCTCAGTCATTTTTCTTTGCCTCCTTGATGAGGAGTGAGGTGAAAGTGAATTGCAAGTTATATTCGTTGTTGAAAGGAGATCCTGTAACCGATTTGAGGCCTGAATCCTCCTCGCAGTAATCTGTCATTCAGAAGGGTAGACCAGGAGATATCAGCCAGGCAGTAAAAGGTCTTTTCTTAGTCAGAAATTTTGCAGGCCTCCCAGGGGAAATGTGGACTTGTCCACCAATCCCCTGGTCTACAGTGAGCTGTTTCTTGTGGATCCACAGCCCTACCCAGGTAAAATGTGAACTTGTCTACCAGTCCTCTGGGTTGCAGTCGATGCGGTTACTGACTTAGATCCTTGGCATTGTGCTCGCACAGCCTAGGATGGTCTTATCTCCTTGAAGCAAGTTGCTGCAGCTCAGGTAAGCATAGTGAATGAAGGTGCTTAAAGGTAAGAACCTGCACCTTCATAGCGTAAGGGCGGTTAGTATAAACTTTTTTTTAAACTTTTTTAACGCAGCTCCTAAATCTTCCTCTTTTCCTGTGGCTGATTCAGTTTCTAAGGAATGGCAAATGTCAGGTATACCTTTTGTTATATTTACCAAATGTAATCTGTGTTTAATCTTCCTTCTGTTAATAAAGAGATTTGGGAGACTGTTCCTAAGGTAGATGCAGCTATTCCCTCTTTGGTCAGGCATACCACTTTTCCTTTGGAGGATAGTTCCTCCTAAAAATCCTTTAGGTTTCTTAAAGGTTTTCATAGGAGATCCTTTTAGCTTGTAGGATTTATGTTTTGACCTGCAGTCAGTGTTGCATGCATCAACAGTACCTCTGCTGTTTGGTGTGATAATCTTTCAGAACTTGTTTCTCTTGTAAGATGTATCGAGTCCACGGATTCATCCTTACTTGTGGGATATTCTCCTCCCCTACAGGAAGTGGCAGAGAGAGCACCCACAGCAGAGCTTCCTATATAGCTCCCCCCTTAGCTCCACCCCCCAGTCATTCTCTCTGCCTGCTTAACTGCTAGGAAGGGCAAAGAGCTGTGTGGTGACAAAAATGTTAGGTTTTTATTTTCTCAAGCAAAAGTTTGTTATTTTAAATGGTACCGGTGTACTATTTACTCTCTGGCAGAAAAGGGATGAAGATTTCTGCAAGGAGGATGATGATCTTAGCATTTTGTAACTAAGATCCACTGCTGTTCTCACAAGGGCTGAAGAGTACAGGAAAAACTTCAGTTGGGGGGAACATTTTGCAGGCTAAACTGCATCAATGTATGTTCAGTCTATTTTTTTCTAGACAGACTATGTTATTTCTAGAAAAGGCTGGCAATATCCCCATGAGGGAAGGGTAAGCTGTATTCAGACACTTGGATAGGAATTTCAGCTTGCATGAAGGGCTCATTAGTTACTGGTGACACTGTTTGGTAAAAACGTTTTTGTTTATTCAGTGAATGATGCAATTATAAAGTTTTTTTGAAGGGACTAAAGGGGTCATTGTGGCTTGTTTTTGAGTTTTCTAACCCACATGGTTAATTTAGAGACACTCTAGTGTTTGTCTGTTAAGCCTCAAAACTCGAGTGAGGTGGGAGGGGCCTATTTTCGGGCCTCAGTTGTGCTGTTTCTTTTCCTCTGAGACTTCTAGCTGCTTCTCCAGAGGTTCCTGCCGTGTTTTGAGGGCTGTAAAAGAAGTTTTTTCCCCCACAAATTGTTCTGAAGGGCAGGTAGGAGCCACAGCAGCACTGCTGTGGAAAAGTGCTGAAAGTCTTTTTTACTGGTTTTGATGTTTTTTCAATCCGTTTTTGCCATTAAGGGGTTAATTGTTTATTTGCATAGCTGTGCAAAGTTACTAAGGCTATATGATAGTACTGTAAAAATTTTGTTATGTTTACTGCTTTTTTACACTGTTTTGCAGAATTTGTGCAGCTTTTTTTCCTCTTAAAGGCACAGTACCGTTTTATTTCTAAGTTTTATTTACTTTGATTACAGTGTTTTCCAAGCTTGATTGTTACATTACTAGCCTGTTTAACATGTCTGACACCAAGGAAAATCCTTGTTCAATATGTTTTGAAGCCATTGTGATACCCCCTCTTAGAATGTGTCCCAATTGTACTGATATGTCTATAAACTATATAGAACATATATTAGCACTTAAATATAGAGCAATAGATGATTCTCAGTCAGAAGTAAATGAGGGTTCGCCATCTAGCTCTCCCCAATTGTCACAACCAGTAACGCCCGCACAAGTGACGCCAAGTCTATTTCATTTATTTTGCAAGACATGGCCACAGTTATGAATACAACCGTCACAGAGGTTTTATCCTGACTGCCTGGTTTACAAGGAAAGCTGGACAGCTCTGGGTTAAGGAAAAATGCTGAGCAGTCTGACGCTTTAGTAGCCTTATCTGATATGCCCTCACAATGCTCTGAGGTAGGGGTGAGGGATTTGTTATCTGAGGGAGAAATTTCTGACTCAGGAAAGACGCTTCCTCAGACAGATTCTGATATGACGGCCTTTAAATTTAAGCTCCTTTAACACCTCCGCTTATTGCTCAGGGAGATATTAGCGGCTCTAGATGATTGTGACCCTATAGTGGTACCAGAGAAATTGTGTAAGATGGATAAATACTTAGAGGTTCCTGTTTACACTGATGTTTTTTTCCAGTCCCTAAGAGGATTGTGAATATTATTGCTAAGGAGTGGGTTAGACCAGGTATTCCGTTCATTCCCCCTCCTGTTTTTAAGAAAATGTTTCCGATATCTGACACCATGCGGGACTCGTGGCAGACAGTTCCTAAGGTGGAGGGAGCTATTTCTACTCTGTCTAAGCGTACAACTATACCTATTGAAGTCAGTTGTGCTTTCAAAGATCCTATGGATAAAAAATTAGAGGGTCTCCTGAAGAAAATTTTTGTTCATCAAGGTTTTCTTCTTCAACCTATTGCGTGCATTGTTCCTGCAACTACTGCAGCTGCTTTCTGGTTTGAGGCTCTATTAGAGGCTCTTCAGATGGAGACTCCATTAGAAGAAATTTTGGACAGAATTAAGGCTCTTAAATTGGCTAATTCTTTTATTACAGATGCTGCTTTTCAACTGGCTAAATTAGTGGCAAAGAATTCAGGTTTTGCCATTTTAGCATGCAGGGTGTTATGGCTTAATCCTGGTCTGCTGATGTGTCATCTAAAACTAAACTTTTGAACATCCCTTTCAAAGGAAAGACCCTATTCGGGCCTGAATTGAAAGAGAGAGTGGCTCATTGTAACGACAGATACCATCCTGCTAGGCCGGGATGCAGTCTGGAACTCCCTGAAAGCACAGGGCTTATGGTCTCGGGAGGAATCTCTTCTCCCGATAAATATTCTAGAACTGAGAGCGATATTCAATGCGCTTCAGGCGTGGCCTCAGCTTGCTGCGGCCAAATTCATCAGGTTCAGTCGGACAACATCACGACTGTAGCTTATATCAATCATCAAGGAGGAACAAGGAGTTCTCTAGCGATGATGGAGGTAACCAAAATAATCCGATGGGCAGAGGATCACTCTTGCCATCTATCAGCAATCCACATCCCAGGAGTAGAGAACTGGGAGGCGGATTTCCTAAGTCGTTAGATTTTTCATCTGGGGGAGTGGGAACTCCATCCGGAGGTATTTGCCCAGCTGATTCAGCTATGGGGCACACCAGCATTGGATCTGATGGCGTCCCGTCAGAATACCAAACTTTCTCGTTACGGGTCCAGGTCCCGGGATCCCAAGGCGGTACTGATAGATGCTCTAGCAGTGCCTTGGTCCTTCAATCTGGTCTATGTATTTCCTCTCCTTCTACGTCTAGTTGCCAGAATAAAGCAGGAGAGAGCTTCAGTTATTCTGATAGCACCTGTGTGGCCACGCAGGACTTGGTATGCAGACCTAGTGGACATGTCCTCGGTTCTACCATGGACTCTGCCAATGAGGCAGGACCTTCTAATCCAAGGTCTGTTCACGCATCCAAATCTAATTTCTCTGCGTCTGACTGCTTGGAGATTGAACGCCTGATTCTATCAAAGCGTGCTTTTCCATTGATACCCTGATTCAGGCTAGAAAGCCTGTCACCAGGAAGATCTATCATAAGATTTGGCGCAAATATCTTTATTGGTGTGAATCCAAACGTTACTCGTGACGTAAGATTAGGATTCCTAGAATATTGTCTTTTCTCCAAGAAGGTTTGGAGAAGGGATTATCAGCTAGTTCCTTATAAGGACAAATATCTGCTTTGTCTATTCTTCTACACAAACGTCTGGCAGATGTCCCAGACGTTCGAGAATTTAGTCAGGCTTTGGTCAGAATCAAGCCTGTATTTAAACCTGTTGCTCCGCCATGGAGCCTAAATTTAGTTCTTAAAGTTCTTCAAGGGGTTCCGTTTGAACCTATGCATTCCATGGATATTAACCTTCTATCTTGGAAAGTTTTGTTTTTAGTAGCTATCTCTTCGGCTCGAAGAGTTTCTGAGCTATTTGCTTTACAGTGTGATTCCCCTTATCTTATTTTCCATGCAGATAAGGTGGTTTAGCGTACCAAACCTGGGTTTCTTCCTAAGGTTGTTTCTTATAAGAATATCAATCAAGAGATTGTTGTTTCTTCACTGTGTCCTAATCCTTCTTCAAAGAAGGAACGTCTGTTGCACAATTTTGATGTGGTTCGAGCTTTAAAGTTCTACTTACAAGCAACTAAGGATTTCCGTCAAACATCTTCATTGTTTGTTGTTTATTCTGGTAAGCGGAGAGGTCAGAAGGCTACGGCTACCTCTCTTTCCATTTGGCTGAAAAGCATCATCCGTTTGGCTTATGAGACTGCTGGCCAACAGTCTCCTGAAAGAATTACTGCTCATTCTACTAGAGCTGTGGCTTCCACATGGCTTTTAAAAATGAGGCTTCTGTTGAACAGATTTGTAATGCGGCGACTTGGTCTTCATTTCATAATTTTTCCAAATTTTCCAAATTTGATACTTTTGCTTCTTCGGAGGCTATTTTTGGGAGAAAGGTTCTACAAGCAGTGGTGCCTTCCGTTTAAGGCCCCTGTCTTGTCCCTCCCTTCATCCGTGTCCTAAAGCTTTGGTATTGGTATCCCACAAGTAAGGATGAATCCGTGGACTCGATACATCTTACAAGAGAAAACATAATTAATGCTTACCTGATAAATTTATTTCTCTTGTGATGTATCGAGTCCATGGCCTGCCCTGTTTATTAAGACAGGCATATATATTTTTATTTTTAAACTTTCATTCACCACTGCACCCTATAGTTACTCCTTTTTCTTCCTAGCCTTCGGTCGAATGACTGGGGGGTGGAGCTAAGGGGGAGCTATATAGGCAGCTCTGCTGTGGGTGCTCTCTCTGCCACTTCCTGTAGGGGAGGAGAATATCCCACAAGTAAGGATGAATCCGTGGACTCGATACATCACAAGAGAAATAAATTTATCAGGTAAGCATAAATTATGTTTTTTGGGGAAACCAATCTAGATGAGGTTCGGGATTGGATTAGCAAATTAATTTACTTGTGATCTAGCAGTGGTAATGTTTCACATTAATGCTAAGAATGCTGCATTAGCTGTTTTAGCTAGACAAGCTTTGTGGCCTGTCTTGGTCTGCTGATGTGGTTTCTAAGCGCAAACTGTTTTTACTCCCTTTCCAGGGTAAATCTCTGTATGAGCCTGGACTGGATGCTATTATTGCCACAGTCACAGTGGTTAAGGGAGCTTTCTTTCATATAGGTGGTGAGAGTCCATGAGCTAGTTACTGATGGGGATCTAAATACAAAGTGATTTGTAGAGGACAGCCCCAAAAAGTGCTATGTACTTGCTCAACCTCTGTATGGAACGGCTGTCCAAAAAAGTCATTTCTGATAGGTCTAAGAAGGGGGGAGGTTTCTAGAAGGAGCACCTCTAAAAGAGGCTACAGTACGCTATAGAGTATGTGTACAATATAGATGATTGTCTATAGTATAGAATTTGAAATAGCTAAGCACAATATCTATGCCTAGTTATGTTGTTTGAACACAATATGTGTACTTGTATTATCTTTTCAGTAGAACACTGTAGTAACAACAAAAATAAAAATAAAAATTATATGTTTGGACTGTACTGATGGGATATACATTCCTTCCAGGAGGGGGCAAAGTTTCCCAAACCTCAAATGCCTATAAATACACCTCCCACCTCATTAATACCTCAGTTTTAAAAAAAAACTTTGCCTCCTTAGGAGGTGGTGAAGCATGATGTGCTTGATTTCTTCAGTGAAAGGCGCTTCTAAGCATATTGAAGCCCAGTTCCTCTCTAAGTACAGTGTTTGTCTGAGGGATGTGAAGGGAGTATTGCCTGATGATACCATGTTTTTACCTATGGGAAATCTATTCATAAGGCTTTCTGGAAATCGGTCGCAGGGATTCATCTGCTGCCTCCCTTTATAGATTGATATTATACTCTTGTACCATTACCTCTGCTGATGTTTCAGTACTGGTTTGGCTGTCTGCTATATGTGGATGGGTGTCATTATTATAAAACACTCTCAACTATGGATTGGGCACTTTTTAAATAACGTTGTTATATATTGTTTGTATACATGCCTTGAGTCAGTATTTCAATGCTCTTTTTTAGCGACTTTTTTTATTAGTGGCTAAAATATTTGTCAAGGTTGGTAGAGTCTGAAACATAGGGTTTTTTTTTTTGAGCTATTAATTATTTTATAAATATTGAAGAATGCTATGTTTATGTCTCTCATAACCGCATTGTAATCCATTCTGTTAAGTTTATTTTTGTTAAAAAAAAATTATATTGCCCAGCAAGCCGTTTTTTTCTTACCTGCTTTAGTATGGTAGAACTTTTCAAAATTTGCACGAAACACTCATGTTATGACGCTATTTACGTCATGCGTGACGCATCATCATTTCACAATGTTTTTTTTGGCGCCAAATATTTCCCACCTTTTTTACCATTATAAGCTCCGTCCCCAGCTCATTCAGTGCTCTCAGTAAACGCTTTGAGAGTTTTTGTGCAGCACTATTTTTATAAATCAGTTGATTCTTTTTCAATTAGTTTCCCATTCTCTCGAGCCTGTTATATATAGGAGCATGGATATAAAATTGCAGATTTAAAATATTTTTTTCATTTTTTGTTTTTTTTGCAACTATGTCTCAAACTGAACCTGCCTCAGATGTTACCATAGGATTTGAGCTGCCTGAACACGTTTCTGCCAAAGCTAAGTGTGTTTGTTGTAAAAAAGCTGACCTAAATTCTTCAGCTCAATTATGTGGCTCTTGTTTTGACAATATGTTAAATGCTGATAATATATCTATGATTACAAATGCGCCCACTGTTATTCCATCTCAGTCTAATGTACACAGCATTCCTGCAGAAATGAAAGATTTTATTTCTGCAGTTATAGAGAAGGCAATGACTGCTATTCTGCCTTCAAATAAACATAAAAGGGGTTTGCAATACTTTCCTAAGCCTAGTGAATTTAGTTCTGACCTTCAGCATACTGATGTATCTTCTACTGATGGAGTTTCCTCTGATTTAGAGGATGCTACGTCAGAGACAGATATAGACACATCTTTTTTTTTATTTAAGATAGAATATATTTGCTCTCTCATAACGTAAGTATTTGTTTACTTTGGGTATTGAGGCATCTAAACCTCCTGATGATAAGACTAGTAATCATTTAAATTCTGTATTTAAAACTACTGTTATTACTACTGAAGTATTTCCTATTCCAGATGCTATCTCCAATGTGATTGCTAAAGAATGGTCTAAACCTGTTACCTCTATTAACCCTTCTTCTAGGTTTAAGAAATTGTATCCTTTACCTGTGGCTAATTTTGAACTTTGAGAAACAGTCCCTAAATTTGATGGGGCGATTTCCACTTTTGCTAAACGTACTACCATTCCTATGGAAGGCAGCACTTCTTTTAAAGACCCTTTAGATAGACTTACAGAACACTTACCTTTCCGATTCATCCAGATCACTATCGATTTCTGAGATTCTCCTTTTTAAACAAGCATTACCAAATTATTGCTCTTCCATTTGCCCTTGCAACAGCACCAAGAATATTTTCAAAGGTTATCGGTGCCCTTCTATCTGTAATCAGAGAGCAGGGCATTGCAGTGTTTACTTATTTGGACGATATCTTGGTACTAGCTCAATCTTTTCATTTAACAGAAACTATTGTTGTTTCTTCATAAATATGGTTGGAGGATCAATTTACCATAAAGTTTCTTTATTCATCAGTCAAAGGTCACCTTTTTAGGTTTCCAGATAGATTTAGTGCCCATGACTCTATCCCTAACAGAAAAGAGATGATTGAGATTGGTTTCAGCTTGTCTAAACCTTCAGCCTCTATCATTCTCTTCAGTGGCTTTGTGTCTCATGATTGCAGCATAGGACGCTATCCCTTTTGCTCGTTTTCATATGAGACCTCTACAGCTTTGCATGTTGCACCAATGGTGCAGGGATTATACTCCGATATCATAACTGATATACTTAAATCCCAACACTCAAATCTCTCTGACTTGGTGGTTAAACCATCACCTTATTGTTCAAGGGGCCTCCTTTGTTTATCCTACCTGGACTGTGATCACAACAGATGCAAGTCTCACAAGTTGGGGAACTGTCTGGGGGTCTCGGACAGCACAAGGAGTGTGGAATCCTCAAGAGGCGAGGTTACCAATCAATATCTTAGAACTCTGTGTTATTTTCAGAGCTCTTCAGGCTTGGCCTCTATTAAAGAGAGAACCATATATTCGGTTTCAGACAGACAATGTCACAACAGTGGCATATGTCAATCATCAAGGGGGGACTCACAGTCCCCTAGCAATGAAAGAAGTATCTCTAATACTTTCTTGTGCGGAATCCAACTCTTGTCGAATCACTGCAATTCATATACTAGGTGTAGACAATTGGGAAGCCGTCAAACTCTACATTCGGGGGAGTGGTTTCTGCATCCCGATTGCCAACTTTGGTCACTTCCTCTAAGACCAGACCTTCAGTGTCAAGGCCCGTTTTTCCATCCGGATCTCAAATCTCTAAATTTGAAGGCATGGGAATTGAACGATTTGTCCTTAGTCATAGAGATTTCTCTGACTCAGTGATTAACACTATGATACAGGCTTGTAAACCTGTTTCAAGGAAAATATATCACAAGGTTTGGAAAACCTATATTTCATGGTGTTCCACTCATGATTATTCTTGGCATTCTTTTAGAATTCCTAGGATTCTTCATTTCTTCTACAAGATACGACGAGTCCACGGATTTCATCCTTACTTGTGGGATATTAACCTCCTGCTAACAGGAAGTGGCAAAGAGTACCACAGCAGAGCTGTATATATAGCTCCTCCCTTCCCTCCACCCCCAGTCATTCTCTTTGCCTGTGTTAGTAATAGGAAGAGGTAAAGTGAGGTGTTAGTTTTAGTTTCTTCAATCAAGAAGTTTTTTATTTTTAAATGGTACCGGTGAGTACTATTTTCCTCAGGGAGATATGGAAGAAGATTTCTGCCCTGAGGTTGATGATCTTAGCAGATGTAACTAAGTTCCATGTCGGTTCCCACAGAGCTTCTGAAGGTAGTACAAGAGAAATCTTCAGTGTGGAGAACGGTGTCATGCTACAAGCAGCATTGAGGTATGTTCAGTCCTTTAATTCTGAGGAGACTTAGTATATCAGAACTGGCTGACATTTTTTCCCTGCAAGGGAAGGGGTAAGCAGTAGACCTGTACACAAAGGGTATTACTGAAAAACCTATGTTTATTTCTATAATTGACATGGTACTGGGCTGAAAGCAGTATATGAAAGGGATACTGGGAGAGGCAGCTTAACGGTTTTTATTTGGGAGACAAATAATCACTATGGCTGTAATATTTCTGTTGTACTTTAAGGGGACCACATGGCTTTATTTGCTAACCGCTTCCCATGCGGTTGTATAGACTAATGCAAACGTTGTCCATGATGGGCGGGGCCTATTTTCGTGCGCTCAGTTGTGCAGTTTACTCTGACTGAGAAGGCAGCAGGCATTTGCTCCGGTTGGGCCTAAACTTGTTCTCTGTTAACCCGGATCGTTGTTGAGTCATTTTGCAATACCCTGGGGGCAGGTAGGTGCCACAGCAGAGCTGTGACGAGGTGCAGGGGTCTTTTTTCAAATCAAATATGTTTTTTGCTATAAATGTCTGTTAAAGGTTAAATTCACCCTTTGCTCTTAGGGTGCAATAATTTTTGGCACAATTGAATATGTGTATTTAATTATATTGCGTTATTTAACGTTTTTAGGCAGTTTAGAAAAAATTGTGCGCTTTTTTATTTCTTAAAGTGTAAAGTGTTTAACGACTATTGTGGTTATTGCTAGTCTGTTCAACATGTCTGACATTGAGGATACTAACTGCTCTATGTGTTTAGAAGCCATTGTGGAACCCCCTCTTACATTGTGTACCTCCTGTACTGAAAGGGCCTTACATTGTAAAAAGCATATTTTAGGTAAAAAAAAGTGTGCCTAAGGATGATTCTCAGTCTGAAGAGAATCAGGATATGCCATCCAATTCTCCCCAAGTGTTACAACCTTTAACGCCCACACAAGCGACGCCAAGTACCTCTAGTGCGTCTAATTCTTTTATTCTGCAGGAGATGGCTGCAGTTATGTCAACTACCCTTACAGAGGTATTATCTAAATTACCAGTGTTACAGGGTAAAAGCAGACGGTCAGGTATTAATGTGAATACTGAATCCTCTGATGCTTTATTGGCTATTTCCGACGTACCCTCACAGTGCTTTGAGTTGGGGGTCAGGGAATTGCTGTCTGAGGGGGAACTTTCAGACTCAGGAAATATGTTACCTCAGACAGGTTCGGACGTCATGTCCTTTAAATTTGAGCTTGAACACCTCCGCCTGTTACTTTGGGAGGTTTTAGTGACTCTGGATGATTATGACCCTATTGTGATACCACCAGAGAAATTGTGTAAGATGGACAAATATCTAGAGGTACCTACTTACACTCATGTTTTTCCGGTTCCTAAAAGAATTTCGGAAATTGTAAAGAAGGAATGGGATAGACCAGGTATACCGTTCTCTTCTCCTCCTAATTTTAATAAAATGTTTCCCATATCAAAAACCATTCGGGACTCTTGGCAAACGGTCCCTAAGGTGGAGGGAGCTATATCTACCCTGGCTAAATGTACGACTATACCTATTGAGGACAGTTGTGCTTTCAAAGACCCTATGGATAAGAAGTTAGAGGTTCTTCTAAAGAAATTATTTATTCATCAGAGTTTTCTTTTACAACCTACAGCTTGCATTGTTCCAGTGACTACTGCAGCAGCTTTTTGGTTTGATGCTCTAGAAGAGTTGAGACCCCATTAGAGGACATTTTGGATAGAATTAAGGCTCTCAAGGTAGCTAATTCTTTTATTACAGATGCCGCTTTTCAAATTGCTAAATTAGCGGCGAAAAATGCAAGATTTGCCATTTTAGCCCATAGAGCATTATGGCTCAAATCTTGGTCTGCTGATGTGTCATCAAAATCTAAGCTTTTAGCTATTCCTTTTAAGGGTAAGACCCTATTCGGGCCTGAATTGAAGGAAATAATTTCTGACATTATTGGAGGTAAAGGCCATGTCCTACCTCAGGATAAGTCTGTTAAGATGAGGGGTAAACAAAATAATTTTCGTTCCTTTTGAAATTTTAAAGGAGTACCCTCTGCTTTCTCTTCCTCCACAAAGCAGGAAGGGAATTTTGCTCAATCCAAGTCAGTCTGGAGACCCAACCAGGCTTGGAATAAAGGTAAACAATCCAAGAAGCCCTCTGCTGCTACAAAGACAGTATGAAGGTGCGGCCCCCGATCCAGGACCGGATCTAGTAGGGGGCAGACTTTCTTTCTTTGCTCAGGCTTGGGCAAGAGATGTTCAGGACCCCTGGGCATTGGAAATCGTGACCCACGGGTATCAACTGGAATTCAAGGATTTTCTCCCAAGAGGGAGATTTCATCTTTCACGATTGTCTGTAGACCGGATAAAAAGAGAGACGTTCTTACGCTGTGTAAAAGACCTCTTTACCATGGGAGTAATTTGTCCCATTCCAAAACTGGAACAGGGGCAGGGGTTTTACTCAAATCTTTTCATGGTTCCCAAAAAAGAGGGAACTTTCAGACCCATTCTAGATCTCAAGTGTCTAAACAAGTTTCTCAGAGTCCCATCGTTCAAGATGGAGACTATACGAACAATTTTACTAATGATTCAGGAGGGTCAATATATGACTACCGTGGACTTGAAGGATGCATACCTTCATATCCCTATTCACAAGGATCATCATCAGGTCCTAAGGTTTGCCTTCCTGGACAAACATTTTCAGTTTGTGGCTCTTCCCTTTGGGTTGGCCACAGCACCCAGGATCTTCACAAAGGTTCTAGGGTCCCTTCTGGTGGTTCTCAGACCGCGGGGCATAGCAGTGGTGCCTTATCTGGACGCTATTTTGATTCAGGCCTCAACTTATCATCTGACAAAATCTCACACAGACACAGTGTTGTCTTTCCTGAGGACTCACGGTTGGAAGGTGAACATCGAAAAGAGTTCACTAGTTCCACGGACAAGGGTTCCCTTCTTGGGAACTCTGATAGACTCGATAGACATGAAAATATTTCTGACGGAGGTCAGAAAGTCAAAGATTCTAAATACTTGCCGAGCACTTCAGTCCATTCCTTGGACATCAGTGGCTCAGTGTAAGGAAGTAATTGGATTAATGGTAGCGGCAATGGACATCATTCCGTTTGCTCGCTTTCATCTCAGACCACTGCAGCTGTGCATGCTCGGACAGTGGACTGGGGACTATGCAAATTTATCTCCTCAGATAAATCTGGATCAAGAGACCAGAGACTCTCTTCTTTGGTGGTTGTCGCCGGATCATCTGTCCCAGGGGACGTGTTTCGGCAGGCCCTCGTGGGTGATAGTGACGACGGACGCCAGTCTACTGGGCTGGGGTGCAGTCTGGAATTACCTGAAGGTTCAGGGTGTTTGGACTCAGGTGGAGTCTCGACTTCCAATCAATATTCTGGAACTGAGAGCAATATTCAATGTGCTTCAAGCGTGGCCTCAGTTGGCTTCGGCCAAATTCATCAGATTCCGGTCGGACAATATCACAACTGTGGCTTATATCAATCATCAGGGGGGAACAAGGAGTTCCTTAGCGATGATAGAAGTATCCAAGATAATCCGATGGGTGGAGGCCCACTCTTGTTATCTATCGGCAATCTACATCCCAGGAGTAGAGAACTGGGAAGCAGATTTTCTAAATCGTCAGACTTTTCATCCGGGGGAGTGGGAACTTCACCTGGAGGTGTTTGCCTCACTGATTCTCCAATGGGGCAGGCCGGAATTGGATCTGATGGCATCTTGACAGAATGCCAAGCTTCCACAATACGGATCCAGGTTGAGGGATCCCCAGGCCGAACTGATAGATGCCTTGGCAGTGCCTTGGTCGTTCAGCCTAGCTTATGTGTTTCCACCGT
Source organism: Bombina bombina (assembly GCF_027579735.1). Lineage (NCBI taxonomy): Eukaryota > Metazoa > Chordata > Amphibia > Anura > Bombinatoridae > Bombina > Bombina bombina. The sequence goes on from NC_069499.1 coordinate 633,185,885, forward strand.
TTCCTCTCCTTCCACGCATGATTGCTCGGATCATACAGGAGAGAGCTTTGGTAATCCTGATCGTGCCTGCAGGACTTGGTATGCGGATCTAGTGGACATGTCCTCTCTGCCACTGTGGAAACTTCCTTTGAGACAAGACCTTCTCATTCAAGGACCTTTCCAACATCCAAATCTAAGTTCTCTGCAGCTGACTGCTTGGAGATTGAACGCTTGATTTTATCTAAGTGGGGATTCTCAGATTCGGTCATTGATACTTTGATACAGGCACGTAAGCCTGTCACTAGAAAAATCTATCATAAGATATGGCGTAAATATCTTTATTGGTGTGAATCCAAGGGCTACTCATGGAGTAAAGTTAGGATTCCTAGGATTCTGTCTTTTCTCCAAGAAGGATTGGAGAAAGGGTTATCAACATGTTCCTTAAAGGGACAGATTTCTGCTTTGTCAATTTTGCTTCACAAACGTTTGGCAGATGTTCCAGATGTTCAGTCTTTTTGTCAGGATCTAACCAGAATTAAGCCTGTATTTAGACCAATTACTCCTCCCTGGAGTTTGAATTTAGTTCTAGAGTTCTTCAAGGGGTTCCGTTTGATCCCATGCATTCCATAGATATTAAATTACTATCTTGGAAAGTTTTGTTTTTGGTTGCTATTTCTTCTGCTCGTAGAGTTTCTGAGCTTTCAGCGTTACAATGTGATTCGCCTTATCTTATATTTCATTCTGATAAGGTGGTTTTGCGTACCAAACTTGGAATTCTTCCAAAGGTTGCTTCAAATAATAATATTAATCAGGAAATTGTTGTTCATTCCTTGTGCCCTAATCCTTTTTCTAAGAAGGAGCGTCTGTTACATAACCTGGATGTGGTCCGTGCCTTGAAGTTTTACTTACAGGCAACTAAGGATTTCCTTCAATCATCTTCATTATTCATTGTTTATTCTGGAAAGCATAGGGGTCAGAAAGCTACGGCTACCTCTCTTTCTTTTTGGCTGAGGAGTATCATCCGCCTGGCATATGAGACCGCTGGACAGCAGCCTCCTGAAAGAATTACGGTTCATTCTACTAGGGCTGTGGCTTCCACATGGGCCTTTAAAAACGATGCTTCTGTTGAACAGATTTGTAAGGCTGCGACTTGGTCGTCTCTTCATACTTTTTCCAAATTTTACAAATTTGATACTTTTGCTTCTTCTGAGGCTGTTTTTGGGAAAAAGGTTCTTCAAGCAGTGGTGCCTTCCGTTTAGGTCTCTGTCTTGTCCCTCCCATTTCATCCGTTTCCTGTAGCTTTGGTATTGTATCCCACAAGTAAGGATGAAATTCGTGGACTCGTCGTATCTTGTAGAACAAAAGGAAATTTATGCTTACCTGATAAATTGATTTCTTCTACGATACGACGAGTCCACTGCCCTCCCTGTCATTTTTAAGACAGATTATATTTTGTTTTTACAACTTCATTCACCTCTGCACCTTTAGCTTTTTCTTTCTCTTCCTAAACCTTCGGTCGAATGACTGGGGGTGGAGGGAAGGGAGGAGCTATATATACAGCTCTGCTGTGGTGCTCTTTGCCACTTCCTGTTAGCAGGAGGTTAATATCCCACAAGTAAGGATGAAATCTGTGGACTCGTCGTATCGTAGAATAAATCAATTTATCAGGTAAGCATAAATTTCCTTTTTCTTCAGGATGGTTTGGATAAAGGTTTGTCTGCCAATACTTTGAAAGGACAAATCTCTGCTCTTTCTGTTTTATTTCACAAAAAGATTGCTAATCTTCCTGATATTCACTGTTTTGTACAGGCTTTGACTCGTATCAAACCTGTTATTAAATCTGTCTCTCCTGCTTGGAGTCTAAATTTGGTTTTAAATACTTTGCAGGCTCCTCCTTTGAGCCTATGCATTCTTTGGACATTAAACTACTTTCTTGGAAAGTGTTATTTCTCTTGGCTATCTCTTCTGCTAGAAGAGTTTCTGAATTGTCTGCTCTCTCTTGTGAGTCTCCTTATCTGATTTTCCATCAAGATAAAGCAGTTTTGCAGACTTAATTTAAATTTTTGCCTAAAGTTGTAAATTCTAACAACATTAATAGGAAAATTATTGTTCCTTCCTTGTGTCCTAATCCTAAGAATACTCTTGAAAGATCTTTACATTCTTTGGATGTGGTAAGAGCTTTGAAATATGTTGATGCTACTAAAGATTTCAGAAAGACTTCCAGTCTATTTTTCATTTTTTCTGGTTCTAGAAAAGGTCAAAAAGCCTCTGCCATTTCATTGGCATCTTGGTTGAAACTTCTGATTCACAAAGCTTATTTGGAGTACACCTCAGAGAATAACAGTTCATTCTACAAGATCTGTTGCCACAACTTGGGCTTTCAAAAATGAAGCTTCGGTTGATCAAATCTGTAAAGCAGCCACTTGGTCTTTTTTGCACACCTTTACTAAATGTTATCATTTTGATGTTTTTGCTTCTTCGGAAGCAGCTTTTGGTAGAAAGGTTCTCCAGGCAGCTGGCTCAGTTTGATTCTAGTGCCTATTATTTAAGTTTTTTCAATTTTGAATTTCATTTCTCAGCAGAAATAGCTGTTTTTATTTTATCCCTCCCTCTATAGTTACTTGTGGGCTTCCACATCTTGGGTATTATATACCATCATTAACTAGCTTGTGGACTCTCACCACCTATATGAAAGAAAACATAATTTGTAAGAACTTACATGATAAATGTATTTCGTTCATGGTGGCCAGAGTCCATGAGGCCCACCCATTTTTGTGAGTTATGATTTTTTTTGTATAAAGCACTTTATTTATCCTGTTCCTCTTTTTTATGCTTTTACTCCTTATACACTTCACTAACTTGGCTATACGGTAAACTGAGGTATGAGTGAGGTGGAAGGTGTATTTATAGGCATTTGAGGTTAGGGAAACTTTTCCCCCTCCTGGTAGGAATGTATATCCCATCATTAACTAGATCGTGGACTCTCACCACCATTAAGAAATTAATTTATCAGATAAATTCTTACATAAATTATGTTTTTTTGCCCCAGGATAAGAAATCTGAGGATAAGCTTAGATCTGCAGAGTGTTTTTGTATCTTTCAGCAATCTAAGACTCAGAAAGATTCCTCCTCTGCCCTCCTGGGAGTATAACTCTTTTTTGTCCAAAAACAAACAGTTCAAAAAGTCTTCCTCAGCTCCCAAGACCTCATGAAGGTGCAGCCCCCAGTGTCTGGTGGGGGGAAGATTGAGTCTTTTTTTGGGATGTTTGGCAGAGATCTTTTAAGGATCCCTGGGAATATTGTAAATAATTTCACAGCAATATTGAATAATCTTTTGTTCAAGGTCTCCCTGGGGAAGATTCTTTCTGTCTCATGTTCCTCAAAATCCTTTGAAGGTCCAAACTTTCTTAGCTTGTGTGAGAGATCTAGAATTAATGGGAGTGATATCTCTTTATAGTACCAAAGAAAAAGGGTACATTTTTGGCTGTTTTGGATCTCGAAATATTGAACAAATTCCTGAAAGTTCCTAGTTTGAAGGTGGAGATAGTTAGTGCAGTTTATGTCTACCATAGATTTAAAAGATGCTTATTTGCATAAACCTATTTACAGGGATCATGTCAAGTTCCCATGATTTGCTTTTATAGACAAGCATTATCAGTTTGTGGCCCTGGCTCTCTTTCAGTCTGGCTACCATTTTAAGAGTGTTTACAAAAGTACTGGGTGCTCTGTTTTCAGCAGTTAGAGCTCATGGAATTTTTGTAGTTCCTTACTTGGATGACATTTTATCATCAAGCCCTCCAATTGCAGATTCTGCATCAATGAAGTGGGGATCATGAGCATCTGTGTCAGATGATTCTGTTTGATCACAAGACAAGACAGTCCCTTAATGGTGGCAGACTCACAGTCCTTGGTTCACGGTGACTCCTATCTTTGGCCAGTGTGAGTAGTAATCTTCACAGATGCCAGTCTGTTAGGTTGGGGCACAGTCTGGGGATCTCGGAGAGCACAGAGACTTTGGTCTCCTCAGGAGGAGAGGTTACCAATAAATATTATTGAACTCTGTGCAATGGTCTCTGAATTAGGAAGCTTTGAACCTAATTGTGAGATGTTGGGGGCTGCCAGAGATAGATATCAGGGCCCTCAAGCAAGTGTGATAGATGTCCTAGTGGTTCCGTGGTTGTTTAACCTGATTTACATTTCTCTTAGTTTGTGTTGCTATCCAGAGTGTCAGCCAGAATCAAGCAGGAACTCAGTAATTCTTATTGCTCACAGGATTTGGTTTGTGGATCTGGTGCAGAGGTCCTCGTGCCCACCTTCGGGGCTTCCTGTAGGAAAGGATAATTCCTCTAAAGGCCCTTTCTTTTTATCAGTATATCAAAACTCTGAATTTGATGGTATGCAGATTGAATGCTTAATTCTGTCTTAGAGAGGTGTTTTGACAAGTTTATTGATACCCTAATTCAGGCTAGGAAACCTGTTACCAGACAAATTTTTCATAAGGTCTGAAAAAACATTTTTTTGCATGGTGTTCTCGTAAAGGTTATAGCTGGAATTTGTTTAGAATTCCTAGAGTACTTGAGTTCCTGCAGGATGCTTATCTTCATATTCCAATTCATCCCGACCACTATCGTTTTCTGAGATTCTCTTTTCTAGACAAGCATTACCAGTTTGTCGCTCTTTCATTTGGCCTAGTGACAGCTCCGAGAATCTGTTTGAAGGTTCTCAGTGCCCTTCTATCTGTTATTTTGACGATATCTTGGTACTGACTCAGTATTTTCATTTAGCAGAATCTCACACAAAACAACTAGTGTGTTTTCTTCAAAGGCATGGTTGGAGGATCAATTTACAAAAGAGTTTCTTGATTCCTCACACAAAGGTCACCTTTTTAGGTTTCCAGATAGATTCAGTGTCCATGACTTGGTCTTTAACAGACAAGAGGCGAATGAAATTGGTTTTAGCTTGTCTAAACCTTTAGTCTCGATCATTCCCTTCAGTGGCTATGTGCATGGAAGTTTTAGGTTTTTGCAGCATCGGATGCAATCCATTTTGCTCGCTTTCATATGAGACCTCTGCAGCTTTGCATGCTGAATCAAAGGTGCAGGGATTATACTCGGATATCACAATTGATATACTTAAATCCCAACATTCAAATCTCTCTGTCTTGGTGGTTGCATCGGATTATTCAAGGGGCCTCTTTTGTTTGTCCTTCCTGGACTGTGATCTCAACAGATGCAAGTCTTACAGGTTGGGGAGCTGTCTTGGGGTCTCTGACAGCGCAAGGGGTTTGGAAACCTCAAGAGGCGAGGTTACCAATCAACATTTTAGAACTCTGTGCTATCTTCAGAGCTCTTCAGGCTTGGCCTCTATTAAAGAGAGAACAGTGGCATATGTCAATCATCAGGGAGGGACTCGCAGTTCTTAAGCAATTAAGGAAGTATCTTGGATACTTTCTTGGGTGGAGTCGAATTCTTGTCTATTTTCTGCATTTCATATTCCAGGTGTAGACAATTGGGAAGCAGATTATCTCAGTCGTCAGACTTTGCATCCAGGGGAGTGGTCTCTCCATCCAGATGTGTTTTATCAGCTTATACAGATGTGGGGTCTTCCAGAAATAGATCTGATGGCTTCTCGTTTGAACAAGAAACTTCCCAGATATCTTTCCAGATCCAATGATCCTCAGGTAGAGATGGTGGATGCTTTATCAGTTCCTTGGTTTTACCAACCTGCTTACATTTTTCCACCTCTAGTTCTTCTCCCAAGGGTGATTTCCAAGATTATAATGGAACAATCTCATGTGTTTCTGATACCTGCATGGCCTCACAGGTTCTGGTATGCAGATCTTGTCCGGATGTCCAGTTGCTAGCCTTGGCCACTTCCTTTAAGGCCAGACCTTCTGTTTCAATGGTCGTTTTTCCATCAGGATCTCAAATCTCTAAATTTGAAGGTATGGAAATTGAACACTTAGTTCTTAGTCATAGAGGTTTCTTTGACTCAGTAATTGGCACTATGTTACAGGCGATTTTTTTATCGGGTTTGGAAAACCTATATTTCATGGTGCTTGGCATTCTTTTAGAATTCCTTGAATTTTACAGTTTCTTCATAATGGTTTGGATAAAGGTTTGTCTGCAAATAGTTTGAAGGGTCAAATCTCTGCTCTCTCTGTTTTATTTCATAGAAAGATTGCTAAACTTCCTGATATTTACTGTTTTGTTCAGGCTTTGGTTCATATGAAACCTGTTATTAAGTCTATTTCTCCTCCTTGGAGTCACAGAGGCCTATTTATCAAAGTGTCAACTGCAAATACGCCGGAAATTTGTGACGTAACATACGATCCGCCGGTCTCAATCCAACGCAGATCGATGCTTACGTCATTACAGATGTTCCGAATACACATTTGGCTCTATTTGACACTTTTTCCCATTTATCAAACTTCTAACAGGTACACTAGCGGCTATTCGGACGCAGCGTACCTGGTATTTAATCCGCAACCCTTGAGGCCGCGAATGCCATAGAAATCAATGGGAGTATGAAAGCACCGAAAGCTTATGTTGGATACTGCAAGAGAATGAAGCATACCCCATTGATTTATATGGTAGAAAACAAGTGATGTTTACACCTAACACCCTAACATAAACCTTGAGTCTAAACACCCTAATCTGCCGCACCCGACATCGCCGACACCTAAATAAAATGTATTAACCCCTATCCCGCCGCTCCCCAACACCGCCGCAACATAAATAAAGTTATTAACCCCTAAACCTCTGGCCTCACACATCACCACCACTAACTAAACCTATTAACCCCTAAACCGTCAGCCCCCCACATCGCCAAAAATTAAATTAAGCGATTAACCCCTAAACCTAACAACCCCTTAACTTTAAATTAAAATTACAAAAACTTACCTGTAGAATTAAAAGAAACTAATTTTAAACTATTAATTAACCTACCCTAACCTACTAAAATTACATTAAACTACCAATTAAATAAACTAAATTACATATTAATAAAACCTAACCCTACTAAAATTAATTAAATATATAATTAAACCTTATTAAAAGTACTAAATTACAAAAAAAACACTGTTACAAAAAAATACTAAAAATAACAAACCAAGTTATCAAAAATAAAAAAGAATTACACCTAATCTAATAGCCCTATCAAAATAAAAAAGCCCCCCCAAAATAAAAAAAACCCTAGCCTACACCCCCCAACAGTAAAACCCAACACCCAACCAACCCCTCAAATAAAAACCCTAACTCTAACAAAAACCTAAGCTACACATTGCCCTGAAAAGGGTATTTGTATGGGCATTGCCTTTAAAAGGGCATTTAGCTCTTTTACTGCCCAGACCCTAATCTAAAAATAAAACCCACCCAAAAAAACTTAAAAAAAAACTAACACTAACCCCCGATTATCCACTTACAGTTATTGAAGTCCCGCTTGAAGGATCCATCCAGGCGGCAAGAAGTCTTCATCCAGGCGGCAAGAAGTCTTCATCCAGGCGGCATGTTCTTTCTTCATCCATCTGGCGCGGAGAAGGTCCATCCTGAAGACATCCGCCGCGGAGCATCCTCTTCATACGGTCGCCACGTACACTGGAACTTCAATGCAAGATGGCATCCCTTGCATTCTTATTGGCTGAAAGTTTTTAATCAGCCAATAGGAATTAGAACTGCTAAAATCCTATTGGCTGTTCAAATCAGCCAATAGAATTTTAGAAGCTCTCATTCTATTGGCCAATTAGCCAATAGAATGAGAGCTGCTCAAATCCTATTGACTGATTGGATAGTTCCTCTATAAAGTCAAAATGTTTGAGAAACAGTCTGGTTTATAATTAGTGAGGAATATGGGTTTTTATAAATATTGTAAATATTTTCAATGAAGTGAACTATATTCCACCTAAAACCAAATTTGTGCAGAGAGGTTAAAAAATTATCCTAAGTAACATAATAAAACACTTTTCCTGCATCCATTGAAAATGTTGAAATCAAAGCAATATCATCTTTGGGATTTAGTTTTTCTTTATTTTCCCCTTGAAATATGCATAATGGGCTAGTCCTAAAAAAAATATTCCTTAGGTTTGTAGCGGAATTGCACCCTTTAGTAAAGCCTTTTTGATCTTTGTTTATAAAAAATTTTAACGCATGTTAAAGTTGATTTGAAATTATTATAGAATTTTTAATCAGTTTAATAGAGCATCAGGGCAATAGGATGTCATGTCTGAAGCATCTCTTACCCTCTCCTGCTTAATCTTAATCTGGTTTTTAGGGTTCTTCAAATTCCTCCCTTTGAGATGATGCATGGTTTAGACTGTCAGCTTTTATCCTGGAAGGTTCTTTTTCTTATAGCTATTTCTTTTTCTAGAAGGGTTTCTGAGCTTTCAGCTATGTTATGCAAACCTTCTTTTCTGATTTTTCATTAAGATAAGGCTGTTCTTTGCACTAGCTATTTCGTTCTCCATAAGGTAGTATCTATAGAAACTATTAATCAGGAAATGGTGGTTCCTTCTTTTTCTCCAGCTCCTAAAAACTCTAAGTAGTATCTTTTTCACAATCTGGATTTTGTGAGAGTTCTCATATTATATGGTGAAGCTACAAAAGATATAGGCCTTTCTTCATCTGTTTTTATTCATTTTCTGGGTCTCACAAAAGTCAGAAAGCTATGGCTGTTACTTTAGCTGCCTTGCTTAAAGCCATAATTTAAAAGTCATATTTGGTTATGGGAAGCTCTTTCTACTCCTCATTCTATTAGGGTAATTGCCACATCTTAGGCTTTTCGTAATAATTATTCTATTGATCAGATTTACAAGGCATCCTGATCTACTTGATCTTCTTTGCACACTTTTTCAAAGTTTTGTCACTTTGATGTGTGTGCCTTTTCTGAGGCTGCTTTTGCCAGCAAAGTTCTGTGGGCCGTAATGCCTAATCTATAACACACCTGCCTTCACTGTTTGTTTCACCCTATTTCATGATGATCTTGTGGACTTAAAGGGATACTGAACCCAAATATTTCTTTCATGATTCAGATAGAGCATGCAATTTTAAGCAACGTTCTAATTTACTCCTAATATCAATTTTTCTTTGTTCTCTTGCAATCTTTATTTAAAAAAGAAAGTCCAGAACCCTGGACAGCACTTGTTTATTGGTGGATGAATTTATCCACCAATCAGCAAGAACAACCCAGGTTGGTTACCAAAAATGGGCCGGCATATAAACTTACATTCTTGCTTTTCAAATAAATATACCAAGAGAATGAAAAACATTTGCTAATAGGAGTAAATTAGAAAGTTGCTTAAAATTGCATGCTCTATCTGAATCACAAAAGAAAAAAATTGGGTGCAGTGTCCCTTTAATTTGGGTGTAGATTCCCACACATAATGACTCATGTGTGTGAACGCTCACCATCTGATGAAAGAAAATAAAATGTATGCTAACCTGATAAATTAATTTCTTTCATAATGGTGAAAGTTCACAAGCCCCTCCCTTTTATTTTTATCCAGATGTTTTGCATAACGTTTGCCCTTCTTTATCTTTACTGCTTTTCTGTGTTCCCCATGTACTTGGCTATATGTGTGACTGAGGAGCATGGGAAGTGCAAAGGATTTAAGGCTCTGGTGTGTTGGGGTATTGTTTGCATACTAGCAGTCAGGAGTGGTATTCTTACACATGAGGACATTAATTAATCAGGTAAGTATGCATTTTATTTATTTATTTTGTTTGGTGGGGGGGGTTGCATTTCATATGGTTTTATTTTTTCAAATTATAATAATGCTTCATCTTCTGAAAAAAATTAGGTATCATTTCTGTGGGTAGCTCACAGAAAAAAGTTAAAAGTTAAGTGTAAATGCAATAAGGGCCAGACAACTAAAAACACCTCTAGCACAGGGGCATCAAAATGACTCAGCAGCAACAAGGTTATATGTGTATACATGTCCCCAGGCTATGTGTACTGAAATCAGTACAAGCACAGTGCCAAGGATCTCACAAGGAGCAGTACACCTAGAGCAGGGGTTTGTCAAATACATTCCCATTTCACCTGTGACATCTCCACACTGGTAGAAGATTCTCACTGTTTGGCTAAAACTTCCCCTCTGTCCTTTGTAGGCACTTTGAGGAGAAAATTAGGTCTCAGATCGGTTAGAGAACCTCTATTAATGATGTGTAGATTAGCACTTCAGAATTCATCTCATTCCATTTTGACTGAAGGATTTAGGGATAGTGGGAGAGATTAAAGCTATGGGGGCCGATTTATCAATGTCTGGCGGACATGATACACTGTAGCGTATCATGTCCGCCAGACATGGCTGAATGCTGACGCATTAAACATTGCACCAACAGTTCTGGTGAACTGCTTGTGCAATGCCGCCTCTGCAGATTTCTCGGCCAATCAACCGCTAGCAGGGGTGTCAATCAATATATATATATACTAGACCAGGGTCTGGAAGTGAGATGTATGTTAATAGTTTACATTCAATAAGGGACATTTAATTTACCAGCTGATTTGGATGTAAATTGTTTAAAACACAAACTTCAATACCACTGGGGGCGGACCTGCTAAGTCACTCCTTGCTCAGTGTGCTTAGAGGAATATGGCTACACCTCACTGACGAGGCCCAATGAAAGCCAAAACGATCGTCTGGGGTTGCTGTGTTCCTTGTTCAGAGAGGAATTGCTTGGTATTTCGGTGCTGGACTGACCGTAATAGGCGGGATCAGACTGATATACTGCAGGAAAGTTCTTCTCTGTGAAAAGCATTACTGGGCTAAAAGAAGCTGCACCCAGGTGGAAAATTGCCATAGAACAGGCTAACAATAGTATTGAGCCAGTTGTTCCTGTGAGTGTGCTTCTCTCTGTGTGTATTTAGTCTCCCTATGGGAAAAAGGGGAAACCTGACGTGGGCTCCTTGCTCAGTGTGCTTAGAGGAATATGGCTACACCTCACTGACGAGGGCCAATTAAGGCTGAAACGATTGTCTGGGGTTGCTGTGTTCCTTGTTCAGAGAGAAATTGCCTGGTATTTCGGCGCTGGACTGATCGTAATAGGCGGGATCAGACTGATATACTACAGCAAAGTTCTTCTCTGTGAAAAGTATTACTGGGCTAAAAGAAGCTGCACCCAGGTGGTAAATCGCCATAGAACAGGCTAACAATGTTATGGAGCCGGTTGTTCGTTCCTGTGAGTGTGCTTTTCTCTGTGTATGTGTGTATGTATGTATGTATATATATATATATATATATATATATATATATATATATATATATATATATATATATATATATATATATATATATATATATATATATATATATATATATATATATATATATATATACTAGACCAAGGTCTGGAAGTGAGATGTATGGTAATAGTTTACATCCAATAAGGGACATTTAATTTATCAATGGATTTGGATGTAAATTGTTTAAAAAAACACAAACTTCAATGCCACTGGCGGGGCGGACCTGCTAAGTCACCCATGTACAGCATATTCCTTATACTACCTAGCTCTGTTAGGCTTCTGAAACCATTCAAACAGAAATTTATAAATGGTTAAGATTGCTTTGTAGTCAAAAATATTATCCATCAAATTGCAATACATAGCTGAAGTTTATTTTCTGATAAGAATTCTGCTTAATGTTAGCTAAAACCTTATCTTTCCTTGCTACTCAATGTTTTAGACTTTTATTATGTGCTCAGCTTGATGTGTATGAAGTTGCTGACACAAACGATAACAAAAAAGTTTTCTTAATGGCTTTACTAACTTATTTCTTGCCTACCATACCTTTGAACTGGAAACAATACTTTATTCTTTCCCCAACTCTGTTTTGGTTACAAAGATAAGATTGAGAGGTGACTGGCTGTTTTTGAATGTTTCTGTCTTTCTCACATAGGTGGGTGGCTACATGTGCTAGTTTGAGGTTGGCTGTTCCTGTCAACTAGTTTGTAGTGTTGTTGTGATTTGTAGTCTACGGGCCCTGCCCACCCTCTCTCTGCATATATCCCTACATATTGGCAGGACTTATGGGTCTTTTGATGATAATTGTATACCTTTTTTCTTCTAGGTTTTTAATTACAAATATTCTACCTTTCAAAGACAAGCATTTTTTAGCAAACTTTATACATTAAAAGGACACATTTTGTGCTTTTATCCCACACTTCCTAGACAGATCAGAAAGCAAATTCTATAACCTGCATATTATGAAAATCAAATAGCTGGTTTAGGCAATTTGTAGCATTTTGGAAAACCTAGGTTACAGATTTTGTTTTCCTGGTCCCACTAGGTAGAGTGGGACAAAGCACAATTTTTCCAAAAGGAAAACAAAAAAGGGATGTTTAATGTACCTTAAATATTGGAGTTTTTAGATAGGCTAGCTACTGCAGTTTTCAAGCAAAAGATTTAGCACACCAGTTTTGTCAAAAAGTACCATCAATATAAAAAGTAAAAGATTTTGTTTTTCAGGTAAAAAGGTTGGACCTCCAGGGCCTACGGGTCCTCAGGGGGCAACTGGGCCTCCTGGACCACCAGGGCCTCCAGGAATTCCAGGTATACCCGGGATACCTGGAACATCTCAAATGGGTCCTCCTGGTCCTCCTGGACCACCAGGCCCTCAAGGCCCCCCTGGAATTCAGGGACCAACAGGTATGTTCCAGAAAAGAGTTTGACTATATGTTTTATTATAATAATAAGAAGAAGAATAATCAATGTTTGCATGTTTTTCAGGGGCAACAGAAAAAGCAGGTCCTAGAGAGACTCAGGTTAGTTTTTCATCCACTCGTAAAAGCAGGTTTTAACTGTGTGTGTGTGTATATATATATATATATATATATATATATATATATGTGTGTGTGTGTGTGTGTATATATATATATATATATATATATGTGTGTGTGTGTGTATATATGAGTGTGTATATACATAAATTTATTGACTGATTAGCAGAATACAGTATACAAATAATACAGATATAATGGTATCACAAAGGGTGTAGTGGTACATTGCTACAACTCTTCAATTTTTATTTATAGCATTAAAACAATTAAAAACATTCCTCTTGCCAGAGGTATACGACTGGTCTGATGTGTTTTGGCTCACGCCTTCATTATAGTACAGAAATAAATCTAGTTTATGCTGGGGATAAAAAATATAATTTATGCTTACCTGATAAATTTATTTCATGGTGGTGAAAGTCCAAGAGCCATTACTCCTGGGAATTCCACTCCAGGCCACTAGGAGAAGGCAAAGATTCCCATAAACTCCAAGAGCACTTAAAACCCTCTTACCTCACTGGTAAACTAGTCTTATCTTTGTCTCTGCTGGAGGAAAGTGAAGAATAAAGGTGCGCCAGATGTTCTTCTATGAGAGGGGTTCTCAAACCGATTTGAGACTCATTTCCTTCCTAATATAAGGAGAGTCCACAGCATCATTCCTTACTGTTGGGAAACACTGAACCTGGCCACCAGGAGAAGGCAAAGACAACCCAGCCAAAGGCTTAAATACCTCTCCCACTTCCCCCATCCCCCAGTGATTCTTTGCCTTTCATCACAGGAGGATGGCAGAGAAGTGTCAGAGATTAAGGATTAGTTCCTTAGGAAGGGTATCTGCCTTTTGATATGGGACTGGAGTTTTAAGTAGTTTTGTCAGCCTCTCAGTGATAGCATTGACAAAAGTTAGAGTCTGGAGATGCAGGGAGAGTCATTCTGCAAACTCATCCAGACTGCCTGCTAACAGCTCCTAAGCAATCAGTTTTGACGAGTTTGACTGCCTGCTTGTTTTGTCACTCAAGTCCATGTCAGGAGTGATGCTACATGACTGTCACACTTGAGAGGCTGTGTTTCTTTTCCACAGCATGGATTTTTGTAAGATCGTTTCAATTATTTACATATGTTGAAAATGCTAGAAGACAGGGTCACAGTGTGGCTCCTTTTATCTTAATAGAATCATGGGTTAATATCTCCTGAGGGGGATTATTGAACAGTGGGGATTAATCAAATATGATGCTTTGATTTTATGCTGCTTTATGTGTTAGATTTTATTGGGCTCATAGGCTGTTTGTTATGTGGCTGGAACGCACAGGTTTTTACTTTCACTTTGAGTGCTGCACAGCTTGTAGCTTGGCACACTTTTTCTCATAGCAGGGGTGGTCCTGCCTTGTGCACCATGTGACCAGGAATGGTCTCGCTATCATTTCCTCTTTTCTGACCGAGCTGGCTGTCGGAGAAGATGCTATTTCTCTGCATTGTCTGGGTCTAGGAGGTGGTGGGTACCCCAGCCATTGGGAGTATAAAGGTGCTGTGTTTTTGAGAAATAAAGATTGTTTATTTTCTGTGTCCTGCTGTCATTAGCTTAAGATATGGAGGATTATGAGATATTACAGGGTACTCCCTCTATTCCAAATAGTAATACCTGTTTATATTGTGAGGAGGCCTTGCTATGCCTGCCCTCTCAATTATGTTCCACATGCTTGACAATGTTATTCGGTCAAATAAGCTTAATCCTTTAAGTACTACTGAGCCATCCACCTCTGAGAACTCGCCGTCCTGTGTGGTGCATACCCAACATTCATCTCCTCCTACACACGCAGCTTCCCGTAGCATGCTTAATCTTACATCTGGAGGGGGCCTTTTACCATCAGATTTTACCACGCAGTTAAACACGGTGGTGTCTGAGGCCCTCAGTGCTTTACCTCGCCCTGCTAAATGCAAGCGAAAGGTTAAACATAGCTCTCCTGCCCCGGGGTCATTATGTAATTTATTGGATTTCTCTGCTCTGTCTCAGTTATCCAAGGATGAGTCACACTGAGGCTTCAGAGGATGAACTTTCTGTGATGGAGTCTGCTGCCTCTAAGCTTCCTGCTGCGGAGGAACCAGCCTTTAGATTTAAGATTGAACACTTACGTTTTCTTCTAAAGGAAGTCCTGTCTACATTAAAGGTTCCAGAGGCCAAGCTGCCTGATGAACCTTTGATTCCTAAATTAGACAGAGTTTACGAGGACAGGGTAGTGCCTTTAACTTTTCCTGTGCCTGTAAAGATGGCAAACATTATTAAGAACAAATTGGATAGAATTGGATCTTCCTTTTCCCCTTCGTCTTCCTTTAAAAATGTATTCCTGGTTTCTCAATTGGAGTTGTGGGGTTCCATCCCTAAGGTGGATGGCGCTATCTCCACACTTGCCAAGTGTACTACTATCCCGCTTGAGGATAGCTTGTAATTCAGAGAGCCGATGGATAAGAAGATGGAAACTCTTCTAAGAAAGATGTTTCAACATACAGGATATTTATTTCAACTGGCAGCAGCCGTTGCCACAGTTACTGGAGCAGCTACCTACTGGTGCGACTCCTTATCGGAATTGATCAAAGTGGAGGGTCCCCTCAACGTTATACAGGAAAGAATTAAAGCCTTGAGAATTGCAAATTCTTTTATCTGTGATGCAAACATGCAGATTATTCACCTAAATGCTAAGGCTTCTGACTTTTCGGTTCAGGGAAAGATTTTATTTGGTCCAGGCCTGGACTCCATTATCTCCACGGTTACAGAGGGCAAGGGTGCCTTCCTACCGCAAGATAAAAAGAACAAGTCGAAGGGACACGTTTCTAATTTTCGTTCCTTTCGTTCTGATAAATCCCAACAACAGCAACCCTCCACTAAGCCCGAGCAAACTAAGAGCACTTGGAAGTCCTGGAATAAATCCAAGCAGAGCAAGAAGCCCGCCAAGACTAAATCGGCATGAAGGTTCGGCCCCCCATCTGGCACTGGATCGTGTAGGGGACAGACTGTCGCTCTTTTCAGATGCTTGGTTCAGGGACGTTCAGGATCCATGGGTCCTGGAGTTCATAGCTCAGGGATACAAGATAGATTTCAAGTCTCATTCACCCAAGGGCAGATTTCTCCTCTCAAACCTGTCTTCCAGGCCAGAAAAGAGGGAAGCCTTTCTGGGGTGCGTGCAGTATCTGTCCTCCTTAGGGGTCATTGTCCCGGTACCTATCGCAGAAAGAGGTTTGGGATACTATTCAAACCTTTTCATGGTCCCAAAGAAGGAGAGAACTTTCCGCCTGATTCTGGACCTAAAGTGCTTAAACAAATTTCTAAATGTCCCCTCGTTCAAGATGGAGACGATAAGGACCATCCTTCCCTTAGTTAAGGAAGGACAGTTCATGACCACTATAGATCTGAAGGATGCTTACCTTCACATTCCAATCCACAAGGATCATTTCCAGTTCCTAAGGTTTGCGTTCCTGGACCAGCACTTCCAGTTGATGGCACTTTCGTTTGGTCTAGCTACTGCCCCAAGGATTTTTCCGAAGGTTCTAGGGGCTCTTCTAGCCGTTGCCAGAACCGGGGTACAGCAGTAACTCCCTACTTGGATGATATTCTGGTACAAGCACCATCTTTTTGACTGGCGGAGGGCCATTTGCAATCTCTTCTCTTTCTCCTTCAATCTCATGGATGGAAGATAAACCTAGAAAAGAGTTATCTTATTCCAAGCACCAAGGTGGAATTCCTGGGTACTATAATAGACTCCATATCCATGAGGATTTTTCTAACAGACCAGAGACATTGCAAGCTAGCTTCGGCATGTCTTGCCCTCCAGACCTCCTTAAGGCCCTCTGTGGCTCAGTGTATGGAGGTGATTGGTCTCATTGTGTCCAGCCTGGACATCATTCCCTTTGTCAGGTTCCGTCTCAGACCGTTGCAACTGTGTATGCTGAGGCAGTGGAACGGCGATCATTTGGATCTGTCTCAACAGATTTCTCTGGACAACCAGTCGAGAGAATCGCTCTCTTGGTGGCTCTGTCCAGATCATCTGTCCTGAGGGACATCCTTCTTAAGACCATCCTGGGAGATTGTGACTATGGACGCAAGTCTATCAGGATAGGGAAATGTTTGGGATGCCAAGCAGGCACAGGGCCTGTGGACTCAGGAGGAATGCTCCCTCCCGATCAACATTCTGGAACTTCGGGCAATCTTCAATGCTCTGAAGGCTTGGCCCCTTCTGGGTTCATCCCAGTTTATCAGATATGAATCAGACAATAAAATCTCGGTGGCTTACATTAACCACCAAGGGGGAACGAGAAGCTCCCTAGCAATGAGGGAAGTATCTCGGATTCTGGAGTGGGTGGAGGCCCACAGCTGTTTGCTGCCAGCGATCCACATTCAGGGTGTGGACAACTGGGAAGCAGATTTTCTCAGCAGACAATCCTTTCATCCAGGGCAATGGTCTCTCCATCCCAAAGTGTTTGCAGAGATATGCAACAGGTGGGGGGGGGGGGGAGCGGAGATAGATCTCATGGAGTCCCGTCTCAATACCACGCTACCCAGATATGGGTTGAAATCCAGGGATCCTCAGGTGCATTAGCAGTGCCTTGGATGTTAAGTCTAATTTACATTTTCCTGCTGTTACTACTCCTTCCTCGTGTAGTGGCTTGCATCAAGCAGGAGCGGGCATCAGTGATACTGATTGCTCCATCGTGGCCATGAAGAATGTGGTTTGCGGATCTGGTGGGGATGTCATCATCTCCTCCGTGGAAGTTACCTTGATTCAGGCATCTGCTGGAACAAGGTCGTGTTGTTCATCAAAATCTAGATTCTCTGAGGCTGACTGCATGGAGATTAAACGCTTAGTTCTAGCCAAGAGAGTTTTTTTCTGAGAGAGCTATTGATACTCTCATTCAAGCTCGTAAGCCGGTTACTCGTCACATCTATCATAAGGTTTGGAGAACCTACTTATTCTGGTGTGAAGAGCGTGGATTTTCCTGGCATAAAGTTAAGGTTGCCAGGATCCTGTTGTTTCTCCAGGATGGACTGGAGAAGGACCTTTCTGCTAGTTCCCTGAGGGGACAGATTTTCGGCCCTGTCCGTTTTACTGCACAAAAGGCTCTCAGAACTTCCAGATGAACAGTCCTTTGTTAAGGCTCTGACTAGGATCAGACCTGTGTTTAGATCTAAGGCTCCTCCTTGGAGTCTAAATATTGTTCTTAAGGTGTTGCAACGGGCTCCGTTTGAGCCTATGAATCAAATTGACATTATATTGTTGTCCTGGAAGGTTCTTTTTCTACTGGCTATTGCTTCTGCATGCAGAGTATCTGAAATTGCTGCCTTGCAATGTGAGCCTCCTTATCTGGTGTTCCATTCTGATAAGGCTGTCCTACGTACTAAGTTAGGTTTTCTTCCTACGGTCATGTTAGATCGCAATATCAATCAAGAGATTGTGGCTCCTTCCTTGTTTCCCAATCCTCCTTCTTCGAAGGAACGTTTGCTTCATAATTTGGACGTGGTTCGCGCCTTGAAGTTCTATCTTCAGACTACAAAGGATTTTAGACAAACTTCTTTCTTATTTGTTGTCTATTCTGGGAAGCGTAAGGGTCAGAAGGTCTCTTCGACTGCCTTATCTTTTTAATTAAGGAGTGTTATCCATTTTGCTTATGAGACAGCGGGACATAAACCTCCTCAGATGATTACGGATCATTCTACTAGAGCAGTGGCTTCCTCTTGGGCCTTTAAGAACGAGGCCTCTATGGATCAGATTTGTAAGGCAGCTACCTGGTCCTCCTTACATACTTTTTCTAAATGTAACAAGTTTGCTGTTTTTGCTTCGGCTAAAGCAGCTATCGGGAGAAAGATTTTGCAGGCTGTGGTGCCCTCAGATTGTGGTCCGCTTCTCTTTTTGTCCCTTCCATTATCATTCAGTGTACTCTAGAGCTTGGGTATAAGATTCCCAACAGTAAGGAATGATGCAGTGGACTCTCCTTATATTACGAAGGAAAACATAAATTATGCTTACCAGATAATTTAATTACCTTCTGTATAAGGAGAGTCCACGGCCCCCGCCCGTGTTCTCTGATGGGCAGCCCTCTAAATTATATTTTTCTTCTTGCACCTTTTATACCCTGATATTTCTCCTGCTGTTCCTTGTTTCCTCGGCAGAATGACTGGGGGATGGGGGAAGTGGGAGATGTATTTAAGCCTTTGGCTGGGGTATCTTTGCCTCCTCCTGTTGGCCGGGTTCAGTATTTCCCAACAGTAAGAAATGATGCAGTGGACTCTCCTTATACGGAAGGAAATTAAATTATTTGGTAAGCATAATTTATGTTTTTCCTCTCAAAGAGCTGCTGTTTGAGACCAAGGGGATTTTTGGAGTTTTGGGTAGTGACACAATTACACTCATACATCAATACATCATAGCAGGAGGACTATTAAAATAGCACCTCTTTTCTCATATGTTCTGTATGGGATTTTTTTTATAGTCTACAGGGACCTAGATTCTTTTTTTTTTGTTAAATACACAATTTGTCTATTGTTGTTTATATATTATTTAAAACATTTATTCCCGTCCACATTACTCGTGGTCTCCACAGCTTGGGAATTTGTTACCATGAATAATGGCTTATGGATTCTCAACACCTTTATGAAAGAAAATATAATTTATGCTTACCAACGGTACGTTTGTCTGGTAGTGACACGCTCACACAAGAAAGGTTGGAAACAGCGGTGTCAAAAAGCAATACTTTATTGCAAAACAACTGAAAGCAGACACCTTAAAAACATTCCTATTCGGAGAGCATGTGAAACAATGTTATACTTTTGCTACGCGTTTGTCGGCTCTTGGGCAGTTTCATCAGGCATAAATCACGATTGTACTTTAACCGGCTTTTATTTGCAGCTCACATTAACATATAAAAAACATCATACATCATAACATCATAAAAACCAAACACCTTATCTATTCTAATAGATACGTGGATATTGGATGACTAGATCCATATGTACTTAAATAGTATTGAAAGGCAGCAGTATCTATTACTTCATTGAGCCCTGCTAGAAAAAGAGTATGAAATTTGTAGATCCAGAAAGTTTCCCTTTGTCCTAACTTAATGAATCTATTATATTTGTTGGACCCTGGGATACTTTCTATTGGGGTGATTCAAAAGTTACAACTTTCACCATTATGTTCATAAGCGTGGTGTCTAGATACACTATGTTTAAGTGATTTGTTCCTAATATTGCGAAAATGTTCACTCCACCTGGTCCGTATATTGCGTGTCGTGCGCCCCAAATATTGGAGTCCGCACTTGCAGGTTAGGACATAAATCACAAATGAGAAACCACAAGTCAAATATTCTCCATTTTCTGTCCCTGAGCAGGATGGGCCAATGTTTATGTAAAACTTTCTTGATAGATTTAAAATTAGAATTATATTGTGTTACAAAACATGGTTGATTAGTGCCGTTGCTGATACTGCAGTCATTTATTTTTTTCTTTCTTTTTGGTTTGAAGAATGCCAACCTATCCATTTTACATGCTTTCTCATACCCATTCATGATGATTTCCATGGGATAGCCTTTTTCACTAAACCTTTCTATTAAAATATTGGACTGCTCATGAAATTTATCTACAGAACTGCAATTTCTTTTGATTCTGCAGAACTGACTGTATGTTATATTGTGAACTGACTGTATGGTATAGAAAGAAAAAATAAATGACTGCTGTATCAGCAACAGCACTAATCAACCATGTTTTGTAACACAATATAATTCTAATATTAAATCTATCAAGAAAGTTTTACATAAACATTGGCCCATCCTGCTCAGGGACCCCATACTCAAAAGAAGTCTTAAAGCTTCACCTAGTATAGTTTTTAGAAGGGCCCCCACCATTAAACAGACCATTGCTCCTAGCAAAGTAGTGATTTCAAAGAAAGCCATCGCTCAGGGACCCCATACTCAAAAGAAGTCTTAAAGCTTCACCTAGTATAGTTTTTAGAAGGCCCCCCACCATTAAACAGACCATTGCTCCTAGCAAAGTAGTGATTTCAAAGAAAGCCATCAGAAACAAATCTCAAAATCAAAAAATAGGCCATAAGGTGTCCTATAGATGTGGGAAAACCAGATGCTTCATGTGCAAGTTTATAACGCATGGTTTTAAAAATATTAAGTCTAATGTTACTGGGGAAACATTCCAAATTGGAGAATATTTGACTTGTGGTTCCTCATTTGTGATTTATGTCCTTACCTGCAAGTGCGGACTCCAATATTTGGGGCGCACGACACGCAATATACGGACCAGGTGGAGTGAACATTTTTGCAATATCAGAAACAAATCACTTAAAAATAGTGTATCTAGACACCACGTTCATGAACATAATGGGGAAAGTTATAAATTTCGAATCACCCCACTAGAAAGTATCCCAGGGTCCAACAAATATAATAGATTCATTAAGTTAAGACAAAGGGAAACTTTCTTGATCTAGAAATTTTGTACTCTTTTTCCAGCTGGGTTCAATGAAGTAATAGATACTGCTGCCTTTTAATACTATTTAAGTACATATGGATCTAGTCATTTAATATCCACATATCTATTAGAGTAGATAAGGTGTTTGGTTTTTATGATGTTATGATGTTTTTTTATATGTTAATGTTTTTATCTTATATGAATTTGTTTAGATATTTTATTATCTGTATATTAGTATTATCATTATGTATTCCAGTCCCATGTCCTCCTATTTGACAATCTCCATATTAGCGCACTCAGCATATAGCACATATCCCATATGCATAGTAGATTTGCATAATCAACAAATGCAAGATAACAAGACAATACAATAGCATTTACTCTGAATTTCAAATGAGTAGTAGATTTTTTTCTAACAAATTTCGAAGTTATGTCTATTTCCACTCCCCTGTACCATGTGATAGCAATCAGCCAATCACAAATGCATATACGTATAGTCAGTGAATTCTTGCACATGCTCAGTAGGAGCTGGTGACTCAAAAAGTGTAAATATAAAAGAATGTGCAAATTTTTTTTAATGGAAACAATGAAAGTTGTTTAAAATGACATGTTGTATCTGAATCATGAAAATTTTATTTGACCTGAGTGTCCCTTTAAGCACTTGATTCATCCCATACTATGTACACATCACATCACACTGATATTCTCATATAGTAGTATATGTCTGTCAAAATCACTAGCTTAGTTTCACATTTAGCACTTACACAGAGTACATAACTCCCCTTTACATATTTATATGAGCAATAATTATTTGGAGCTCTCTGATATTAGTCACAGAATTGTACCATCATCACATATTTTGTTAATATCTAAATAGGTTTCACAAATATTATTCACATTATAATATTACATAGAAACGCAATGTGTTTAATTTTAGTTTCACAATGTATGCAATAGTCTTATAGCATTCACTCACATCAGAATTGTTCCATATTGGATGTTGAATGCGGTCATCACCTATCAATTCATTTATCAAATAATACATTATATTTCACGATATTAAGATTAATCTTACATTGATTAACACTAACAGTGGATTATCTATTTGGTTTATAGACAATTCGGTTCATCGATTTTTTATAAATATAACTTTTTTAACTTTAGCAGCATGAAGCTTTTAATTATTTATTCGAGACACTCAAACAAAAGTTCACTATTTTATGTTATCATTGTTTAATATAGGCAAGAGCTGACAAGTCGCCACATTGGTGTAAATGTCTATACACACCCACGATTAGGAGGACAGTGATTGGCTCTAGAGTTCACTCCCAGTAGGGGAGGAGCTAACAATTGTTTGGTAGTAAGCGGCAATAAAAGCCGGTTAAAGTACAATCGTGATTTATGCCTGATGAAATGGCCCAAGAGCCGAGAAACGCGTAGCAAAAGTATAGCATTGTTTCACATGCTCTCCGAATAGGAATGTTTTTAAGGTGTCTGCTTTCAGTTGTTTTGCAATAAAGTATTGCTTTTTGACACCGCTGTTTTCAACCTTCCTTGTGTGAGCGTGTCACTACCAGACAAACTGAGCGTTGGGGATCCAATACAGAGACTGGGAATATGGTTAGCTGTAATAACCAGCCCGTATCCACAAGCACATGGGTGTGCTCTTCCAAAATGTGGTGCTTAATTACTCTGTATGCGTGTTGATCGTATACTATTGATACACACATGTTGGCGCCTCTCTGTGTTTGGATATATTACAGAAAGTCTACCTGCTAAGGAGAAAAGGAGAGTGCTGCCTACCACATACATGGTGAAATTTGTCTGCGGGAATCTCCATCTTACCGCTCACCATCTGAACTTTATCTAAAGGACTCTTTCTCATATTATAGTTGTACAAATGTTTCATTAAGTTTATTGAGAATCCTCAATCCATTAGCTTACTTGATACATTGATTGTTCTGTTTTGTTTTTATTTTCAGAACTGTGACATTACATTTAAAGGTTTAGCGCCCTCTTGTGATTTGTTATCACTGATACCTCATAAATAAATTTCTGTCATGGTGGTGAGAGTCCGGACTCTCCCATTTTTTTATATTGTTTTTACTATATTTACTATATATACTATATATATATATTAACTATATTTTTTTCTGGCAGCAGATAAAGTTTGCACCTCTCTTTTCCCTGCGCCTTTTTTCTTGCTCTTGTCCTTTACTACCTTACTTCTTCTTGCTTGGCTATATGTCAGAGTAGTTTACCAGTGAGGGAGGACAGATACCTTTAGAAGCAGGAGCAGCATTGGTCTAATTAGAATGCATAAAATGATCCATACCAGGAAGTTTACCGGAATAGTTAGTAGGAAAGTGTTCAGCCGGACCTAGCTTCCAAGGAGTCAACATTTAAATTCGTGGCAACAGTTTCCGTATGCTCCATCATGTGAAACAAACATAGAATATAACCACATAAAATCAAAAGATTTATATGGCAGACAAACAATCAAGAATTTAGACAAGAAAATCCTAGAAAGCAAAGTGGGCAAATAAATTCATACACAGGGAACCACTTCGTAAATACACCCAAAATATATAACAGCTCTCTCGCAAGTAGTGAAAATCCTACTCACTCCACAGGCCAAAGACATGCGGGCAAACAGAGAATTGTTATGCAGTGGGACAGGAAAAGAATAAAAAACACGCTAAAATGTGTGCTAACCTGACTCAGCATGGCAGTGAGGAGGGGAAAAATACAGAAGCACCTACATAAAACTATAGCGCTAACAAGCTGAAACACGCTAACAAACTAAATATAAGTAAATAAAGAAGCACATGTGAGCGAAAAAAAACGGTGCACGCTAAAAACTTGACAGGTGCAAAGACAACTCACTCCAAATTGGCCAAGACACCTTATAGATGACAATGCGCACAAAAAAAACTGAGTGTAAAAAATCCTTAAGACCGCAAAATATCCGACGTGCGTAATTACATGCAATTTTAGCGCACGTCATGCACTCAGTTGACGTGCGCTAAAACAACAAAATAGCGCATTTAACAAAAAGTCTAGGTCCCTGTAGCCCATAAAAATTCCCATACATAACATATGAGAAAAGAGGTGCCTATATATAATAGTCCTCTGGCTTTGATGTACATAACTATATGTACCTACTAATAACCTGTAAGCTATGTGAGTGCCAAAACTTATAAACTTATCACTCACTCTACCGGGCTTACCATCTGCAGAAGAAGACTGCTTCCAGTAGACAGCCAATCCAGTGCTGTACGCATGCCAGCAGAGGATCTGAGTGCGTGGAGTATAATGATGATTCAGCAGGAAGAGGCTAGGGGACCAGCCCCTGTGACATCTGTGGTCGGCTTGTGACTAACTCCAACAAATAGGGTAAAATGGGCCTCATTTCAGTCTGAGAACCCCTGTCATAGAAGAACATCTGGAGCACCTCAATTATTTACCTTCCACCTGCGGAGGCAAAAATAAGACTAGTTTACTAGTGAGGTGGGAGGCTTTTAAGTGGTCTTGGCGTTTTGGGAAATATTTGCCTCTTCCTAGTGGCCTGAAGTGGTATTCCCAGGAATAATGACTTGTGGACTCTCACCACCTTTATCAAATAAATAAATAATAAACTGTGTAATATTTATAGTGAAGACAGGCTATTTGTTTTAAGTGTTCCTCTAACTCATGTAATCATAAAACTGGGTGTAATAATCATGACAAGTAAAATGAAGCAATAAAGCCATTCTAAGTTAATATTAGGTTATTTTTTACGGTTTGAATGAGGAATTTCATTTATATGACACTATATAGCTACCCATGTATGTAATGCCACCCAGGATGAAGGCAAAGAAATTAGATGCTCCTTATTCTTCATTAAGAGGGGTCCTCAGACCGATTGGATGCCCATTTTCCCCGTGAGAGACAGATGGGAGATTGGAGTACTCCTAGTGAGGAGTTAGTCACAAGCCTGCCACAGGTCTCTTAGCCTCTCACTTCACCTAGCCCGCAGGCTATTAGCTGTTATACCATTAATGAAGTACAACATAGCCAGTGGACATTGTAATATACAGACATTTTACAGATACTTTACACACTTTTTTATTGTTTAAAAAGAGAGATAACACCTATACAACCCATTTCCCAGCTTTGCATAACTAACATTCAGCTAGATTACAAGTTTTGCGTTGCGACTTTTAACGCTGAAAATATGGCATTTTCAGCGTTAAAACAGCTCCGCAGCTATTACAAGTGTTGTCGGTATAGCTGTACCGCACACCTTTTAACCTGTAACACAACGTCAGTCCTGCACACGTAAAAATTACGTTTTTTTCATGGGATGCCCATAGTGCCGGTATTACGAGTTTTGCGGTGAGGCATAAAAAATGTGCGTTGCAGCCTATACCGTCAAGATCCGTAACGCCATCTAAAGTCAGTAGTTATAAGTTATACGCTACAAAGCTGTAGCATAAAACTCATAACTGAAGTGTTACAAAGTACACTAACACCCATAAACTACCTATTAACCCCTAAACCGAGGCCCTCCTGCATCGCAAACACTATAATAAATGTATTAACCCCTATTTCGCAACTCCCTGACATCGTCACCACTATACTAAAATTATTAACCCCTAAACCGTCGACCTCCCGCATAGCAAACACTATTTAAAGATTATTAACCCCTAATCTGCCGTCTGCCAACATCGCCCCCACTATAATAAAGTTATTAAGCCTTAAACCGCAAGCCACTATAATAAACCTATTAACCCCTAAACCGAAAGCCCCCACAACTAAATATACTGAATAAAACTATTAACCCCTAAACCGAAAGCCCCCACATCGCAATAAACTAATTTAAACTAGTAACCCCTAAACCTAACGCCACCCTAACTTTATATTAAAATTACAATTTCCCTATCTTAGATTAAATAAAAATTTACCTGTCAAATTAAAAAAACTAAGTTTAAACTACAATTAAACTAACTACCAATTAAATTAAACTAAACTACACATTAAAAAAATTCTAACACTACTCTAAAAATTACAAACTTTATAATTACAAAAAATAAAAAATACTAAGGCCTAGATTTGGAGTTCGGCGGTAAAAGGGCTGTTAACGCTCCGCGGGCTTTTTTCTGGCCGCACCATAAATTTAACTCTGGTATCGAGAGTTAAAACAAATGCTGCGTTAGGCTCCAAAAAAGGAGCGTAGAGCATTTTTACCGCAAATGCAACTCTCGATACCAGAGTTGCTTACGGACGCGGCCGGCCTCAAAAACGTGCTCGTGCACGATTCTCCCATAGGAAACAATGGGACTGTTTGAGCTGAAAAAAAACCTAACACCTGCAAAAAAGCAGCGTTCAGCTCCTAACGCAGCCCCATTGTTTCCTATGGGGAAACACTTCCTACGTCTGCACCTAACACCCTAACATGTACCCCGAGTCTAAACACCCCTACCCTTACACTTATTAACCCCTAATCTGCCGCCCCCGCTATCGCTGACCCCTGCATTACACTTTTAACCCCTAATCTGCCGCTCCGTAAACTGCCGCCACCTACGTTATCCCTATGTACCCCTAATCTGCTGCCCTAACATCGCCGACCCCTATGTTATATTTATTAACCCCTAATCTGCCCCCCACAACGTCGCCGACACCTACCTACACTTATTAACCCCTAATCTGCCGAGCGGACCTGAGCGCTATTATAATAAAGTTATTAACCCCTAATCCGCCTCACTAACCCTATCATAAATAGTATTAACCCCTAATCTGCCCTCCCTAACATCGCCGACACCTACCTTCAATTATTAACCCCTAAACTTCCGATCGGAGCTCACCGCTATTCTAATAAATGGATTAACCCCTAAAGCTAAGTCTAACCCTAACACTAACACCCCCCTAACTTAAATATAATTTTTATCTAACGAAATAAATTAACTCTTATTAAATAAATGATTCCTATTTAAAGCTAAATACTTACCTGTAAAATAAACCCTAATATAGCTACAATATAAATTATAATTATATTATAGCTATTTTAGGATTAATATTTATTTTACAGGCAACTTTGTAATTATTTTAACCAGGTACAATAGCTATTAAATAGTTAAGAACTATTTAATAGTTACCTAGTTAAAATAATAACAAATTTACCTGTAAAATAAATCCTAACCTAAGATATAATTAAACCTAACACTACCCTATCAATAAAATAATTAAATAAACTATCTACAATTACCTACAATTAACCTAACACTACACTATCAATAAATTAATTAAACACAATTGCTACAAATAAATACAATTAAATAAACTAGCTAAAGTACAAAAAATAAAAAAGAACTAAGTTACAGAAAATAAAAAAATATTTACAAACATAAGAAAAATATTACAACAATTTTAAACTAATTACACCTACTCTAAGCCCCCTAATAAAATAACAAAGCCCCCCAAAATAAAAAATTCCCTACCCTATTCTAAATTAAAAAAGTTACAAGCTCTTTTACCTTACCAGCCCTGAACAGGGCCCTTTGCGGGGCATGCCCCAAGAAAATCAGCTCTTTTGCCTGTAAAAAAAAACATACAATACCCCCCCCCCCAACATTACAACCCACCACCCACATACCCCTAATCTAACCCAAACCCCCCTTAAATAAACCTAACACTAATCCCCTGAAGATCTTCCTACCTTGTCTTCACCATCCAGGTATCACCGATCCGTCCTGGCTCCAAGATCTTCATCCAACCCAAGCGGGGGTTGGCGATCCATAATCCGGTGCTCCAAAGTCTTCCTCCTATCCGGCAAGAAGAGGACATCCGGACCGGCAAACATCTTCTCCAAGCGGCATCTTCGATCTTCTTCCATCCGGTGCGGAGCGGGTCCATCTTGAAGCAGGCGACGCGGATCCATCCTCTTCTTCCGATGTCTCCCGACTAATGACGGTTCCTTTAAGGGACGTCATCCAAGATGGCGTCCCTCGAATTCCGATTGGCTGATAGGATTCTATCAGCCAATCGGAATTAAGGTAGGAATATTCTGATTGGCTGATGGAATCAGCCAATCAGAATCAAGTTCAATCCGATTGGCTGATCCAATCAGCCAATCAGATTGAGCTCGCATTCTATTGGCTGTTCCGATCAGCCAATAGAATGCGAGCTCAATCTGATTGGCTGATTGGATCAGCCAATCGGATTGAACTTGATTCTGATTGGCTGATTCCATCAGCCAATCAGAAAATTCCTACCTTAATTCCGATTGGCTGATAGAATCCTATCAGCCAATCGGAATTCAAGGGACGCCATCTTGGATGACGTCCCTTAAAGGAACCGTCATTAGTCGGGAGACATCGGAAGAAGAGGATGGATCCGCGTCGCCTGCTTCAAGATGGACCCGCTCCGCACCGGATGGAAGAAGATCGAAGATGCCGCTTGGAGAAGATGTTTGCCGGTCCGGATGTCCTCTTCTTGCCAGATAGGAGGAAGACTTTGGAGCACCGGATTATGGATCGCCAACCCCCGCTTGGGTTGGATGAAGATCTTGGAGCCAGGACGGATCGGTGATACCTGGATGGTGAAGACAAGGTAGGAAGATCTTCAGGGGATTAGTGTTAGGTTTATTTAAGGGGGGTTTGGGTTAGATTAGGGGTATGTGGGTGGTGGGTTGTAATGTTGGGGGGGGGGGGTATTGTATGTTTTTTTTTACAGGCAAAAGAGCTGATTTTCTTGGGGCATGCCCCGCAAAGGGCCCTGTTCAGGGCTGGTAAGGTAAAAGAGCTTGTAACTTTTTTAATTTAGAATAGGGTAGGGAATTTTTTATTTTGGGGGGCTTTGTTATTTTATTAGGGGGCTTAGAGTAGGTGTAATTAGTTTAAAATTGTTGTAATATTTTTCTTATGTTTGTAAATATTTTTTTATTTTCTGTAACTTAGTTCTTTTTTATTTTTTGTACTTTAGCTAGTTTATTTAATTGTATTTATTTGTAGCAATTGTGTTTAATTAATTTATTGATAGTGTAGTGTTAGGTTAATTGTAGGTAATTGTAGGTAGTTTATTTAATTATTTTATTGATAGGGTAGTGTTAGGTTTAATTATATCTTAGGTTAGGATTTATTTTACAGGTAAATTTGTTATTATTTTAACTAGGTAACTATTAAATAGTTCTTAACTATTTAATAGCTATTGTACCTGGTTAAAATAATTACAAAGTTGCCTGTAAAATAAATATTAATCCTAAAATAGCTATAATATAATTATAATTTATATTGTAGCTATATTAGGATTTATTTTACAGGTAAGTATTTAGCTTTAAATAGGAATAATTTATTTAATAAGAGTTAATTTATTTCGTTAGATAAAAATTATATTTAAGTTAGGGGGGTGTTAGTGTTAGGGTTAGACTTAGCTTTAGGGGTTAATACATTTATTAGAATAGCGGTGAGCTCCGGTCGGCAGATTAGGGGTTAATAATTGAAGGTAGGTGTCGGCGATGTTAGGGAGGGCAGATTAGGGGTTAATACTATTTATGATAGGGTTAGTGAGGCGGATTAGGGGTTAATACATTTATTATAGTAGCGCTCAGGTCCGCTCGGCAGATTAGGGGTTAATAAGTGTAGGCAGGTGTCGGCGACGTTGAGGGGGGCAGATTAGGGGTTAATAAATATAATATAGGGGTCGGCGATGTTAGGGGCAGCAGATTAGGGGTACATAGGGATAACGTAGGTGGCGGCGATTTGCGGTTGGAAGATTAGGGGTTAATTATTGTAAGTAGCTGGCGGCGACGTTGTGGGGGGCAGGTTAGGGGTTAATAAATATAATATAGGGGTCGGCGGGGTTAGGGGCAGCAGATTAGGGGTACATAAATATAACGTAGGTGGCGGTCGGCAGATTAGGGGTTAAAAATTTTAATCGAGTGGCGGCGGTGTGGGGGGACCTCGGTTTAGGGGTACATAGGTAGTTTATGGGTGTTAGTGTACTTTAGGGTACAGTAGTTAAGAGCTTTATGAACCGGCGTTAGCCAGAAAGCTCTTAACTCCTGCTATTTTCAGGCGGCTGGAATCTTGTCGTTAGAGCTCTAACGCTCACTTCAGAAACGACTCTAAATACCAGCGTTAGAAAGATCCCATTGAAAAGATAGGATACGCAAATGGCGTAGGGGGATCTGCGGTATGGAAAAGTCGCGGCTGTAAAGTGAGCGTTAGACCCTTTAATCACTGACTCCAAATACCAGCGGGCGGCCAAAACCAGCGTTAGGAGCCTCTAACGCTGGTTTTGACGGCTACCGCCGAACTCCAAATCTAGGCCTAAGTTACAAAAAGTAACAAACACTAAATTACAAAAAATAAAAAAACAAATGATCAAAAATAAAAAAAGAATTACACCTAATCTAATAGCCCTATCAAAATAAAAAAATCCACCCAAAATAAAAAAAAACCCTACCCTACAATAAACTACCAGTGGCCCTTAAAAGTGCCTTTTGTGGGGTATTGCCCCAAAGGTATCAGATCTTTTACCTGTAAAATAAAAAACAACACAAGACCCACCAACAGGAAACCCCACCACCCAACCAACCCCCCAAAATAAAAAACCTAATTCTTAAAAATTTGAATCAGCCAATAGGAATTAGGGTTGCTAAAATCCTATTGGCTGTTCAAATCAGCCAATAGGATTTAAGCAGCTCTCATTCTATTGGCTAATTCGAATGTCTTCAGGATAGACCCGCTCCACACCTCCGGGATCAAGATAGAAGATGCCGCCTGGATGAAGATTGAAGAGGCCGCTTAGATCAGGATGTCCCCGCCAGAATGAAGATTGAAGATGCCGTCTGGATGAAGACTTCGCCGGGATGAAGATTGTTCAAGCGGGACTTACTGTAAGTGTATTGTCAGGGGGTTAGTGTTAGGCTATTTAAAGTGTTTATTGGGTGGGTTTTATTTTTTAGTTTAGGGTCTGGGCAGTAAAAGAGCTACATGCCCTTTTAAGGGCAATGCCCATACAAATGCCCTTTTCAGGGCAATGTGTAGCTTAGGTTTTTTAGATTGTTTTTTTTTATTTTGGGGGTGTGGGGGTTTGTAATGTTAGTGGGTCTTAGTAAAAAATATTTTTTAAAAAAAAAAGCTGATATCTTTAGGGCAATGCCCTACAAAAGGCCCTTTTTAGGGCCATTGGTAGTTTATTCTAGATTAGGTTTTTTATTTTGGGGTGTTTTTTTATGGGTATTAGAATAGGAATAATTTTTTTTATTTTTGATAATTTGTTTGTTATTTTGTGTAATGTATAGTGTTAGGGGTGTTTGTATTTTTTTGGAGTAAAATAGCTGTTTATCTCAGGCAGTGACGTGCAGTGAGGTCAGAGGCAGGTGAGGCACTGGCTAGGATATGCCTTCATTCTTTAGATATCCTTTGTTGAAGAAATAGCAATGTACATGGGTGAGCCAATCACATGAGGTATCTATTGTGCAGCCACCTATCAGCAGCTACTGAGCATATTTAGATATGATTTTCATCAAAGGATATCAAGAGAATGAAGGAAAGTAGTAATAACGGGTGGGAGAGACAGGGAGAGAGAGATAGACAGAGAGACAGAGGGGGAGAGAGAGACAAAGAGACAGAGGAGAGAGAGAGAGACAAAGAGAGACAGAGGGTAGAGAGAAAGACAAAGAGACCATGGGGGAGAATGAGACACATAAGGATAGAGACAGAGGGGGTTGGAGAGACAGGGAGAGAGAGATGGATAGAGAGAGAGAGAGAGAGAGAGAGAGAGAGAGAGAGAGAGACACAGAAAAAGAGAGAGAGAAGAGAGAGAGACACAGAGGGGGAGAGAGAAAGATACACAGAGGAGAGAGAGACAGAGGGGGAGGGAGAAAGGGAGAGACAGAGGGGGAGGGAGAAAGGGAGATACAGAGGGGGAGGGAGAGAGAGACAGAGGAGAGAGAGAGACAGAGGAGAGAGACAGAGGAGAGAGACAGAGGAGAGAGAGACAGAGGGGAGAGAGAGAGAGACAGAGGGGAGAGAGAGAGAGACAGAGGAGAGAGAGAGACAGAGGGGGGAGAGAGAGACAGAGAGGAGAGAGAGGGGGAGAGAGAGAGAGGGATAGGGATAGAGAGACAGAGTGGAGAGAGAGAGACAGGGGGGAGAGATAGAGAGAGAGAAAGACAGAGGGGGAGAGATAGAGAGACAGGGGGAGAGAGAGAGAGACAGGGAGAGAGAGAGAGAGAGAGAGAGAGAGAGAGAGAGAGACAGGGGGGAGAGAGAAGGGAGAGAGAGAGAGAGAGACAGGGAGAGAGAGAGAGAGAGAGAGAGAGAGACAGGGGGAGAGAGAGAGGGACAGAGGGGAGAGAGGGGGAGAGGGAGAAAGAGAGGGACAGAGGGGAGAGAGAGAGACAGAGGGGAGAAAGAGAGAGAGAGAAGAGAGAGACAGAGGGGAGAGAGAGACAGAGGGGGAGAAAGAGAAAAAGAGACACAGAGGGGAGAGAGAGAGACAGACAGAGGGGAGAGAGAGAGAAAGAGGGGGAGGGAGAAAGGGAGAGAAGGAGGGGGAGGGAGAAAGGGAGAGACAGGGGGAGGGAGAAAGGGAGAGACAGGGGGAGGGAGAAAGAGAGAGACAGAGGGAGAGAAAGAGAGAGAGACAGATGGGAGAAAGAGACAGAGGGGGATGGAGAAAGGGAGAGACAGAAGGGAGAGAGAGAGGGGAGAGAGAGAGACAGATGGGGAGAGAGACAGAGGGGGATGGAGAAAGGGAGAGACAGAAGGGAGAGAGAGAGAGGGGAGAGATAGAGAGAGAGAGGGGAGAGAGAGAGAGAGAGAGAGAGAGAGAGAGGGGGGGGGGAGAGAGAGAGAGAGAGAGAGAGAGACAGAGGGGGAGGGATAAAGAGACAGAGGGGGAGGGATAGAGAGACAGAGGGGGAGAGAGAGACAGAGGAGAGAGAGAGGGGAGAGAGAGAGACAGATGGGAGAGAGAGAGAGAGAGAGAGAGAGAGAGAGGAGAGAGAGACAGAGGAGGAGGGATAGAGAGACAAAGGGGGAGAGAGAGATGCGGTGAGAGAGAGAGACAGAGGGGGAGGGATAGAGAGACAGAGGGGGAGGGATAGAGAGACAGAGGGGGAGGGATAGAGAGACAGAGGGGGAGGGATAGAGAGACAGAGGGGAAGGGATAGAGAGACAGAGGGGAGAGAGAGAGAAGAGAGAGGTAGAGGGAGAAAGAGAGACACAGAGGGGAGAGAGAGACAGACAGACAGAGGGGGAGAGAGAGAGAGACAGAGGGGAGAGAGAGAAGAGAGGGGGAGAGAGAGAGAGACAGAGGGGAGAGAGAGAAGAGAGAGGGGAGAGAGAGACAGAGGGGGAGAGAGAGAAAGAGAGAGACAGAGGGGAGAGAGAGAAGAGAGAGACAGTGGGGAGAGAGAGACAGAGGGGGAGAGAGAGAAAGAGAGACACAGAGGGGAGAGAGAGACAGACAGAGGGGAGAGAGACAGAGGGGGAGGGAGAAAGGGAGAGACAGAGGGGGAGGGAGAAAGGGAGAGACAGAGGGGGAGGGAGAAAGGGAGAGACAGAGGAGGAGGGAGAAAGGGAGAGACAGAGGGGAGAGAGAGAGACAGAGGGGAGAGAGAGAGACAGAGGGGAGAGAGATAGACAGAGGGGAGAGAGATAGACAGAGGGGAGAGAGAGAGACAGAGGGGAGAGAGAGAGACAGAGGGGAGAGAGAGAGACAGAGGGGAGAGAGAGAGACAGAGGGGAGAGAGAGAGACATGGGGGAGAGAGAGAGACATGGGGGAGAGAGAGAGACATGGGGGAGAGAGAGAGACATAGGGGAGAGAAAGAGACAGAGGGGAGAGAGACAGAGGGGGAGAGAGAGAGAGAGACAGAGGGGAGAGAGAGGGGGGAGAGAGAGAGAGACAGAGGGGGGAGAGAGAGAGAGACAGAGGGGAGAGAGAGAGACAGAGGGGAGAGAGAGAGAGGGGGGAGAGAGAGAGGGGAGAGAGAGAGACAGACAGAGGAGAGAGAGAGAGAGACAGAGGGGAGAGAGAGAGATAGAGGGGAGAGAAACATACAGGGGGAGACATAGGGGAGGGGGGGGAGAGACATAGGGGAGGGGGGGAGAGACATAGGGGAGGGGGGAGAGACACAGGGGAGGGGGGGAGAGACACAGGGGAGGGGGGTGGGAGGGAGACCCAGGGGAGGGGGGGGTGGAGGGGAGACCCAGGGGAGGGGGGGGTGGGGGGGAGACCCAGGGGAGGGGGGGGTGGGGGGGAGACACAGGGGAGGAGGGGTGGGGGAGACACAGGGGATGAAATGGAGGTTCTGAAGTCAGCAGTGGTGTACCATTACCAAGCAAATTGAGCAGTGCACATACCTTTAATCTGCAGCTCTGCTAGACATGGTGACACTGTCTGACTGAGCACTTCACACTATGGCACCGGGCAACTGCATTACACACACACAGGCAGCTTCTTTCCCTCTCAGCAGGAAATGACAGTTTGAAATCAGAGTGCTGTCCCAGGTTACCAAGGCAATGCTCTGATTTAAAACTGTCATGTACCAGTGGGGGGGGCCGCGGGGGTCGAGGGGGGGCCGCGGGGGGGTGAGGGGGGGCCGCGGGGGGTGAGGGGGGGCCGCGGGGGGCGAGGGGGGGCCGCGGGGGGGGGGAGGGGGGGGTCGCAAGAAAAAAAAAAAAGTTGAAAAAAAAAAGTTGAGAAAATAAAATTACACCAGCACCAGTACAGTACCATAGTGTAACTTACTCTCTCTAGATTGTCATTGTAGACCTGTAGGCTGCCTGGCTCACAAACAGGGCAATAAAATACTTTACTTACCGTTATCCAGGGCAGGTCCATCTCAGCACTGTCAGGCTCAGCACTCAGCTCTTCTGTCTTCTCCGGTCTCTTCTCTCTTCTTGTCCTTGATTCCCGCCAGTCCTACTAGAGCAAGCCTCCAATAGCAGTGAGCTCTGAGCCTCTGACACCCACGTCACACTCAGGCAGCTGCTTAGAGAGCAGCCTCTAATAGGATCTGTATGGGCTGCAAAGAGACTTAAGTGCCACTGGGTGGCGCAGTCTCTAGCAGCACTTAGACATGGAGCAGTGAGCTGAGCTCTGACATCACACTCCGGCAGCTGCTTAGAGAGCAGCCTCTATAAGATACGGTATGGGCTGCAGACAGAGACTTAAGTGCCACTGGGTGGCACATTCTCTAGCTGGCGGGTGGCAGGCGGCAGAGGTGGGGGGGGGAGGGGGGTACCTTGGTTACCTAAAAAAAAATTATATATAAAAATAAAAAATATATATATTTTTTATTTTTAACATTATAAATAAAGTGAGTGTAATTACACACATAGGACAGGGTAGGCGCTGCCTCCCCTGCCTCCTATGACAGCACGTCACTGATCTCAGGGCAATGCCCTACAAAAGGCCCTTTTAAGGGCCCCCCAAAATACCCTTTTAAGGGCCCCTGGTAGTTTATTCTAGAGTAGTTTTATTTTTAAAAGGGTATTAGAATAGGAATAATAAAAAAAAATGGATCATTTTGTTTGTTATTTTTTGTAATGTTAAGTTTTAGTGTAAGGCAGCTTAGGTTTTATTTCCCAGGTAAGTTTGTATTTATTTTAGCTAGGTAGTTAGTAAATAGTTAATAACTGGGCTGGCGGTTTAGAGGTTAATAGGTATTATTTAGTTAATAATTTTAAGTTTAATTTAGATCTATTTTAATTATGTTAAAGTTAGGGGGTGTTAGGGTTAGGGGTTAATAGTTTAATTTAGGTTGTTGCAATGTGGGGGGCTGGCAGTTTAGGGGTTAATAGCTTTTTTAAGGTGGCGGCAATATCGGGAGTGGCAGATTAGGGTTAATAACTTTAATATAGTTGTGGCGATGTTGGGGTGCGGCGGATAAGGGGTTAATAACTAGTATAATGGCAGCAATATCGGGAGTGGCAGATTAGGGGTTAATACCTTTATCTAGATGACAGTGATATTGGGAGCGGCAGATTAGGGGTTAATAACTGTAGGCAGGCGTCGGCGATGTCAGGGGCAGCAGATTATTGGTGTTTAGATGTGGTGTTAGGGTGTTAGGTTTATACGTTAGTTTTATTTTCCCCCATAGACATCAATGGGGCTGCGTTACAGAGCTTTTGTTTCCGCGATCGCAGGTGTTAGACTTTTTTGTTGCCGGCTCTCCCCATTGATGCCTATGGGGAAAGCATGCACGAGCACTTCAAACACAGCGCTTGTTTTGGGAGCGGTATGGAGCTTAAAATCTCTGTATCGCCTGCACAAGCAGTGTTTTTTTAAACTTGTAATAGCAGCGCTATAGGAAATTAAATAACGCCACTTTTGTTGCGTTTGTTAATTTCTCTATAGCGCTCAAAACTCGTAATCTAGCTGATTGCTATATTAATATATTTTATAACCTCTAAATTTAAGCCTGTTTCTTAGCCCCTGCAGGCCGCCTTTTATCTCAGTACATTTTATTTGTTTTTCACAACCAGACAGTGCTAGTTCATGTGTGCCATATAGATAACATTGTGCTCACTCCCGTGGAGTTGTGCATGAACCAGCACTAATTGGCTAAATTGCAAGGGTGCAGTCTGCAGAAACAAGATAATCACAGAAAGTATTTTAATATAACTTTGTTAGTTATGCAAAACTGGGGAATGGGTAATAAACGGATTGTCTATATTTTTAAATCATAAAGATTTTCAAGTAGACTATCCCTTTAAGCAGTCTAGTAGGTCATGGGAGACTTTGTCTGGGCTATAGTAGATCCTCTTAGTGTGTGGTATTTTTTCTTTCACGATTTTCTTAGCGTGTTTTTATCAAGTCGCACTCCAAACTCGAGTTAGCACCGTCCATTTATTTCTATGCATTGCAGCGCAACAGTTTAATTTGGCAGTGCAGCTGTTAATCTTTTCTAAGATAACAGTCCAATGCTTTCTTGCATTTTTTTTGCCGTGGCTGGGACCTCTATTTAAAGAGAAAAAAACCTTGCACAATTAAAAACAACCAGTTAACCCCTTTTTGCCTAAACAACAATTTAAATTGCACATAGTTATTTGAAAGAAGAATGTCTGATACAAGTCGTGTAATATCACAATGTTATTACCTATGTATTAAAGGTTGGTGATAATAATAAAGATAGTGTGCCTCATTTCCTATTATTTTTATTATTTATCATAAATATTATACCAAAATAAAAACAGAAAGAGATATCCACAATATTAATGAATATCAAAGAATGACAAGGCAGCACACATGTAAAAAAAACATCAGGACATGGTTACCAAGTAGTGTGGGCTTTTATAAATGTAAAGCTCAATGTTGAAAAATTTGTAGTTATGTCACAGAGGGAACAAATTTCACCTCTACTATCACTATTCGCACATATGACATTAGATTCAAACTAAATTGCAAATCCAATCATGTCATTGATCTCCTTACCTGTAGGGGGTGCTGTCACAAATACCCCATGATTGAGATGCCAAGGGGTTAATTCTCTTTAGCCTGTGAGCTAAAAAAAAATTGTTTTTTTATAGAAGAACTTTGTCCTGTATTTATGTTGTTTGTTTTTTGTGATAAAACCAGACCCCATTATAAATTGTTTCAGAGTTCCACTTGAATAACTATTATTGTATAGTCATTGAGGCAGCAAGCCCATAAAAGTGTCGGTTCCAGAGACAATTGTCAGGGTTTTTTCCCTGTTTTGTTTGCATTGTGCTGCTGGCAGCCATTTTACTCACCTCTCTTGCTGACTTTGATGCATACTGTGTGATGATGCTCATTTCCTGCACTTCCTTTAATGGCCAGACTGGTGTACATCATCCGTGTGAGACAGGATGCAGTCTCAGAATTGTGATGTCATCACTTATTATTTAATGGGCCTCTGTTCAGTATGCTTTGCCCTTGCGTTGTCTCAGACCTGTTTGTGAGAACTCCTGTGTATTACCTGGTTGTCTGACGTCCCTCCTGGTTCCTGATCCCTGGCTTTTTCCTGACTCTGCTGTTCTCCTTGTTCCTGATTCCGGCTCGTCTGATTACTCGATTTGGCTCCTGACTCGGCTCATATGACTACCAGCTCTGGTTTTGATTCCTGGCTTGTTATTTGACTTGTGGACTTTTTATTATTTTTTGCTATTAATAAAGGTGTGATTATTTTTGCACTTCTCGTCTCAGTCTGATTCCTGCACCCTGACATTCCGCAAGGGCCATGAATCCTGATGGTGCTAATAATCCACCTTTACCTGCCATAATTTCCAGGATGGATGAACGGGATCACCGCTTGGATCAATTTGCACTATCCCTGCAAACCCTGCTAACTCGTACTGCACATTTGGACCAAAGTGCTCCGCAAGTTATGGCTGCTCCTGTTTCCGCTGCTGCACCTAGTCCTACCAGGAGCATGTCTGGTTCTGCACCTCTACCTCAGCGTTATGGAGGCAATCCTAATCAGTGCAGAGAGTTTTTGAACCAGGTGGGCATTTTCTTTGAGATGTTACCTCAGTCGTTTCCCTCTGACACAGCTAAGGTGGGATTTCTCATCTCGTTACTCTCTGACACAGCTCTTGCCTGGGCTAATCCCTTGTGAGAGACTAATAAACCTGTGATTTCAAATTACCCTGAATTTGTGGCCTCCTTTCAAAGGGTATTTGATGTTCTGGCTCACTCCTCCTCTGCTGCTAAACGACTCATGTCCATTCAGCAAGGTACAAGATCTTTTGCTCAGTATGCCATTGAGTTCCGTACGCTTGCCGCAGAGGTAGGTTGGAACAATGAAGGCCTCGTTGCCGCCTTCTTTCATGGGCTCTCTGATGTGATTAAAGACGAAGTTGCTGCCAGAGATTTACCAGAAGATCTCAAGGCATTGGTGTCTGTTTTTTATCCTAATTGTCATCAGACTAAGTGAGAGGCCCTCTTTCAAGGAGCGCTTGCGGAAGCCTCCTGTTCCGTTGTCTCCTACGTGTTCGTTCCCACCCATGCCTCTCTCTCCTCCCATGCCTCCTGGTCCCGAGTCACCAGGTACTGCTAAACCGATCCAGTTGTGATTAATGCGTCTCTCCGTGGCAGAGAGGGCCTTTAGGAGGAGGGAGGGGCTCTGCCTCTATTGTGGGTTACAGGGCCACCTTTTGAAGTCTTGTCCTACACGGCCGGGAAATGCTCAAACCTAAGGTCTTGTCAGGGGCAGACCTTGGGTGGTTTATCCTTGTCCCTGGAACTGCTAAAGGAGAAACCTTTGGTCACCGTTGTCCTTTCCTGGGTGGACTCTTCCATAGTCACCCAGGCTCTTGTTGACTCCGGTGCTGCGAGCTATTTCATTGACAGTGCTTTTGTATCAAAGCACTCCTATTTTGCCTCGGTCCATTTCGCTTGCTATTGAGGCCATTGATGGCAGGCACCTTCAGCCCGCACTCGTTACTCACGAAACTGCTCCGTTATCCATGGCTGTTGGGGCTCTCCATTTTTAAACCCTCCAGTTCCAGGTGATAAATTCCCCGCATTTTCCGGTTGTTCTGGGTTATCCCTGGCTCCACAATCCCAGTCTCGACTGGCGCAGGTCCGAAATTTTGTTGTGGTCTCTGCAATGTATTTCCACTTGTCTTCGGAAACCAGTTAAAATCTTGTGCACTTCTTCGGTATCTCAATTGCCAGAGGAGTACAGAGAGTTCCTAGACGTTTTTGACAAGGTGCGTGCCGGTATGTTGCCTCCTCACCGGTCTTACGATTGTGCCATAGACCTGCTACCCGGAGCCATTCCTCCTCGTAGCCGGGTTTACCCTCTGTCTGTTGCGGAGAATTGTGTAATGGAGGAGTATGTTGCCAATGCTCTGTCGCGACGGATCATCCGCAAATCCTGCTCTCCTGCAGGGGCTGGCTTCTTCTTTGCGAAGAAAAAGGGTGGCGAGTTAAGACCATGCATCGATTATAGGGGTCTTAATCATCTTACCATTAAGAATGCTTACCCTATTCCGCTCATTACGGAACTCTTTGACCGCCTCAAGGGAGCTACGGTCTTTACTAAACTTGATTTGAGAAGACTGTACAGTCTCGTTAGGATCAAGGAGAGCCACAAATGGAAAACAGCATTTAACACCAGGAGCGGGCATTATGAGTATCTTGTAATGCCCTTTGGCCTATCTAATGCTCCTGCTGTTTTCCAGGAATTTATCAATTATGTCCTACGATATATGTTGCAACAGTGTGATGTGGTGTACTTGGACGACATCCTCATACACTCACCCACACTTGAGGCTCATCATTCTGATGTTACACAGGTTCTTCAGAGACTACGTGAGAATGGCCAGTTTTGTAAACTCGAGAAATGTATGTTCCATCAGACTCAAGTAACCTTCCTAGGTTATGTTACCTCCGTTGCAGGGTTCTCCATGGATCCTGACAAGTTATCTGCAGTTCTGCAGTATCCTCGCCCAGTTGATCTTCGGTCTATTCAACTTTTTTTGGGTTCACCAATTACTATAGAAAGTTTATTAAAACTTTTCTTCCTAGGTCAAACCTATCACAGACATGACCCACTCCATTGGTCACCTACTGCCATTAAGGCCTTTGATAGTCTTAAGACTGCCTTTGCTGCCACTCCAGTTCTGGCTCATCCTTACACTGTCTTGCCTTTCATTCTTGAGGTTGATTCATCTGAGACTGGAGTAGGTGCCCTCTTGTCTCAACGTCCTACACCTGATGGTTCCTTGAATCCGTGTGGTTTCTTCTCTAAGAAATTGTCTCCAGCAGAGTGCAATTATGAAATTGGCGACGGGAAATTACTGGCCATAATTTTGGCACTCAAGGAATGGAGGCATCTTCTCGACGGTACTAGCGTGCAAATGCTCATTCTTACTAACCACAAGAATTTAACTTATCTATCTGAAGCAAAATGTTTGTCGCCCCGACAGGCCAGATGGGCGCTATTTTTGTCTCAGTTTAATTATGTGGTCTCCTACCTGCCTGGTAGTAAGAATGTTAGGGCTGATGTCCTCTCTTGACAATTTTCCCCTCTGTCCAAGGAGGAGTCTGTACCTACTCTAGTTATACCTCCTGACCATATTTTTGCTACCATACGTACTAATTTGACTTCTCCCTTGGGGGAGGAGATCCTGGCTGCACAAACCAATGCACCTCCTGAGAAACCTAGTGGTAAGTGTTTTGTTCCTGAGAATCTTCGAACTAAACTTTTGCATACTTACCACTATCCTAATGCCGCAGGTCACCCAGGCAAGAACCAAATGATTTGGTCTGTCACTCGATAATTCTGGTGGCCAGGTCTTCGTTCTGATGTTGCTGCGTATGTTGCCTCCTGCTCAGTTTGTGCACAGAATAAGACTCCTCGATGTCTTCCTGTGGGTCTTCTTCAACCTATTGCTAATGGTGAGCGTCCTTGGACACATCTTTCCATGGACTTCATTGTCGAGCTCCCTGTTTTCAATGGCAATACTGTTATCCTTATGGTGGTTAACCATTTTTCTAAAATGTCACATTGCATTCCCTTGAAGAAGTTGCCTACCGCTCAGGAGCTTGCTTCAATTTTTGCCCGGGAGGTCTTCCGTTTACATGGGTTACCCAAGGAGATAGTGTCGGACCAGGGTAGCCAGTTTGTCTCCAGATTTTGGCGTTCCTTTTGTGCTCAAATGGGGATCCAGCTTTCCTTCTCCTCTGCATATCACCCTCAATCCAATGGGGCTGCGGAACAGTCTAATCAAGCTCTGGAACAGTTCCTCCGTTGCTATGTCTCAGATCACCACAATAATTGGTCTGAACTGTTACCTTGGGCAGAGTTTGCTCGTAATAGTGCTATTAATGCTTCCTCCAAGTTATCCCCGTTCATGGCGAATTATGGGTTTCAACCATCCTTGTTGCCCTATTCATTCATGTCTCAGGGTATTCCGGCTTTGGAGGAGCATCTCCAGCAACTCCGTTCCACGTGGGTGCAGATTCTGGACTGCCTGCATCGGTCTATGCAGCGCCAAAAGTTCCAGGCTGATCGTCGGCGTCTGGCGCGCCTTCCTACCAGGTTGGTGAGAGAGTTTGGGTGTCCTCCTGCAACTTGAATCTTCATGTGCCTTCCAATAAACTGGCTCCCCATTATGTTGGTCCTTTTCGAATACTCCGATGGGTCAGTCCTGTGGACTACGCTCTTGACCTTCCTCCTGCAATGTGCATCTCCAATGTTTTTTTACGTCTCCCTCTTGAAACCATTGGTTTGTATTCAGTTTACCACTGTGTTGCCTCGTCCCCGTCCTATCTTTGTTGACAACAATGAGGAGTATGAGGTCAGCAGCATTATTGACTCTCGTATGTCCAGGGGCGGCTTACAGTATTTGGTTCACTGGAGGGGCTATGGTCCGAAGGAGTGTTCATGGGTTCCCTTCTCTGATGTTCATGCTCCCGCTAGTTTGTGACTGAGCAGTGACAATAGAGAGGGTCTGATAACCCTTTTTGTGCTAAACAAGTGACTGGCGCAGGGTTGGTTAACCTTGGTCGTCACAGGTGCCAAATCCAATATGTAGGCAAAACAAAATGCCTTCTTAAGGATAGGACTCTTGAGCATATAAGAGACATAGAAAATTCCGATGTATTTATCCCTGTGTCTAGACACTTTAAATCAATGCACCAAGGAGATGCATCATTGTTATCTATCCAAGCAATAGATCATGTCCCCCAACACAGACGAGGAGGGGGACAGAGAGTATAAACTTGACTACAAAGAGGCCCAATGGATTTTTCTTATAAATACTAGACACCCTCTG
The DNA here is from genome assembly GCF_027579735.1 of Bombina bombina. Taxonomy (NCBI): domain Eukaryota; kingdom Metazoa; phylum Chordata; class Amphibia; order Anura; family Bombinatoridae; genus Bombina; species Bombina bombina. Next base: position 633,228,830 of record NC_069499.1, read on the forward strand.
GGGATTAATAAGGGAAGTGATGTAAATTTATTCATTTAGTGCCACATCTTATTAAAATCATATTTTCCCTCTATGAAATATTAATATTTAAAGGTTTATAAAATAACCTACAATATTGTCAAACATTTAATTTAAATGTTAAGATCTTACTAATATTTATGATAAATAATAATAATGATAGGAAATGAGGCACACTATCTTTATTATTATCACCAACCTTTAATACATAGGTAATATCATTGTGATATTACACGACTTGTATCAGACATTCTTCTTTCAAATAATTATGTGCAATTTAAATTGTTAAATAGGCAGGAAAGGGTTAACTGATTATTTTTAATTGTGCAATGTGTTTTCTCTTTAAATAGTGGTATCAGCCACGGCAAAAACCAGCAGTGATCAAGTGTGGTAGACCCACACGAAACATGTCTGCATTTGCCGTGCTGTGACACTGACCTGAGGCTCTTTTACCTACAACAACACCTCCGCTGCTTGTTTTCCCTTGCCGGTGATGCCCGGATGTACTTAGGCTGTTTACCAACATATATTTAGACCCTTTAGAGGGGAGATCCTCTGATCACTTATCTACCCATTTTAAGTGTGTTTATTGCAAACTTGTAGCTTTGGCCCCTCACGCTCAGCTTTGCAATTCATGTATGTATAATTTTTAAGCATACTAACCAACCTAATGCTGCTCTTGCTTCTAAAAGACTCTGTCCTCCCTCTGTCTCTTCTATACAAGTTTTCTCTTCAGATTTTGCTTCAAGATTTTAAGATCTCTGAGATGTTTGCGGCTATGCGTCCTACAAGTAAGAGCAAAGAGGCTGTGTCTGATGCACAACCTACAGTTAGTTTATCTAGCAACCTTAAATCCCAAAGGATCAGATCAGCTAAACACCTTCTTATTAAAGGGACAGTCTACTCCAGAATTGTTATTGTTTAAAAAGATAGATAATCCCTCTATTACCCATTCCCCTGTTTTACATAACCAACATGATTATAGTAATATACTTTTTACCTCTATGATTACCTTGTATCTAAGCCTCGGCAGAGTGCCCATTTATTTCGGTTCTTTTTGACAGACTTGCATTTTAGCCAATCAGTGCTGACTTCTAGGTAGCTCCATGGGATTGAGCACTATGTTATCTATATGGCACACATGAACTAGAACTGTCTAGCTGTAATAAAACTGTCAAAATGCCCTGAGATATGAGGCGGACTTCAAGGGCTTAGAAATTAGCATATGAGCCTACTTAGATTTAGCTTTCAACAAAGAATACCAAGAAACAACGCAAATGTGATGATAAAAGTAAATTGGAAAGTTGTTTAAAATTGCATGCTCTATCTGAATAATGAAAGTTTCATTTTGACTAAACTGTACTTTTAATTCAGACTCTGACTTTTCAGATTTGTGTTCTGAAGGTTAAATCATTTTGATGATCAAGAGTCGATGACTGATCAAGATACAGAATCCTCCTCTTTTATCTTCAAGCTTGAACAGCTTTGTAGTCTGCTGAAAGATGTTTTATGTACTCTAGGTGTATAGGTCTCAGGAAGATAAGTCTGTCAAACTGGACTTTATTTTCAAACCTTCTTCTAAGGCTCCAGAGATTTTTCTGGTTCCTGAAGCTATTACAGAAATAATTACTAAGGAAAGGAACCATGTATTCCTTATAATCCAGCTTCAAAGTTTAAGAAGAGTTTTTTCTTTACCGGCTTCTAGTATTGAGCTTTGGGAAACTATTTCTAAGGTGGATGGCGTTATCTACACTTTAGCTAAACACACTTTAAAGGATAGTACTTCTTTTAAAGATCCAATGGAATGTAAATTAGAGTATTTTCATAAAAATGCTTTTCAACAAGCAGGTTTTCTGTTCAGACCAGCAGTTAGTAACACTTGTGTGGCTGCAGCCTTTACTCTGTGGTGTGACAATATAACTGATGATTTATCAGATGATTCTGTAGAGGAAGATTTTCAACATACGTAAGATCTTCTAATTCCATCATTTGTGACACAATTGTTGATGTAATCAAGATTAATGCTAAAAATATGGCATTATCTGTTCTGACCAGAAGGGCCTTGTGGCTGAAATCATAGTAAGCTGATATGGTTTCCAAGACTAGACTTTTATCTCTCCCTTTTCAGGAAAAAAATATATGCTTACCTGATAAATTACTTTTTGTCCGTATATGGAGAGTCCACGATTTAATTCCAATTACTAGTGGGATATTCAACTTCTGGCCAGCAGGAGGAGGCAAAGAGCACCCCAGCACAGCTGTTAAGTGTCACTTCCCTTAACCATAATCCCCAGTCATTCGGCCAAAGGAAAATGGAAAAAGAAGATAACACAAGGGTATAGAGGTGCCTGAGGTTTGTACAAAAAAGTTGCCATCTTAAATTTAAAGAAGGGGGGTCGTGGACTCTCCATGCCCGGAAAGAAATTTATCAGGTAAGCATAAATTTTGTTTTCTTTCCTATGGCATGGAGAGTCCACAATTTCATTCCAATTACTATTAGGAACCAATACCCAAGCTAGAGGACACAGAATGAAAGGGAGGGAGAAAAAGACAGGCAGACCTAAACAGAAGGCACCACCGCTTGAAGAACTTTTCTCCCAAAGGAAGCTTCAGCCGAGGCAAAAGTATCAAATTTGTAGCATTTGGAAAAAATATGCAAATAGGACCATGTTGCCGCCTTGCAAATTTGCTTCACAGATGCTTCATTTTTGAAAGCCCAGAAAGAGGAGACAGTCCTAGTGGAATGAGCTGTAATTCTCTCAGGAGGCTGATGTCCAGCTGTCTCATAAGCTAACCGAATAACACTTCTCAACCAGAGAGAAAGAGTAGTAGAAGTGGCCTTCTGACCATTACGCTTACCAGAGATAACTACGAACATGGCAGAGGATTGCCGAAAATCTTTAGTTGCTTGCAGGTAAAATTTTAAAGCGCGCACAACATCCAGGTTATGCAGAAGACGTTCCTTCTAGGAAGAAGGATTGGGACAAAAAGAAGGAACAACAATTTCCTGATTAATATTGCGATCTGACACTACGTTAGGAAGATATCACAACTTAGTACGAAGAACCACCTTATCCGCATGAAAAATAACGTAAGGGGAATCACACTGCAGAGCCGAAAGCTCAGAAACTCTGCGAGCAGAAGAAGTAGCAAGAAGAAACAAAACAGAATGATAGCAACTTAATATCAACAGAATGCATCGGGTCAAGCGGAGCCTGTTGCAAAACTTTAGGAACAAGATTAAGGCTCCAAGGAGGAGCAACAGGTTTAAATACAGGCCTGATTCTGACCAGGGCCTGAACAGAAGATTGAATATCTGGCAAATCTGCCAGACGTTTGTGCAAAAGAATAGACAGTGCAGAAATCTGACCCGTCAGAGTGCTGACAGACAAATCTTTTTCCAGGCCCTCCTGAAGAAAAGACAAGATTCTGGGTACCCTTACCCTGCTCCAAGAGAAAACTTTCAATTCACACCAATAAAGGTATTTGCACCATACTTTATGGTAAATCCTGCGAGTAACAGGCTTACGAGCCTGAAGCATGGTATCAATGACCTCCTCAGAAAAGCTACACCTAGCCAAAACTAGGCGTTCAATCTCCAAGCAGTCAGCTTCAGAGAATCCAAATTTGGATGGAGGAAAGGACCCTGAAGTAGAAGGTCCTTCCTCAGAGGTAACCTCCTAGGTGGAAGAGAAGACATCTTCACCAGATCCTGCAAGGCCAGGCAAGAGCTATTAGAATCACAGACGCTCTCTCCTGTTTGATACAAGCAATGAGTCATGGAAGGACAGTAAACGGAGGAAACAGGTATCCTATTCCAAGGAACCGCCAGATCATCTCTCAGAACGGCTTGAGGATCTCTTGATCTTGAACTGTATTTTGGAAGCTTTGCGTTTCGACACAACACCATCAGATCCAACTCCGGAACCCCCGACCTGAGCGTTATCATTGAGAATACCTCTGAAAAGTCTGCCTGCTCAGAAAATCCGCTTCCCAGTTGTCCACCCCTGGAATGTGTATGGGAGATAGGAGACAATCATGAGATTCCATCCACTGAAGAATGTGGGCCACCTCCTCTTTTGCTAACAAACTCCGATTCCCTCCCTGGTGGTTGATGTATGCCACTGAGGTGATGTTGTCAGATTGAAATATGATAAACCAGACCAATGCTAGTTGAGGCCAAGCCATCAAGGCATTCAGGATTGCTCTCAACTCCAAGATGTTTATGGGAAGAGAAGATTGCTCTTGAATCCAAAGTCCCTGAACTTTTAAAGAGCCCCAAACTGCTCCCCAACCTAATAGGCTGGCGTCTGTGGTCACAATCACCCAGGAAGGTCTCAGGAAGCATGCACCCAGAGACAGATGTTCCAGCGAAATCCACCACGAGAGAGAGTCTCTTGTTAGGGGATCCAGAGCTATCCCCTGCAAGAGATCTGAGTGGTCTCATTTACAGTGACTGAGCATGCATAGCTGTAGAGGTCTCAGATGAAACCAAGCAAAAGTATTGATGTCCGTGGAAGAAACCATCAGACTAATCACCTCCATGCATTGAGTCACTTATGGATAGATAGAAGACTGAAGTGAAAGACAAGAAGCAAGAAGTTTGGATTTTCTGACCTCTGTCAGAAAAATGTTCAAGGATAGAGAATCTATAATTGTTCCCAAGAAACACACTCTTGTATTTGGTACTAGGGCACTCTTTTCCAGATTCACTTTCCACCTGTGGGAACGTAGAATAGACAACAACATCTCTGTATAAGATCTTGCTAGCGGAAAAGATGACGCTTGAACCAATATATCCTCCAGGTAAGGCACCACCGCTATTCCCTGAGATCTGACCACCACAAAAAGTGCCCCTAGAACCTTTGTAAAGATTCGAGGAGCTGTAGCAAGGCCAAAAGGAAGGGCAACAAACTGGAAATGTTTGTCCAGAAATGCAAACCTCAGAAACTGGTGATGTTCCTTGTGAATGGGAACATGAAGATACGCATCCTTCAGATCTATGGTCATCATGAACTGACCCTCTTGGACCAAGGGAAGAATGGAATGAATATTTTCCATTTTGAAGGACAGAACTGTCAGTATGTACCAGGGTTATATTACAATTTATTTGTTATTATTCTTTAAAACAAACACCCAATTAAAAATGTATATACGAAGCAATTGAAATTAATAATTATTTCTAAATTCTTTAGATTATTTACAATTTATAAACACATTGAATTATATTTATAGAAACTAGATTATGAATCAACCATACAAATATGTTGTTATAATATTCTTACAAATATCATAAAAAATATACCTTTAAAATGAACCTTACTCACAAGGAATCGCATTAAAATACCACAATAAAATACCAGAGTATGGACCGTTAACTTAACAATGCTTAGTTAGACAATATAACAAAATACTTTAACATCCAATTGATATGCCAATTTATCTGAAATGAAATATCCTCTTAATTAACTGCAATAGGGCAAATTCTAATATATATATATATATATATATATATATATATATATATATATATATATATATATATATATCAATAACTGTAATTAATTTATGATTTCAAAATACAAAATTCTTTTTAAACATTAATATGTAATACCAGTATACTTACTACAATCTAACTAAAGCTTTAGAATATCTTTGATTTAAAAATTTAAAATATACAGTTGCTGGGGGGGCGGAGTTAGCCCTGCATCTGAGCGGTCGCACTTTACATTAGCTCCGGCTGTATTTTTTAGATTTTTATATCCCTGACCGCTCAGAGCAAGTAACTACACACTGAACAGGAGCTGATCAAGAGGCAAAACACTTGAGTCAATTACGATGGCATAGTAGGCCTGAGCAGCGACATATTTTACGATTCTTATCCGCAGAGAACAACACAGCGAATATGCTGAAGGCGCCATCTTGTTAACCAGACCATGCTGGAATCTCTCCTCTGAGAGTAACTCTTTCATCACGGCAACACTGAGGACCTTGTAACCCCTCTACTATGGAAGGAAATCTTTCCCATACAGTTGCAGCTGATCTGCTAGCAGCTTTTGAACGGCGAATGGACAGATGTTTTGAGGACCTGTTACTCTCATTACACCCATAGCACTCAAGCGCTGACATCACCTCAGAGAAACCGGAGACTGAGATACATACCCAGAGCAATACTCTTGAAACTCAGGATCCTCTCAGTTAGAATGCACTATTGCTCCTACTATGCAACAGATTGAGCTGATACCTTTGATGGGCACTGAACTGTCACATATGTCGATTCGACTTACCACTACATAGCAGCTGACACCCGGGCTTGTTGGAGGAAGGTCTGGATGTGATTTTCACCGCCCGGTGCGATCCGGGCGGCGATTGCGCAATCCCTTGTATCTACCTGATCTCACTGAGGACACTGCGTTTCCCTTGTGCTGCAAACCTTCATTTGGAGCTCTGAGGATGATGGGAGGAAGCGAGAATGAGCTGTGTATGAATGGAACGCTGGGTCTCAACGATCTCACCCTGCAGAACAAGAAGGCTTACCCTGGTTGTGACAGAGCTGCTGTAAGCCAGCATCTCCCAACGGCTGCTGCATTTTTAGCCCTCAGATTTGGGATAGGGTAAATGTAACAGCTCTCTCCCCATATGCCTCTTCATAGCCTAATTAACATTCACTATGGAGAAAGGTCTCATCGTATAAGACTTTTTGACTTTATACCCCACTTGATTGAACTGTTGAAAGTTATGTTGTGCAGAGCTCAAGTTTTACTAATGCCTATTTAATGTGAGTTTCATTGTTACACCTCATTAAGTTCATAGCTCAGTGTTCATTAAGTGTTATCTTAATCTTAAGTTGTTTATATGCATACAGTGGTCTGTACCCTTTAAAAACCCCACACTTTAATTTGTAGGCTCACCAATAGGTGGTCATAATGCAAAAGATATTTTATACATTATATACTCATGCTTCTACCATACACAGCAGATATGAGCTACTGGGTCGGCACCTCTGTCATGTTATTGGCAATATCCTTAATGTAGAAGGCATGTGTTTAGGAACATGTAGTTTATAGTCCTAGTTCACGCCAGAAGTAGTATTGCTTTCATTTTGCTGTTGGGTATATTGGTACTAATGCCTTCTTAACTATACCTGAGACACACATACAGTTAAGAGTTTATACAGGGAGTGCAGAATTATTAGGCAAGTTGTATTTTTGAGGATTAATTTTATTATTGAACAACAACCATGTTCTCAATGAACCCAAAAAAACTCATTAATATCAAAGCTGAATAGTTTTGGAAGTAGTTTTTAGTTTGTTTTTAGTTATAGCTATTTTAGGGGGATATCTGTGTGTGCAGGTGACTATTACTGTGCATAATTATTAGGCAACTTAACAAAAAACAAATATATACCCATTTCAATTATTTATTTTTACCAGTGAAACCAATATAACATCTCAACATTCACAAATATACATTTCTGACATTCAAAAACAAAACAAAAACAAATCAGTGACCAATATAGCCACCTTTCTTTGCAAGGACACTCAAAAGCCTGCCATCCATGGATTCTGTCAGTGTTTTGATCTGTTCACCATCAACATTGCGTGCAGCAGCAACCACAGCCTCCCAGACACTGTTCAGAGAGGTGTACTGTTTTCCCTCCTTGTAAATCTCACATTTGATGATGGACCACAGGTTCTCAATGGGGTTCAGATCAGGTGAACAAGGAGGCCATGTCATTAGATTTTCTTCTTTTATACCCTTTCTTGCCAGCCACGCTGTGGAGTACTTGGACGCGTGTGATGGAGCATTGTCCTGCATGAAAATCATGTTTTTCTTGAAGGATGCAGACTTCTTCCTGTACCACTGCTTGAAGAAGGTGTCTTCCAGAAACTGGCAGTAGGACTGGGAGTTGAGCTTGACTCTATCCTCAACCCGAAAAGGCCCCACAAGCTCATCTTTGATACCAGTCCAAACCAGTACTCCACCTCCACCTTGCTGGCGTCTGAGTCGGACTGGAGCTCTCTGCCCTTTACCAATCCAGCCACGGGCCCATCCATCTGGCCCATCAAGACTCACTCTCATTTCATCAGTCCATAAAACCTTAGAAAAATCAGTCTTGAGATATTTCTTGGCCCAGTCTTGACGTTTCAGCTTGTGTGTCTTGTTCAGTGGTGGTCGTCTTTCAGCCTTTCTTACCTTGGCCATGTCTCTGAGTATTGCACACCTTGTGCTTTTGAGCACTCCAGTGATGTTGCAGCTCTGAAATATGGCCAAACTGGTGGCAAGTGGCATCTTGGCAGCTGCACTCTTGACTTTTCTCAGTTCATGGGCAGTTATTTTGCGCCTTGGTTTTTCCACACGCTTCTTGCGACCCTGTTGACTATTTTGAATGAAACGCTTGATTGTTCGATGATCACGCTTCAGAAGCTTTGCAATTTTAAGAGTGCTGCATCCCTCTGCAAGATATCTCACTATTTTTGACTTTTCTGAGCCTGTCAAGTCCTTCTTTTGACCCATTTTGCCAAAGGAAAGGAAGTTGCCTAATAATTATGCACACCTGATATAGGGTGTTGATGTCATTAGACCACACCCCTTCTCATTACAGAGATGCACATCACCTAATATGCTTAATTGGTAGTAGGCTTTCGAGCCTATACAGCTTGGAGTAAGACAACATGCATAAAGAGGATGATGTGGTCAAAATACTCATTTGCCTAATAATTCTGCACTCCCTGTATAGTATAGTAAGTCTGCTTGCCACAATCTCAGTTTGCAGACCAACCCTTTTTTGTGTTAGGGGCTTTGATTCTCATATACTCTATTACGATACAGGAGTATAATGGGTAAATTATGTAGCAGGGTACTATGACAATTAGGTTATAAATTATCTTTGCACATATAAGAGCTACTTTTCTTTCTGAGCTATTTGCGTCTCAACCCCTGGATATAACTGATAGTACTCCTAAGCAATAATATAATTTTATTAAGCTGTTGGTTACCGGAGTCTCAAATATTAACCTCTCTGATTAACTACCTTATCTATAAAGTTATTAGAATGTTTTAAAATAATCATTGTGATTAGCTATAACTCTTAGTAATTCAAACTTCATAGCCAGATTACACTCAACACCTCCACAACAGGGTATCATATGGAAACTAAGTAGTGAAATGTTATGACAATGGAAAAGCTCTAGTCAGCTATTCGTAATAGATTGCGATTTCTATTAGCCCAATCCTTACTAAATGTTTTATTAATAGCAGTAATGTCTAAGGATTATTATGTACATCAAAACTCTTTTACCTAATTGCCCCATGGAGTGACCCTTCATAACCCCCTACTTAACAGTGTTTCACTAAACCGCTACTTTTCTTTGCACTTCCTTAACCTTAGACAACACACATTTCTAACAAGAGCCTCACCTCCCCCCCCCCCCAATCCTTCTCTTTTCCTTTTCTTATCTTTTCTTCTCCCCTCCCTTTTCATTTCTCTAAATCAGCTCTGGCCTGCTGACTTTTCCCATCTTGCTATTTTACACACTAGGTCCAAAAGTGACCATTTCCAACGTCAATTTCCTCTATCAGTGTCCATAAGCCTGTTGGGTTCAAAAGTAACCCTCCTTTTTAATAGAGGAACACATTACAGAAAATAACATAAAACGGAGGTTCAAGATGCCTACCCATACATATTTAATTTAATACTTTTGCTTTATCCAATATATATATTTGTATGTTCTATAATTTGTCATTTATATTTCATGGCATACCATTTATGTTGTATTATCTTCATAACCTCAATAAAAAATATTATTATTAAGAAAAATAATAATAATAAAATAAAATATACAGTTGCTTATACTTTACCAGATCACCAGTTTGAGAATTCAGTTAATATCCAAATATGTCTATCATCATATGTTTTAGGAGAATTATGCGCATTTGTGAGAGAATTAATCTTGATAATCTCTTATCCACAAAGAGTGTCCCAACGTATTTGCCTTACAGAAAACTGTGTTCGCACACTGGTCTCTCTATAAGCAAAAATGGCAACAAGCAGGATTGCAAACAGTCACCAAGAAAAAAAATTCAGCCAAGATCCCTTTCTCTGTGTGCAGAGAGTTTTTGTCTGAGACAAAACTCTTCCCCATATCTTAATCATTCAATAGATTTGGATACACACTCTTCTCTGATTCTCTACTGGGAAATGTCCTTTTAACAGCCAAATGTCTTTTGGATGTAATTCTGGATTAAGGCCATCGGGGGCAGCAGACAAGACAAACAGTTTCATTTTCAACACTGCTATACAGTTTAATTTAGATTCATATATATTTTTACAATGTATATTTAGTGTATTCACTATTTCTTGCCTCAGCAAACAATTATGTACAATTTGTATAGGATCACCTAATATTATTTAATCTGGGCATTTCATCAATATTAAACATGATACACTTCCCACAATACAAAGTAATTCTTATACATTTAAAATATATGGGTATTTAAAAGGATTTTAATACTTTTAGCATGGATCTAATTAATATCTCAGTTATCATCTTAATATCACATACATACCTTGAGATCAGCAATCGGATGTAATTTCACATAATTATATTTATATTGGACTACTTTCCCATATCAATATAAATATTGCATATCTGTATATCTCTTGCTGAGTGTATAAAAACATATGATGTTATTTATATTTTTCATTTAGCAGACATTCACGTTTAATATTATACAAACATATCCATTTATTCATACCTATTATTTAATAGTCTGAGGCACATATTTAATGTTTGAAAACTATATATATGATTTGTCCAAACTTTGAATCCTTAAGACTTCTATGTTTTCAAAAATACATAGGTTAAGACATGTTGAAATCTTGATTCTTAGGTTTTCAGCTTCCCATATTGCCCTTCTTAGGTAAAGACAATCTCCCAGATTCATGTGTTCATATTTAATATGTTGTCTGAATATATATATTTATTTAAGTATCTTAAACTACATGAAAATTAGGCACAATTCCTTTTTCTGAGATCTAGTTTCTCATGTGCTGTTTATCTGATCCAACAGCCTTTTCAACTGAGAATGTGAATTAGGTCTCAGCAGGGACAATTTAAAACTTGGATGAGAACAGCTGTATCCTCTGAGTATTGTATATTCCCCTATTCTTACAGGCGGACTATCTGTTCCTTACAAGGGTTCCTGTGATCTAAGTAATGAATTAATTTGGCTAGATTAATTTAGAGATTTCAATCTGAGAAGGCTATCCAACAATAATTCATTAGAAGTTATCAAAGGCTCTTTAGATGTGACATTATCTCTTATAATTTGGGACCAATGTTTGTTTTTCTTTAGAAATCCTGTCTATTTATTTTGTTCTACAAGTCTGTAGTTGAGAGCAAAAGGGAGGGGTTGATATTACCTATTCTAGTGTTTGTTTGCAATGCAGCTAAATCAATTCATAGTAGATATTAGCTAAATGAAATATTAGATTCTATAATACATCTGTAGTTTATTTAAGGTTACTTCACAGATACCCTGATAGAACCTTGAGAAATTTGTTGAGACACTTTAGGTCTAGGATGGGACAGAAAGTTCCCTCCTTTTTGGGAACCACAAAGAGAAATCTCTTTGTGTTTCCCAAAAAGGAGGGAACTTGACCCTGTTCCTCTATGGGAAATGGAACAGTCACTCCCAGGGAAGATAGGTCCTTTATGCAGTTTAAGAAAGCCTCTCTCTTTAACTGGTTTGCAGATAACCTTGACAGGATAAATCTGCCCCTGAGGGGGGCAAGACTTGAACCCTATTCTGTATCTTAGAGATACTATCTCCACGGCCCAAAGATCTGGGACATCGCGGATTCAAGCCTGTCAAAAAAAGGAGAGCCTGCCCCCACTTGATCCAGAACTGGATTGGGGTGGCCCCATTCATGCTGATTTAGAATCAGCGGAAGGCTTCTTAGCTTGTTTCTCCTTATTCTAAGGCTGACTGGACCTCCATGAGGTCCTGGGTTGCTCCGGCTTGGAAGAGGAAGACTTTTGTCCCTTGAAGTTACGAAATGGAACGAAAATTATAAGTATTCTTCTTGTCCTGAGGTAGGAAAGATCCCTTTCCACCGGTAATTTCTGAAAACGATCTCAGCCAGATCAGGACCAAATAAAGTCTTACCTTTAAAAGTTAAAGACAAAAGTTTGGATTTGGATGATATATCCACAGACCAAGATTTTAACCATAGAGCTCTGAGAGCTAGCACTACAAGGCTAGAAATATTGGCTCCCAGTCTAACCACTTGCATGTTGGCATCACAGATGAAAGTATTAGCCAACTTAATTGCCTTGATCCTATCTTGGATATCCTCTATAGTTGTCTCTTCTAAAATCAGAAAGTCAGAAAAAACATCCCACCAATAAGATGCTGCTCCCACAACCATAGCTATACTTGCAACTGGTTACCACTGTAGACCTTGATGAATATACATCTTCCTTAAGTAAGCCTCCAGCTTCTTATCCATGGGATCCTTGAAAGAACAACTACCTTAATAGGAATAGTAGTTCTCTTGGCTAGAGTAGAGATAGCTCCCTCTACCTTGGGCACTGTACGCCACGAGTCACGTATTGAGTCTGCCACAGGAAACATCTTTTTAAAAACAGGAGACGGGGAAAAATGAATCCCTGGCTTATCCCATTCCTGAGCAATAATCTCCAACATACGGTCTGGAACTGGAAAAACTTCCACCGATGAAGGAACATCATATACTCTATTTAGTTTACTAGACTTTTTTGGGTTATCAGCGGCAGATGAGTCGGATTCATCCAAGGTAGCAAGAACCTCCTGCAAAAGTAACCAGAGGTGTTCTAGTTTAAATCTAAAATTAACCTCCTCTGAATCTGTAGATTTTTCCACTATAGAGTCAGAGTCTGAAATCTCACCCTCAGAAGCCACTGAGGTATTACCATCATCAGATAACTGAGAGAGACTGACTAACGCAGCTTTAGTGAAGTCAGAACCCTTACTAAGAGAAATATTTTTAGATTTCCTCTTTCTCTTACCAGCAACGGGAAAAGCTGATAAGGCTGCAGAAACTGCAGAAGTTATCTGCGCAGCAAAATCCCCATGTCAATAAACACCCCTTCAGGAGGATGCTGAGAGGAAGTGCAAGGCACTGCATGTGAAACAGCTAAGGCTTTGGACGGTTGATGAGAAATATGAGGCATGTCATGAACAACATTATCCTGAGAGACATATGGCTCAGAACGGTTTAATTTATCTCTAGACCTTAATGTCTTAGATAAGCATGAAGAACAAAATTGCACAGGAGGAACAATCTGAGCCTCTAAGCAAAGTAAACATTTAGCAAAAGTAACTGATATGAATCCTCTCCTTCCACAGATGATCTCATCGTCAAAATGCTAATCGCTATTAAGCTGACCGGCGAACGAAGCTTCACTCTTCAAACTGACTGTAAAAGACGGAAGAGCGTAGAGTCACATGATCGGACCAGAAAAACAAACTGTGCCACTAGTAATAAAAGCGCGCGTTTCTGAGGCGATCCGTTGCACAAAATTAGGGACCAAATAAAGTTAAACTTTATAAAAGTGGATAAAACTTTATAAAAATCCTCATTAACCCTTAGCCAGTCTCACCAATCCTCATTTAAAGGTTAAAATCTTAACCCCTTATGCTTTAAATAATTAGCCATCACATACAAAAAAGAGCCTGCAATGCTGCCCAGATGAAATCCCTGAATAAAGGGATAAATGATGTCCCAAATATTGATCCACTTAAGGCATTAACCTCTAAAGTGCTGTCTTTCAGTACCTAGAAGGCAAAAGCACTTACCTGGGAATCCAGCTGCAGGACAGGAACAACTTCTTTGGTATGACAGTTACTCCACTCTCTGTCAGAGACCTGTAGAAAAAGAAAAAAACAGAGTAACCAACCCTGGTTTTCTAAAAAGGGGTAGCAATGGTGTTAGATTTAAAGCAAAGACCACTTCGCCGGCTTCTAACTGCTAAAAGCCACCATTACTCTTACTAAAGAGATTTATATGGACACAGCTTGACCACAATCCTTGCTTGCAGGGAAAAGTACCAATTAAAGGATTACATTTCTTCAGACACAACTTTGCACGTCCTACCAATGATAGAGGCAAAGAATGACTGGGGATTATGGGTAAGGGAGTGACACTTAACAGCTCTGCTGGGGTGCTCTTTGTCTCCTCCTGCTGGCCAGGAGTTGAATATCCCACTAGTAATTGGAATGAAATCGTGGACTCTCCATCCTATAGGAAAGAAAATATTGTTTATGCCTGGTCTAGACGCTATTATTTCTACTGTTAACACAAGGGAAAAAAAGAAGGGCATGTCCTGGTGCAAAAACCCCCACCGTATAGCACTGTAACAGAATTATACTCACAGAATCTGACTCTCCTCCCACATTGTCTATGTGGATAGACCAGATGAAACTTAATCTATCCTTAGAAAGATATTTTTATTACACTAATGGAAAACTAGAGTACTACGCCAAACTCTTTTTTCTTTTGGGAATCCCATTTTCAGCTCAGATAGAAGTGATGAGACTCTTAAAAATCCCAACGATATGTAATGTCAGATATTCTTCTTCCTCCTCTCTACATGTTAAAAGAGACACATGCATCTGTTTAAAAGTAACAAGTTAAGTAAACCAATCAATATATATGTTGAAATGTTTATGTATGAAACCTCAGACTGTCATTTTCCAAATATTGTCTTTCATCTCTGTTGTTGATATCGCTGTAACTGTTATATTGACTGTTTCAATGGTCTCGCTTACCATATATTGATTTATCGATCGAATGCCTCGAGCATGGACTTTATAAAACAGCAAAAACTGAATCCAAGGCAAAAAATGAGACCATAACACACTTATGTTGTAAATTTTCGTTATTGTGCTGTTAAATTTTGACATAAATAAAAGATTAAACAACAGCAACAACAAAAAAGAATTATACTCACAGACTTTGCAGCACCAAACTGTGCTTTACCATGTGTCAGATTTCTATTGGTGGTTGTAGTCTGGTCTGCCATTAGCCACTCCCACCACTGGCTGCATGGAGTTTGAGTCTGTTACTGATATATATTTTGAATAAGCTGTTAATATAACTACTCAGGCACACTGGGGCACATAAAATCTTGCTTCTGATTGCTGATTCTCATTATGATTATTAACAGAACAGATAAGTGCTCTTGATTGGGAGAACAAAACACAGTGAAAAAAGTCCCTTTCTGCAAATTAACCATTCCTGAGCAGAAACCAGCCATCTTCCTTCTTATAAGAGCGGTAACCTGGGGTCAGGTAGCTGAGATACTGCTATCTCTCAGCATGCAGCATTAAGCACAGTTTGGTGCTGCCAAGTTTGTGAGTATAATTCTGTTACAAAGCTATATGGTGGGTTTTGTGCTCTAGGAGGCGCACTTCTTTTTTCCTTTGTGTTTGCAGTTACCCGATGATTTGGATATCACGGAAGGAGCAGTCACCTCTCCACCACTTTGGAGTCGATTTAAGAAAATTTACATCCCCTAGGTTGTGTATATACTGTACTATTGGACTTAATATACGGACTATTCCCTTATAATAAGGTGATAACTTTTCATTTTATTTTTTTGTAATAAAGAGTTATTGGATACAATCATTTTGGTGCCCTCTAATATCTGTCTATTAGATTTGTTTCATACTGTTTCTACTGTTGCTGGAGGAAAGGTAGCCTTGCTCCCTCAGGACAAAAAGTCTAAGGGAAAGAATTGAACATTCAGTCGTTTTTGTTTATTTCATACTACAAGGAACAGAAATACCTCTTTACAGAAACCAGAATCTTCCAGGAAATCCAATCCTAATTGGAACAAGGCCAAACAGTCAAAAAAACCTCCCTCATCCAAATTTGCATGATGGTGCATCTCCCGATCCAGATCTTGTAGGGGGCAGATTATGCCTTTTTTCTGGATGATTCAGGATCCTTGCGTTCTAAATATAGGTTTCTTCTGTCTCGTGTTCCAATGGACCCTGTAAAGGCAAATTTCTTCATTCAACGTGTTTCAGTCCTGGAACTCATGGGAGTGATAGCTCCAGTACCTGTGTTGGAACAAGGCCAAGGGTTTTACTCAAACCTTTTTATTATTGCCAAGAAAGAATCAACTTACAGGTCTATTCTAGTTTTCAAAACTCTAGACAAGTTTCTCAGGGTTCCTACTTTCAAAATGGGAATAATTTACATTATTCTTCCTCTGGTACAGTAGAGTCAATATATGTCCATGATAAATTTGAGAGATGTGTACCTTTATATACCTATCCACAAAGACCACTACCCATTTTTAACAGTTGGCTTTCAGGACAAGCACTTTTAGTTTGTCGCTCTTCCACCTGGTTTCGTTGCAGCTCCTAGAATTTCTACCAAAGTTCTGAGAACTCTCCTGTCTGTAATAAGGGCTCTAGATATTTTGGTGGTTCCATACCTGAATGTAACGTTGGTTCAGGCTTCATCTTTACCTTAAGCCGTATCTCATACAAATAAACTTTGGTTATTTCTGCAAAGGCATAGTTGGAGGATCATAGTTCCAAAGAGTTATTTTTCTCCACAGACCAGGGTCTCATTCCTAGGAGACTTTCCTTAATGGATCAAAGGAGAATAAAGCTTCAGACAACTTTTGTATCTCTTCAGTCTCTTTCCAGTCCTACAGTAGCAATGTGCATAGAAGTGTTAGGTCTGATGATAGAAGCATCAGATGCTATTTCTTTTGTATGGTTTTACATGAGACCTCTTCAACTCTGCATGCTATGTCTATAGTGCAAGGATAATACACAGCTTTCTCAAAGAATCCTCTTGGTGAGACAGTCTCTGTTCTGGAAGATAAATTGACAAATCTTTTCTATAGGGGTATCCTTCATACTCCTGACCTGGGTTATAGTCACAACAGATTCATGTCTCTAGGGAGGGGGTGTAGTATAGGCGGACCAGGAAAGCACGAGGAATTTGGCCTCTTCAGGAGGCAAAGTTACCAATTAATATCTTAGCACTCTTCAGGACCCTTCAGAGCTGACCTCTTCTAAAAGAAAAGATTTATCTGCATTTTAAATCAGAGAATGTCACAGCAGTGGCCTATATCCATCATCAAGGGAGGACTTGCATTTCCTAGAGATGGAGTTTTCCTGAATTATGACTTGGGCAAAGAACAATCTCTGTTTTATTTCTACTATTCATTTCCCAGGTGTGAACAACTGGGAAGCAGACTATCTCAGTTGCTAATCCCTTCATCCAGGGAAATGTTCTCTCCATCTGGATGTCTTCA
This sequence comes from Bombina bombina, assembly GCF_027579735.1. Lineage (NCBI taxonomy): Eukaryota > Metazoa > Chordata > Amphibia > Anura > Bombinatoridae > Bombina > Bombina bombina. The sequence continues at coordinate 633,246,172 of NC_069499.1, forward strand.
GCCAGATTGTAGATCTATGGGGTCTACCAGAGATAGACTACTGGCTTCTTGTTTGAAAAACAAACTTTGCAGTTAGTTGGCAAGATCCAGGGATCCACAGGCAGAGATGACAAATGCTCTAGCTGCTCTCTGGTCTTTTGTTTTGCTTCCATTTTTTGCTTCCATTTTCCGTAATAGCTCATCAATATTATCATTGCTCCAGCTTGGCAACGTAGAATGTGGTTTGTGGATATGGTACAGATGTCCAGTTATACCACGTATTCTCTTCTATTGCACTATGACCTTCTATCATCAAAACCTCTACTCTCTCCTTGAAGGATTGGAGATAGAAAGCCGAATTTTAAAACAAAGTGGCTTTTCTGATGCTGTAGTTAAGACTTTAATTAAGGCTTGAAAGCCTGTATCACAAGATTTGGAGTTTTTTTCTTTCCTAGTGTGAAAAACAAGGTTTTGGCTAGTATTCTTTTAAAATTCCTAGAGTTCTTAATTTTTTACAAAATTGATCCATTCGGACTGGCTGATCTCGCCTACGTACCCCAACCCACACAGACATTTTATCAAATAAACTGCATAATAAATATTACTGTTATAGTACCCCCTAATGTAAAATAATCGCTGCCCATTCTTGGGTGAGTAAATATAGAGCCCTGAATAAGAATAATGCAGTTTGAGCAATTAAGACAAGGGAAGCAACCTAAATTCTTCTTGCCCATAAAGCTCTCTTGTAAAGATTTAGATGGACCAATATGAGCTATTATCAAATCATCCTTTAGGTTCCTTCTCCTCTTAAAAGCAGGCATAGGATAATCCTCACTGGCACAAACAATCTAATATTCAGAACACAATAGGGGTGCTTACAAAAATAATGATAATATAACAATCAGACTAATGTGTAGTATGTGATGTTATCAGATAAACATACAGTCCAAAACATGCGAAGTGGATGAAGCAGATTGGGCAATCAATATGGACTGTGTTATTCAAGCAGCTCTTCTCAAGTGCCACCATGAAAAGTCTATGAAAAAAATCAGAGAAGGCCTCTCATAGTGTAAAACTGCCAACTGGGACATCAATGGTGACAAATGAAAGGTACTCACATTTGGAAAAAGCACATATATGTGCAAGTAGGGCAGACCGGATCCTTATAGAGTCATCTGGCTAACTCGCTTCCCGTCTCTGGAGCGTTGTGGAATATCTGTCTCAGCAACTGGTGATCTAATCCAATGCTGTAATGCTTGGTTAAAAGCTGTGCAGCTCAAAAACAAAAACTGTCAAGGTAGCATACAGATTAAAAGTGTTTATTAGACAAAACATGATGTATTAAGTGAAGCAACGCTTTTCACAGCAAGAACTGATTCATCGATTTAAGGTGTAGTTTTCCTCTCAGAGAGTCACTCTTTGTCAAAGGGAAGCTTTGGGAGTATGGGGTAGTACAATTACACCCAGTGGAAGTTAGCCACAGGCCTGCCACAGGTGTTGCAGGGACCGTTTCCCAGTTGTGGAATGGCTGTCTACTGAAACTTGGGGATTATTTTAGAATTTGACACCCTATATGTCTTTTTAACACGTCAGATTTTGTAGCATGCCATTTATTGTATGCTCTACTGGTATTTGCACTTGTGAGATTTTTTTAACATGGTTATCTGTAATTTTTTTTACGTTCATTTAGTGGCTTTGTTCATTTGCGTACCTGTCAGCTGCCTGTTTTTTTCCCCTCTCCGCTGTGTCGGGTTATCGCTTTACATCTCCTCAGCGCTGCTGGATGTTTATTTAATGCTTCTGGTTTCAACATTTTTTGTTTTTTTTGGAGAGGCTAAGATTTTCAATTCTGCCAAGAGCTTCATTTAGTGTGTAGGATTTTATATTTTTCCTGCCGTTATTTAAATTTTATGATTATAATGCTTTAATCATTTATTTTGTTTCCACAATAACTATTTCTTTCTGTGGTTTCTACTATTCCTCTTGAGGATAGTACCTCTTTTAAAGACCACATGGATAAAAAGTTAGAAACTTTCCATAGAAAGGCTTTTTCAGCAAGCAGATTTTCTTTTTAGACTTGCAATTCGTATTGCTTGTGCTGCTGCAGCTTCTACTTTTTGGTGTGAAGGTTTGTCTAAACAGTTTTCAGAGGAGTCTGCTGGTGAAGAGTTTTTGCATTAGTTAAAACTCCTTAAGACAGCCAATGCTTTTATTTGTGATGCAGTTTTTGACATTATTAAAATCAGTGCCAAGAATATGGCATTAGCAGTTTTGTCCATGAGAGCCTTATGGATGAAATCACGGTCAGCTGATATGTTTTCTAAGTCTAGGCTTTTGTCCCTTCCTTTTCAGGGAAAAGTTTTATTTGGACCTGGTTTAGATGCTATCTTTTCTACTGCGACCGGAGGCTATGGGGCATATCTATCCAGCTCTGTATGGAGTTTGAAGCCCCGTGTTTCTGGCCGAGAATCTTCAGGGGGCGGCGTTGCACCAGCAGCTCACAAGAGCTGCTGGTGCAATGCTGAATACAGAGAGCGTATTGCTCTCCGCATTCAGCGAGGTCTTGCGGACCTGATCCGCACTGTCAGATCAGGTCCGCCAGACCTTTGATAAATATCCCCCCATGTCTAAGTGTAAAGCCAGGGCTTCTAATAATTTTCTTTCCTTTCCTCCTCTTCCTCTCAAAAACAGGATTCTTCCAGATTTTCCTAGGAGCCAAATCCAAATTGGAATAAGTCTTCTGCCATGTTAGCATGAAGGTGCGGCCCCAAAATCCAGATCGTCTGGAAGGGGGCAGATTATGCCTTTTTCAGGGGACTTGGTTTCAGTCTGTTCAGGATCTATGGGTTCTAAATGTAGTTTCCTAGGGATATAGAATGTATTTAAAATTAAAGCCTCCCAAGGGAAGGTTTCTTCTGTATCATGTTCCAAAGAACCCTATGAAGGCAAGAGCCTTATTTCAGTCAGTCATTGATCTAGAGTCTTTGGGTGTAAGTTTCAAGGTCACAACAGGGTAAGGGGTTTTATTCCAACCTCTTTATTTTTCTTAAAAAAGGAGGGATTTTCCAAGCCTGTTTTGGATTTAAAGACTTTAAACAAGTTTCTCAGGGTTCCTTCTTTCAAGATTGATTGTTTGTTTTGGGGAAATGCAATGCTGTTTGAAGTTCCTTATAGAAACCCAACTGTACAGCTGTCTTTGTATTGGATTACAAATCGTGTTCAAGACTAAATAAATATTATAACTGCTCAAAGAACTGATTATTAGTATTTAGTTCAAATATGGTACCAACAAATACTGTTTCCTAAACACACACAATCCTTTGGTAATACCAGACCTGCAATGTTTAGGGTGTAAACTTTTGGTATTAAGTAAAGGATACTGGCATCACAAAGCACCCTAAGATGATATACAATACTTTGCATGGGCAGAATTCTGTACCTAAGGTGTGGGTTAAGAATCACAACCGCACTTCTAGAACACCCACAGTGAGCTCCTCAAACACCCTTTTTCTCTCCAGCAAAATTACTTTACCATTACAAAACAGACATGCAAACATTTTGCAATTGCACGCGTTTACATATCAGTTTTGTAAGCTTTTTTTATGTCTTGCAGTTCTAATTATTGTTATTGTTTTTCCACTTTGCTAGTGATATGCATTTGATGTGCAAGATATCATGTATTGACCACTTAAAGGGACTTCAAATAGAGCATACAATTTTAAACAACTTTCCAATTTACTTGTATTATCAAATCTCCTTCATTCTTCGGCAATTCTTGGTTGAAAGAGCAGCAATCCAATACTGGGAACTAGCTGAAAACACTAAGTGAGCCAATCACAAGAGGCATATATATATTTCAGCTATCAAATGACAGCTAGCTCCCTGTAATGCATTGCTGATCCTGAGCCTACCTAATTATGCTTTTCAACTAAGCATACCAAGAGAACAGAGCAACAGATAATAGAAATTTAAAGTTGTTTAAAATTGTGTTCTCTTTTTGAATCATAAAAAGCATTACTATCCCTTTAATGCAACTATAGATGTTAGTGGCAAGGAAGCCTACTGATTAAATTGTGAATAATATAGGTGAAGCGTTGCTCAATTTATGTCATAAATTATCTTGACTTTACAATGAGGCCACTTGGCAGCTTCACAAGCATCTATGTATCAAGACCAGTAAGATATTGCAGGTCCTCGGCTTGTTTTACCATTCTCCATGAAAGCTACTAGGCAACCTATCAGCAGCTGCAATTTTCCTTCTGTACTGATTGGCTAGGGTAACTGTTAGCAATGACGCCAAGCTGAATGTTTAACCCCTTAATGACCAATGACAGAATTATTCCACCATGAAACAAATGAGCTGAATGGGTTACATTTTGGCTTCCAGCAGGCTAAAAACAATATTTAAAAAAAAAATGTTTTTCAGAGATGAGAGTGTTTTTCTTACATTCATTTTGTTTTGATTTCTTATTTGCAGCCAGCAGTGGTACATCTTCAAGGTCAAGGCTCTGCTATACAAGTCAAAAATGGTAAGAATCCAACAGAGTCTTTTAATCTGATCTTTGATACTTAATTTCCCCTTTAATCCATAGTGTGAAAGCTATTTACTGGAGGATCTATCTCTATCTATCTATCGGGTACTTATAGAGCGCAAACTAATCACCCGTGAGGGTCTCAAGGCGCTAAGAGAAACGGGATAGGAGAAGGGGAGGGAGGATCCACTTTTAAATATATTATATAACTGCAGAACTAGAAGTACGTTTTAGAAATGACAATATTTATGCTTACCTGATAAATTAATTTATTTCATGATGGAGAGTCCACGAGCCATCACATGTGGGAGATTAAAGTTCAGTCCTAAAGTAGGAGGCAAAACACTGCACACAATGTTAATACCTCACACTTTCTCATTATTCCTTAGTCATGCATATGACCAAAAGAAAAGCGGAAAGCAGGAAAGAAAAAGTGCAAACTGGTACTGCTGCCAACTGTTTTATAGAAAAACAAGGTCGGGTCTTGTGGAGTCTCACCATTATTAACCCCTTAAGGACTACAGTACTTTTCCATTTTCTGACCGTTTGGGACCAAGGCTATTTTTACATTTCTGCAGTGTTTGTGTTTAGCTGTAATTTTCCTCTTACTCATTTACTGTACCCACACGTATTATACACCGTTTTTCTCGCCATCAAATGGACTTTCTAAAGATACCATTATTTTCATCATATCTTATAATTTACCAGAATTTTTTTTATAAAATATGATGAAAAAATTGAAAAAAACACACACTTTTTCTAACTTTGACCCCCAAAATCTGTTACACATCTACAACCACCAAAAAACAACCATACTAAATAGTTTCTAAATTTTGTTCTGATTTAGAAATACCCAATGTTTACATGATCTTTTCTTTTTTTGCAAGTTATAGGGCAATAAATACAAGTAGCACTTTGCTATTTCCAAACCACTTCTTTTCAAAATTAGCGATAGTTACATTGGAACACTGATATCTGTCAGGAATCCCTGAATATTCTTTGACATGTATATATTTTTTTTAGAAGAGAACCCAAAGTATTGATCTAGGCCCATTTTGGTATATTTCATGCCACCATTTCACCGCCAAATGCGATCAAATAAAAAAAAATGTTCACTTTTTCACAAACTTTAGGTTTCTCACTGAAATTATTTACAAACAGCTTGTGCAATTATGGCACAAATGGTTGTAAATGCTTCTCTGGGATCCCCTTTGTTCAGAAATAGCAGACATATATGGCTTTGGCGTTGCTTTTTGGCAATTAGAAGGCCGCTAAATGCCGCTGCGCACCACAATTGTATTATGCCCAGCAGTGAAGGGGTTAATTAGGTAGCTTGTAGGGAGCTTGCAAGGATAATTTTAGCTTTAGTGTAGAGATCAGCCTCCCACCTGATCCCTCCTAAACAGCTCTCTTTCCTCCCCCACCCCACAATTGTCCCCACCATCTTAAGTACTGGTAGAAAGTTTGCCAGTACTATAATAAAAAATTTTTTTTTAAAAAAACAAAAACATATTCTGCTGTGTAGGATTGCCCCTTAGCCCCAATCTCCCTGCCCCCCCCCAAACAGCTCTCTAACCCTCCCCCTCTACCTTATTGTGCATCATCTTGGGTACTGGCAGCTGTCTGCCAGTACCCAGTTTGCCATAAAATGTTTTTTTTATTTTTATTTTTACATATTTTTCTGTAGTTTAGCTGCCCCCCCTCAATAACCAACCCCCCACCCCCTCCCAGATCCCTCAGATAAAAATTCCCTCCCTCCTCTCTCCCACTTTATTGTACAACAATTGTGCCATAGTGTAGCGTTCCCACCTGCTCCCGCCAGCCCATACACGTGCTTGTAATTCAAGCAAGAGGCTATAAGGTCTACGTTTGGCCTTTCCGACTACTGATAATCTGGTCAATTACCTTCTAAATCTTGAATGCTGACATGGTATCTAAGTCTAGATTACTATCTCTTTCTTTCCAAGGTAACAATTTATTTGGTTCTCAGTTGGATTCAATTATTTCAATTATCACTGGAGGGAAGGGAGTTTTTTTACCTCAGGATAAAAGATCTAACGGTAAATCTAAAGCTTCTAATCGTTTTCGTTCTTTTCTACAGAACTAGGAACAGAAAATTAATCCTTCCCCTAAAGACTTCGGTTCCAATTGCAAACGTTCTTCAAGTTGGAATAAATCTAAGCCTTTTAAGAAACCAAAGCCAGCCACCAAGTCTGCATGAAGGTGCGGCCCTCGATCCAGTTCAGCTGGTGGGGGGCAGATTGAAATTATTTGGGAAGATTCTGTTCAAAATCAGTAGATTCAGAGTATTGTCTCTCAAGGGTATCGAATAGGATTCAGAGTAAGACCTCCTGTGAGAAGATTCTTTCTCTCTCACATTCCAGCAAATCCGGTGAAGGCTCAGGCTTTTCTGAAGTGTGTTTCAGATCTAGAGCTTTCAGGGGTAATAATTCCAGTTCCATTTCAGGAGCAGGGTCTGGGGTTTTATTTGAATCTGTTCATTGTCGCAAAGAAAGAAAATTCATTCAGGCCAGTTCTGGATCTGAAGTTTTTGAATTGTTTGTAAGAGTCCCAACTTTCAAGATGGTGACTATAAGGACTATTTTGCCTTTTGTTCAGCAAGGTCATTATATGTCCACGATAGACTTACAGGATGCATATCTTCACATTCCGATTCATCCAGACCACTATCGGTTTCTGAGATTCTCTTTTCTAGACAAGCATTACCAATTTGTCGCTCTTCCATTTGGCCTAGCAGCAGCTCCAAGGATCTTTTTGAAGGTTCTCGTGCCCTTCTATCTGTAATCAGAGGACTGGGTATTGCGGTGTTTCCTTATGTGGACAATATCTTGGTTCTTGCTCAGTCTTTACATTTAGCCGAATCTCACATGAATAGTGTTGTTTCTTCAAAGACATGTTTGGAGGATCAATTTACCAAAGAGTTTCTTGATTCCTCAGACAAGGGTCACCTTTTTAGGTTTCCAGATAGATTCAGTGTCCATGACTCTGTCCTTAACAGACAAGGGAGGAATGAAATTGGTTTCAGCTTGTCGAAACCTTCAGTCTCAATCATTCCCTTCAGTGGCTATGTGCATGGAAGTTTTAGGTCTCATGACTGCAGCATCGGACACGATCCTCTTTGCTCGTTTTCACATGAGACCTCTTCAGCTTTGTATGCTGAATCAATGGTGCAGGGATTATACTCGGATATCACAATTGATATACTTAAATCCCAACATTCAACTCTCTCTGACTTGGTGGTTAGACCATCATCGTTTAATTCTGGGGGCCTCTTTTGTTCGTCCTACCTGGACTGTGATCAAAACAGATGCAAGTCTTTCAGGTTGGGGAGCTGTCTGGGGATCTCTGACAGCACTAGGGGTTTGGAAACCTCAAGATGCGAGGTTACCAATCAATATTTTAGAACTCTGTGCTATTTTCAGGGCTCTTCAGGTTTGGCCTCTTTTAAAGAGTGAACCATTCATTTGTTTTCAGACAGACAATATAACAACTGTGGCATATGCCAATCATCAGGGTGGGACGCGAAGTCCCTTAGATATGAAAGAACTATCTTGGATACTTTCTTGGGCAGAATCCAGCTCTTGTCTAATTTCTGTGGTGCATATCCCAGGTGTAGACAATTGAGAAGCGGATTATCTCAGCTGTCAGACCTTACATCCGGGGGAGTGGTCTCTCCATCCAGATGTATTTTGTCAGATTGTACAGATGTGGGGTTTTCTAGAAATATATCTGATGACTTCTTATCTAAACAAGAAACTTCCCAGGTACCTGTCCAGGTCCAGGGATCCTCAGGCAGAGATGATGGATGCTTTAGCAGTTCCTTGGTTTTACCAACCTGCTTATATCTTTCCACCTCTAGTTCTTCTTCCTAAAGTGATCTCCAAGATCATTATGGAACAATCATATGTTTCTGATAGCACCAGCATGGTCTCACAGGTTTTGGTTTGCGGATCTTGTTCGGATGTCCAGTTGCCAGCCTTGGCCACTTCCTCTAAGACCAGACCTTCTGTCTCAAGAGCCGTTTTTCCATCAGGATCTCAAATCGTTAAATTTGAAGCTATGTAAACGCTTAGTGCTTAGTCATAGCTAAGGATTAATACTATGCTACAGGCTCGTAAGTCTGTTTCAAGAAAGATTTATTATCAAGTTTGGAAGACCTATATTTCATGGTGTTCTCATAAATTCTCCTGGCATTCTTTTAGAATTCCTAGAATTTTACAGTTTATACAGGATGGTTTGGATAAAGGTTTGTCTGCAAGTACTTTGAAGGGACAAATCTCTGCTCTTTCTGTTTTATTTCATAAAAATATTGCTAAGCTTACTGATATTCACTGTTTTGTTCAGGCTTTGGTTCGTATCAAACCTGTTATTAAATCAATCTCTCCTCCTTGGAGTCTTAATTTGGTTTTGAAGACTTTGCAGGCTCCTCCTTTTGAGCCGATGCATGCTTTGGATATTAAACTACTTTCTTGGAAAGTGTTGTTTCTTTTGACTATCTCTTCAGCTAGAAGAGTTTCCGAATTGTCTGCTCTCTCTTGTGAGTCTCCTTTTCTGATTTTCCATCAGGATAAGGCTGTTTTGTGGACTTCTTTTAAATTTCTTACTAAGGTTGTGAATTCTAACAACATTAGTAGGGAAATTGTTGTTCCTTCCTTGTGTCCTAATCCCAAGAATGCTCTTGAAAGATATTTGCATTCTTTGGATGTTGTAAGAGCTTTGAAATATTATGTTGAAGCTACTAAAGATTTTAGGAAGACTTCTAGTCTATTTGTTGTCTTCTCTGGTTCTAGGAAAGGGCAGAAAGCTTCTGCCATTTCTTTGGTATCTTGGTTGAAGCTTTTGATTCATAAAGCTTATTTGGAGGAGGGGCAGTCCCCACCTCAGAGGATCACAGCTCATTCTACTAGATCTGTCTCCACTTCTTGGGCTTTTAAGAATGAAGCTTCAGTTGATCAGATTTGCAAAGCAGCAACTTGATCTTCTTTGCATACATTTACTATTTTTTCCATTTTGATGTATTTGTTTTTCTGAAGCAGTCTTTGGTAGAAAAGTTCTTCAGGCAGCTGTTTCAGTTTGATTCTTCTGCTAATGTTTTAAGTTTTTTTCTTTCTTTTTATTAGAAAAACTTATTTTTTGTGGATTTAATTTTGTTTGTGGAAAATGGCTGTTTTTATTTTATCCCTCCCTTTCTAGTGACTCTTCTGTGGACTTCCACATCTTGGGTATTTCTATCCTATACGTCACTAGCTCATGGACTCTTGCCAATTACATGAAAGAAAACATAATTTATATAAGAACTTACCTGATAAATTCATTTAATTCATATTGGCTAGAGTCCATGAGACCCACCCTGTTTCTGGTGGTTATCCCATACGTCACTAGCTCATGGAATCTTGCCAATATGAAAGAAATTAATTTATCAGGTAAGTTCTTATATAAATTATGTTTTTTCCTCCTCTTAGTAGATTGGAGTGTAATATCCACATGTGATATCTTGTGGACTCTCACCATCATAAAATAAATTAATTTAGCAGGTAAGCATATATTTTATTTATATGTATGTTGTTTACAATATATTTGCAAGAAATATATTGTACTCTTCAACCTTCTCAAAAACATAGTTGCTTGCTCAGTATCACTAAATATAGAAAATGTACCAATGTCTTTTTAATAATGTGAAGAACTACAATAAAATGGCAAGTTGGTTGTAATATGTGATTATAATTATTAGGACACTGAAAAAATAATCTGTAGACACAGTTGTATATTTTTTAATGCATTAAAGCTTCAAAAGTGAGTCATTGTTAGTTTGCTGATAACTATAGCTTACAACTATCAATTTTCTGAATTTTTATATCAAGCAACGCTTCAATGCTTTTCTTAGGTCACATTTTAACCTGCTGTTACTTTACAGATATGTTATTTATTCAATTAAAATTTATGTAAATACATTTTTTAAATTATTTTGGTATTTTGCTGCTATAGATGACAGGTACTGAATGACTACCATTCTCTCACACTGAGATCTTTCAGGTGGAATTCTCCACGACTGGTCCCGGATTGCCATGAACCACAGGGTGTTTAAGCTGCACACCCGTAGCGGTGAACTGGAGGTGCTAGTGGATGGTACCTACCTCATCTATAGTCAGGTAGAAGTGAGTACGGTCTTGGGCCAGCTCCTATTTTCCAATTTTAGACAGCATTTTTGTTGTTTAACAGCCACATGAATGTTAGTAAGCAACATGGAAGGTAATCAGTCTTGCATGTGTATTTATGTAATTATTACAGATGCTGAATCAATAGTGTAACCATTGTTTGATCTCAACATAAGATTTGATAATGTTGAATAGAATGAAAGAAAGGTATTCTGTTCTTTTTCTATATTATTCCTAAATGTTACTCAGGCCCTGATGAACAAAGATTTTCCAGTTTGGAGAGAAATTTTAGTGCAGACTTCACAGGGGCTGAACTCTCTGAATTCTCTAAGAAAAAGGGCAGAACCTGGAAATCTTAGAGAGATGAGGGATGCCTCCCATAAAGCTATCCACTCAGATGAGATCATCTTAAATGATCCTGCAGCACTGCGAGATCTCTCACAAGATTCTAGACAAGCAAATTTTGCTATACTTTCTTAAGGGGCATAAACAAATTAGGATCATACTTGCATTTTTGTTTTGTTTTATGTATAATAAAACTAACAGTTTCAGAAAGTGGAAGGGACAAGGGAGTTCCCTGGGCTGAGCAGGGGAGTTCCCAAGGTATGTCAGAAGTTCCTTCACAGTTCTCATAATATGCCCTAAACATTTTACTCTAGCAGGTCTCACTGATTTTTCTTGCCAGTAGTATACATATGAAGTTTTTTCAAAATTCACAATGCACTTAATTAACTGACATAAAAGCAATTTATACTAAACTAGAGGCAAATGCAAATAAAATTATAGTTTAAAAAATCAGTTTAGTTTTTATTTGCTGCAAACTAAGAATTGATATCAGTGTTAGGTGCTAACCTGTTAACTTTAATCTCCCCTGTAAGATAGAAGGCATCTCTCTGGAACTTCCAGGTTCCACCCTTTTTCTTAGATAATTCAGCCCTGTGAAGTCTGCACTATAATTTATCTACAAAAGTAATAAAGCTCATTCTCTCAGTTTTATTTTACATGGAACAAATAGAAAGTGTAATGTAATTTGTAAAAGACAAACATATATAAAGTATGATCCTAATTTGTTAAAGTTACACAGAAACTGTCAAAGTATAACAAGAATTTGCAAAATCACAATACAAAATACACTGCTGTATACAGAATCTAAATGCATTAAAATCCAAAATAGATAGTGCAAAGTTTAAATGTAGTAAAACTTAAAGGACATTATCTGAAGTTTAAAGTAATATAAAGTGTAAATGTAAGAAAACTATCATGTCATGCAGTGCTATATTGTACTGGACTTGTCTCTCCTTCCTGCAGGGAAGTCTCCTAGAGAAGTATAGCAAAATTTGCCTTTTTAGTATCTTGTAAGGGATCTTGCAGTGCTGGAGGATCATTTTAGATCATCTCATCTGAGTGGATAGCTTAGATCATCAGGCCCTCAGTAACTAGTGCAGAACAAATGTGTTTAAAAAAAGTTTGTATTAAATCTATGCATCATCTTTGTTCTGTGTGGTTTATCATTAGAATATGTTAGAGATCACCACTAATTTAGTAAATTTTCTTTTCTTAACAATATAAAAAATCATAACTTTTTGCATTTTAACATGGAGTTAATGATCATTCTGGTCTTAAATTTAAAGGCACACTGAGCCCAAATTTTTTCTTTTGTGATTCAGATAAAGTATGCACTTTTAAGCAACTTTCTAATTTACTCCTATTATCAATTTTTCTTCGTTCTCTTATTATCTTTATTTGAAAAAGAAGGCATCTAAGCTAAGGAGCCTGCCCATTTTTGGTTCAGCACATTGGCAGCACGTATTTATTGGTGGGTAAATTTATCCACCAATCAGCAAGAACAACCCAGGTTGTTCACCAAAAATGAGCCGGCATCAAAACTTACATTCTTGCATTTCAAATAAAGATACCAAGAGAATGAAGAAAATTTGATAAAAGAAGTAAATTAGAATGTTGCTTAAACTTGCATGCTCTATCTGAATCACGAAAGAAAACATTTGGGTTCAGTGTCACTTTAAGTGTGCATGGTTGCCAACTGTCCCGTTTTTCCTGGGATAGTCCTATTTTTTGGCTTCCTGTCTATTAAAGGGACACTGAACCCAATTTTTTTATTTTGTGATTCAGATAGAGCATGCAATTTTAAGCAACTTTCTAATTTACTCCTATTATCAAATTTTCTTCATTCTCTTGGTATCTTTATTTGAAATGCAAGAATGTAAGTTTAGATGCCGGCCCATTTTTAGTGAACAACCTGGGTTGTTCTTGCTGATTGGTGCATAAATTCATCCACCAATGAACAAGTGGTTTCCAGGGTCTGAACCAAACAATTAGCGTAGATGCCTTCTATTTCAAATAAAGATAGCAAGAGAAGGAAGAAAAATTGATGAGTAAATTACAAAGTTGCTTAAAATTGCATGCTCTATCTGAATCATGAAAGAAAAAAAATTGAGTTCAGTGTCCCTTTAAGTCTGTCCCATGTTCAGTTCAGCCTGTATTTAGTTTAATAAAATTGTGGGCAGTACAGTAATCCCACTACAGAGGTTGCTGTGTCTTTCAATTTTACTTTATTACTCATTGCTTACTATGTGTAAGTTTTTTTTCTGAAAATGTATCTGTGATCTTCTGTTATGTTGAAGTGTGTAGACAGGTGTCAGGTAAGGGGGGGCATGTAATATATAATACCAGGGATGGGTAAGGGGAAGCCATGATATATATATATTTATATATATAATATATATATATATATATATATATATATATATATATATATATATATATATATATATATATATATATATATATATATATATATATATATATATATACCAGGGAGAATAGGACACAAGGAGTGAAAACAACAGGAAAAGTAAACCCTTGGTGGTAGAATAAAGCAACTCTATACTGTGTGGTTTCCCAAAAACCCACACCAAATATAAATATAATGCAGAAGAAACAGAGTGCGCTGCAAACAGCTCTACCTATTTTCTATTCGGAAATAAATTAAATTATAAATGCAGTATTACCATATAGTAAAGTATAACTACTAAAAAAATTTTAATAAATTCAATGTATACTTTATTTTCACAATATATATTAAAACACTTTAAAATATTATAAGGTGCACCTTATAGTTAATAATATCTTAATGAGCTGCTTTTTGTTTAACACAACTTAATATCCCAAATGCTTAGGGGCGAACATAGACACGGTTCTATTAGACCGCAAATATATCTGCAACAATGTTCCTTTTATGTATTCGAAAAAACTTTTTCTTCTTGTAACCATATGTTAACACAATAAATACGTTGTCGTCTTTATGTTGCTATTTTTAGTCTTTTCAGTCCCCAAATAGATCTTTCTTATTGCTGTATGTTTTATACATTGGGTGATTAGCAGTCGTTGGTTAAAACAGTATTCATAACAGACAATCCCTTGTATCCTCTATATGCGTGGGTTAAAATGTCCCAAAATAAAAACTGATAGTCACTCACCAGAATCCGAAAGGTTTTTTATTTCTTTTACCTTTCCCCGACACTGCTATTCCTTCTATTGCAGCGCTGTTAGTGTCTCCAAACTAGCCGTTTCCTCGGCTGTGACGTGTGTGTCACGTGATTACTCCGCTGCTCCAATAGCCAGGTCGGGTTACCGGTGGCAGTTTTTTTAAAATTCCGTAATGTAATTCCTCAAAGGTATCGATATCTTTCAAGGGTGTGTAGTAGTAAGGTCTCTAGAGGTTTTTCTTGGTTCCTTAATCACCCGTGGTACTTGCACGATTGGGCTGCTGTGTATAGGGATAACAATTCCGTTATAAAAGCTGGCCAGCTGAACGGACACGATCCTCACTCATCTACGCGTTTCAGCTTAATGCTTTTTTCAAGATGAGTCCTCACGTATGTTGAGGGACAGAATTAGAGAACATATCCTGTAAAGGAGCTTTAAGATTAGATTCCGGGCGCAGTCTCTTATTGATCCAATTTTTAACTGTAATTCATTTTAAAGCAATAAATGTAGCTAATTTATAGCCTTAGTCAGAAACTATCTATTGATTATGTTTCTTAACTTATAGCTGCATTATTATTTTTTCCCTGTCAAGCTGCAGTGCATCTGCAGCTTGACAGGGAAAAAATAATAATGCAGCTATAAGTTAAGAAACATAATCAATAGATAGTTTCTGACTAAGGCTATAAATTAGCTACATTTATTGCTTTAAAATGAATTACAGTTAAAAATTGGATCAATAAGAGACTGCGCCCGGAATCTAATCTTAAAGCTCCTTTACAGGATATGTTCTCTAATTCTGTCCCTCAACATACGTGAGGACTCATCTTGAAAAAAGCATTAAGCTGAAACGCGTAGATGAGTGAGGATCGTGTCCGTTCAGCTGGCCAGCTTTTATAACGGAATTGTTATCCCTATACACAGCAGCCCAATCGTGCAAGTACCACGGGTGATTAAGGAACCAAGAAAAACCTCTAGAGACCTTACTACTACACACCCTTGAAAGATATCGATACCTTTGAGGAATTACATTACGGAATTTTAAAAAAACTGCCACCGGTAACCCGACCTGGCTATTGGAGCAGCGGAGTAATCACGTGACACACACGTCACAGCCGAGGAAACGGCTAGTTTGGAGACACTAACAGCGCTGCAATAGAAGGAATAGCAGTGTCGGGGAAAGGTAAAAGAAATAAAAAACCTTTCGGATTCTGGTGAGTGACTATCAGTTTTTATTTTGGGACATTTTAACCCACGCATATAGAGGATACAAGGGATTGTCTGTTATGAATACTGTTTTAACCAACGACTGCTAATCACCCAATGTATAAAACATACAGCAATAAGAAAGATCTATTTGGGGACTGAAAAGACTAAAAATAGCAACATAAAGACGACAACGTATTTATTGTGTTAACATATGGTTACAAGAAGAAAAAGTTTTTTCGAATACATAAAAGGAACATTGTTGCAGATATATTTGCGGTCTAATAGAACCGTGTCTATGTTCGCCCCTAAGCATTTGGGATATTAAGTTGTGTTAAACAAAAAGGACACAAGGAGTGTCAGAGGAAATCAGAGGACATACAAAAAAAAATATTGCCCCTCTCTGAAGCAAAAATTACTATTTATCTCATAAAATGCCACCTACTTGTGAAACTTTCAATAATGTTTTAGCACAAGTAAAAAAATATAAAACAAATCATCCGTATATTTGCATATATTGTTTTCCATTCCAGCAGCCCCCCAACACATCAGTCAGCAGGTTAAACATATTGAAGACTGTAAAGTATAATCTAGGGTGCTATGTGGTATCCTGCTATACAGATGCTGAAGGATTAATAATTTAACCCTTGCTTGCTTGCTCGTAAAGGTATTCTTCCTATACTAATTATGTGCTGGAGAGTAAGGGAGTTGATGAGGAACTTGATGATTTAACCTGTATTAAAGGCTATAACAGTGCAAAGGAAATAAACACATAGTTAAAGTAATTTCCAGCTCAGCAGTGAACTGCTGGGAGCTAGCCGATCACATTTGGTGAACTAATGACAAAAGATAAATATTTTTAGCCACCAATCACCAGTGCTGCATTGCTGTTGCTGAGCATATGTACATATTCTTTTCAACAACGGTACTCAAGAGAGCAAACTAAATTTCACAGTAGAAGTGAATTTAAAAATTACGTGCTCTATCTGAATAATTAAATATTAAAGGGACATGAAACCCAAAATTTGTCTTTCATGATTCAGATAGGGAATACCATTTTAAACAACTTTCCAGTTTACTTCTATTATCTAATTTGCTTCATTCTTTTATCCTTTGTTGAAGAAGCAGCAATGCATTACTGGGAGATAGTTAACACATTGGGTGAGCCAATAAGATGAGACATATGTCTCATATGTGCAGCCACCAATCAGCAGGTCAGTATCAGTATCCAATTCAACAAATTATATCAAGAGAACAAAGCAAATTGGATAATTGAAGTATATTGGAAAGTCGTTTAAAATCACATGTTCTATCTGAATAATAAAATAAATAATGTGGGTTTTATGTCCCTTTAAATTTGACACTCCTATTACTAGTATTAAATGAGATTGTTTTGGGGGTCTATCTGAGTGGGCGGAGCTATTCAAACCGTATATGGGCATGGCTCTGATGTAAAGTGTCCCTGAATTTTTTTTAAAATTTTGGCAACTATGAGTGTAATTTACACTTAATTTTTTTTTAAGGGATTTCTTTTCCCCCCCACAGGTTACACAATTTTTTGATACACTCACCTATTCTTTTTAATGGTAATGGGGAACTAATTAAGAGCACCACATATGTGCCCCTTAGGTCAATAAAGGTCCACAGGCTTCACTGTACAGATAATATATATATTTTTTAGATGTAAAGGGTCAGATTACAAGTGGCACGCCAACAGTTACGCGCAAGCAATATCGTGTTTATCTCTGCTGTTTGCACGCGTCAGAAATAGTGCTCGTATTACAAGTTAAAAGTAAATACGAACACATGAACGCAATCACGATTTACGCTAGAATGATTATTGTGACCTCAGTGCTCTGGTAACTGTTTTGCAAAACAAAAAGTGTCACAAAACACATAAAAATACATTACAGTTAAACTCATAATAACACTAATAAAAATGATTTTTTTAAAAATATTGCAAAAAACTAAATTTATGCTTACCTGATAAATTTCTTTTTTTCCGGACATGGAGAGTCCACAACATCATTCAATTACTAGTGGGATATTCAACTCCTGGCCAGCAGGAGGAGGCAAAAAGCAATCCAGCAAAGCTGTTAAGTGTAACTTCCCTTACCTATAATCCCCAGTCATTCGGCCAAAGGAAAATGGAAAAAGAAGAAAACACAAGGGTGAAAAAGGTTGCCTGAGGTTTACTCATAAAAAACTGCCGAATTATTGTTAAAAAGAGGGCGGGGTCGTGGACTTTCCATGTCCGGAAAGAAAGAAATTTATCAGGTAAGCATAAGTTTTCTTTCCTAAGACATGGAGAGTCCACAACATCATTCCAATTACTAGTGGGAACCAATACCCAAGCTAGAGGACACCGAATGAACAGGGAGTGACAAAAAGGCTGGAGGACCTAAACAGAAGGCACCACCGCTTGAAGAACCTTTCTCCCAAAAGAAACCTCAGCCGAGGTAAAAGTAACAAATTTGTAGAATTTGGAAAAAGTATGCAGAGAGGACCATGTAGCCACCTTGCAAATTTGTTCCACAGAAGCTTAATTTTTTAAAGCCCAAGAAGAGGAGATAGCCCTAGTGGAATGAGCCGTAATTCTCTCAGGAGGCTGCTGTCCAGCAGTCTCATAAACCAAACGAATAAAACTTCTCAACCAAAGAGACAGAGGGCTAGATTTATCAACGCTGATGCGTACACTGGCGCGTATACGCGCCCCTGTACACCTCAGCTCGCCTATGGGCAAAATAACCCGCAGGTAATTAACATTGCACACAAGCGTAATTTTGCGCTTGCGTGCAATCCCGCCCCCTGCCCGCGCACAGCCAATCACATGCGGGCAGGAGCTGTCAATCTCCTCGGTCGGAGTCCACCGAGGAGATTGAATTTCGCCACAATAGAGGTGGCGTAGATGTTAGGGAAGCAGCGGTCTGGTGACCGCTGCTTGATAAATCCCGGCGAGCAAGTTCTTGAGAGAACTTGCTGCCGTAGGGGCTTAATAAATCTAGCCCAGAGTATTAGAAGTGGCCTTCTGGCCCTTACGTTTTCCAGAAAAAACAACAAACAGGGCAGAAGATTGCCGAAATTCTTTTGTAGCTTGTAAGCAAAAATGTAGAGCTTGCAGAACATCCAAGTTATGCAGAAGATGTTCCTTATGAGAAGAAGGATTAGGACTAAAAGAAGGAACAACAATTTCCTGATTAATGTTTCGATCCAACACCACCTTAGGGAGAAAACCCAATTTGGTACGAAGGACCGCCTTATCAGCATGAAAAATAAGGTACGGGGAATCACACTGCAGAGCTGAAAGTTCAGACACTCTGCAAGCAGAAGAAATAGCAAGAAGAAACAAAACTTTCCAAGATAACAACTTAATATCAACAACATGCATCGGCTCAAATGGAGCCTGTTGCAAAACTTTAAGAACTAGATTAAGGCTCCACGGGGAAGCAACAGGTTTAAACACATGCCTGTTTCTAACCAGGGCCTGAACAAAGGCTTGACCATCTGGTAAGTCTGCCAGACATTTGTGGATAGATAGGGCAGAAATCTGACCCTTTAGAGTACTGACCGATAAACCCTTCTCCAGGCCATCCTGAAAAAAATCCGGGGAATCCTCACCCGGCTCCAGGAGAGCCCTTTAGATTTGCACCAATAAAGATATTTACACCATATCTTATGGTAAATCTTGCGAGTAACAGGTTTGCGAGCCTGGAGCATAGTTTCAATGACTGCTTCAGAAAAACCACGTCTAGACAGAACTAGGCGTTCAATCTCCAAGCAGTCAGCTTCAGAGAATCTAGGTTTGGATGGAGGAAAGGACCCTGAATTAGAAGGTCCTTCCTCATAGGTAACCTCCAGGGAGGTAGAGATGACATCCGTATCAGATACGAGAACCAAATCCTGGGAGGCCATGCAGGAGCTATTAGGATTACTGATGCTCTCTCCTGTTTGATACGAGCAATGACTCATGAAAGGAGAGCAAATGTAGGAAACAGGTAAGCCAGAGAAAACATCCATGGAACTGCTAGAGCATCTATCAGAACGGCCTGAGGATCTCTTGACCTTGAACCGTACTTTGGAACCTTGACATTTTGGTGGGATGCCATCAGATCCAACTCTGGAACCCCCCACCTGAAGGTTATCTGAGAGAACACTTCCGGATGAAGAGCCAACTCCCCGGGATGAAAGGTCTGTCTGCTCAGAAAATCCGCCTCCTGGAATGTGGATGGAAGATAGAAGACAATTGTGAGCTTCCACCCACTGCAGAATGCAAGTCACCTCCTTCATGGCCAAGGAAGTCAGAGTTCCTCCCTGATGGTTGATGTAAGCCACTGAGGTGATGTTGTCCGACTGGAATCTGATAAACCGGAATAACGACAATTGAGGCCAAGCTGTCAAGGCATTGAAGATTGCTCTCAACTCCAAGATGTTTATGGGAAGAGAAGACTCTTCCTGAGACCACAGGCCCTGAGTCATCAGAGAACCCCAAACAGCTCCCCAGCCTGACAGGCTGACGTCGGTTGTCACAATAACCCAGGAAGGTCTCAGGAAGCAAGTGCCCGAGACAGATGATCTAGAGACATCCACCACAAAAGAGATTCTCTTGTCAGGGGTCCAGATTTATCCTCTGCGATAAACTGGAATGGTCGCCGTTCCATTGACAAAGCATGCAAAGTTGCAGCGGACGCAGATGGAACTGAGCAAAAGTAATGATGTCCATGGAAGCCACCATCAGACCAATCACCTCCATGCACTGAGCCACTGATGGACAAAAAGCAGCATGGAGAGAAAGGAAGGAAGCAAGAAGCTTTGATTTTTTGACCTACGTCAAGAAAATATTCATGGACAGGGAATCTATTATTGTTCCTAGGAAACACACTGTTGTAGATGGAACTAGAGAACTCTTTTCCAGATTCACCTTCCATCCGTGGTAACGTAGAAAAGACAACAACATCTCTGTATAAGATTGTGCTAGTTGAAAAGATGACGCCTGAACCAGAATGTCGTCAAGATAAGGCACCACAGCAATTCCCTGGGATCTGATTACTGCCAATAGTGCTCCCAGAACTTTTGTGAATATTCTGGGAGCCATGGTCAGACCAAACGGAAGGGCAACAAACTGGAAATGCTTGTCCTGAAAGGCAAATCTGAGAAACTGATGATCCTTGTGAATGGGAACATGTAGATACGCGTCCTTCAGGTCCATGGTCGTCATGAACTGACCCTCCTGCACCAATGGAAGAATGGAGCGAATAGTTTCCATCTTGAAGGACGGAACCCTTTGTTGAGATCTAGGATGCAATGAAAAGTTCCTTCCTTTTTGGGAACCACAAATAGATTTGAATAGAATCCTAGACCTTGTTCCCTTAGAGGGACTGGTACAATGACACCCAGAGAGGATAGGTCCTTTGCGCAATTTTCATGAAAGCCTCCTTCTTTATCTGGTTTGAGGATAATCTTGACAGGAAAAATCTGCCCCTTGGTGGGCAAGACTTGAATCTTATCCTGTAACCCTGGGATACTATGTCCACAGCCCATGGATCTGGGACACCGCGTATCCAAGCCTGTTGGGAATATCACTCCTGGCCAGCAGGAGGAGGCAAAGAGCACCACAGTTAAGCTGTTAAGTATCACTTCCCTTCCCACAAACCCCAGTCATTCGACTAAAGGTAAATGGAGAGAAAAGGAGTAACACAAGGTGTAGAAGTGCCTGAGATTTAGTAAAAAAATTGTCTTAAAACAAAGGACGGGGCCGTGGACTCACCATATCCTGAAATAAATGTATCAGGTAAGCATACATTATGTTTTCTTTCCTAAGATATGGTGAATCCACTGTGTCCTCAATTACTGTTGGGAACTAATTCCCAAGCTAGAGGACACAGAGGACTAGGGAGGGACAAGACAGGTAGACCTAAACAGAAGACACCAGCGCTTGAAGAACCTTTCTCCCAAAAAAGCCTCAGCCGAGGCAAAAGTATCAAATTTGGAAAAAAGTATGCAGAGAAGACCAAGTTGCAGCCTTGCAAATCTGTTCCACAGAAGCTTCATTTTTGAAAGCACAAGAAGAAGACACAGCCCTAGTGGAATGAGCTGGAATTCTCTCAGGAGGCTGCTGTCCAGTAATCTCATATCAAACAAATTATACTTCTCAACCAGAGAGAAAGAGAAGTAGCAGTAGCTTTCTGACCTTTACGTTTCACAGAGAAACAAACAAAAAGGGCAGAAGACTGGAGAAAATCCTTAGACGCCTGTAGGAATAATTTCAGAGCATGCACAACATCCAATTTGTGACACAATCTTTCCTTATGAGAGGAAGGATTAGGACATAGAGAAGGAACAACAATTTCCTGATTAATATTTCTATCTGAAACCACTTTAGGAAGGAAACCAAACTTAGTACGAAGAATCGCCTTATCGGCATTAAAAATAAGGTAAGGCGAATCACACTGCAAAGCCGAGAAATTCGAGACTCTCCGAGCAGAAGAGATAGCAATAAGAAACAAAACCTTCCAAGATAACAACTTAATATCTATGGAATGCATTGGCTCAAACGGAGCCTGCTGCAAAACATAAAGAACAAGGTTAAGGCTCCACGGAGGAGCAACAGACTTAAACACAGGCCTGATTCTGACCAAGGCCTGACAAAAAGATTGCACATCTGGCACATCTGCCAGATACTTATGTAGCAAAATAGATAAAGCAGAAATCTGACCCTTTAGAGTACTGACCGACAAATCCTTCTCCAGACCTTCCTAACGAAAAGACAAAATCCTAGGAATCCTGACCCTACTCCAACAGTAGCCCTTGGATTCACACCAATAAAGATATTTACGCCATATCTTATGGTAAATCCTTCTAGTAACCGGCTTGTGAGCCTGAATCATGGTCTCAATGACCGACTCAGAAAAACCACGCTTAGAAAGAACTAAGCATTCAATCTCCAAGCAGTCAGCTTCAGAGAAACAAGATTTGGACAAAGGAAGGGACCCTGAAGTAGAAGGTCCTTCCTCAGAGGCAGTCTCCGAAGTGAGAGAGACGACATCTCCACTAGGTCTGCATACCAGATCCTGCTAGGCCACGCAGGGGCTATTAGAATCACTGACGCTCCTTCCTGTTTTATACGAGCAATGACTTGTGGAAGGGGAGCAAATGGAGGAAACAGGTATGCCAGCCTGAAGTCCCAAGGGACCGCCAAAGCATCTATCAGAACAGCCTGTGGGTCCCTTGACCTTGAGCCGTACCTTGGAAATTTGGCATTCTGCCAAGACACCATCAGATCCAGTTCCGGCACCCCCAATCAGAGAGTTAAACTGGAGAACACCTCCGGATGGAGTTCCCACTCCCCGGGATGAAAAGTCTGTCTGCTCAGAAAATCTTACCAGTTGTCCACTCCTGGAATTTGGATGGCAGATAGACATCAATTGTGAGCTTCTGCCCACTGAATAGTCCGAGCCACCTCCTTCATGGCTAAGGAACTCCGAGTTCCTCCCTGGTGGTTGATGTAAGCCACTAAGGTTATGTTGTCTGACTGAAACCTGATAAACCGGGCTAAGGACAACTGAAGCCAAGCCATCAGTGCATTGTAAATCGCTTTCAACTCCAAGATGTTTATGGGGAGGGCAGACTCCTTCAGAGTCCATAGTCCCTGCGCCTTTACCGAGTCCCAGGATCTGCTCTTGAAAAAGCCCGGGTGTACACCGGGGGAAACACGTTGAGCTTACCTGGTCCCATTTGACACACCGGAGGAGAATCTACCTATTCGGCAGTGAAACTTTGGAACTCCGGAGAAGGACTCTTATTGTTCACAACATAATTTGTGAAATGCTTGCTGTTAACTTACATCTTGTAAGTAGAATTTGTTTTTATGGCGTGTTGCCTGCTTGAATAAAAAACTACCTTGAATCCGGTCTGTTTTGCGCTGTCTTCTACTGTTTTAGAGGGTGTAAGATATAGCAATGTTATGTGGGACACCAATACTTGTGTGCATTTGGCCGTGTCCACCACGCAGACAAATTATTTTTTGATTGAGAGTCACACAACTTTTATTGTATGGTTTTGCTGTGATGGTGAATATATTAACTGTCTATGTTGGTTTTTTTTTGCTATTAAAGCTATATTTTTGAGTACATTTTAAAGAATGCTGATTTACCTTACTTTGTGAGCAATGTAATTTCCCTTGCTCTTGAATATTTCTCTTTATTTTGTTTATATATTATAATTTAATTTAGGGTCTTCAACACTTGAGATCTAAATTACAACCCTACAAAAGCTTTTGCCTATAGGAGTTAAATCAATAGCCTAGAAATATAAATAGATTTTTGGAACATCTGCTTTGGTATAATCTTATCTCCTCACAATATCATTATTTTTAAATATTTATATTTTCATGTTGGGTTAGCGCACTTAAGAAAATGCAATCGGGTTTTACGGAGTAGGTTTTTTTCACACTTGCTCCATTGAAGTCTATGGGGGAATACGTTAACACGGTTGCAATATTCGATGTTCGTCTTTTTGCATGTTTTGGGTTAATGCACAAGGGAAAACCTTTTACTTTCAATTTGTAATACGAGCGCTACCCAACGCGCACAAAAAGTTTACTTCTAGCGAAGTTAGCACAGGAGTGATAAATAGCGCTCCACTTGTAATCTAGCCCAAAATATTTTATTCTTTCGTACTTAAGAGCAGAAAGGGTGCATAACAACCACCATTAAGTATATGGTGGGAAAAAAATATTTAAAATATTTTTCAATAACAACAAAAAATTATACAGGTTCTACAATATTTTTTATAATATACAAAAGTTTTTGGCAGTAATACTGATATTTTATATGTGTAATTCTTATTGTAAGTTACAGTGAAGTGGTGTAGTGGTTTGTTGTTTTTATACAAATTAAACCATTATATCCTGCCTTTTTATTGTTAAAGGTATGAATTAATCCTATTTTTTTTTTAATAATTTGATTAAAAGGCATAAACCCAATTTTTTTTTCTTTCATGATTTAGAAAGAGCATACAATTTTAAACAACTTTCTTTTTTTAGCATATCTAAATAGGCTCAGTGGCTGCTGATTGGTGGCTGCACATAGATGCCTTGTGTGATTGGCTCACCCAGTTGCATTGCTATTTCTTCAACAAAGGATACGTAAAGAATGACACAAATTAGATAAAAGTAAATTACTTAATTACTTAAAATACTGTTTAAATTTGTATTTTCTATCTGAATCATTAAAGAACATTTTCGGGTTTCATGTCCCTTTACAAGGTTTTTGGGATCTAGCTCCATCTTCTGGAGATAAAGAGCAAACACATAAAATATGGCATTAATAGCTTTAACATTACCGTTCTTCTAGATCTCTGAAAATCTTTTTTTTATAAGCTGTTTTATAACTTTTGCTAAACAATTTTGAAAGCATTATAGTTAAAGTAATAACTACCCTTTAGTGCTGGTAATCTGAGTACAGCATAAAACATTGGATTTAACCCCTTAGTGACCAGAGCACTTTTGCATTTGTTGACCGTTTGGGACCAAGGCTATTTTTACATTTCTGTGGTGTTTGTGTTTAGCTGTAATTTTCCTCTTACTCATTTACTGTACCCACACATATTATATACCGTTTTTTTCGCCATTAAATAGACTTTCTAAAGATACTATTATTTTCATCATATCTTATAATTTACTATTAAAAAAATTATAAAATATGAGGAAAAAATGGAAAAAAAAACCAATTTTTTCAAACTTTGACCCCCAAAATCTGTTGCACATCTACAACCAACAAAAAACACCCATGCTAAATAGTTTCTAAATTTTGTCCTGAGTTTAGAAATACCCAATGTTTACATGTTCTTTGCTTTTTTTGCAAGTTATAGGGCACTAAATAAAAGTAGCACTTTGCTATTTCCAAACCACTTTTTTTCAAAATTAGCGCTAGTTACATTGGGACACTGATATCTGTCAGGAATCCCTGAATATCCTTTAACATGTATATATATGTTTTTAGAAGACATCCCAAAGTATTGATCTAGGCCCATTTTGGTATATTTCATGCCACCATTTCACCGCCAAATGCGATCAAATAAAAAAAAATTGTTCACTTTTTCACAAATTTTTTCACAAACTTTAGGTTTCTCACTGAAATTATTTACAAACAGCTTGTGCAATTATTGCACAAATGGTTTTAAATGCTTCTCTGGGATCCCCTTTGTTCAGAAATAGCAGACATATATGGCTTTTACGTTGCTTTTTGGTAATTAGAAGGCTGCTAAATGTGCACCACACGTGTATTATGCGCAGCAGTGAAGGGGTTAATTAGGGAGCATGTAGGGAGCTTGTAGGGTTAATTTTAGCTTTAGTGCAGTGTAGTAAACAACCCCAAGTATTGATCTAGGCCCATTTTGGTATATTTCATGCCACTATTTCACCGCCAAATGCGATCAAATTTAAAAAAACTTTAAATATTTCACAATTTTAGGTTTCTCAATGAAATTATTTACAAACAGCTTGTGCAATTATGGCACAAATTGTTGTAAATGCTTCTCTGGGATCCCCTTTGTTTAGAAATAGCAGACATATATAGCTTTGGCGTTGCTTTTTGGTAGTTAGAAAGTCGCTAAATGCCGCTGCGCATCACACGTATATTATGTCTAGCAGTGAAGGAGTTAATTAGGTAGATTGTAGGGAGCTTGCAGGGTTAATTTTAGCTTTAGTGTAGAGATCAGCCTCCCACCTGACACATCCCACCCCCTGATCCCTTCCAAACAGCTCCCTTCCCTCCCCCACCCCACAATTGTCCCCGCCATCTTAAGTACTGGCAGAAAGTCTGCCAGTACTAAAATAAAAAATTTGGGGTTTTTTTTTTTTTTTTTTTTTCAAATAATTCTTCTGCTGTGTAGGACCCCCCTCACTGCAATAACATGAAAGCAGCTGGAAGCGATCAGGATCGCTTCCACTGCTTTCAAAGACCAACGACGTATGGGGTACGTCCTTGGTCGTTAACTGCATATTTTTGCAGGACTTACCTAATTTTTTTCTTTATTGATTCAGAAAGAGCATGCAATTTTAGGCAGCTTTCCAATTTACTTCAATTATCAATTTTTCTTCATTCTCTTGCTAGCTTTATTTGAAAAGCAGGAATGTAAGCATAGATGCCATCCCATTTTTGGTTCAGCACACTGGGTAACCCTTGCTGATTGGTGGTTCAATGTACCCACCAATCAGCAAGCGCTACCCAGGGTACTGAAGCAAAAATGGGCCACCTACTAAGATTACATTTCTGCTTTTTAAAATAAAAAAAACAAGAGAATCAAGAAAATTTGATAATATGGGTAAATGAGAAAGTTTCTTAAAATTGCATGCTCTATCTGAATCAAGAAAGAAAACGTTTGGGTTTAGTGCCCTTTTAACTTTATAGACAGATTTGAAGACTCATTAAGTCATAGTTTGTGTTCAGAAAGCTTTGTACCTCTGCTATGAAGACATTTCAACTGATTTTATAGCAGATATCACCTATTACAACCAACTTGCTTTAAGAAAACAGAACATACATGTGTTTTACCTAAAGTAATATTTAATGTGGACTTAAAGGAACAGTAAAGTCAAAATTAAATGTTCATGATTCAGACAGAGCATGCAATTTTAAACCATTTTACAATTTGTTTCTATTATCAAACCTGCTTTGTTCTCTTGGTATCCCGTGTTGAACAGTTAACCTAGGTAGGCTGATAGGAGATTAGGAGTGTGCACGTGTTAATAGCAGCCTATGGCAGTAGTGCTTGTAGCTATGTATAATTCTATAAACACTGCTGACAGAAGGGTAAAGACACATGCACACTCCTGAGCTCACCTAGGATTACTCTTTAACAAATGATAACAAAGCAACTAAGCACAATTGATAATAAAAGTAAATTAGAAAGTGTTTTAAAATTCCATACTCTATCCAATCCATTTAGCCTTAATTTTTGGTAAATTTATGAAGCTGCTTTTCCAGCTATGTGGAGCAGGTTTGCATAAATGAGCTTGCTGCTACATATTTTCGTACCAAAAACTGCTTCTTTTTTCCTCTCAGCCACCTCAGAAGTGGTGAGATCAATCACCCCAACACCCATTTGTTCAGGGTGATTGACATACCCTGCTCTGGCACAGGGGGCTGCATTGCACAGAAACCTCTTGTGCAATGATAAATGTTGTGCAATGAAACAAGTGGCAATTGCAGGTGGACAGGTTCACTACTTGCGAACCTGTTCCCCTGCAGGTATGGTAAATTTACCCATTTGACTTTACTGTCCTTTAAAGTCTACACATTAATAAGGAGCAAGATGGAGGAATTTTAAACTCATTTTTAACTTAAGAGTTAAACAGTATGTCCAAGTTTATAAATTTTTTTTTTTTTTAAACTTACTGTTGTATTTTCCTCTTTTACAGGTTTACTATATCAACTTCACAGACTTCGCCAGTTATGAGGTTGTAGTGGATGAGAAGCCTTTCCTGCAGTGTACACGCAGCATAGAACCTGGTAAGACCAACTTCAACACCTGCTACACTGCTGGTGTTTGCCTCTTAAAAGCCAAGCAGAAGATTGCAGTAAAGATGGTCCATGCAGATATCTCAATCAACATGAGCAAACACACAACATTCTTTGGGGCCATACGGTTGGGAGAGGCACCTGGATCATAATTCTTGTGGGAAAATAATATATGGACCACTTATTGTTGCTGCCCACACTATGGTTTTACAACTACAATAAATATGGCCCTCTTCTTTTAGTCATATGAATGCGTTACTGGGCCAAAAATGGAAATTCAAACTCCTACTCTTTGTATAAATAATACTAAGAGTTTGAAAAGAAAAGAAGAGGACATGAAGAATGTTTGGTTTTATTGTATTTTTTGTTTTTGTTTTGTGGATAAGATGCACTGTGATTTCCAAATCCTCAGTTGAAGAAGTTGGACAGTTTTGTAGCTGTGGGAACAGTACAATTCCGCCAGTGTTTTTTGCAGGCATGTTAGGATTTTTGTTGCACTACTTGGGTTCCGCCTAAAGAAAAGAAAAAAAATAAAATCTGTTGATTATTCGGGACATACATTTAAATACAAATTAAACAAAAGTACCATTTTGTGGTCTTTTCCCCCTGTTGTTAAATGTTTAATACATACACTACAGACAAATTCATTCACCCTTGATTATAAAGGATAATTCACTACAGTATTAAAAAAGCCAGAATAATACCAATTGTGCTTTAAACACAACCAATTCTAAGCTGTTGTATTAGGAATATGCCACTTCGAAAAACATTCAGTGTACATTTAAATATGTAAAATAAAACTCTTTGTTGCTTTTTATTATTTATTAAATTAAGAAGTTCTGCTAGCTGGATGTTTTATGGAGAACAACACATTTTCTCTGGTTGCCTTAAGATGTAGTAACTAACATTAGAGATTTATTGTTTATTTTCTATAGCTATATAACAGTATAATTCATTTTCAATGACAGCCAGGCTGTGATATAATACCGCCGCCCAGAACAAATCTGCAAGTATTTATTAATGTATTTTACATGGAATGATACATATGTCACATGCATTTTTTTCATGAACATTCAGCAGTATCACATATGTATGAGCATGAACTTTTACCACCATTTTGTTTTATAGACCACACCCATTTTGCCAGTATATTTTTAAGATGAAATATACTACAAGTTCAAGCTTTGACAGGTGCGGGGCATGTAAGTGTTAAATCCCAAATATGTATGAAATTGGAACCAGCAAGTTATAAGTAAAGTTTCCTATCATATTGCACTGACGTCATTTTTTAAAATTCATATTATCATTATTATCCAGCTGTATGGTAACTCAGAATAAGTTGCCCAACACTTCTGGCATTAAAAGTGATATAAAAACAGATAAACTTTTTGTTTTTATTTATTTTTTTGGGTTTTTTTTAGCCTTCCATTACCTATCCTTCTGCCTGTCAATAGAATAAATAATTATTCAGTGTTTCTCTTTGCTTAGCTTAGTTATTTTGAACTCAATGGCACAGTCATATGCTCCAAATGCTTTCAAATAATAACATCTATTATTTTAATGAAAGTTAGACATTAATCACAAGTTTTATTTCAAAACCTGCAATAATATCTGGTCAATTCTGTGGAAACATCATACAATATGTTTTAATATTTTCTTGTTTGGACAGTCTATTTGAATATGTTTTTTTGTTTAACAATATAGATAATCCCTTTATTACCCATTCTCCAGTTTTGCATAACCAACACTGTTATATTAATACATTTTTTACCTCTGTGATTACCTTGTATCTAAGCCTCTGCAGACTGCACCCTTATTTCAGTTGCACCGAGATAAGAGGCAGCCTTGAATGGTTTGCAAATGAGCCTATCTAGGTTTAGCCTTCAACAAAGAATACCAATGATGATAAAAGTAAATTGGAAAGTTGTATAAAAATTGCATGCCCTGTCTGAATCATGACAGTTTAATTGGTGATCAAAAGCAGTACAGGGAGTGCAGAATTATTAGGCAAGTTGTATTTTTGAGGATTAATTTTATTATTGAACAACAACCATGTTCTCAATGAACCCAAAAAACTAATTAATATCAAAGCTGAATAGTTTTGGAAGTAGTTTTTAGTTTGTTTTTAGTTATAGCTATTTTAGGGGGATATCTGTGTGTGCAGGTGACTATTACTGTGCATAATTATTAGGCAACTTAACAAAAAACAAATATATACCCATTTCAATTATTTATTTTTACCAGTGAAACCAATATAACATCTCAACATTCACAAATATACATTTCTGACATTCAAAAACAAAACAAAAACAAATCAGTGACCAATATAGCCACCTTTCTTTGCAAGGACACTCAAAAGCCTGCCATCCATGGATTCTGTCAGTGTTTTGATCTGTTCACCATCAACATTGCGTGCAGCAGCAACCACAGCCTCCCAGACACTGTTCAGAGAGGTGTACTGTTTTCCCTCCTTGTAAATCTCACATTTGATGATGGACCACAGGTTCTCAATGGGGTTCAGATCAGGTGAACAAGGAGGCCATGTCATTAGATTTTCTTCTTTTATACCCTTTCTTGCCAGCCACGCTGTGGAGTACTTGGACGCGTGTGATGGAGCATTGTCCTGCATGAAAATCATGTTTTTCTTGAAGGATGCAGACTTCTTCCTGTACCACTGCTTGAAGAAGGTGTCTTCCAGAAACTGGCAGTAGGACTGGGAGTTGAGCTTGACTCTATCCTCAACCCGAAAAGGCCCCACAAGCTCATCTTTGATACCAGTCCAAACCAGTACTCCACCTCCACCTTGCTGGCGTCTGAGTCGGACTGGAGCTCTCTGCCCTTTACCAATCCAGCCACGGGCCCATCCATCTGGCCCATCAAGACTCACTCTCATTTCATCAGTCCATAAAACCTTAGAAAAATCAGTCTTGAGATATTTCTTGGCCCAGTCTTGACGTTTCAGCTTGTGTGTCTTGTTCAGTGGTGGTCGTCTTTCAGCCTTTCTTACCTTGGCCATGTCTCTGTGCTTTTGGGCACTCCAGTGATGTTGCAGCTCTGAAATATGGCCAAACTGGTAGCAAGTGGCATCTTAGCAGCTGCACGCTTGACTTTTCTCAGTTCATGGGCAGTTATTTTGCGCATTGGTTTTTCCACACACTTCTTGCGACCCTGTTGACTATTTTGAATGAAACGCTTGATTGTTCGATGATCACGCTTCAGAAGCTTTGCAATTTTAAGAGTGCTGCATCCCTCTGCAAGATATCTCACTATTTTTGAATTTTCTGAGCCTGTCAAGTCCTTCTTTTGACCCATTTTGCCAAAGGAAAGGAAGTTGCCTAATAATTATGCACACCTGATATAGGGTGTTGATGTCATTAGACCACACCCCTTCTCATTACAGAGATGCACATCACCTAATATGCTTAATTGGTAGTAGGCTTTCGAGCCTATACAGCTTGGAGTAAGACAACATGCATAAAGAGGATGATGTGGTCAAAATACTCATTTGCCTAATAATTCTGCACTCCCTGTATATATAGCTTTGCAAAATGCTGTATATAGAGTCAGAGCTAACAGTATATTCTTTATAAATATTTTAAGGAAATCAAAATAGACAGGTAATTTAAACATAGTGATTATGAAATATTTAGGGCCAGATTACGAGTGGAGTGCTAACGTTTGCGCGCGAGCGATAATGAGTATATTGCTGGTGTATGTGCTTGTCAGGTTTACTGTTGGTATTATGAGCTTGAGCGCAATTGGGATTTATGTTAGAGCGATTCCCGCGTCCTCAGAGCTCTGGTAAACTGTTTCGCGAAACAAGAAAGTGTCACAAAACACATAAAAAAATACATTACAAAGTACACTTACAATCATAACAACACCATCTAATAAAAAATATTCAAATTAAATATTGCACACAAAGGTTATAAAGGCTCAAAGTTATGAGATCTCGTGTTAGGCTTTAACATTGAGATACGTACATATATCTCTAAAAATGTATACGTATGTGTGTGTATGTATATATATATATATATATATATATATATATATAGTATATATATATATATATATATATATATATATATTATATATATATTATATATATATATATATATATATATATATATATATATATATATATATATATATATATGAACATATGTATTTATGTAAAAATTTAATAGGTATACCAGCTCAATCCAATGTATAATTAATAAGATAACTCTAGATATCTAATAGGTAATGTATCCAGAGGTACAAGAGGGCATTAAAGTAATTATCAATAATTGAAGAAGAGAAAAAAGGAGATAGAAAACTTAAAGCAACCTGAATGCCCTGTACCAGCACTATCTATAAACCATCTATAATAGAATACAGCAAGTCAAACACTGAGTATGGCGGTCCCTGGTTAAATGGATATAAATCACTCTCTCTTACATAAACAAACCAATGCCTCTAAATGCAGATAAAAAACATTATATTTATTAAATTTATTAAACAATTCATCCAATTATAAGTGCAAAAAAGGGAATAAAGTGCATATGTAATAAAACAATGATATATGATACCTATCTACCAATGGCCAGTGGGATAATGTAATAAAATAGACCCATTACAATATAAGAGCTCATATGAACAGTAGATAAAGGGTTAATTGCTTCTCGTATCTAAAGGCCTGTGCTGACCTGATAAGCTGAAGAAATAGGATGGCAATATGTCCCAAATAGAGTCCCTTAATTGTAATCCAAATATACAATGTCCATAGAGATGAAGCGAGTGTACAGGTCAGCAAGCGTTAGTTCGTATTAATTAGTTGCCAGTAGTGACTGAAGTAAGCAAACAGCAAAGAAGCTGGTCAATTCATGCAAGTAATACAGGCAGTATTAAGTCTCATGGGTGTGGTGAGGCAACATACAGTAAGTAAGTCTTAGCACAGATCAGGATAAATCAGATATATGACAAATAAATATCCAGATCGCACTGGATATACCTCGTACAGGGTACAACCTACAGAGGATATTGCCCTCGCCTAATGGACCCTGTTAGTAGTGTAAAGAGAGGCTTAGATTTCACCGATCTTCTTGCTGCAACATCTACCGGGATGATGCGATCACTGAAGAAATTGATACTGGTCACTTAAGCTTCCATTCATCTACGCCTCTCCCGACAGCTGTTGACTTGATAATACTTTAAACTTTTTTGAAGTTCAGTCCTATTGGCTGATCCAATCAGCCAATAGGATTGAGCTTGCATTCTATTGGCTGTTCCAATCAGCCAATAGAATGCCAGCTCAATCCTATTGGCTGATTGCATCAGCCAATAGGATTTTTTCTACCTTAATTCTAAAGGTACCGTCATTTAGTGTTAGTCGTCGGAAGGAAGAGGATGCTCCACGTCGGATGTCTTGAAGATGGACCCAGTCCACTCCGGATGGATGAAGATAGAAGATGCCGTCTGGATGAAGACTTCTGGCCATCTGGAGGACCTCTTCTGCCCGGATAGGATGAAGACTTCTGCCCGTCTGGAGGACCACTTCTGCCCGGTTGGGTGAAGACGTCTCAAGGTAGGGTGATCTTTAAGCGGTTAGTGTTAGGTTTTATTAAGGGGGGATTGGGTGGGTTTTAGAGTAGTGTTGGGTGTGTGGGTGGTGGGTTTTAATGTTGGGGGGTATTGTATTTTTTTTACAGGTAAAAGAGCTGATTACTTTGGGGCAATGCCCAGCAAAAAGCCCTTTTAAGGGCTATTTGTAATTTAGTATAGGGTAGGGCTTTTTATTATTTTGGGGGGCTTTTTTATTTTATTAGGGCGATTAGATTAGGTGTAATTAGTTTTAAAAAATTGTAATTATTTTATTATTTGTGATTCAACCTGCTTATGTGCGATGTTTACTGGGCTCGTGGTTGAAACTTGAGGAACTTTTGGAAGTGATGCGGCCTTTTGGTTGGGCGCGCTGGTTTTGGACTGTATGGTTCACCTTGTGTTCGGGCGTGGCTATGTTCCATTTTTCCATTTCCACATTCCGACTGTGTGGCGAAGGAAAAATTTCTAGTTCGCAGGGGTCTGGTCATGGGAGGTGGTGAGTGCCCCAGCCATTGGGGATGTCAGGTGCTGTATTAGTTTTTACTACTTTAGTCCATATTTAAATATCCTCTTTCCAGTTTCTGTAATTTAGTGTTTGTTTTTTTTCATAATTTAGATAATTGTATTTAATTGTATTTAATTTAGGGAATTAATTTAATTATAGTGTAGTGTTAGGTGTAATTGTAACTTAGGTTTATTTTTATTTTACAGGTAAATTTGTCTTTATTTTAGCTAGGTAGCTATTAAATAGTTAATAACTATTTAATAACTATTGTACCTAGTTAAAATAAATACAAACATGCCTGTAAAATAAAAATAAAGCCTAAGCTAGCTACAATGTAACTATTAGTTATATTGTAGCTATCTTAGGGTTTATTTTATAGGTAAGTATTTAGTTTTAAATAGGAATAATTTAGTTAATTAAAGTTATTTTATTTAGATTATTTTAAATTATATTTAAGTTAGGGGGGTGTTAGGGTTAGACTTAGGTTTAGGGGTTAATATATTTATTATAGTGGCGGCGACGTTGGGGGCGGCAGATTAGGGGTTAATAAATGTAGGTAGGTGTCGGCGAAGTTAGGGCCGGCAGATTAGGGGTTAATAAAATTTAACTAATGTTTGCGAGGCGGGAGTGTGGCGGTTTAGGGGTTAATATATTTATTAAAGTGGCGGCGATGTCCGGTCGGCAGATTAGGGGTTAAAAATTTTATTTAAGTGTTTGCGATGTGGGGGGGGGGGGCCTCGGTTTAGGGGTTAATAGGTAGTTTATGGGTGTTGGTGTACTTTTTAGCACTTTAGTTAAGAGTTTTATGTTACGATGTTAGCCCATAAAACTCTTAAAGGGCCATAATACCCAAATGTTTAAACACTTGAAAGTGATGCAGCATAGCTGTAAAAAGCTGATTAGAAAATATCACCTGAACATCTCTATGTAAAAAAGAAAGATATTTTACCTCAAAAGTTCCTCAGTAGCCACCTCCCATTGTAAAGGATTTCTAAGCAGCATATTAGTATGTCTGTCCCGGGACATCTGAAAGGATGAGCTTTGTGCACTCTCATATTATTTCACCAATCAGGTAAAGGAAGCTTACTATGAAATCTCATGAGAGTTAAGTCAAATCTCATGAGATCACAGTAAGAGTTCATGACCTCAGCACTGCTGATGCTGATTGGCTGCTTTTCATTTCTTCATTTTTTTAGTTTTTTTACCTGCAGCTGGGAGCAGCTGAGTATAACTTTTTACAGAGAACTTACTCTGGTGAGCTGAGGAGATTGTGAGGTAAAATATCTTCCTTTTTTACATAGAGATGCTCAGGTGATATTTTGCTGTCAGCTTTTTACAGTTATACTGCATCAGTTTCAAGTGATTTAGCATATGAGTATTATGTCCCTTTAACTACTGACTTTTAAATGCGGTAGGAGTCTTGACAGGAGAGGCTGTGCCGCTCACTTTTTCCAAGACTCGTAATACCGGCGTTAGGCAAATCCCATTGAAAAGATAGTATACGCAATTGACCTAAGTGGATTTGCGGTATGTTCGAGTCGCGGAAAAAAAGTGAGCGGTACACCTGTACCTGCAAGACTCGTAATACCAGCATTAGGAAAAAAGCAGTGTTGGGACCTCTCAACGCTGCTTTTTTTTTTATTTTTATTATTATTATTTTTGTTCAGGTATAATGTATAATTTAACAATTCAAGCAATAATTCGCAAGACATGTAAGTACAGAAAGGAATCACATTAACACTGGGAGAAGAATATAAATAAACACAAAACATTAATATATTCAATATCACCAGATATAGTCATGTCATACAAGGAGGACAATTATTATCTAGACATGCGAATAGAGATAAGAAAATGTAACCTCATGTTTTCTGTTATATAGCATCTCCATTAGAGAATATTAACTCAAAGACATAACGCATGCCCCTATAGAAATATAAAGGCCACTCTTGGACCTCCTAAAATATAACTATGCCGTAGCAGGGGCCTTGGGGGAAAGGAGAACAAGGAAAGTGGGCCACTCTTGGACCCAGTATGCAATTGAAGAAGGTAGGTAACCAACACTTACATATAGTGAGTTACTTAAACAAGCACCAGTTATATAATTATAAAGGAGTTACTGAGAGTAATATATGGAGATTAATACACTGTGAGTGATTTGCTTAAAGCCTCCTAGTTACGCTGACACAGAATTATAACTCCTGTCTGCAGCAGCTATTTATATTATATGCTACAACAGAGTTAATAAAGGCTAACATAGAGTTAATAAACATATGATGAACCGTTAGCAGTGCATT
Organism: Bombina bombina; assembly: GCF_027579735.1. Taxonomy (NCBI): domain Eukaryota; kingdom Metazoa; phylum Chordata; class Amphibia; order Anura; family Bombinatoridae; genus Bombina; species Bombina bombina. The sequence goes on from NC_069499.1 coordinate 633,282,472, forward strand.
TATATCAGAGTGATAGTTATATTGGCGCAGTGTATCCTGGCCGTTACACAAATGTCCGTGGACCAGTAGTCCAAGGTCCGGCTGCTGCAACGTGCATTCACAGTGTCAAAAGGATGACGTCAAGTATGGGTGAAGTGTTAAAGGTAAATAGACATGCACAGAAAGACTTGCAATGGAGTGTTACTGAATTATACAAGTCCAGTCCTAGCAGCTAGACACATCAATAAACAGTTATATAGACCCCAATAGCTCAGGACCCCACTTAAAAAGAAAAAAAACACTCATCTGAATCGCAAGTATAAGGCCACAGCTGAGCGTATTATACAGTCTATTTTGAAGGTAATTGTATACTAACTTAATTTTCCAGTCCATCTGAAGAGGGTAATATGAAATTCTGTGTGCTGCGGCTGTGACCTGTCAGTCCGTAAGTAACCCTTTCTGTCACCTACTGAAGGCTGTCTGGTAGCCCCCAGGGTCAAAGGGCCGGTAGTAGCAAGGTACGTCCACACTGATCATGGGTTGACAGAAAGCTCCCCGGGCTGGTAGTCGATCTCTCAAGCTCACTTTTTCCACCGGAAGACAATTATGTGTGACCGTGAACCCCATCTCTGCGGCCCCAGACTCCACAGAAGCGCTCTTCTTACGATAGGCAGGTTTCATCTCGGGTTGAATCAGATCCCCCACTGTCGCCCTCCTCTCGCTGGCATCTTTGAGGTGAGATATTTCTGGGCCTGAGAATGCGGCAGTCGCTTCAGCGCGGGCTGCGCTTGCAATTTCAGTTGCGGTCAGCTGTTGTCTGGGGGTTTGCAGTTGCCTCTCGCTAATGATCGGGATAGCACACGGATAGCCACCCGTTGCTGGAGGGTACTTAACAGACAGGCTCAAGTGCCGTGCTGCCGCAATCGGAGCCTGGAGTTAAGGTGTTGTGCCCGATAAGCTGGTAATAGGCTCCTGAAGGCTTGTGTCATTGTCGGTTTTCTATGCAGGGTCTCCTGGCTTCGTGTGTCTGTGCCCAACCTGTCTGACCAGCTCACGGAGGCCACCACACTCAGTTTACCAGGATTGTAGTATCTTCACATGGTGATCTTGCAGCAGCCTTGTCACGGCTGCAAGTAGCATTTCAGTGCCAAACGCCATCTTTATTGGTTCCGTGCTGGTGAGGAAGGCACTGAAATCTCCTGCTGTTTATCTTGTATAATAACAGTTGTACAAAATAAATATAGGTAGTGTTGATTCCAGATGAAATGTATCATGCAGTGTCTGTGAACAGTCTTGTGAAGCAGTGATAAACTCCTGCCTTGTAACCCAGTTTCCCGGGGGAGGTATAATGCGGCAGCCCTGGTCACTCAGACGGTCGGCCTTGCAAAAGGTAGCGATCACGTTGTGGCACAGCTGAAGAGCATAGGCGATCAGCAATCTCAATGTGGATTTGTGTTTCAAATTATCTCAGACTATTTCAGAGCATAAATTTGTTCTATTTTAGACAAATGTCCTGCAAATAAGGCTTTTAAAGATAATTAGAGCCAGGAGCTCCACAAAAATGCGTCCTGCTGCTTCAACTATAGGCTCCGCCCCCCCTCAACGCTGCTTTTTATGGCTAACGCAAAACTCGTAATCTAGGCCAATGTTTTTTATCTGCATCTAGAGGCATTGGTTTGTTTATGTAAGAGAGAGTGATCTATATCTATTTAACCAGGGACCTCCATACTCAGTGTTTGACTTGCTGTATTCGATGATTTATAGATAGTGCTGGTACAGGGCATTCTGGTTTCTTTAAGTTTTCTATCTCCTTTTTTCTCTTCAATTATTGATATGTATTTACGTTTCATATGTGTATATATGTATTTACAGATATATAAACACATAAATACATATGTATACATATATAGACATATATAGAAGTGCATTGGAGCCCTTTGCAGTCAAGTAGAAGAAAACACGTAAAAAAAACCCATTTATGCAATATTCATATTTAATAAAGTGTTATACTATGTATTTACTGTAAATATTTCACATTCCTGTGTTCTGCACATAGCAGAATGTGTTCTATGTATTTTTAAATAGATAATCCTATATATATATATATACAGTTGCAAGAAAAAGTATGTGAACCCTTTGGGATGATATGGATTTCTGCACAAATTGGTCATAAAATGTGATCTGATCATCATCTAAGTCACAACAATAGACAATCACAGTCTGCTTAAACTAATAACACACAAAGAATGAAATGTTGCCATGTTTTTATTGAACACACCATGTAAACATTCACAGTGCAGGTGGAAAAAGTATGTGAACCCTTGGATTTAATAACTGGTTGAACCTCCTTTGGCAGCAATAACTTCAACCAAACGTTTCCTGTAGTTGCAGATCAGACGTGCACAATGGTCAGGAGTAATTCTTGACCATTCCTCTTTACAGAACTGTTTCAGTTTAGCAATATTCTTGGGATGTCTGGTGTGAATCGCTTTCTTGAGGTCATGCCACAGCATCTCAATCGGGTTGAGGTCAGGACTCTGACTGGGCCACTTCAGAAGGCGTATTTTCTTCTGTTTAAGCCATTCTGTTGTTAATTTACTTCTATGCTTTGGGTCATTGTCCTGTTGCAACACCCATCTTCTGTTAAGCTTCAGCTGGTAGACAGATGGCCTTAAGTTCTCCTGCAAAATGTCTTGATAAACTTGGGAATTCATTTTTCCTTCGATGATAGCAATCCGTTCAGGCCCTGATGCAGCAAAGCAGCCCCAAACCATGATGCCCCCACCACCATACTTCACAGTTGGGATGATGTTTTGATGTTGGTGTGCTGTGCCTCTTTGTTACCACACATAGTATTGTGTGTTTCTTCCAAACAACTCAACTTTGGTTTCATCTGTCCACAGAATATTTTGCCAGTACTGCTGTGGAACATCCAGGTGCTCTGTAAACGTGCAGCAATGTTTTGTTTGGACAGCAGTGGCTTCCTCTGTGGTATCCTCCCATGAAATCCATTCTTGTTTAGTGTTTTACGTATTGTAGATTCGCTAACAGGGATGTTAGCATTTGCCAGTGACTTTTGTAAGTCTTTAGCTGACACTCTAGGATTCTTCTTCACCTCATTGAGCAGTCTGCGCTGAGCTCTTGCAGTCATCTTTACAGGACGGCCACTTCTAGGGAGAGTAGCAGCAGTGCTAAACTTTCTCCATTTATAGACAATTTGTCTTACCTTGGACTGATGAACAGCAAGGCTTTTGGAGATACTTTTATAACCCTTTACAGCTTTATGGAAGTCAACAATTCTTAATCGTAGGTCTTCTGAGAGCTCTTTTGTGCGAGGCATCATTCACATCAGGCAATGCTTCTTGTGAAAAGCAAACCCAGAACTGGTGTGTGTTTTTTATAGGGCAGGGCAGCTGTAACCAACACCTCCAATCTCATCTCATTGATTGGACTCCAGTTGGCTGACATCTCACTCCAATCAGCTCTTGGAGATGTCATTAGTCTAGGGGTTCACATACTTTTTCCACCTGCACTGTGAATGTTTACATGGTGTGTTCAATAAAAACATGGCAACATTTCATTGTTTGTGTGTTATTAGTTTAAGCAGACTGTGATTGTCTATTGTTGTGACTTAGATGATGATCAGATCACATTTTATGACCAATTTGTGCAGAAATCCATATCATTCCAAAGGGTTCACATACTTTTTCTTGCAACTGTATATATATATATATATATATATATATATATATATATATATATATATATATATATATGTACATAGATATTGATACCTATCCAGGCATACCTCGTTTTATTGCGCTTCACAGATATTGCTGTTTTTACAATTTGGAGGTTTGTGGCAACCCTGTGTCGAGCAAGTCTATCAGTGCCATTTTTCCAACATATATACACATATGAACACATAAATACATATAAATACACAAATATATACACACCAGCAGCAAAAATATTATGACTCAATAAAGGCTCAGATGATCGTTAGCATTGTTTACCAATAAAGTATTTTTAATTAAGGTATGTACATAGAATAAATATAACTTTTCTTCTTAAATGGAAAGAGTCCACAGCTGCATTCACTACTTTTGAGGAATAAGAACCTGGCCACCAGGAGGAGGCAAAGACAACCCAGCCAAAGGCTTAAATACTCCTCCCACTCCCCTCATCCCCCAGTCATTCTTTGCCTGTCATCCCAGGAGGATGGCAGAGAAGTGTCAGAATTTTAATTTTTGTTTTTGTCTCTTATGGAGGGTAGTACTCTTCGGCATGGGACAGGAGTTTTAAGTAGTCCTGTCAGTCTCTCAGTGAGGGCTTGGATGAGAGCTAGAGTCCAGAGATGCAGGGAGTTTTTTTCTGCTAAACCATCCCGACTCATATTAACAGCTCCTCAAGCAATCAGGGTTGTCGAACTTCGCTCAGCTGCCTGTTTTCTTCTCTCAAGTCCATGGCGGAGGAGATGCTACTATCCGTCACACTTGAAAGGCTGTGTTCCTGTTCCACGGCGTTGATTCCGGTAAGATTGTTTAATTTTACTTTATTTGCAATGTATTGTAATGTGAATGTTTCCTGAGAGGCTACCACCTTGCTGGTCTAACTTATACATAAGGGTCTCAGTGAGTCTCTTTTAGTATCTTGGAATCGAGGGTTAATATCTCCTGAGGGGGGTTATTGAACAGGGGGAGTTATAATCATGTTTGTTATGTGATTCAACCTGCTTATGTGCGATGTTTACTGGACTCGTGGTTGGAACTTGACGCAGCCTTTTGGTTGGGCGCGCTGGTTTTGGACTGTACATTTCACCTTGTGTTCGGGCGTGGCTACGTTCCATTTTTCCATTTCCGCATTCCGACTGTGTAGCGAAGGAAAAATTTCTAGTTCGCAGGGGTCTGGTCATGGGAGGTGGTGAGTGCCCCAGCCATTGGGGATGTCAGGTGCTGTATTAGTTTTTACTACTTTAGTCCATATTTAAATATCCTCTTTCCAGTTATGGAGGATTCTGATGCTGAGACTGTGTTAATTTCAGATTCAGTTACAGAGGATTCTGATACTGAGACTATTTTCATTTCAGATTCAGATTCTGTGTCCGGTTATGAATCCGGAGTGGCCTCGTTTTGTTCCGTATGCCATTTCAGAGCGCCTGGTTCCTCGGACTCAGGGAATCAAGGGACTTCTCTTCCCTGTGTCCTCTGCTTGTGCAGAGGTGTTAGGGAGACTAGTCCTGTTAGTAGGATTTTTTGACCTCGAGGTATCCCTTGGTCGTCCTCAGGCTCTGAGAAGTATCTTCATACAACTTCTAGCCTTGCTCCTTGGAAGTTTGGACTTTAGCTAGGGGGGGTCCCTTCCTTTGGTCAGGGTCTTCGAGTTCTCTCGCTATCTGGATTTCTGGATATGCATCCATACCCTTGTGTCTGTTTTTTTGGCCAGTTGGGGTGTTTAGTTCTAGGGTAAGGTTTGCCTGAACTATTGGGTACCTGGACCTGTTTTTCTCCCTGAGACTTCCGGTTGCTGAAGCTTCGCTTGGCCTTTTTACCAACCCAGTCTGGGGGGTTTTGGAATCTTGGATCTCAGGGCTGGTCGGGGGGTTCCACGGTATTGGGAACTGGGGCTATGTCCTTGATCCATCTACCTAACCTGGTCATGGTTGGCCAGGATTTCAGAGTATTTTGTACTCTTTGCCACATAGTGACCCTTGTCCTCTGGTGGTTAGCCGTGTGGCTTGAGCCTTAAGAGTGGTTGGTTCATACCCAGCTGCTGGCGTTGAATGTCTAATTTCTGGTGCGCCATAGGATTGCATTCCCCTGGTTAGCTTGCCAGTGTTCCCGTGGATTCCCTGCTCTGCAAGTGAATGGTTTGGCTGTGCCTCTGCTTGGCAAACTACTTGTAGGGGGGTCCTTTTCTAGGACATCTGTGTTGGGAATTTCTCTTCCCATTAGCCGGTGCCTTCGGGTCTTGAGAACAGTTGTTGCTCTTCCGGCATTATCCCTTTTCTTTAGGGGATATTCTCCTTTCTATGGAGATAGAGTCCTTGCTTGGGGCTTCTCCTGGATGGGAGGCAGAAAGGTGGGATTGGTTCCCCCGGGGGTCTTGTTGGCTCCAAACAGACTTGTTGGGCCTTTATTTTGATAGATCCATCAGTCTATGGCCTTGTTGTTTGTTTTCAGAGTCGGGTTGTACTTGTACTCTGTGGGGATGGCTGTGCTATCCTTACGCTCATTCCTGTACCTGTTTCAGGATCCTGTTTTGGATCCCTGAGGCTGGGTTGGTCCAGCTGGCTGTGGGTCTGCAGGTCAGGTTGGCCAAGCGGTCTATGGAGCTGCATTCGGTCACAGTATCCTCTGGATGTGTGAGCTTTGTTGAGTCTATCCTGTTAGCTTAGTCTGCTAGGGTATAGATTTTCCTTTAACTGACTCCATTGATTTCAGAAGAGAGTTTGCTCTTCCTTCGAGTTCTGAGGGTATACTCTTCTTCTTGGGGGGCCTCGATTGAGGTTTGTGTTCCCTTTTTTAGGGTTCTGTGTGCAGGTCTGGCGACTTAGGTTGCTTGGAGCATGCCCTCTGTCTGGTGGTTGCTTTTGCAGTCTGTTTCTTACTTGACTGCTTCTTCTTCCTCGCAGTATCCTCTGTGCCATCCTGTTATGGACTCTGTGTTTTCAAACTTGGGGTTCTCTCCTGGGTGCATTACATGCTTTTTCATGGTTAAATGCCTTGCTATTCTTGAGACTTGGAGGACTTTGCCTTTTCAGTTGCAATCCATACTTGCAGGATGTTGATGATACTTATGTTTTCTCTGTGCCCGGACTTATCCCGGGTTTCTCTTGGATAGGTGTGGCCTGTTCTTTTTTGTATTAGGGGACCTTTCGGTTTCCTTGGTTCTCCCTTGCCTTGTTCCCTTGGGGGTTTCGGCTGGTGTCTCCTTCATTTGTGGAGATGAGCGGTGGAGGTCTGTTTGTTGGGCGACGGTGTCTCCTGGAGGACTGTTGGCTCAGTCGAGTCCGTTTGCGGTCTCTCGGTTGGCTTCGGGACTAACTGCGAGTCGGTGTCATTGGGGCTTTTTCCTTTTCCAATTTTCTCTGCTTCAGATGAAGCTGTGTTTTTTCTTGGGTAGAGGTTCAGGCTTGGTGCCCTTATTATGGGCTGCCTATGTACCCTCCCGTTTTGGCATTCAGTGTCCTCTATAGCTTGGGTATTGTTTTCCCAAAAGTAATGAATGCAGCTGTGGACTCTTTCCATTTAAGAAGAAAACGTAAAGTATGCTTACCTGATAATTTCCTTTTCTTCTGATGGAAAGAGTCCACAGCTTCCCACCCCTATTTTTATGTGGGGCATCCTTATATTCTGGCACCTTTCACCCTGATGTTTCTTCTACTGTTCCTTGTTCCTCGGCAGAATGACTGGGGGATGAGGGGAGTGGGAGGAATATTTAAGCCTTTGGCTGGGTTGTACTGCTGGCCAGTTTCTTATTTCCCAAAAGTAATGAATGCAGCTGTGGACTCTTTCCATCACAAGAAAAGGAAATTATCAGGTTAGCATAATTTATGTTTTTATATGCACTAGGAAACAAAAAAAAATACAGTGACTCACTTTATTGCTATATTCAATTTATTGCGGTGGTCTGAAACCAAACCCGCAAAATCTCTGAGGCACACCTGTATATAATCACATATATATATATATATATATATATATATATATATATATATATATATATATATATATATATAGTAGGATTGCGCAATCACAATTTAAATCAGCGTGATTTCAAATCACGGGAGTATGCAATTTTTTTATTTAAAAAAAATCCTCATATGTGGCTGTACTGCATTGATTTGAATGTGATTTTTTGCAAACCTGCTCCATCTAGTGGTTGCTTTTAGCACACATTTGTAAAATGGATGCTTTACTTTCACTTTCTACAAACGTGTTCTGTTTGTGATCTCAGTAGCAGCCGATCAATCTATGTCTAAAAGCAGAGTCCATGCAGGAGAGTGAAGAGGAGGGAAAGCCACTTACTTATATTTCTCCCTAGGGACATCTGCAGTCTGAAACTTAGGGTATGTAATCAACAGATCATACCGGTATTCGATCTTGTTGTTAATACTTTTTTCAAGGTATTATGTATATGCTTTTTTCACTTTGTTGTTCCTCAATTTAACCCACTCTTAGCATCTTAAGATTTAGCTCTTTTTGTGTGTATATGAATGATCTTTGATTTATTTCACTGTCACCGTACACTGTTAGTACACATTTTCTATAATTTTTTATAATTTTTTTGATAATATTTCGTTTGTTGTGATTTAGTTATTCACTGAATTGTTGTTCACGAATTGTGATATCATCACATATCTATTTCCTTTGTGTGTATTCCATATGAGACCACATTGGCCAGCTTGATATTAATAACACGAACACACCCATCACATTGGGGCTTACATTGTTCTCTGTGTGATCTGTTTTTGTGTACACCCCATTACATTTGCGTAATAGATTTGATATTGTGGTCCAATTTCCACTATCAGCTACATCTGGTTGATCGTAGTGAGACGTAGTTCTAGTCCTGTAACACCGCTGGAATATTGTTAGTATCCAGTTAACTTGGAGATTCATTGATCTTAAATTGTGTAATTTTAAAAAATCTGATTTTTGTTATTAAAAGAAGTTTTTACCTATTTTAGTACTTGTTTGATCTTATCTCAGCTTTTTATACACCTTAGAATATTGGTGATATTGTATAAGGAACCTGGAGTTTACCTTAGCCTCTAAGGCGCTCCTATAATCTTTTCGCATTGTTTAACTCTCTAGGACCTTATTAGGGGGTCCTTTATAGTGTAGCAAGTAAACGGATCTAGGCGCTGTTCTACCTTTATAATATTCACCATTATTTTCCAGCACTGCCTTAACTCTCTTGGGCATGGAGTTCACCAGAGCTTCACAGGTTGCCACTGGAATCCTCTTCCACTCCTCCATCTCGGAGCTGGTGGATGTTAGAGACCTTGCGCCCCCCACCTTCCATTTGAGGATGCCCCTAGGGTTTAGGTCTGGAGACATGCTTGGCCAGTCCATCACCTTTACCCTCAGCTTCTTTAGCAAGGCAGTGGTCGTCTTACAGGTGTGTTTGTGGTCGTTATCATGTTGGAATACTGCCCTGCGGCCCAGTCTTGGAAGGGAGGGGATCATGCTCTGCTTCAGTATGTCACAGTACATGTTTGCATTCATGTTAACTCAATGAACTGCACTCATGCAGGCCCAGACCATGACACTCCTACCACCATGCTTGACTGTAGGCAAGACACACTTGTCTTTGTAATCCTCACCTGGTTGCTGTCACACGCTTGAGACCATCTGAACCAAATAAGTTTATCTTGGTCTCATCGGACCACAGGACATGGTTCCAGTAATCCATGTCCTTAGTCTGCTTGTCTTAAGCAAACTGTTTGCAGGCTTTCTTGTGCATCATCTTTAGAAGAGGCTTCCTTCTGAGACGACAGCCATGCAGACCAATTTGATGCAGTGTGCGGCGTATGGTCTGAGCACTGACATGCTGACCCAGCCACCCCTTCAACCTCTGCAGCAATGCTGGCAGCACTCATATGTCTATTTCCCAAAGACAACCTCTGGATATGACGCTGAGCAGGTGCACTCAACTTCTTTGATCGACCACCGCGAGGCCTGTTCTGAGTAGAACCTATCCTGTGAAACCGCTGTATGGTCTTGCCCACCATGCTGCAGCTCAGTTTCAGGGTCTTGGCAATCTTCTTATTTTGGGAGTCCCATTGTAATTTTGAATAAATTAAACAGTATGTAATATGATTACAATTTATCATGCTCCTAGTAAAGTATGCCCAAATATGTTCTTTAGCGCCATTAAAATGTAGAATATTGGTATGATAACACTGTTGATTATGTGTATTATCTTTTGTTTTTAAAGTTGTCTGTATGTACCTTTAATTGGCAAATGTGTAGGCAATTGGAGCCCTATTTAAAGATGGATGTTGTACACAGTAATTGAGTCTTTGATGAAGCGCCACTACGGGGTGCTAAACGCATCAGACTACCCACCTGTACATGTCTGTCTAGGTTTTATTTCCACAAATAAACCTGTGTTTTCATTTGGTTCCATTGTGCAGCCTTTTTTCTATTGATATTGCTATTGGCGGTTGGTTCTCGCTTCCTGTGGCTTTGCACCTTGCATGTTCTGAGGGCTGTGTTTCACTGTGCTGTGTTTGCCTGCAGATGACGTCATCGCTCCACGACACAACTCCTCAATGCGACCGTAAGGTGAGCGGTTGCAATTTCACTTCTACCAGTATGAGAGAGTGTGAGAGCGATAACACTAAATTTAACACACCTGCTCCCCATTCACACCTGAGACCTTGTAACACTAATGGCTAATATATATACATGTGTTAAGCTTTATCTGATTTTGCTTTTTTTCTGAGTTACTTTTTTTTTTTAAAGTGTACACTTGTCTTTAAGTACCAATTAGTACCTACAGCTAATTTCATTTAAACTAGTTTTCTTCTTAAACAGGGAGAGTCCAAAGCTGCATTCATTACATTTGTGAAATACAAAAGTAATGAATACTGCTTTTTAGTCAAAAATGTATGTAAGCAATTTTTACATTTATCAAATATTTTTGGCATTCACTACCTCTTTAGACAAGGAGTTCCACAATTTGATTACTCTTAAAGTGAGAAAAAAACAACATTTACTGTACGTTACTGGATTAAATCTCCTTTGAACCAGCCTTAATGTATGCGCTCTAGTCACAATTGCCTTAGAATTAACAGGGATTCAACCAACTCTGTATATCACTTCTCCAGCACCTTTTTTCTAGGGCAAAACAACCCAATTTGGCCATCCTCTCTTTATAATTTAAATAATCAATTCCCCTTATTAGATTTGTTGCCCTTCTCTGAACTAATTCTTATTCTGTAATGTTACTTTCCATCTAAAGGGGAGAAGAGTCCACTGCTTCATCCTGGCCACCAGGAGGAGGCAAAGAAACCCCAGCCAGCCTTAAATACATCCCCCAGTCATTCTTTGCCTTTCGTCACAGGAGGTTGTCAGAGAAGTGTCGGAAGATTCTGAGTAGTCTCTTATGGAGGGTAGTACTCTTCACAATGGGACTGGAGTTTTAAGTAGTCCTGTCAGGCTCACAGTGAGAGCATGGGTGAAAGTTAGAGTCTGGAGATGCATTGGGAATTCTGCGAAACCATCCCGACTCATATTAACAGCTCCTTAAGCAATCGGTGTTGACGAGTTTCGTTGCCTGCTTTTATTCTCTCAAGTCCATGTCAGGAGCGACGCTACTAACCTGTCAAAGTTGAAGGGACTTGTTCCCATGTTGCATTATATATATATATATATATATATATATATATATATATATATATATATGATAATGCAAGAAGACAGGGTCACAGTGTGACTCCTTTTATCTGTATAGAATCTAGGGTAATACCCTCGGAAGGGGGTTATGGAACAGGGAGGATTTTAATATACATAATAATGTTTATTGTGTTTTTTGCTGCACTTGTGTGAGATGAGACTCTGTCAGTGTGGAACAGTTAGAGAGAGATTGAGGCAGGTTTTTTTGGCGTGTCTCTTGCTCAGTGCAGGGGCGGTCCTGCATGGCACTCCATGTGACCGGGGGTGGCCTCAGTAACTTCCTCTTTCTTGACCTGTGTTTCGGAGGAGACAAAAGCTGTTTCTTGTAGTCCGGGGCATAGGAGGTGGTGAGTGCCCCGTCCATTGGGATATAAAGGTGGTGCCATTTCATCAATAATCAAGTCCGTAATAAAGGCGCAAGCTATGGAGGACTCTGATTTGTTGGAAGATACTCCTTCTTTATCAAAACCTACTGTGTATTCTGTGAGGAGGTTCCGGTGGAACCGCTGTTTTAGCTCTGTTCCACATGTTATGACAATATTACTACTTCGAAAAAGAATAAAGTATTTAGTACGACTGAGCCGTCCACCTCTGAGGGTTATCCGTCCCACGAGGTGCGTTCCCTACAAGCATCTCTGATTACACAAGCAGTTCCCCAGGGCACTACTAACCCTCCTGCGGGAGGGGCCCTTTGGCCTCCAGACTTCGCCGATCAGTTGCAAATGGCGGTTTCTGGGGCTATAAATGTGATGCCTCATCCTACTAAGCGCAAGCGGAAGGTACAGCACTGCTATTCATCTCAGGGGTCTTCAACTCCGCTGAATATCTCAGACAGATTATCCACTGAGGAGGACAATTCCGACTTATCTGAGGATGACGCTTCTGTGTCGGAATCGGCTACTTCTAGGCCTCCATCCGCAGAGGAACCAGATTTCAAATTTAAGATGGGGCATTTGTGTTTCCTGTTGAAGGAAGTGCTTGCTACACTGGGGGTTCTGGAACCGAAACTCCCGGAGGAACCTTCAATCCCTAAACTGGATAGGGTTTACGAGGTCAGGTTCCTATCAAAATGGTGAATATTATTAAGAAAGAATGGGATAAACTGGGTTCACCTTTTCTCCCTTGTCTTCTTTTAAGAAGCTTTTCCCCATTCTGGACACGCGGCATGAACTGTGGGGAACTGTCCCTAAGGTGGATGGTGCTATCTCCACGCTCGCTAAGTGAACGACCATTCCGCTTGAGGCTAGCTCCTCTTTTAAGGAACCCATGGATAAAAAGATGGAGTACATGTTGTGGAAGATGTTCCAACTGACGGGGTTCATTTACCAACTGGTGGTGGCAGTTGCTGAGGTGGCTGGTGCGGCTACCTATTGGTGTGATGCACTATCAGCAATGGTCGAGGTGGAGACCCCCTCAATGAGATTTTGGATCAAATCAAAGCCTTAAGGGTAGCGCATTCGCTCATTTGTGATGCTAACATGCAGATTATTCCCTAAATGCTAAGAGGGTTTTCTGTTTTAGCTCTGTGGCTAAAATCTTGGTCTGCTGACATGACGTCTAGGTCTCACTTGCTTTCCTTACCATTCAAGGGGAAGGTTTTGTTTGGCCCAGGCCTGGATTCTTTCATATCTACAGTCACAGGTGGCAAGGGTGCCTTCTTACCTCAGGATAAGAAAGCCAAACTTAAGGGATCTACTTTTCGTCCCTTTCGTGCAGGCAAGTCAGCGCCAGCAGCCTTCCGCAAAATCTAAACAATCCAAGGGATCTTGGAAGCCAGCAAAAACTTGTCCAAGCAGAACAAGAAGCCCACCAAGTAAAAGTCAGCATGAAGGGGCAGCCCCCGACCCGTCCTTGGACCAGGTAGGGGGCAGACTATCTCTTTTTGCGGAGGCCTGGAGGGGAGACGTTACAGACCCTTGAGGTACAGGATAGGTTTTAAATCGTATCCGCCCAGAGGCAGGTTCCTTCTTTCAAACTGTCAGGGTTTCATCTTTTGTCATACTGTACCTTTAAGAAAGTGTACTCACCAGCCCTGTTTAAGGCACCTCCCAACAGAACTCATTGCTTGGTAATTTGTTGCTCAGTGATAAGCTGCTTCTGAAGAGACCTAGCCATTTATGCAAACATTGTGTGTACTTGCATTACTCTTTAAATTCATCTTGAGATTCTATTTGTTTGGATCTACCTGCTCAAGCTTTGATGTGGTTAAGAACCTTTCAGCATTTACATCAGTCTGAAATCTTTCTGTGTCAGTTGTACTGAAGTTTGCTCTCTGCAGCGTGTGACGTCACGCCCGACATTCTCCCGCCGCAGCTGTGTCTCTCTCTCTCTCACCGATGGGACTGTTTGCTGTCTGGTAACGGTATTACTCTGCTCAAAACCACCTCTCATAACACTGGTCTGTATATTTTGCATAATATAAACTGCATGTACTGCTATAACTTCATTGCTAATTGCAAGCTTGCCATACAAACTTTGTGAATAACGCTCACATATGCTGGGGAATTATAATTGCTTTCTTGTTGCATTGGTTTACTAGAGGCTTTAACTACTTTTCCCAACTATTTCAAATACTACTATCTCTGACAAGGAGATATATTGCTACAATTTTGTTCATAACGGACTTCCTAAACATTCACTAATATGTTTTCAAATTCACTTCCAAGTCTGCTTACAAATGACTGTCTGTATTATATCAATTACACCTGCTTTATAAGAACAACACAGCAACTTTACTTTCTGCTCATAAGTTATATTGGACAAGTTTGGATGTAAAAGTATACATTCTGAAAGAGGATTATATTATATTCTCTCCTTGCTATTCATAACTAATCTGCTGTGTGACTGTTGGTATGATTGACAAGCTCATTGTATATATTTAAAGTTTGTCTGCTTGTGTGTCTGAATCAAGGCTCCAGCAGTAATTAACTCTCTCACCACATGTGAGTTGCCATTTCTGTTTATATCTCTTTTATCTGCTGCTAGCAGATTCTGTTGCGTGAAGGTTCCGTTTTCACTCAGCTACCTTGCTGTAGTGACCCTCAGATCAATGAGCATATCAGGGTTCCCTTAAGTTCAATCTGTGGGAATCCGAGGTAAGGTGTGAGACTGAGTGGTCCTACATTGGCAGAAAGCTGTTACTGTAGTATTAATCATTTAAACCAAAACATATCCTAACATATCCTAACACAAACATCTCTTCAAGACCAGAAAAGAGAGATGCCTTCCTGGGGTGTGTGAGGGATCCCTTATCTCTCAGGGTAATCGTCCCAGTTCCTCCGGCAGAAAGAGGTCTGGGGTATTATTCAAACCTTTTTGTGGTCCCAAAAAGGAGGGCACGTTTCGTCCAATTCTGGACCTAAAGGCCCTAAACAAGTTTTTGTCAGTCCCATTGTTTAAGATGGAGACACTCAGGTCAATTTTGCCCCTGGTTCAAGAGGGGAAATTCATGACGTCTATAGATCTGAAGGAAGCTTACCTTCATGTTCCAATCCACAAGGATCACGTCAAATTTCTAAGGTTCACCTTCCTGGACCAGCACTTCCAGTTTGTGGCCCTTCCGTTTTGTCTGGCGACCACCCCAAGAGTCTTTACAAAGGTTCTGGGAGCTCTTCTCGCAGTAGCGAGAGCCAGAGGGATTGCAGTGGCTCCGTATCTGAACGATATGCTGGTCCAGGCTCCATCCTACAGTCTGGCGGAGGATCATTCCTCCTTCTACTTCGGTCTCACGGGAGGAAGATAAACGAAGGAAAGAGTTCATTGGTCCCCAGCATCAGGGTGGAGTCCCTGGGTACAATACTAGATTCTTCTGCAATTAAGATATTTCTGACAGACCAGAGATGTTGCAAGCTTGCGTCCAACTGTCTAGCCCTGCAGACATCTTCTAGGGCATCTGTGGCCAAGTGTATGGAGGTAATCGGGCTCATGGTATCCAGCATAGATGTCACCCCCTTCGCCAGGTTCCATCTCAGACCTCTTCAGCTGTGCATGATGAGACAATGGAATGGTGATCATTCAGATTTGTCCCAACAGATATCTCTGGACAGATCGGTGAGGGAGTCCCTGTCTTGGTGGACCTGACTGGGCCATTTGTCTCAGTGGATTTCCTTCCTGAGACCATCCTGGGAGATTGTAACCACGGATGCGAGTCTATCTGGATGGGGAGCTATTTGAGGTGCCAGAAAGGCACAAGGCAGATGGACTCGAGAGGAATTGAGTGTACCTATAAATAGGTCCCAATTCATCAGATTCCAATCGGACAACATCACCTCGGTGGCGTACATAAACCACCAGTGGGAGAAGAGAAGCTCCCTAGCAATGAGGGAAGTATCTTGGATTCTGGATTGAGCAGAGATTCACAATTGTTCATTCTCAGTGATCCACATTCCGGGTGTGGACAACTGGGAAGCGGATTTTCTGAGCAGACAGACGTTTCATCCAGGGGAATGGTCTCTCCACCCTGAGATGTTTGCGGAGATCTGCAGTAGATGGGGACGCCGGAAATAGATCTCATGGCGTCCAGACTCAATTGCAAGCTACCCAGATACGGGTCACCATCCAATGATCCCCAGGCGGAACTGATAGATGCCTTGGCGGTACCCTGGGACTTCAACCTAATCTACATATTTCCACCGTTGCCTCTTCTACCTCGAGTAGTGGCCCGTATCAAGCAGGAGCAAGCTTCAGCTATTCTGATTGCTCCATCGTGGCCGGGGAGGACGTGGTTTGCGGATCTAGTGGCGATGTCGTCATATTTGCCGTGGAAGTTACCTTGTCGCAAGGATCTGCTAGTTCAAGCTCTTTTTCTACATCAAAATCTTGATTCTCTGAGGCTGACACTCTCATCCAGGCCAGGAAGCCGGTCACTAAACGCATCTACCACAAGGTGTTGAGGAGCTACTTGTCCTGGTTTGAGGAACGAGGATACCCATTGCACAAGGTCACGGTATACAGGATTATGGTCTTTCTCCAGAATGGTCTGGATAAGGGTCTTGCCGCCCGTTCCCTAAGGGGACAGATCTCAGCTTTATTGGTACTGTTGAATAAGAAGCTTGCAGAGCTTCCTTTGTTCAGGCTCTGGTTAGAATTAGACCGTTCTTCAGAAATCCGGCTCCTCCCTGAAGCTTAAACTTGGTGCTTAAGGTTTTGCAGAGGGCTACGTTTGAGGATATGCATGCCCTGGACATTAAAATTCTCTTATGGAAGGTCCTGTTGTTATTGGCTATTGCATCGGCACGCAGAGTCTCTGAATTGGCGGCCTTACAATTTGAGCCTCCTTACTTAGTTTTTCATGCTGACAAAGCCATTCTGCAAACCGGTTTGGGATTTCTTCCCAAGGTAGTGTTGAGTCGTAACATTAACCAGGAAATAGTGGTTCCTTCCTCGTGTCCTAACCCTTCCTCTTCAAAGGAGAGGTTACTTCATAATCTGGATGTGGTTCAAGCCACGAAGGAGTTCAGACAAACGAAGTCTTTATTTGTTGTGTACTCTGGAAGACGCAGGGGGTAGAGGGCCTCTGCAACTTCTCTATCCTTTTGGTTGAGGAGTATGATCTGTCAGGCTTATGAGACAGTGGGACACAAGCCTCCTCAGAGGATTACGGCTTACTCGACTAGAGCTGTGGCCTCTTCTTGGGCCTTTAAGTATGAGGCTTCTATGGAGCAGATTTGTAAGGCGGCCACCTGGTCATCCTTACATACTTTTGCAAAATTTTACAAATTTTACGTTTTTGCTTCGGCGGAAGCAGCTTTTGGGAGAAAGGTTCTGCATGCTGTGGTGACCTCAGTATAGGGTACGCCTCTTTTACCCTCCCGATTTCTTCATTCAGTGTCCTTTAGTGGTTGGGTATTTGTTCCCACAAGTAATTAATGAAGCCGTGGACTCTCCTCCCCTTTAGATGGAAAACATTAATTATGCTTACCTGATAATTTAATTTCCATTGTGGGGAGGAGAGTCCACTGCAACCGCCTGTTCTCCGGTGGGCGGACCTAAATTTATTTTTGTTCTTCTGGCACCATTTATACCCTGATATTTATCCTACTGTTCCTTGTTCCATTGGCAGAATGACTGGGGGATGAGGGAAATGGGGGAGGTATTTAAGCCTTTGGCTGGGGTGTCTTTGCCTCCTCCTGGTTCTTATTTCCCACAAGTGATGAATGAAGTAGTGGACTCTCCTCCCCTCGATGGAAATTAAATTTTCAGGTAAGCATAATTTATGTTTTTTAAAACTGAAACCCCGAGCTCTACACCATATATAAGGTGAGGCCTTACCACCATCATCAGACCCATGAGAAATGGCCTTTTTTGTTGCGCCAGTCTCACAATCCACAGATCCAATAATATTTTCTAAAAATGTGGGCTGACCCCCTCTGTCCCAAATGGCATTGCTGTTTGAGCAAAAATCCACCCACATCCCCAGTGATCTCAGTTATTGGCAGTATAGGGGTAGCGGCATGTATTTAAAGCCTGTTTACGAAGCATAGAATATGCGTATACTAAATATAAAAATGGTTTCTGCGTAGACCCAATTCAAATAATACATATGTAAATTAAGTTTCACTGAATATTCAGTAGCTATCTTACCATTTATAATCATGCCACTGAAAAGCTGGTAAAACTGATATGGTGGAAAAGATTTACCTAAGATGGCGGATAGTCTTTTTAAAATTAGAACTTCCCGACAATGTTTCCCAATTAAAATATAGGCTACTTCCATGTAACACCCATAAAACTCCCACGGAACGCCTATATATTCTCTATGTCTCTGATCAACATTGTTAATAGAGAAAAAAACAACTTTATAAGAAACCTATTGGGGCTGGGGGGGGGGGGTTGATATATTATACAGATATATATTATATATATATATATATATATATATATATATATATATATATATATATATATATATATATATATATATATATATATATATATATATATATATATAGGGAGTGCAGAATTATTAGGCAAGTTGTATTTTTGAGGATTAATTTTATTATTGAACAACAACCATGTTCTCAATGAACCCAAAAAACTCATTAATATCAAAGCTGAATAGTTTTGGAAGTAGTTTTTAGTTTGTTTTTAGTTATAGCTATTTTAGGGGGATATCTGTGTGTGCAGGTGACTATTAGTGTGCATAATTATTAGGCAACTTAACAAAAAACAAATATATACCCATTTCAATTATTTATTTTTACCAGTGAAACCAATATAACATCTCAACATTCACAAATATACATTTCTGACATTCAAAAACAAAACAAAAACAAATCCGTGACCAATATAGCCACCTTTCTTTGCAAGGACACTCAAAAGCCTGCCATCTATGGATTCTGTCAGTGTTTTGATCTGTTCACCATCAACATTGCGTGCAGCAGCAACCACAGCCTCCCAGACACTGTTCAGAGAGGTGTACTGTTTTCCCTCCTTGTAAATCTCACATTTGATGATGGACCACAGGTTCTCAATGGGGTTTAGATCAGGTGAACAAGGAGGCCATGTCATTAGATTTTCTTCTTTTATACCCTTTCTTGCCAGCCACGCTGTGGAGTACTTGGACGCGTGTGATGGAGCATTGTCCTGCATGAAAATCATGTTTTTCTTGAAGGATGCAGACTTCTTCCTGTACCACTGCTTGAAGAAGGTGTCTTCCAGAAACTGGCAGTAGGACTGGGAGTTGAGCTTGACTCCATCCTCAACCCGAAAAGGCCCCACAAGCTCATCTTTGATGATACCAGCCCAAACCAGTACTCCACCTTGCTGGCGTCTGAGTCGGACTGGAGTTCTCTGCCCTTTACCAATCCAGCCACGGGCCCATCCATCTGGCCCATCAAGACTCACTCTCATTTCATCAGTCCATAAAACCTTAGAAAAATCAGTCTTGAGATATTTCTTGGCCCAGTCTTGACGTTTCAGCTTGTGTGTCTTGTTCAGTGGTGGTCGTCTTTAAGCCTTTCTTACCTTGGCCATGTCTCTGAGTATTGCACACCTTGTGCTTTTGGGCACTCCAGTGATGTTGCAGCTCTGAAATATGGCCAAACTGGTGGCAAGTGGCATCTTGGCAGCTGCACGCTTGACTTTTCTCAGTTCATGGGCAGTTATTTTGCACCTTGGTTTTTCCAAACGCTTCTTGCGACCCTGTTGACTATTTTGAATGAAACGCTTGATTGTTTGATGATCACGCTTCAGAAGCTTTGCAATTTTAAGAGTGCTGCATCCCTCTGCAAGATATCTCACTATTTTTGACTTTTCTGAGCCTGTCAAGTCCTTCTTTTGACCCATTTTGCCAAAGGAAAGGAAGTTGCCTAATAATTATGCACACCTGATATAGGGTGTTGATGTCATTAGACCACACCCCTTCTGATTACAGAGATGCACATCACCTAATATGCTTAATTGGTAGTAGGCTTTCGAGCCTATACAGCTTGGAGTAAGACAACATGCATAAAGAGGATGATGTGGTCAAAATACTCATTTGCCTAATAATTCTGCACTCCCTGTATATATATATATATATATATATATATATATATATATATATATATATATATATATATATATGTTACACTGTACGCATTTCTTTCATGGTGGTAAGAGTCCACAAGCCATTACTCCTGGAATTCAACTCCTGGCCACTAGGAGGAGGCATCCCAAGCTCAATGTCTGTATAGGTTCAAATGCATGAGCTGGTAAAACCAAATTAAGGTTCCAAGGAGGCGATATTGGCTTAACTATCAGCTTTTTGCTCCTTACTAATGTCGGAACAAAGGTCTGAATGTCTGGAAACTTTGAAACCTTTTTATGATATAAAACCGAAAGAGTTGAAATGAGACCCTTCAAAGACCTTGTAGATAAGCCTTTATCAAAACAATCTTGTAAGAATTGGGTTATTCTTGGAATTCTGAAAGAATTCCAGCAAAAACCATGTGTGCAACACCAGGAAATAAATTTTCCAAATTTTGTGGTAAATCTTTCTTGTTACAGGCTTTTCGTACCTGAATTAAAGTCTCAACTACTGAGTCAGAAACAAACTCTCTGTTTTAAGATTATCCAAACCAGAGTGTACAGCACCCAGGATTAGTTAGATGCACGTAGAAACAGGCTGACTACCATCCCTCTACTATACACAAATAAAAATCCACAGCATCATATGCAAATATAAGTTTAAAAAAAACATCTTTTACAGGCACATACAAGTAAAAATCGACGTTTTGGGATATTATCCCTTAATCATGCTTATAGACCTCATGTGTGTAACACTCTTTATAAAGCCTGCTTATTAACCTAAGGCTAGATTACGAGTTTTGCGTTATGAGGGGTGCGATACTAACTTGCACTTTATTCTCACAGCTCACTTACATACAGTGCTGGTATTACAGGTTTTTACAAACCCAGCGTTAAAAGACAAGAAGTGAGCGTAGAGCAAAATTATGTTTACACCTATCCTATAAGATAGGGGGCGCCCTAAATTATTTAAGTGTAACTATAATGTGAAATAATTATATTAAATACAAAATACAAACAATCAGATCATAGCAATCAGATCATAAGTAATATAAATTAAGTGATAAAAGATAAAACATAAAACAATTGGTGCAACAAATTGAAACAATTCAAAAAAGTCATAAGAGCAATTCAAATCAATTCAAAAAAAGTCTCTGAGAAGTAGATAGAAGATATCAAGGCAGCAATCTGTAGAGAATCCGGCCAGGATCCTAAGAGGATGATCTATAAAACATAAGAGAGACAGATGCGCCACATGGCCCAATATTGTTTGTTCAACAGAGTGGATGTGATTTAATGGTGCTAATGCAAACTCACAATTTGGGAAGCACTCCAGTTAGTGCAACAGAAGCAGTCTGGGATCAATCACAGTCACCCAGCAGACCGACCTCTTGGACAGAGTGGTGTGTTTCTATGATAGAGAAATAAGCAGACACAAAGGTGCCTATATGGCCTAGTACAGTTTTGAACCAGAAGATAATGTTGTATATACTTGAAAATATACTCACATTTGGTAAAGCATCTCCATTGATGCTAATCAGGTAGGAAGGGATCAATACAGTCACCCAACAGACTATGGCAAGGTTCTCACAGGAGGCAATCAGCAAAAATCCAGGGGACCAGAATAGGTCCAAATGATACACAATAGCAAGTGTTTATAAAAAAGATTAATACTTTACTTTGTAAAACAATAAAAACAAGCGACGCGTTTCTCAGCACACAGGCTGTTACATCAGGCTTATAAAATGTAACTAAACCTTTTGCGGGGCATTGTCCCAAAGAAATCAGCTCTTTTACCTGTAAAAAAAAAATACACACAACCCCCACAACAGTAAAACCCACCACCCACACAACCAACCCCCCAAATAAAACCCTAACTAAAAAAAACCTAAGCATCCCATTGCCCTGAAAAGGGCATTTGGAGGGGCATTGCCCTTAAGAGGGCATTTAGATCTATTGCGGCCCAAAGCCCTAACTTAAAAATAAAACCCACCCAATACACCCTTAAAAAAATCCTAACACTGACCCCGAAGATCCACTTACCGGGAGAAGTCTTCATCCAAGCGGCAAGATGTCCTTAACGAAGCTGGCAGAAGTGGTCCTCCAGATGGGCCTAAGTGGTTCTCCAGAAGGGCAGAAGTCTTCATCCAGACGGCATCTTCTATCTTCATCCTTCCGACGCAGAGCGGGTCCATCTTCAAGACATCCGGTGCAGAGCATCCTCTTCCAAAAACGACAACCCGATGACTGAAGGTACCTTTAAGTGACGTCATCCAAGATGGCGTCCCTTAGATTCCGATTGGCTGATAGAATTCTATCAGCCAATCAGAATTAAGGTTGAAAAAGTCCTATTGGCTGATGAAATCAGTTTAAAAGAGTAATCAAATGGGATAAAATTAATTTGAAGGCCCCTACTGATCAATAACCAATAAAGGAATGAGATCCAGATCTGATAGTCTGATCCACATGTGATCAACACATTCAAATAAGGGAAGATAGGGGGGTGCTGACTGTCCAAAAGTATACTAGAAAAATATAAAGAAAAGCGACAGTTACCTAGCACTCTTTTGACAATAGAAATATCATATGTAAAGTGATAGGGAGAATCGCCCAGGTCAGGTTAATTAAAACATAACATTTATTTCAATTAAATTAATATATACAATAGAATGTATAGGGTGTGTGTGGTGTATTAAAACTTAGAGTAAAAAATGTAAGGAGGGAGACTAATATCCACATAAACAATAGATTGCAGTACTATACCCCACACAGTTCCACAGCAAACTGATCAAAGAAGCTCAATGCCAGATAATTAACTAAAAAGGGGATTGACCCCATCAACAATATTAACTGAAAAGTGCATAAAGAGCTCTAGTAAGCACCGGTCTGTGTGGAGATAGGGACAGGGTCCCATAAGAATCAAATACATTTCTGAATTAGCGGATAAAGTCCCCCAGTTGATGCCTTAATGCTGTGGAGGCATTAACCGGGGGACTTTATCCGCTAATTCAGAAATTTATTTGATTCTTATGGGACCCTGTCCCTATCTCCACACAGACCGGTGCTTACTAGAGCTCTTTATGCACTTTTCAGTTAATATTGTTGATGGGGTCAATCCCCTTTTTAGTTAATTATCTGGCATTGAGCTTCTTTGATCAGTTTGCTGTGGAACTGTGTGGGGTATAGTACTGCAATCTATTGTTTATGTGGATATTAGTCTCCCTCCTTACATTTTTTACTCTAAGTTTTAATACACCACACACACCCTATACATTCTATTGTATATATTAATTTACTCAAAAAAAATGTTATGTTTTAATTAACCTGACCTGGGCGATTCTCCCTATCACTTTACATATGATATTTCTATTGTCAAAAGAGTGCTAGGTAATTGTCCCTTTTCTTTATATTTTTCTGATGAAATCAGCCAATAGGATTGAAGTTCAATCCTATTGGCTGATCCAATCAGCCAATAGGATTGAGCTTGCATTCTATTGGCTGTTCCAATCAGACAATAGAATGCAAGCTCAATCCTATTGGCTGATTGGATCAGCCAATAGGATTGAACTTCAATACTATTGGCTGATTGCATCAGCCAATAGGATTTTTTCAACCTTAATTCCGATTGGCTGATAGAATTCTATCAACCAATCGGAATCTAAGGGACGCCATCTTGGATGACGTCACTTAAAGGTACCTTCATTCGTTGGGTAGTCGTCGTTGGAAGAGGATGCTCCACGCCGGATGTCTTGAAGATGGACCCGCTCCGCGTCGGAAGGATGAAGATAGAAGATGCCATCTGACAGTCTGGAGGACCTCTTCTGCCCGTCTGGAGGACCAATTCTGCCGGCTTCGTTGAGGACATCTTGCCGCTTGGATGAAGACCTCTCCCGGTAAGTGGATCTTCGGGGGTTAATGTTAGGATTTTTTAAGGGTGTATTTGGTGTGTTTTATTTTTAGGTTAGGGCTTTGGGCCGCAATAGAGCTAAATGCCCTTTTAAGGACAATGTCCATTCAAATGCCCTTTTCAGGACAATGGGGAGCTTAGGTTTTTTTAGTTAGGGTTTTATTTGGGGGGTTGGTTGTGTGGGTGGTGGGTTTTACTGTTGGGGTGGTTGTTTGTATTTTTTTTACAGATAAAAGAGCTGATTTCTTTGGGGCAATGCCCCGCAAAAGGTCCTTTTAAGGGCTATTGGTAGTTTAGTTTAGGCTAGGGTTTTTTTTTTACTTTGGGTGGGCTTTTTTATTTTGATAGGGCTATTAGATTAGGTGTAATTAGTTTAAAGATCTTGTCATTTGTTTTTTATTTTCTGTAATTAAGTGGGGTTTTTTTGTAATTTAGCTAATTGTTTTGAATTTAGTTAATTGTATTTAATTTAGGTAATTTATTTAATTGTAGGGTTAGGTTAGGTGTTAGTGTAACTTAGGTTAGGTTTTATTTACCGGTAAATTTGTATTTATTTTAGCTAGGTAGTTAGTAAATAGTTAATAACTATTTAGTAACTATTCTACCTAGTTAAAATAAATACAAACTTGCCTGTAAAATAAAAATAAAACCTAAGCTAGCTACAATGTAGTTATTAGTTATATTGTAGCTAGCTTAGGGTTTATTTTACAGGTAAGTATTTAGTTTTAAATAGGAATAATTTAGGTAATAATTGTAGGTTTTATTTAGATTTATTTTAATTATATTTAAGTTAGGGGGTGTTAGGGTTAGACTTAGATTTAGGGGCGAATAAATTTAATATAGTGGCGGCGACGTTGGGGGCGGCAGATTAGGGGTTAATAAATGTAGGTAGGCGGCGATGTTAGGGACGGCAGATTAGGGGTTAATAATATTTAACTAGTGTTTGCGAGGCGGGAGTGCGGCGGTTTAGGGGTTAATATGTTTATTCTAGTGGCGGCGATGTCGGGAGTGGCAGATTAGGGGTTAATATTTTTATTTTAGTGTTTGCAATGTGGGAGGGCCTCGGTTTAGGGGTTAATAGGTAGTTTATGGGTGTTAGTGTACTTTTTACCACTTTAGTTATGAGTTTTATGCTACAGCTTTGTAGTGTAAAACTCATAACTACTGACTTTAAAATGCGGTATGAATCTTGATGGGATAGGGTGTACCGCTCACTTTTTGGCTTCCCAGGACAAACTCGTAATACCAGCGCTATGGTAGTCCCATTGAAAATAGACTATACGCAAATTGCGTAAGTTGATTTGCAGTAAGGCCAAAAAAAGTATGCGGTGCCCCTAAATCTGCAAGACTTGTATTACCAGCGGTAGTAAAAAATGCAGCGTTATAAGGCTTAACACTGATTTTTTTACTCATAACGCAAGACTCGTAATCTAGCCGCTAGTAATTACCTTAACCCTACTCCATATATATATAATATACTGCCATCTAGTGGTCAAAGAAAATAAACAATGTTATAATATATTAAAACATTCATTATACATACATGATGCAACAATATTTCTTACTTCACTTTAGAAATTATATGGATTGTAACAACAATTTTTCTATCCGTTACAGGAATACATTAAAGTTTTTCTCCCTATTAGTTTATGGATCCAGAAAGATTTCTTTTTTTTCTGAATTAGCTCCCTGTTACCACGTCTCCTCAGTTTTCCTACACCATCTATAATCTGCCATCTCATTTGGCGGATATGGCCAGCCTCTAAAAAGTGGCTAGATACTAGGGCTTCCCTATTCTTGCAGAGCGTGTAATTTTAAGCAACTTTCTAATTTACTCCTATTTATCATTTTTTTCTAAATATGTAGCTATATGGCTGGAAGGGATAGTAAACCCAAATATTAATTTCTCCTATTATGATTTTTTCTTTATTCCCCTGCTATCTTTATTTGAAAAAGCAGGAAAATAACTTTGGAGCTGACCCATTTTAGGTTCAGAACCTGGGTTTGCCCTTGCTGATTGGATGGCTAAATGTAGCCACCAATCAGCAAGCCCTATCCAGGGTACTGAACCAAAAATAGGCCGGCTCCAAAGCTTTCATTTCTGTTTTTTTAAATAAAGATAGCAAGAGAACAAAGAAAAATTCATAATAGGAGTAATTAATATTTGGGTTTACTATCCCTTTCACCCATATAGCTATATATTTAGATATAAGTTTACAACCTGAGGTAATTAAGATAACGTCCTATATAAAATAACACTGGATATTTCATAGAGAAATAAGGGAGTTTACCCTTAAAAGGTAAAAGATATATCTTGTATACCTTGAATGTGTGCAGTTTGTATACTGTGACTAATCATGAGAGTGGCATAAGGGCATGCTTGTTGACACTACAGAATACAGGAATGTACAATGAGGTACAATTACAATTCTTTGAAGATCTTTTGCAGTTGGTATTATATAACAACTATTTTTTTATTTATGGATAAATGGTATTTGCAGGGGTATGACCATGGGGTCCAATGTGGCCCCATCATATGCCAATATATTTATTAGTTGGTTTGAGGAAAAAATTGTATATGAGAATAGATTATTCTTACAATATGGAGCAGCATGGTGGTGCTTCATTGATTATATATTTGGTGTGTGGTGGGGTGACATTCGAACCCTACTGGAATTTGTAGATCAGCTTAATGGAGCAGTGAAAGGTCTAAAGTTCACATTGACTTTTAGTGAGGAAAGAGTAGTATTCCTAAATACTGTAGTATACACGGATCCTAGTCTATGCACTTTGAATATAGGTTTGCATAGGAAAGCTACCTACCTGGAACACATTATTGAAAGTTTTCACCATAGTGCACTTAGAAATTCTTTACCTAAGAGCCAATTGATGAGGGTGAAACGAATAGTAAATGAGGATTCCTTGATGCACTATAGGTTACAGGAAATGGCCAAAAAAATTAAAGATAGAGGCTATCCCAATAAATTGATAGAGACTGAAATTCAGAAAGTGAAACAGGATTGTAATAATAAAAAAGAAGAAAATACATTTAGCAAATCGCAAAGATTAGTATGTGTGACTTAATATAATCCCTATAGTCAGAAAATTCATAAAATAATTAACAGACACAGGAATGTGTTGAAAACTTGTAATTCCCAGATTGAAGCCTTTCAACTCCCTCCCCTCCATGGTGGTCTATTGGAGAGTCCCTAGTTTAAGTGACCTTAGAGTAAGGAATGATATAGGTGTGGAGAAAGAACAAAAGTTTAATACGTCCAAATACTGGTACTTTTCAATGCTTGGGCTGTAGTGTTGTGATTAAAGGGGCAGAATTTCAACATTCACAAACAGGGAGAAGGTTTAGAATTAAGAATCATTATACATGTGACTCATTTTATGTTGTGTATCTCAATAAATACCCATGTTCTAGAATTTATATTGGCGAGATGACCATAAGAGTGTGAGATAGGATGAGTCAATATAGATCCAACATTAGATCCAAGAATAGTGAAGCCCCTATATCTAGCCACTTTTTAGAGGGTGGCCATAATATCAGCCAAATAAGATGGCAGATTATAGATGGTGTAGGGAAACTGAGGAGAGGTGGTAATAGGGAACTCATTCTGAAACAAAATTAATCTTTCTGGACCCATAAACTTGAAGCTTTAGTTCCAAAAGGGCTTAATAGGGAGAGAGACTTTAATGTATTCTTGTAATGGATAGAAAATTTGTTGTTACAATCCATATAATTTCTAAAGTGAAATAAGAGATATTATTGTTGCATCATGTATGTATAATGAATGTTTTAATATATTGTAACATTGTTTATTTTCTTTGACTACTAGATGGCAGTATAGTATATACAGGGAGTGCAGAATTATTAGGCAAGTTGTATTTTTGAGGATTAATTTTATTATTGAACAACAACCATGTTCTCAATGAACCCAAAAAACTCATTAATATCAAAGCTGAATATTTTTGGAAGTAGTTTTTAGTTTGTTTTTAGTTTTAGCTATTTTAGGGGGATATCTGTGTGTGCAGGTGACTATTACTGTGCATAATTATTAGGCAACTTAACAAAAAACAAATATATACCCATTTCAATTATTTATTTTTACCAGTGAAACCAATATAACATCTCAACATTCACAAATATACATTTCTGACATTCAAAAACAAAACAAAAACAAATCAGTGACCAATATAGCCACCTTTCTTTGCAAGGACACTCAAAAGCCTGCCATCCATGGATTCTGTCAGTGTTTTGATCTGTTCACCATCAACATTGCGTGCAGCAGCAACCACAGCCTCCCAGACACTGTTCAGAGAGGTGTACTATTTTCCCTCCTTGTAAATCTCACATTTGATGATGGACCACAGGTTCTCAATGGGGTTCAGATCAGGTGAACAAGGAGGCCATGTCATTAGATTTTCTTCTTTTATACCCTTTCTTGCCAGCCACGCTGTGGAGTACTTGGACGCGTGTGATGAAGCATTGTCCTGCATGAAAATCATGTTTTTCTTGAAGGATGCAGACTTCTTCCTGTACCACTGCTTGAAGAAGGTGTCTTCCAGAAACTGGCAGTAGGACTGGGAGTTGAGCTTGACTCCATCCTCAACCTGAAAAAGCCCCACAAGCTCATCTTTGATGATACCAGCCCAAACCAGTACTCCACCTCCACCTTGCTGGCGTCTGAGTTGGACTGGAGCTCTCTGCCCTTTACCAATCCAGCCACGGGCCCATCCATCTGGCCCATCAAGACTCAATCTCATTTCATCAGTCCATAAAACCTTAGAAAAATCAGTCTTGAGATATTTCTTGGCCCAGTCTTGACGTTTCAGCTTGTGTGTCTTGTTCAGTGGTGGTCGTCTTTCAGCCTTTCTTACCTTGGCCATGCCTCTGAGTATTGCACACCTTGTGCTTTTGGGCACTCCAGTGATGTTGCAGCTCTGAAATATGGCCAAACTGTTGGCAAGTGGCATCTTGGCAGCTGCATGCTTGACTTTTCTCAGTTCATGGGCAGTTATTTTGCGCCTTGGTTTTTCCACACGCTTCTTGCGACCCTGTTGACTATTTTGAATGAAACGCTTGATTGTTCGATGATCACGCTTCAGAAGCTTTGCAATTTTAAGAGTGCTGCATCCCTCTGCAAGATATCTCGCTATTTTTGACTTTTCTGAGCCTGTCAAGTCCTTCTTTTGACCCATTTTGCCAAAGGAAAGGAAGTTGCCTAATAATTATGCACACCTGATATAGGGTGTTGATGTCATTAGACCACACCCCTTCTCATTACAGAGATGCACATCACCTAATATGCTTAATTGGTAGTAGGCTTTCGAGCCTATACAGCTTGGAGTAAGACAACATGGATAAAGAGGATGATGTGGTCAAAATACTAATTTGCCTAATAATTCTGCACTCCCTGTAAATGGAGTACGGTTAAAGGGACATAAAACAGGTTGGGATAGAGACAAAATATAATAATATGTACTTTAATTACTTTACCTGCAAAATTATACTGCAGTGCCTCATTATTAACCCTTTCTTTTTAGTTTCTGAATTGTAAAGCTCTAACTCCATCACTTATTTCCTTCTATGGCTGCATCTATATCTATCGTTGCTTTGGTAGAATGCAAAAGTGCATAGGGATTATCTGGTGGAGCATGCCTAGAAGCTGTGAACTTAGTTGAAATACAATGCCTGTGTCCAAACACTGATAAGGGTAAGTGGATCACAGTGCTCCAGACAGCATGGCTTTGTAACTAATTTTGCTTATTTTTGAAAATTATTTTAAAATACTTGCCAGGCTTTATAAAGAGTGTTACACACAAGGTCTATAAGCATTATTAAGGGATAATATCCCAAAACGTCTGTTTTAAGACTAGGCGTTCAACCTCCAATCTTCAGGTTGCAATGCAGAGGAGGAGACCAAGGAGTAAGATTGGACATCAGAACCATATCTAAATACCAAATTCTGCAGGGCCAACCTGGAGCAATAAAAATTACTGATGAGTGCTCCTGCTTGAACCGAGCTATGACTAGGAAGAGAAATGTCCAGTGTAAAAATGTATGCAAGATAAAATTACCAAGGAGCTGCTAGAGCATCCACAAACTCCGCTTGAGGATCCCTGGCCCTGCATAGTATCCGGAAAGTTTGTGGTTTAAATAAGAGGCCATCAGGTCTTTTTCTGGAAGACCCCATTACCTCACAATCTGGTTGAAAACCTCTTGATAAAGAGTCCATTACCCAAAATGAAGAGATTGTCGACTGAGGTAATCCTCCTCCCAGTTGTTCACTCCTGGGATGTGAATTGCAGAAATTGTATAGATATAGCACTCAAGTCAAAATCTGAAAAACCTTCTACATAGCTAAGGAACTGGGACAGCTGTGACATTGATTGAAAATAAAAAAAAAGTATTTTGAGAAGAGGCCAACTCTCTAGAACCATGAAGATTGTATGGAGTTCCAGAATGTTTATTGGCAATCTTGCCTCCTGAGAAGACCAGACCCCTTGCACTCTCCGGGACTCCCATACTGCACCCCAACCCAAGAGACTTGCATCTACAGTAATTATTGTCTGTATATACGTAACAATATATTTATTAAAATTAATATTTATTCCTTAATTCGAGATTAGTTATCCTTATAGACACCTTGAATTATATTTATGTAGAAACTAGATTATGAATCAATTATATACGCTTATTACATTACCACAAATGGTTCTATATAATTCCAATTAAACCAACAGAAATTGTGCACAGGTGGCCCTCAGTTTACGATGGTTCAATTTGCGCCATTTCAGAATAACGCCCTTTTTTCAGTCATGTGACTGCTATTGAAAAGCATTGACTGCTATTGAAAAGCATTGAGAAGCAGTGCATTCAATAAAATAGCCAGTAGGTGGAGCTGTCCACTTGTGTTGCAGCAAAGAGATGCAAAGCCAAGCAAGCCATACATGATCGCTGGATCAACTTTCAAAGGAACAAGATCTATCCACTAGATCTATCCACTTCCCTTAGCTGCAGACTCAATGCAGAGAACTGTTTGAAAAAAAAGGCAAGTAAAAAAACGTTTTTGTTCATTAAACTTAGTTTGATGATGATACGGCCTGTTGTGTAATTATGTTATTAGGTGCTGTTTAGCAAATGTTTTTGTTCATTAAACTTAGATTGATGATGATACAGTCTGTGTTTGTGTGATAATTTTATTAGGTGCTGTTAGCAAATGATTTTGTTCATTAAACTTAGTTTGATGATGATACAGCCTGTTGTGTAATTATGTTATTAGGGGCTGTTTATCAAATGTTTTTGTTCATTAAACTTAGTTTGATGATGATATAGCCTGTTGTTTAATTATGTTATTAGGTGCTGTTTAGCCAATGTTTTTGTTCATTAAACTTAGATTGATGATGATACAGTCTGTGTTTGTGTGATAATTTTATTAGGTGCTGTTAGCAAATGTTTTTGTTCATTAAACTTAGTTTGATTATGATACAATCTATTTCATTAGGTTTATAATGCTGTTTAGCATTTAAAGTCTTCATTTCAAAGCTTTAAAAATAATGTATTAGGTGTTACTTATGACAATTTTGAGAGGGGCCTGGAACCTAACTCCCTCACTTCCCTTAGACTTACATTATAAACTGGGTTTCAATTTACAACGGTTTCGATTTACAACCATTCCTTCTAGAACCTAACCCCAGCGTAAACTGAGGGCTACCTGTATTGTTAAGGTAACAGCCAATTTATATGCCAATTAGTCTAAGCTGAAATAACCTCTTATTTAGCCACAATAAAACAAATGTTAAAATATATCAGAATAGCTACAAATACTTAAAGGGACAGTCTAGGCCAAAATAAACTTTCATGATTCAGATAGAGCATGTAATTTTAAACTATTTTCCAATTTACTTTTATCACCAATTTTGCTTTGTTCTCTTGGTATTCTTAGTTGAAAGCTTAACCTAGGAGGTTCATATGCTAATTTCTTAGACCTTGAAGGCCACCTCTTTTCAGAATGCATTTTAACAGTTTTTAACCACTAGAGGGTGTTAGTTCACGTGTTTCATATAGATAACACTGTGCTCGTGCACGTGAAGTTATCTGGGGAGCAGGCACTGATTGGTTAAACTGCAAGTCTGTTAAAAGAACTGAAATAAAGGGGCAGTTTGCAGAGGCTTAGATACAAGATAATCACAGAGGTTGAAAGTGTATTAATATAACTGTGTTGGTTATGCAAAAACTGGAGAATGGGTAATAAAGGGATTATCTATCTTTTTAAACAATAAAAATTCTGGTGTAGACTGTCCCTTTAATAAACACCAGAGAGATTTAACTACAATAACCAATTTATATGAAATCAAGAGAGAAAACAAGAGGGCGACCCCTAGTGCAAATCAATGTGGAACCAGTGATGAATATCTGTTGCAGCTTGCGAATGGATACTCACAGAAAGTATTGCACCCTATAGTGCAAATGAAGCATACTAGGAATAATATGGTGTCCTAGTGCACAAATCCGCCCAAAAGCACTGTCGTGATGAGAGGTGAACTTCAAATATATCAGGTTGATGAAAAAACAGAGAACTCCAGTATCGATAAAAAAGTTTAATTAAAAAAATACACAGATCTACAATGACATCTGTAGTAAAATTGCAACGCGTTTCTAAGCGCTAACCACGCTTTTTCCTCAGGCAAATGATATTGAATATACTGGAGTCTCTTACATATATACCCCTGTGTAGGCTTAATGGGATCAGCTGTAGCTTATTAGAACAGGTGCTACTTGAATTCACTCCCTAGATATTCTAACCGGATGTTACAGATAATACCAGTGATACAATACAATGTGTAAAACAAATGTCCAATACATAGAACCTACTAATCCCTCTCGACACACATAGACTAGAAAAGACATATATAGAAGTACTGAGATCTAAGCTCTATGAGTTGTCTTAGATGTTTAAGCACAGTGTTATAAATGGTTATGAATATTCGTGATGCTGTATATGTAAAGTGTATTATTGCGACATGCGCTTTTTTTATATCCGTTGTTATTCCTTAATTGTATTTGTAAATAGCACCTACGTATAAATGATACGCTGTAAAAAGGTATAGTCTTATGTTTCTTAACAGAGTAAGGGTGTGTATAATTCAACGAATAGGAATGTTATAATAAATGTCCAATCCTATAGCTTCGTAAGACTAAGGTGTGTCACGCTAGACCAATAGAAGTGCTGTATCCAAAACAATCATGTGATGTGTTGCTCCATTTGATTGGAGCTAAGGGTGTGTGTCAAAAAGGCGTGGGGATTATGTTAGATGCGTACGATGACACACATAGAAACAGTGTCTGTTGTTAATGTTGCTATGTGTGAGCATGACGTATACGTGCAACTACTGTGAAAAGAAGTGTGATAGGGCCGTGAGTGGCTGATGCCTACATAAATGAAAGAAATGCACTAAAAGAACTCTAACTATAACGTGCACAAACTACCTACGTGACTGAATGTGTATATTACATGAGTGTAAGGACCGCATATCTTATATATATATATATGTATATGCATCTATGTCCTAGTGATAATGGATGCTAATGTGTTACGTCTTAGTGAGAAAATGGGGCCAATTTTACCTAGTGTGTGTATATATATGTGTGATATAAACAATGAGTGAAATACTACTAAGTGTGAAATCTAGAATAGATTCATTGTGAAGAGTACATACCTAACTATAAAAATGTGCGAGTGATGGATGTAATATGAAAGTATCATATAATAAAATAATAATATGAAAGTGTCATATTATAAGATAATAAACATATTGTTACAATATGTATATAGACAACGTGTGATATGAAGTGGTATTATATGTATTAGAGATGTATTAGAAAGCAGCAGAATCTATAACTTCATTGAGGCCCTCTGGATGTAGGGTTTTAAATTGGTAAATCCAAAAGGTTTCCCTCTGGCGTAATTTAGTCATTCTGTTTTGGGAACTAAGGGCCGGAATAGTTTCCAATGGGGTGATATTCATGACACAATTATTTGTGCCATGTATGGAGGAGTGATGCCTAGAGGTACTATATTTATCAGACCCCTTTAGTATACATCTCAAATGTTCTGACCATCTTTGTCTGATTTTTCTACAGGTGCGACCTATATATTGTAGGCCACACAAGCATGTTATACAATACACTACATAGTTGGAGTTGCATGTTATTCTTTGAGTAATTGCAAAGGATTCTCCAGTACTATTGGATATAATATTTTTAAGACCATTTGTTATATACTTGCACATATTGCATCTCTTTTTATTGCATCTATAAGTTCCTATGTTTGACATAATAGAGTTATGAGTGCTCTTGTAAGGAGTTTTTAACTTACGTCTGCACATAACGACCTTACTAGGTGCCAGTTTTTCCTTAATAGTAGGTGCTCTTTTAAATGTACATCTGGGTTTATCTTGTAATATTATTTTGAAAATGGGGTCTCGTTTGAGTAATGACCAGTGTTTAAACAATATCTTTTTAATCTCTTTATAATTATTATTATATCTAGTGATAAATGAAGATACAAAATGTGAGTCCTCATTTACGGGTTTTTTTGGAGTTTTTGATTTTAACAAATCTCCTCTATTTAGAGAACGTGCTTTTTGAAAGCCTGATTCTATTAGTTCTTCTGGATAGTGTTTTTCCTTGAATTTATTTTTTAGAAGTATGCTTTGTGTGTCATAAATATTTATATCTGTACAATTACGCCGAATCCTCCTAAACTGGCTGTATGGAATATTGGTCTTCCAACTAGTGTGATGGTTGCTAAAGTAATCCAAAAAATTATTACTGTCTACCTGTTTGAAAAAGGTACATGACTGAATGCCATTATCCTCTCCCCACCTTAGGGTCACGTCTAAAAAATCTATTTCATCTGTTTGGATGTGGGGATTTGCTAATTGACCTGATGCTAATTAACCATAATGATCTGGTTTCTTTGATGTCATTGTTGCATTGGTAAATGTATTTACTTTGAACTGGTTGCTTGGTTGCTATGGCAACCATTTTTGGCGGTTTTTTGCACTAGGGGGAGGGGTTTGTGTATGCTTAAATGTTTGTCTCACTTGTATGTTGTTGGTCTGATGAAGGGGAGCATTCCCCGAAACGTTACTGAATAAACTACTTGTTTTTTACTTAAGTCCAGAGAGTGCTGTTTCCTGTTTTGCTATATATATATATATATATATATATATATATATATATATATATATATATATATATATATATATGTACACCAAATAATTCATTTATTTGACACCAAATAATTCATTTATTTGTGAAGCTGTTTGTAACACAACCCCCCTTTTTGTTATTAAAGAACTTCTAAAGAACAAACATTTGTCCCAAAAATACATGAGATGAGATCACTTCAAATGACCTTCCTGCCTGAAGAGTGGCTCATCCGGGATGCCCCCTGGGTTAACAGAGACAAGATTCTGTACATGAAGTCAGATAAGCAAACAGAATTTTGAGGATGTGGTGAATAGCACAGGCATGTAAATTACCCCTAAACAAACTAAATACACATCTTGCTGGGAACAAAGAAAGTTACTTACAGACATGTGGAAATGCTGTGAATTAATCTTCATATAAGTTAATATTCTCTTTACTCAGATCATATTGAATATATGAATATATATATATATATATATATATATATATGTATATATATATATATATATATATATATATATATATATGCATTGATCTGAAAATTATACTATATTGGATAAATGCCCTATATTAAATGAATGGCTGTATTGATTAATTCAAAATGTTTCGCAAACTTTCAGGATAAAAACAAATAAATAATGCTTTTCTTTATTTTTCAGAGCCTGATCTGACAGGGAAATTCCAAATAAGACTGATAGATACTAAATAAGCTGTCCTATGAATATTTGTCCTAAACATAAGTCCATGCACTCAAAAATTATTAGAAATATGGAATATAATGTATTTATATTAAGATACAATATAATGCCAGGGTGTTGAATGCTATGATTCTATAAAGTTCAAATAATTAACAGTATAATTGCTTACTAATATGATACTGTTTAGTCATGTTTAGTCTCTATAAATACATGCTAAATTATATTAGATGGGACATATTAGTTTATTAATATCAGGAAATAGTGAGTATATTAAATATGCAATTAAAAAGAATCAGAATATAGATATTAAACTGATAGCAGTATTGCAGTATTGATGGTGAGACTGCATTTCTGGTTGTCTGCTGCCCTTTGGTGGTTTATGCGAGAATTACAGTCAAACGGGTTGACTGTTAAATGTAAGGAACAGAGTCACGGTGTGCGGCAGCGCTAATCTGAAACTGGAACCGGAACCATGAGGAAGCAAGAAGTCATCCAATGAGGTGAGTGCTATACCGGAGTGCCGTAACCAAGGGAGATCAGCCCCAAAAAGTGAATACTGGAGAAATGAGGCAGGCACTACTCGGGGAGTAAAATATATTATTCAAAAACCACCGAAATGAAGTACAGGAGGCTTTAAAAATAACTCCAACAAGGTGCAGACTTACAGACAAACAGAGGGACAGAAGACCTCTGTTTGTCTGTAAGTCTGCTTCGTGCCCCCTAGTGGCGCTTAATCATAGGCATAGTTGGTAGAGGCCTGATCAACCTTATATACACATAAAAGTTAACCCATTCCCCACCACTAATAAAAAGTGTAAAACATAAGGTAAACATTTTAAGGCAATTGGACTCTAAACAAATGAACCCAGGGAGTAAAGGTAGGCTGATAATGTCTTAAACCCAAGAAGGAAACAGAAACAAAAACTAAATCAATGATATGAGGATAATAATAACATTTAAAAATTGTTATATACACAGAAATAGCAAAAAAACAAGGAGCTTGAGGAGACATACAAATATCACGTGTGTAAAATAGAATTCTGCAAATAATTCATTATAAAAATTTAGATTTAAACATAAGCAGAATGGTCATTAACCTAATATTTCAAAACATGATATATAGAGTGATGGATTTACTAGAGCCATTTTTTAACAGACTAAAAAATAAGAGAATATGTACGAATGTAGGCTGAGAACTAGTTGTCAATAAAGAAATTAATATCGCATTCCTTATTCATACCATTTGGTATTCTGGTGTGCAATTTTAGAATCCAATAAAGTTCTTTTTTGTCCAAAATTTTATTTTTACTACCACCTCTTGGGGGGAGTACAACTCAGTCTATAATTTGCATTGACATATCTGCTATATGGCTGAAATTATAATAATTAAAGTGATTTGCCACAGCTGAATCAACAAAATAATTTTTAACGTCTCTGGTATGTTCTCCATATCTGGTTCTGGCCTGTCGTGACGTTTTACCTATATACTGACTTCTGCATAAGTTACAAGTGAGTAGATATACCACATATGTGGTCCTGCAGTTCACATAAAAGTCTATGTTATAGGTCTTACCATCAAAGGTAGATTTGAAGGTATTTCCAATTATTATGTTGGCGCAGGTAGTACATTGCCTGCCTCCACATTTAAAATTGCCTTTTTTAGAAAGCCAACATTGACGACTTTGGTCATCTTTTGATGTAATAGTAGTAGGGGACAGTGATCTAGCTAAGGTTTTAGGCTTTCTGGAGACAAATCAACATTTGGCAACAAGTGATTTAAGGACAGGGTCACCCATTAGCAAATGAAGATGTTTTTTAAGGATCTGCACTATACTAGTAAATTGTGATGTATACTCTGTGGAAAAAACAACAGACTCTTCTGATATATTTGTTCCTGATCTCTTCACCCCACCAGGCCTATAGTTTTGTGTTTTTACATGTTGTCTACATTCTTCTAAAAGGGACGGATTATATGCCCTCTTAACAAGCCTGTCTTTAAGTTCTAATGACTGCTCCTCAAAGGTATCTTCAGACTTCGTATTCTTACGAAGTCTGATGAATTGGCCCTTAGGTATAGCTTTAATTAAATGATCAGGGTGTTGAGAGCTGGCATGCAAGATGGTATTCCCAGCAGTACTGTTTCTATAAGTTTTGGTCATGATCACACCGTCAGCAATGTACAGTGTAAGGTCCAAAAATTAATGACATTCTCATTCATTTCACCTGTGAATTTCAAGCCCATTTCATTGGTACTAAAATAAAGTAACATGTCATGTAAAAGTTTAGGATCCTTATCACTGCGCACCACTAAAAGCAGATCATCTATGTACCGGACGAAGAGTTCTATCCGCTCATGCCAGGGGTTGTTGGGGGAGTAAACGTACATTAGCTCCCACCAAGCAACAAAGATGTTAGCAAAAGCGGGGGCAAATTTTTGCCCCCATAGCTCTTCCCCGTATTTGCAGATAGAACTCTCCGTCAAATGAAAAAAAGTTATGTGATAGCAGAAACCTCCCCTATATATATAGTCTAACTGAATTTTCTAGTCCACAATCCTTCTCCAAAAAGAAATCAACTGCTTTAATACCAAGGTGCTGGGGGATACTAGTATAAAGAGATGTTATGTCTGCAGTAATCCAACAGAAGTCCTCCCGCCACCTGATAGTATCCAAAGTGGCCAGAAGATGAGATGTATTCTTCAGGTAACTTAATTGCTTAGTGGCTATAGGCTGAAGGATACTATCCATCCATTCTCCAAGTGGTTTCAAAAGAGATCCAATACCAGCCACAATAGGTCTACCAGACGGACAGGAGGCACTCTTGTGGATTTTTGGTACATGATGAAATATAGGAATGATGGGGTGATCTGGGATCAAAGTTTCAAGATCTTTAGTAGTAAAAATACCAAGAGTAACGCCATCTTCAATTAATCTTGTCAATTCCCTTTTAAATGGTAAAGTGGGATTGTTTGTGAGTTTACGGTAGACTGTAAAATCTGAAAGCTGTCTATGTGCTTCCTGAAGGTAAAAAGCCTTATCCATTACTACAATGCTGCCGCCCTTATCCGAATTCCTAATGACAATATCTCTTTTGTCTTGTAAACTTTTAAGAGCTGTACGTTCAGCATGATTCAGATTAAGGGCGGCAGCATTTCTATATTTTTTAGTGTCTATATCCTGCTCAAGTTTAAATATATCTTCTTGAACTGCTTTTTGGTAAGCATTTATCATCGGGCCCCTAAAGTTTACAGGATAAAAAGACCTTTTATTTTTCGGATGATTTAGTATATTTAAAGGCACTTCCCCTTCCTGATCTTCTTCAGGATTGTAGAGGGCATCGAGGGTGGCAATGGCACAAGCATCTTGAAATGGTAGATGTGGAGTACATTGAATGTGTGCCTTGTCACACCCGATGTCCCTAACAATGTCAGTCTCACTTTCTATCTCCATAGCTGAATTCCTATTAGTTAAAGCAAAAAAATGTTTCAAAGCTAATTTGCGGATACATTTATTAATATCTAATATGATAATAAAGCTAGAGAACATATTGTTTTTTGAGAGTACAGCATGTTCCTCTTTTGATAAATCATATTTAGATATATTGAAAATGCTTAATTCATTAGAGGAATCAGGCTCTATATTATTTAATATTGTCCCTTTTTCTTTTTGTTAATTTTCCCCCCTTTTTTCTCTCCATCTTCTTCGATTTCTCTTCCCTTTTCTTTCACACTCCGTGTCTTGGGACGTACCACCGGATCCACGTCCTCCTGTGTAGGTTTCTGTAAAAAAACACAAGAGGGTGGAGAAGAAGAAGGAGAGGAAGAAGAGCAAAGGGATGAAAGAGAAGAAAATGAGCTAGCTGTAGTATTGGCTTCTGAATCAGAGGTTTTACCCTCTGAGGCGGTAAATGCAACCCTCTTGGTAACCTTCTTTTTGAGGATGGACTTAGGTCCCATTTTGGATGTGTCTTGTTGTTTTTGTTGAAGTTTCTTGTTTCCATACTTATTTTTATTGTTTGATCGCTGTTGCTGGCGAATAACCATCCAATTATATACCTTGTTCTGTTCATAATCCTCTTTGTCTCTGTTAAATTTATTTCCTTTTCTAGTAGCTTGATCCTGATCACATTTTCTCAATGCCTCATCCATTTTCTTTTTATGATTTAAATATTTGGAATTAGTTTGCAATGGTTTAATGTCATCATTGATGATGTTAACTGTCTCTTTAAGTTTCATTCTTTTTTTTCTCCTTTACTCTGATTAGTATATTAATGAGTTTGAATGAGCACTCCGTGAGCGCTGTATTCCAGTCATCTTGATCTGTTTGATCTTCAAATTCAAAGGATGGATATTTTTTTATCCTTAAGCCCGTTGGGATCCTTTGTGCTTCCAAATATCTATTGAAAGCAACTATGTCCCACATAAGGCGCAGAATTGTTGCTGTAGCAGTCTAAAATTCCTTTTCAACTCATTATTATCTGGTTCTGTGTCCTCTTTAGTAAAGATTTTATCAAAAATTCCCTTCTTGTACCCATATCAAATATATCTTGTGTATCACAAAAATTGGGTTTGTTACTCTCATTAGATTCATTGTCCATGAGTAAATTACTTAAACCCTCTGAGTCTGTGTTTGTTTCTGCCATGTTGGAGACAAAAGTATTTTAATTTTACTCCCCCTAATACGGTATAGGTAATTACACTTAGTGTCCGGATTTATTTATATAATTGTTAAGAGACCTGTTAGTGTGCTAGTAAAAAAACGTTGTCTCAGCATGCAATGTCAGTATGAAATCAGTGCATAATACAGATACTGTGGCAATAGTTATGTCATATACACAACTGCTTGAGGTACTCACACGCTGTTGGGATCCAATCAGGGTGACATCAACAGGAATCAGTCTACGGTTTTAGCGGCCCCCATCCTTGTTCGAAAGGCGATCAGCAAATGTAAGGAACAGAGTCACGGCGTGCGGCACATTGTGTAAAAGATCTTTCCGCTCTGAGAGTGATTGTTCCTGTTCCATTTCTGGAACAGGGACTGGGGTTTTATTCCAATCTATTTCTGGTTCCCAAAAAGGAGGGAAACTTCAGACCAATTCCATACCTCAAGAGCCTAAACAAGTTTGTCAGGGTACCATCCTTCTAGATAGAAATTATTTGTTCCATCCTACCATTGATCCAAGAGGGTCAATTTATGACGACAGTGGATTTAAAGGATGCATATCTACATTTTCCTATCCACAGAGATCATCAAAAATTCATAAGGTTTGCCTTTCTGGACAAACACTTTCAGTTCGTGGCTCTTCCTTTCGGGCTGGCCACGGCACCCAGAATTTTCAAAAGTTCTGGGGTCTTTGCTGGTGGTTCTAAGACCGCGTGGCATTGCTGTGGCACCTTATCTGGACGATATTCTAATCCAGGCGCCATCTTGTCAACAAGCAAGGTCTCATACTGACATTGTACTATCCTTCCTGAGAACTCACGGGTGGAAGGTAAATCTGGATAAGAGTTCCTTAATCCCGAAGACAAGGGTGACTTTCTTGGGAACTCTAATCAATTCTATATCTATGAGGATTTTTCTGACAGAAGTCAGGAAATCAAAGATTCTAGATACCTGTCAAGTCCTTCAGTCCAATCCTCGGCCGTCAGTGGCCCAGTGTATGGAAGTAATTGGATTGATGGTGGCGGCAATGGACATCATTCCGTTTGCTCGGTTTCACCTCTGGCCTCTGCAGTTAAACATGCTCAGGCAGTGAAATGGAGATTATGCAGACTTGTCTCCTTGAAAAACCCTGGAACAGGAGACAAGGGATTCACTTCAATGGTGGTTGTCTCTGGATCATCTATCCCAGGGAAATGCTTTCGCAGACCGTCCTAGGTGATTGTGAAAACAAATGCAAGCCTTCTAGGGTGGGGAGCTGTCTGGGGTTCCCTAAAGGCAGTGTGGACTCAGGCGGAGTCTGTTCTTCCTATAAACATCCTGGAACTAAGAGCGTCTTCAATGCTCTTCTGGCCTGGCCTCAGTTAGCTTCGGCCCAGTTCATCAGATTCCAGACGGACAACATAACGACAGTGGCTTACATCAATCATCAAGGAGGAATGAGGAGTTCCTTAGCGATGACCGAGGTAACCAAGATAATCCAGTGGGCGGAGGCCCATTCTTGCCATTTGTCAGCGATCCATATCCCAGTGGTGGACAACTGGGAATGCGGACTTTCTGAGCAGACAAACATTTCATCCGGGAGAGTGGAAACTCCATCCAGAAGTGTTCTCCAACCTGATTCTCAAATGGGGTCGGCCAGAGTTGGATCTCAAGGCATCTCATCAGAATTCCAAGCTCCCGAGATACGGGTCGAGGTCCAGGGATCCCCAGGCAGAACTGATAGATGCTCTGGCGGTTCCTTGGTCCTTCAATCTTGCATACCTATTTCCTCCGTTTGCGCTTCTTCCTCGAGTCATTGCCCGAATCAAACAGGAGAGGGCATCAGTGATTCTCATTGCTCCTGCGTGCTCTCGCAGGATTTGGTATGCAGATCTGGTCTGCCACCTTGGAGACTTCCGTTGAGGAAGGACCTTCTCATTCAAGGGCCCTTCCTTCACCCAAATCTAGTTTCTCTGAAGCTGACTGCTTGGAGATTGAACTCTTAATTCTATCCAAGCGGGGGTTTTCTGATTCAGTCATAGAGACCATGATCAAGGCTCGTAAACCTGTGACTAGAAGGATTTACCATAAGATATGGCGTAAATATCTTTATCTTTATTTATCCCCAACACTTGATAGATTTTCTAACAAAAACAGATTAGTTAACGCAAAGAATGCAAAATATCTATCACTATTCTGTGCAAAGCTAAAATTATTGGATATATGGCGTTTAAAAAACCCAGATAAACAGGTATTTTCTTGCGAATCTAAAGCACACTGTACTTTTTCGAGAATTGACTTTTTGTTAATTACGGAGTGCTTGGCCAATCAGGAATTAGAGGCAGGAATTGGAGATATCAGTATTTCAGACCACGCCATTATTTCCTTGTCACTTCTTTCTGGGCTAAAGAACAGAACACAAACACCTAGTTTTTATTTCCCTCGATATTTGCACACTAATCCTAGATTTGTTAATTTCTTGAAATCCCGCTGGCTACGATATTATTCTGATAATATAAGCTATGCTAATAAACCGGAAATTTTTTGGGAAGCTTTTAAAGCTGTAATGCGGGGAGAAATACAATCATATATTAGTATAGCGAAGAAAAAGAGTAAAGCAAGGGAAATCCAAATCATGAATAAAATTAGGAACTCATATAGGAAATATTGCTTGAGGCGCACTTCAGGAAACTGGAAGAAATATCAAGACAATAGGAAGGAAAGAGATTTGTTCTTAAAACAAAAACTTTTGGAGGAGGAAGGAAGAATAAATCTTCAATTTAGGGGATTGCATGGCTCTTCTGCTAAATATTTAGCGAAACTCATTAAGGTCAGAAAAAAGAGAAATATTATTCCTGCCATTCAAACTGAGAAGGGAAGATATACGGAGACGAAGGGTATTATGGAGGCATTTCATGCCTATTATCATCAATTATATTCGGGAGTAGAGATAGATATTTGTAACCAAGATACTTTTTGGTCCATGTTAAAGTTGCCTCAATTAAATAGTGAGGATTTAATAGCGATCAACGCCCCAATATCTATTGATGAAATCAGAAAAGTCATAGATCACTTGAAGACGAATAAGGCGCCGGGACCAGATGGGTTTCCTTCGGAGTTCTATAAATGTCTTGGTGAGGTTCTTTTCCCTACTTTAGAAAAACTCTTTAATTTCTATTATATGTCTAATAATGTGATTTCTAGCTACTTCTCTGCCGCCAATATCTCGCTTATCTTAAAGAAAGGCAAAAATCCCGAAGATCCGGCCTCTTATAGGCCGATTTCGGTTCTGAACATAGATTATAAGATATTAATGGCTATTATTGCTTCAAGGCTTTCTTCTCATATACATAAAATCATTCATCCAGATCAGACTGGATTTATGGTTGCCAGAAATCCATCTAAGAATACTCGCAAATTGATTAATTTTTTAGATTACGCCTGGAATGTGGATAAGGAGAGGAAGGAGCCATTATGGCAAGGAACTGCCATACTTTCTTTAGACGCGATCAAAGCCTTTGATTCAATTGTCTGGGAATATCTCTTTAGGGCGATGGAGAAGTTTGGCTTAAAAGGGGAATTTCTACAATTTATCATTAGATTATATCATAAACCAATTTCTTTTTTACTTATTAATGGGTCTTTATCTCCTAAAATAATACTACAAAGAGGCACTCGGCAAGGGTGTCCTCTCTCTCCTTTACTTTTTAATATAGCTTTGGAACCTTTTGCGATCCGATGCAGAGATATTTTGAGTGGAGTCCCATTTGGTACATACCATCTAAAAATGTTGCTTTATGCAGATGATGTGTTGATCTTTCTTACCAACGTCCAGCAATCTATTCCTATGATTCTACAGGTGTTAGAAGTCTTCAGTTCTTTTTCAGGTTATAAGATAAATTTGGAAAAGAGCAAATTAATGTGCATAAATACTTCTAAGTTGGAGGGCCTTGTTATCCCATTTAAGCTGGTTGATGCTATTAAATATCTAGGTTTGGTTTTGCATTAAAACCCTAAATTCTGGTACAAAGCCAATTTTGAGCCTCTTTTCCAAAAACTTGCATCTGATTTACACCTTTGGGCTACCTTTCCATTATCTATCACTGCCAGAGTTAATCTGATAAAATCAATCATTTTTCCGCGCTTGCTATACCCACTCCAGAATTTGCCCTTAGTCCTAATGAATAAAGACTTGAAGTTTTTTAATTCGCAAGTTTCTAGGTTTATCTGGAACAATAAAAAACGCCGAATCGCGCTGGCTAGATTAATGCAAAACTCTGGTTCGGCGGGTTTGGCGCTTCCCAATATCAAATTGTATAATTTAGCTGCCATGGTCAAAACAGCAATAGATTGGATTGCTGGTACTAATTCAGTTTCATCAGAAGATTTAGAAAATCATTTGATTGCCCCATTTGTGTTAAAAGCAATTTTACACATTGATGTCCAGAAGTTGCCTCAGAATGTTAGGTGTCTTATTACTATTAGGAATATAGTTTTTGCCTGGCAAAAGTTCTGCGTGATGTTAAATATAGATTATTCATTTTCTGAATGGTTGCCTATTGTAAATAATCCTAATTTTTTGCCCGGCCTCCATCAAAAAGTTTTCAAAGATTGGTCTGAT
This sequence comes from Bombina bombina, assembly GCF_027579735.1. Classification (NCBI taxonomy): domain Eukaryota; kingdom Metazoa; phylum Chordata; class Amphibia; order Anura; family Bombinatoridae; genus Bombina; species Bombina bombina. Next base: position 633,327,460 of record NC_069499.1, read on the forward strand.
AAAGGACTATATTATGCTAAACAGCTACTAGATGAGAATGACCAATTATTAATGGCGGATTCGATTTTTAATAAATTTGACCTGGCTAGATCCAATTTATTTGCTTATTTTCAAATTCGCCACTTTGTCCTTTCACAACGTTGGCCCTCTCCCTCGTTTTCGGACTGGTCGGTTATCAAGCTGTTTATACGGAAAGCTGTGGCTGGAGATTCTTCAATATCATTGATGTATGATATCATGTTGACCAAACAGAGTCTTGTAATTAGGGAAAATATCTACACGTTCTGGCTGTTGCTAATCCCATCAGTAAATCAAGATAAGATTAGTCAGAGGTTTGTCTCTTTACGTAAGTGTAAAGCCCCGGTAGCTTGGAATGAATCTCACATGAAATTGATCAACAATTTTTACCTTTCTCCGTGGAAAATTTCCAGATTTTACCCGACTTCTATTAGTGTATGTCCCCGCTGTTCACATGAGAGGGCTGACCTGCTTCATATGTTTTGGACATGTCCTAGGGCAAGACAATTATGGTTAAAAATTATATTTTGGTTTAATAAACTTTATAAAGTATCAATTGCTTTATCAGCGGAGGATGCCTTCTTTTTATGTCCTCCACAAGAGTCCTTTAATGTCAGTACCATCAATAGTTTAAATACTATTATTCTTACTGTTAGATACTGCATTCTTAAAAACTGGAAGGCCAGGCGGATGCCGGGATTAGCCTTGGTGTTTAGATTTTTGCAAGATCAAATTGTTTTCGAGTCATTTCATCTTTATGACGTATCTGAGAGCAGGATCAAGAAGTTTCTATTGAAATGGTCTCCAGTTATTTTGTCCTATCCATATCCCTTGCAAAAAAGGATACTTTCCCCCTTTCTTTCCTCTGTGAGTTTTGCGGAATTAACGTTACTTAATGTTTTTCCACATACGTGGATTGAGGGCTCTGCGAGGACACACTAGTTCATAGCTCTTGGGGGGGACGGGGTGGGGTGGCGGGCGGGGGCGGGATCGGGGGAGAGAGAATTTTTTTTTTTTTTTTTTTCCCTGTTAGGTTTTTATATAGGGTCGTAGTACGGTTGGTGAGAGAAGGATCTCACCTAACCTAAGATCCTTCAGTAATAAGTTAATATCTGTGATTAAGTTTTGCGTTATGTTTTGCTTTTATTTTTATTATTTTTGGAATTCAAGGTTTAAAATTTACTTTTTTTATGTAACTAAAATAGGAAATGTGAGGTTTATTTATGGAATTTTCGTTACTGGCATGTTTATGATGTAACAGACTCGCTATATTTTTAGCAACTTGTGTGCTAGGTTTTCTATTCATTGGTATATGTTGGTTGTATTTCATCATGCCTGTTGTTTTTTTGTCTCTTTGATTTTTGAACCTCAATAAAAAATAATTAAAAAAAAAAAAAAAAATATCTTTATTGGTGTGAATCCAAGGGCTACTCACGGAGTAGAGTTAGAATTCCCAGAATTGTATCTTTTCTCCAGGAAGGATTGGAGAAGGGTTTATCAGCAAGTTCCCTAAAGGGTCAGATCTCTGCCTTATCTGTTTTGTTACACAAATGTCTGGCGGATGTCCCAGAAGTTCAATCCTTTTGTCAGACTTTGGTTAGAATCAGGCCTGTGTTTAAACCAATTACTCTGAATTTAGTTCTTAAAGTTCTTCAATGGGTTCCGTTTGAGCCTATGCATTCCTTGGATATTAAGTTGTTATCTTGGAAAGTTTTATTTCTTGTTGCCATTTCTTCAGCTCGAAGAGAGTCTGAACTTTCGGCATTACAATACAATTCTCCTTACCTTATTTTTCATTCGGATAAGGTAGTTTTACGTACTAACCTAGGGTTCCTTCCTAAGGTTGTTTCAATCAGGAACATTAATTAAACAAAAAAAGAAAGGGCGCCTCCTAGTGTAGCCAGTATATATAAGGATAAATAGAATGAGATATAGATTTTGTACTCACATGTAGTGAAGGCAAAGATAATGCCTAGATAAGCAGTCTGGAAACTTATCAGTGTCCCAGTTGACTGTGCATTAGAATGCTAGGGCAGCTCCTCTTAGTAGATTTCCAAAATTATCTGAAAAGTAAAAAGATATACAGAGGGCGACTCCTAGTGTGGAATTAGTAAGCAGAGTGTGAACCCACCAGCTTAACCCTTCAGAGATATACTCACAAAGTATAGAGCACACTGTAGTGCTAATGAAGCAAGCTGGGTATATTGAAAGTGGCCCAGCGCACATACCACTCTGGTGAAAGATGGTCCAATGTATTCAAAATGTTCAGATAAAAAATCCAGGAGACTCCAGATATATATAAAAAACACTTTATATAAAGATATAACAGTGTACAATAAAAATCAGTAGAATTCGCTACGCGTTTCTCAGAGCTACCACTCTGTTAACTCAGTTAACTTGCCTGAGGAAACAGAGTGGTAGCTCTGAGAAACGCGTAGCGAATTCTACTGATTTTTATTGTACACTGTTATATCTTTATATAAAGTGTTTTTTATATATATCTGGAGTCTCCTGGATTTTTTATCTGAACATTTTGAATACATTGGACCATCTTTCACCAGAGTGGTATGTGCGCTGGGCCACTTTCAATATACCCAGCTTGCTTCATTAGCACTACAGTGTGCTCTATACTTTGTGAGTATATCTCTGAAGGGTTAAGCTGGTGGGTTCACACTCTGCTTACTAATTCCACACTAGGAGTCGCCCTCTGTATATCTTTTTACTTTTCAGGAACATTAATTAGGAAATTGTTGTTCCTTCCTTGTGTCCTAATCCTTCTTCTCAAAAGGAACATCTTTTGCACAATTTGGACGTGGTCCGTGCTTTGAAATTTTATTTACAAGCGACTTAGGACTTTCGTCAGTTGTCTTCTTTGTTTGTTGTTTTCTGTGGGAAACGTAAGGGTTAGAAAGCTACGGCTACCTCTCTTTCTTTTTGGCTGAAGAGTATAATTCGTTTTGCATATGAGACTGCTGGACAGCAGCCTCCTGAAAGAGTTACGGCTCATTCCACTAGGGCTGTTGCTTCCTCATGGGCATTCAAAAATGATGCTTCTGTAGAACAGATTTGCAAGGCTGCAACTTGGTCCTCTCTTCACACTTTTTCTAAATTTTACAAATTTGATACTTTTGCCTCAGCTGAGGCTGTTTTTGGGAGAAAGGTTCTTCAAGCAGTGGTGCCTTCCATTTAGGTTCCCTATCTTGTCCCTCCCTTATCATCTGTGTACTCTAGCTTTGGTATTGTATCCCACAAGTAAGGATTAAATCTGTGGACTCATCGTGTCTTTAAAAAGAAAAGAACATTTATGCTTACCTGATAAATTTATTTCTTTTTAGACACGATGAGTCCACGGCCCGCCCTGTTCTCTGAGACAGGTTATTCATTTTTGTAAACTTCAGACACCTCTGCACCTTGGCTTTTCCTTTCTCTTCCTAACTTTGGTCAAATGACTGGAGTGTGAGGGAAGGGAGGAGCTATATATTGCAGCTCTGCTGTGGTGCTTTTTGCTTCCTCCTGCTGACCAGGAGGTGAAATCCCACAAGTAAGGATGAAATCTGTGGACTCATTGTGTCTAAAAATAAATAAATTTATCAGGTAAGCATAAATTTTCTTTTTCCATATTTGCTGACCAAGAATTCAGCCACAAAGTTCTTCTGGTCAAGACAGCTAATATTTTTAGCATTTATCTGAATTATATCAATAATGGCATCACAAATAAAAGAATTTGCTGATTTCTGTAGCTTTAAACAGTTTCAGCAGAAGTATCATCTGAAATTTGGTCTAATAAAGGAGAGGCTGCAGCTACAAAAGCAATACCAATAGTTGTTTAAACAGAAAGCCCGCTTTGTTGGAAAGCCTTTCTATGGAAAGATTCCAATTTTCTATCCATAGGGTCTCTGAAATAAAAACTATCCTCTAAACTAATAGTAGTGTCATGGATACCAGACCACCCAGGCTTCCCCCCACCCCCCTACTACCTGGCTAACTCCCTTTTACCCTAGATCTCACTGATTCTTGCTGTGTGTTGTTTTGCTGTGTTGTATCTTGTCAGAGAAGAGCTAATCTCTGACTGGGAAAACCCTCCTAGGCTGGTCAGGCCTCTGGAACTGCTGGTAGGCCACATTAAGGCCAAACACCTGCTAGCTTTAACCCTGGTCTCTCCAGTGGCCCTTTGCCCCAGAGCTCCACTCTTTTGGGGATCAGTAGCCCCTAGGGAGTACAAGAGGTGGGAGAATTACCGGAGGAGAGCAACTTTGGAACTAGGGTTTTTGGACACTCCTACACCCCCCTATCTTTACCAGGCTGTAACTCATGTCCCAGTAATGGATCACGCTGCTTTTTGGACTGTGGCATCAGTGGACTGGAAGTGCCGCCGCTCCCCCGAGATCACCCCAAAACCACCACCTCTGAGCCCTGGGACTCTGTGGGACTGTGGCTGCTATGGCCAGCGCCAGCCTGTCTGGAGGGGTGGGAATGGCGGGAGATTTGAGACTCAGATAAGACCCTTTGTGTGTGCATATAAGGTGAGTGTGTTACACAATAAAAACAAAATGTATGCTTACCTGATAAATTTCTTTCTTTCTGGATATCGTGAGTCCATGGAGTCCTCAATTACTGCTGGGAATATCACTCCTGGCCAGCAGGAGGAGGCAAAGAGCACCACAGCAAAGCTGTTAAGTATCACTCCCCTTCCCACAAACCCCAGTCATTTGACCAAAGGTAAATGGAGAAAAGTAGTAACACAAGGTGTAGAGGTGCCTGAGGTTCAGTAAAAAAACTGTCTTAAAATAAAGGGCGGGCCATGGACTCACCATATCCGGAAAGAAAGAAATTTATCAGGTAAGCATAAATTTTGCGTCCTCAATTACTGTTGGGAACCAATACCCAAGTTTAAGAACACAGAGTACTAGGGAGGAACAAGACAGGTAGACCTAAACAGAAGGCATCACTGCTTGGAGAACCTTTCTCCCAAAAGAAGCCTCAGTCGAGGCAAAAGTATCAAATTTATACAATTTGGAAAAAGTATGCAGAGAGGACCAAGTTGCAGCCTTGCAAATCTGTTCCACAGAAGCTTCATTTTTTTAAAGCCCAAGAACAGGAGACAGTCCCAGTGGAATGAGCTGTAATTCTCTCAGGAGGCTTCTGTTCAGCAGTCTCATATGCAAAACGAATTATACTTCTCAACCAGAGAGAAAGAGAAGTAGCAGTAGCTTTCTGACCTTTACGTTTCCCAGAAAAACAAACAAACAAGGAAGAAGACTGGCGAAAATCCTTAGTCGCCTGCAAATAGAATTTAAAAGCACGCACAACATCCAGGTTGTGTAACAAACATTCCTTAGGAGAAGAAGGATTAGGACATAGAGAAGGAACAACAATTTACTGATTAATATTTCTATCCGAAACAACCTTAGGAAGGAAACCAAACTTAGTATGAAGAACTGCCTTATCTGCATTAAAAATTAGATAAGGCGAATCGCACTGCAAAGCTAAGAGTTCCAAGACTCTCCGAGCAGAAGAGATAGCAGTAAGAAACAAAACCTTCCAAGATAACAACTTAATATCTATGGAATGCAGAGGCTTAAATGGAGCCTGCTGCAAAACTTTAAGAACAAGGTTAAGGCTCCAAGGGGGAGCAACAGACTTAAACACAGGCCTGATTCTGACCAAGGCCTGACAAAAAGATTGCACATCTGTCACGTCTTCCAGACGCTTGTGCAGCAAAATAGATAGAGCAGATGTCTGACCCTTCAGAGTACTGACAGACAAACCCTTCTCCAGACCTTCCTGGAGAAAGGACAAAATCCTTGGAATCCTGACCCTACTCCAAGAGTAGTTCTTGGATTCACACCAATAAGGATATTTACGCCATATCTTATGGTAAATTTTTTAGTAACAGGCTAGCGAGCCTGAATCATGGTCTCAATGACCGACTCAGAAAATCCACGCCTAGAAAGAACTAAGTGTTCAATCTCCAAGCAGTCAGCTTCAGAGAAATGAGATTTGGGTGAAGGAAGGAACCCTGAAGTAGAAGGTCCTTCTGCAGAGGAAGTCTCCAAGGAGGGAGAGACGACATCTCCACTAAGTCTGCATACCAGATCCTGCGAGGCCAGACAGGAGCTATTAGAATCACCGAAGCTCGCTCCTGCTTGATACAAGCAATAACTTGTGGAAGGAGAGCAAACGGAGGAAACAGGTATGCCAACCTGAAGTTCCAAGGAACTGCCAGAGCATCTGTCAGGAAGGCCCGAGGATCCCTTGACCTTGAACCATACTTTGGAAGCTTGGCGTTCTGTCGAGACACCATCAGATCCAACTCCAGTACCCCCCATTTGATGGTTAACCTGGAGAACACCTCTGAATGAAGTTCCCACTCCCTGGGATGAAAAGTCTATCTGCTCAGGAAATCCGCTTCCCAGTTGTCCACTTCTGGAATGTGGATGGCAGATAGACAGCAATTGTGAGCTTCCTCCCACTGAATGATCCGAGCCACCTCTTTCATTGCTAAGGAACTCTGAGTCCCTCCCTGGTGGTTGATGTAAGCCACTGATGTTATGTTGTCTGACAGGAACCTGATAAACCAGGCTAAGGCCAGCTGAGGCCAAGCCATCAAGGCATTGAAGATCACTCTTAACTCCAAAATGTTTATGGGGGAGCAGATTCCTCCTGAGACCAAAGTCCCTGCGCCTTCAACGAGTCACAGACTGCTCCCCAGTCCATCAGGCTGGTGTCCGTGGTCACAATCACCCAGGAAGGTCCCTGAAAGCATGTCCCTGAGACAGATGTTCCTGAGACAGCCACCACGGGAGAGAGTCTCTTGTCGACTGATCTAGAACTATCTTCTAAGACAGATCTGCATAATCACTGTTCCATTTACTGAGCATGCATAACTGCAGAGCTCTCAAATGAAATCGAGCAAAGGGGATGATGTCCATGGAAGCAACCATCAGACCAATTACCTCCATACATTGGGCCACTGATGGCTGTGCAGCAGACTGTAAAGATAGGCAAGAGGAAAGAATCTTGTTTCTTCTGACCTCCGTCAGAAATATTTTCATTGATAGGGAATCTATAATGGTCCCTAAGAAAACCACCCCTGTAGCCGGAACAAGGGAACTCTTTTCCAAATTCACCTTCCATCCGTGGGAATGAAGAAAACACAACAAGATCTCTGTGTGAGATTTTGCTAGTTGAAAAGATGGCGTCTGATCCAGAATGTCATCCAGATAGGGCACCACAGCAATTCCCAGAGACCAAATCACTGCCAAAAGAGCCCCCAGAACCTTTGAGAGAATTCTGGGAGCTGTGGCAAGGCCGAATGGAAGGGCCACAAACTAAAATGAGTGTCCACAAAGGCAAACCTCAGACATTTGTGATGATCCCTGTGAATGGGAACCTGAAGGTATGCATCCTTCAGGTCTATGGTCATCATGAACTGACCCTCTTGCACTAAAGGAAGAATGGAACGGATAGTCTCCATCTTGAAGGACGGTACTCTGAGAAACTTTTTTAGACACTTTAGTTCTAGAATCGGTCAGAAAGTTCCCTCTTTTTTGGGAACCATGAACAGATTGGAATTGAACCCCAGACACTGCTCCTGTACTGGAACTGGAACTATCACTCCCAGGTAGGAAAAATCCTGTACACATTTCAAGAACGCCTCTCTTTTTATCTGGTCTGCAGATAATCTTGAGAAGTCAAACCTGCCCCTGGGAGGAAAGGTCTTGATTTCTAATTTGTAACCCTGGGATACTATGTCCACGGTCCAAGGATCTGGGACATTTTGTATCCATATTTGAGAGAACTGAGAAAGCCTGCCCCCCACTTGATCCAATCCCAAATCAGTGGCAAACCCTTTATGCTGATTTTGATTCAGCTGAGAGCTTCTTAGATTGCTTCCCCTTGTTCCAAGACTGACTGGGTTTCCAAGAAGGTTTGGACTGTTCCTGCTTGGCAGAGGAGGGGGAAGACTTACCTCTGAAGTTATTATTATTCTTATTATTATTATCAGGTATTTGTAGAGCGCCAACAGATTCCGCAGCGCTGTAAACATAGTCGGTGTACAGGATAGCTTTTGTAGGGGTCAAGTGGGTAGAGGGACCTGCCGAGAGTTTCACTGTTGTAGTCGGCGCTTATGAAGCGATCTGTAAACAGCTGGGCCCATAGGCTTACAATCTAAGGGGTTCAAGGGGAAAGAAATGGCGTTAGGAAAGGTAAGTGTTGGTTTTATGCATCCCTGAATAGTAGAGTTTTTAGGGAGTGCTTGAAGCTGTTAAAACTAGGGAAGAGTCTTATGGAGCGAGGCAGGGAATTCCACGAGATGGGGGCCAGTCTGGAGAAGTCCTGTAAACTTGAATGTGAGGAAGTAACAGGAGAGGAGGAGATCCTGAGCTGATCGAAGGGGACGGGAGGGAGAGTATCTAGAGACAAGTTCTGAGATGTAGGGGGGGGCAGTGCAGTTGAGAGCTTTATATGTCAGGGTGAGGATTTTATGTTTAATCCTAGAGGCAAGAGGAAGCCAGTGAAGGGATTGGCAGAGAGGTGCAGCAGATAAAGAGCGACGAGTAAGGAAGATGAGCCTGGCCGAGGCATTCATAATGGATTGTAAAGGAGCTATGCGGCAGCTAGGTAGACCAGAGAGGACGGAATTGCAGTAGTCGAGGCGGGAAATGATGAGAGAGTGGATTAAAAACTTGGTTGTATCTTGTGTAAGAAAATGTCTAATTTTAGCAATGTTTTTAAGGTGGAAGCGGCAGGCTTTAGCCAAGGACTGAATGTGAGGAGTGAAAGAAAGATCTGAGTCAAGTGTGACCCCAAGATATCGGGCGGGCTGGGTAGGGGTAATGATGGAATTATCAACAATTATAGAAATTTTGGGGGTGGAGACATTGGAAGAAGGGGGAAAAATAAGGAGTTCAGTTTTGGAGAGATTTAGCTTAAGGTAGTGAGAGGACATCCAAGATGAGATGTGAGAAAGACAGTTAGTGACACGGGTTAGTAAGGAAGGAGGTAGGTCTGGTGCAGAGAGGTAGATTTGGGTGTCATTGACATATAAATGGTATTGAAACCTATGGGACTTTATTAAGGAACCTAGTGACGACGTGTAGATTGAAAAGAGAAGGGGACCAAGGACAGAGCCTTGAGGTACCCCAACAGAAAGTGGTAATGGGGCAGAGGATGCTCCGGAGAAGGCTACACTAAATGTACGGTTAGTCAGATAGGAAGAGAACCACAAGAGAGCCGAAGGATTGGAGGGTTTGGAGCAGAAGAGGGTGGTCAACAGTGTCAAAGGCTGCAGACAGGTCAAGGAGGATAAGCAGAGAGAAGTGGCTTTTGGAATTTGCTGTAAGTAGGTCATTGGTAACCTTGACAATTGCTGTCTTTGTAGAGGGATTGGAACGAAATCCAGATTGCAGTGGGTCAAGAAGAGAGTTTAGTGTAAGGAAATGGGATAGACGTGCATAAACTAGCTTTTCGAGGAGCTTTGAGGCAAGAGGGAGTAGGGAAATAGAGCGGTAATTGGAAGAGGAGGTTGGATCAAGGGAAGGTTTTTTGAGGATAGGTGTGACCATTGCATGTTTTAGAGATGAGGGAAATATACCAGTGCTGAGGGAGAGGTTGAAAATGTGTGTGAGTATGGGGGTGAGGGTAGAAGAGAGGGAGGGGAGTAGCTGTGAGGGGATGGGGTCGAAGGGACAGGTAGTGAGGTGGGAGGACAGTATAAGGGCAGAAACTTCATCCTCATTAACAGGGGCAAAAGAGCTGCATTTTTGGATATTTGAGATTTGGGTGATCGTGAGCTTTTGAAGGGGTGGGAGATTGGAAGTATGTTGAGAGCTGATTTCACTTCTGATGGAGTCAATTTTGTTTTTGAAGTGCTTGCAAAATCTTGAGCTGAGAGAAAGGTTGTGTTAGGAGGTGGGGGTGGGCAGAGAAGAGTGTTGAACGTGGAGAACAGATGTTTAGGGTTAGAGGAAAGAGTAGAGATGAGATTAGAAAAATATTGTTGCTTATAAAGATTAAGGGCAGAATAGTAGGAGTTCAGGATGAACTTGTAGTGAAGAAAGTCAGCTGAACTCCAAGATTTCCTCCAATGTCGCTCAGCAGTACGGGAGCATCTGTGTAGGTATTGTGTCAGAGGAGTATGCCAGGGCTGAGGATGAGAGTGTGGTTTCTGAGCTAAGGTTGGAGGGGCCAGAGTGTCAATGACCGATGTAAGGGTGGAATTATACTGGCAGATAGATTGGTCAGGGCAGGAAAAGGAGGTGATGGATGAGAGGAGAGGTTTGAGAGAGCTAGCGAGCTGATGCAGATCTAGTGACTTAGTGCTTCTGTGAAGTTTGGTGTGAGGGGTAGAGGGAGGGGGAGTTGTAGGTAGGGAAGTGATGTTGCAAGTTAGGAGATGATGGTCAGAGAGAGGAAAAGGGGAGTTTGTTAAATTTGAAAGAGTGCATCGATAGGTGAAAATCAGATCAAGGGAATGACCATCTTTGTGAGTGGGAGAGTCAGTCCATTGTGACAGGCCAAAAGAGGAAGTCAGTTGAAGAAGTTGTATTGCAGAGGAGGCATTGGGATTGTCAAGAGGGATGTTAAAGTCGCCAAGAATGAGGGCAGGGGTGTCTGAGGAAAGGAAATAAGGAAGCCAGGCAGCAAAGTGATCTAAAAATTGAGTTGGGGAGCCAGGGGGACGGTATATGACTGCAACACGTATAGAGAGGGGAGAGAATAACCGAATGATGTGTGCTTCAAATGAAGAAAATGTGAGTGAAGAGAAGGGCTGTATTTGTTGGAAGGTGCAACGAGAGGAAAGTAAAATATCGACACCACCTCCTTGTCTATTGCCAGACCTAGGAGTGTGGCTGAAATGGAGACTCCCATGTGACAGTTCAGCAGTGGATGCTGTGTCTGAAGCAGAGCCAGGTTTCTGTAAGAGCCAGAAGGTTAAGAGAGTGGGAGATAAAGAGATCATGGATAGAAGTGAGCTTGTTGCAAACAGAGCGAGAGTTCCAGTGTGCACAAGTGAAGGGGGAGGGGTTTTAGATGTAAGAGGAATCCGATTAAGGTTACCAGAGTTTAGTTTATGAAGTCTATTGAAAGGCATACAAGGATGCAAAAGGCTAGGAGGTTGTGAGGGACCAGGATTAGGGGAGATGTCGCCAGCAGCTAGTATGAGCAAGAGGGAGAGTGACATGAGATGAGAAGCATATTTGCAGTAATGAGACTGTTGTTTGGCTGAAGTGCAGGGGGGAGAGAGAGTGTTTAGGAATAGGTAAAGTTCATGAGTACAAAAGTAAGGTGAGTTTAAGAGAGATGGGCTAATGAACAGTGCAGGTGGAGAGGGAGAAGGAGTAAGTGAGTAATGTAGTTTGTTATAGAGACAAGAGGTAGCAAAAAGGAATATGAAGATATTGAGCATTATTATGAAAGTGGGAACCAAGTAAACACATAAGACACAGTATTAAAGCAGCACTTGCAAAAGGATACAATGAGATACATAAACATAGTATTACAAGAGTACTTGCCTTGTGTCTTACCCCTTGCCCAATCCTTGTGTAATTCTTATATAATTCTTAAAAATTAGTGCCTCACTTATAAAATGTTCACTTAATTCTTGCATAATTCTTAAAAATTAGTGCCTCACTTATAAAATGTTCACTATGAAAATGTGAGCATATGCTACTGTTAAAAAGTACACAGCCCTGTAAGCAGTGCACACCCTGTGCAGTGCACATCCCCAAACTAGTCTGAAATATATACAGGTAGGGCAGTCAGTCCACTAAATTTAGTTAATTGCTAATCAAAGATAGTTGGTAAGGCCAATTGGAATGTTAGAATCTGGTCAGGGTGAGATGAGTTAAGTAAACAGACAATAACATTTGGAGGGGGTTAAAACTGTGACATAAGAAAACTATAAATTTTAGAGTTATAGCAAGTATTGATAAGGATTTAGCATCACATGACAATTAACTAGACATTAGAATTGAGACATTGGGAAAAATCATTACAAAAAATGCAGGACTTAATTTTAACAGCCTAAATTCATGTGCTCAATATATATATATATATATACGCGAGGTCCTTCGCACTGGTGAATCTGACCAGCCAGTAGCAAGGCACTGCCTTCAGCACAAACATGCGGTTTCCAGCTTACGCACGATGCTTATTGATCACATACCCCCCCTGTCAAGAGGCGGGGATAGAGGAAATCTGCTGCTTCAATGTGAAACCAAGTGGATCTATAGACTGAACACCATCATTCCTTATGGCCTCAACACCTCTCTGGACTTTAGTCCTTTTTACTGAAATATCACACATTTGTGCAATAATACATCCACGATCACATTCATCTCGCAACTCTCAGCTGATTATATGGACTTCAACATGGATTACAATGGCTCTCACTTTGGTTCCTATGTTTCTACCATATGACAATTAGGTATGAATGCAAGCTGGTAGTTTCACCTATACATGTAATTAGATACTGTTATTTGATGTTATAATATATATTTATACACAGATCTATTACAGTCTATTGGGTTGATAGCAATGTTGCAAAGATACACACATGTACATAGTTAATTTTTATAGTTTTTTACTTTGTCATTTTTCTGGGGTACTGTGCTGCTTTGTAAGTGCTGTATATAATATTACAGACATATGGGTATTTTCACTCTGATGTAATATATAGGGATGTGCTTCACATTACATACATTCAGCGCTGTTTACTACTGAAATGACAAAGCTGCACAGAGTTACACTAGCATTGCCGCACGTACCGTGTTTTGTATACATGTTGCTATGGCAATTTCGGCACTACGGTCTCACAGGGCGCACAGTCTAACGCGCCTTGATGACGTCAGACGCCGACTTCATTCACGGAGATTTGGCGGCATGCGGTGTATACCAGGGGTATTTAGGTGGTGGATTTGGGTAAGTTAGTTAGGAAGTTTTAATATTTACTCTTTGCTACATTTGATAAAGGTACAACAATGTACCGAAACGTCATGTTAATGTAACTTTTTTCTATGGATCAATAAATTAATTATTTCAAAAGACCAGTGAGTGCCTACGTTCTTTGGAAGGAAATACATTTTGGTTTGTAGTGCACCTTGGCGGCTGGATCAAGTAAGATTGTGCTGTCCTTAACTTGGACTGTATATATATATATATATATATATATATATATATATATATATATATATATATATATATATATATATATATATATATATATAAAGGTAGCAATCAGTTTACGCCGGGGTTAGGTTCCAGAAGGAATGGTTGTAAATCGAAACAGTCGGAAATTGAAACCAAGTTTATAATGTAAGTCAATGGGAAGTGAGGGAGATAGGTTCCAGGCCCCTCTCAAAATTTTCATAAGTAACACCTAATACACTATTTTTAAAGCTTTGAAATGAAGACTTTAAATGCTAAACAGCATTATAAACCTAATAAAATAATCACACAACACCGAATATGTAATTAAACTAAGTTAAATGAACAAAAACATTTGCTAAACAGCATTATAAACCTAATAAAATAATCACACAACACAGACTTCACTTGCATTTTTCTGCAAGCAGTTCTTTCTATGCATTCCAATCTGGACTGATTTATAGACAGGAAGATCTTGTTCCTTTGAAATCTGCTTGATAGGTCTGGTTAAACTGATTAATTTCAGCTGCTTGGCTTTGCTGCAACACAAGCGGACAGCTCCACCTACTGGCTATTTTAATAAATGCACTGCTTCTCAATGCTTTTCAATAGCAGTCACATGACTGGAAAAAAAGGTTGTTATTCTGAAACGGTGTAAATTGAATCGTTGCAAAACGAGGGTCACCTGTATATATATATATATATATATATATATATATATATATATACACACACACACAGAGACTTGGTGTAAAATGACAGAAAAGCAGGGAATAGCAGGATTTCAATGCAGGGCCTTAATTCAAGTACCAAAAAGAGAGACTTGGTGTAAAATGACAGAAAAGCAGGGAATAGCAGGATTTCAATGCAGGGCCTTAATTCACGTACCAAAAAGAGAGACTTGGTGTAAAATGACAGAAAAGCAGGGAATAGCAGTATTTCAATGCAGGGCCTTAATTCACGTACCTGAAAGCAGAAGAGACAGTAGGTTAACTCAGCATCCCTTAGCAGATATCAGTAGGCAGTTTGTTAGTTAGTAACCAGCAGAGTATTGAGTGTAATTCTTGTATAATTCTTAAAAATTAGTGCCTCACTTATAAAATGTTCACTTTGAAAATGTGAACATATGCTACTGTTAAAAAGTACACAGCCCTGTAAAGCAGTGCACACCCCTGTTACGAAGTTACGAAAGGAACAAAAATTACTCTGACATCCTTTCGGCCTATTCTTCTTATCTTGTGGCAGAAAAGACCCTTTACCACCCATGATATCGGAAATAATTTCTGCCAAATCAGGTCCAAACAAGGTCTTACTCTTGTAAAGAGTCGGCAAAAGCTTAGACTTAGATGAAACATCCGCTGACCAAGATTTCAGTCATAATGCTCTATGCGCCAATACCGCAAAACCAGATATTTTGGCTCCTAACGTAATGACCTGCAATGAAGTGTCAGTAATAAAGGAATTGGCTAACTTATGAGCCTTAATCCTATCCTGTATCTCCTCCAAGGTAGTCTCTGCCTGAAGAGACTCAGACAATGCATCAAACCAATAAGCTGGCGCATTTGTCACGGTAGCAATTCACACTGCAGGTTGCCATTGGTGACCTTGATGAATATTTTCTTTTTCAAGTAAGCCTCCCGCTTCTTGTCCATTGGGTCCTTGAAAGAGAAGCTATCCTCAATAGGAATAGTAGTTCTCTTAGCCAGAGTAGAAATTGCCCCTTCCACCTTGGGCACCGTCTGCCACGACTCCTTAATGGAGTCAACTACCGGAAACATCTTTTTAAAAACCGGAGACAGGGAAAAAGGAATCCCAGGTCTCTCCCATTACCGTGCAATAATCTCCACAGCACGGTCTGGCACAGAAAACACCTCCACAGAGGAGGGAACATCAATGTATCTATTTAATTTACTAGATTTCTTAGGGTTGACAACGACAGCCATGTCAGAGTCGTCCAGGGTAGCCAAAACCTCCTTTAACAAAACACGAAGGTGTTCAAGTTTAAATCTGAAGGATACAACTTCAGCATCAGAAGAAGGAATTATACTATCCGAATCTGAGATTTCACCCTCAGAGGCTACCGTATCCTTGGGCACCGTCTGCCACGTCTCCTTAATGGAGTCAACCACCGGAAACATCTTTTTAAAAACCGGAGACAGGGAAAAAGGACTCCCAGGTCTCTCCCATTACCGTGCAATAATCTCCGTAGCACGGTCTGTCACAGGAAACACCTCCACAGAGGAGGGAACATCAATGTATCTATTTAATTTACTAGATTTCTTGGGGTTGACAATGACAGGCATGTCAGAGTTGTCCAGGGTAGCCAAAACCTCCTTTAAAAAAACACAAAGGTGTTCAAGTTTAAATCTGAAGGATACAACTTCAGCATCAGAAGAAGGAATTATACTATCCGAATCTGAGATTTCACCCTCAGAGGCTACCGTATCCTTCTCTTCAGACTTATGAGAAAGAGAAAGTTTGTTAGCTGGGACTGGATCAGAAACCTTACTATCTGATTCTCTAAATTTCCTCTTGCATCTTCCCTGTAGCATGGGAATGCCAGCTAATGCCTCAGATACCACAGAGGATACCTGGGCAGCAATTTCTACTTGCACATAGACTCCTCCAGGAGATTGTGAGGAACCACAGGGCACTGCATGTGACGTTGTTAAGGCTTGGGACCTTTGAGGAGAAAGCTGCGGCATTGCCTGAACAGCATCAACCTGAGAGAGTGGTGGCTCAGAAACAAAAAGTCTATCTTTATACATTAATGTGCTCTCATTACAAGAAGAACAAAAGGGCAAAGGAGGTTCAACTTGGTTATCTAGACAAAGCTTGCATTCAACAGAAGGCACAAACTCTTGGTCCATATTGCAATTAAAATTAACAGAACAACAACACAAAAAAATGTTTTAAAAAATCTTTTTAATACTGTTCCTTTAAGAATATTCTTGAATGCCAAATTAAATGACTTGTCATGGTAGTCAAGACCTTTTAAAGGAGGATTTAGATAGAAACAAAAACACCTCTACACCTCAGCGCTATTACTGAGGTGCCTACCTGCCTCCTCTGTACTCCGGAATAGAATAGCGACTGTCTTCTGATAGCAGCAGCTCCGGATGATCTATTGCAGAGAAAACTACATGATCCACTAAAAAGCTGTGCCACAACAGGGAAACTGCATGCTTTTAGTAGGAAACACCGCCTCCGAAAAAGGATCCGCCTCTCCTCTTATGTCAGGGGCGGTCCCGGCGGCCATTAGAGAAAATATCGATCAGACATTTGTTCCGTTCCTACAATAAGTTACATAAATCACCCATCCATTTCCCAACCAGATTCACAGGGAATAAATTAAAAACTACTGAGCCACCAGGGATTCTAACACTCTTATGCTGAATCACTATCTCTAATGTCACAACCCACAGTGTCTGCTCCCTGTCATTATGAGTCCTGTTTTTTAACTCAGGAATGTAGCCCCAGATAAAGTTCCGTTTACATCTGCTTTGGTGCCAGTGTTCTTTCCCAAAGACAAAAATGGCACTTACCTGCACATTTGGCTGTACAGCAGGAGGACAGCTTACCCGGCATGAAAGGAAGTCACTCCTCACAGAGACCTGTGAAAACAAGAAAGGACAGAGTAAACCTACTCTGGCGTTCTATACAAGGGCAGCAACCTGTTAGGAAATCAAAGTGAGGCCCACCTCACAAGTTCCTAACTGCTTGAAAGCTACCACTGCCCTACTGAAGAGACTAGCATTGAGTACAGCTAGAACCAGTCTTGAGAGGAAAGATCAGAGCAAACCTACTCTGGCTTTCAAAATAATAAAATCTTGATTGAAGAAAATCTTCTTCAGACACCAAAACTTCACCTCCTTGCACTGAAGGCAAAGAGAGTGACTGGAGTTTGTGGGAAGGGGAGTGATACTTAACAGCTTTGCTGTGGTGCTCTTTGCCTCCTCCTGCTGGCCAGGAGTGATAGTCCCAACAGTAACTGGGGACGCCATGGACTCACCATATCTAAGGAAAGAAATCAGTTCTTGTTTCACCTGAATGCTAGTCTGTCTAGTTATTTGGGTATGGATTGCTATAATCACTTTCTCTGCTACATAGTGGCCTGTTTTCAGGTATAGGAAGGACCCTCTGGCAGAGCTACCCAGTCGGTGTAGCCAGAGGTTGTCACAGGGTGGGATCCTGAATACTGGTGCTTTCTGGTATCAGGGTGGGCTACTGGCTGTAATCACTTGGTGGCTACACAGCTGCAGTCAGCAGGGAGGAAGCAGGACCCTTTTGGCAGAGCTACCCAGTTGGGGTATCCGTCACATTGGTTGGCAGTGGTGGGATCTGATTCTTCCACATGGTTCCTGCTTACAGAGGAGAAGTGCCACAGTAGCCGGTAACTATGGAAGCTGAGCTCTGAAGAAGAGTACAGGAGGCTCTGGCCCAGCTGGATGGTCCTAGTTCGTATCTGTTGGCCCAGATGAACTCTGTCCGTCAGTATCTCTGGTGGTGGGCTCTTCAGCACGAACAGGGCTGTGATGGGAAGGTCCTTCCCACTCTCCAGGAAAGGTACCAGCTTCAGCTGAATTCACAGGAGTATGTTGTCCTGGGAAAGCAGCCCAGTAGGGAAGGGTTGTCTGCATTTCATGGACTGGTCAAGGAAGAGATGGGGTAGAGAACGGGTACCGGGCACTGTAATGGTATGCGGCCCAGGTATGCTCGGAGCTGGAGATGCTTCTACAGAGGGCTTTGGCTACAGCGGCCCTGGATAATTATTGGAAAAGATGACAAAGGACCCAGACTTTGGGTGTGAGACGGAGTGGAGACTGGCAGAAATTTGCGAGTACCGAGTGAGGCAGCTGGATCTTGCATGGAGCTGTGGTGCCGCAGTCTGGGAATCCTGGTGCAATAAGGAATAAGTGACGAAGAGCTGCTAGATACAGATCAGCAGCCTGTCCCCGAGCTTATGCTCTTGGACCAGGAAGCCACCCCAGCAGAAGCACTGGCAACAGGGCAGAGAGCCGCTGGCCTCTGCCCAGCACCTGCAGCAGCTCCGGGAATCCAGGGAGAGGAGACAGACGGCCTCCCTCCCCAGCGGCAGCACCCCTTTCAGGGAGAGGAGGTGGCAGACGTCTCTCCCCAGTGGCCAAACCCCTTCTAGGGAGCGGAGACAGTCGGTCTCCCTCCCCAGAGATAGCAACCCTTTCAGGGAGAGGAGGTGGCAGACCTCTCTCCCCAGTGACTGAACCCCTTCCAGGGAGCCGAGACAGTCGGTCTCCCTCCCCAGCGGCAGAAACCCTTCCAGGAAGAGGAGGTGGCAGACCACTCTCCTCAGCGACCGAACCCCTTCCAGGGAGCTAAGACAGTCGGTCTCCCTCCCAGAGGCAGCAACCCTTCCAGGGAGAATAGGTGGCGATACCCGCTCATGCAGTAGGTGCCACAAGTTTAAGCACCAGAGCTTTGCCTGCCCCACCATGGAGCAACTTCAACCTACAGCTGGGAAACCGGCAATGGTTTGTTTGTGGGTGGGTCAGCAGGTTCTCGGCCGGGTGTCACAGAGGGAGGCAGTGTGGCTATGGGACTTAAAGACGCTGGGAATTGTGGGAGAGCTACTGTTTTGGAGCTGGCCTTGGAAAACTTGTTTGGGATTCTGCATTGGGTGACTATCCCTCTGCCCTGGGTGCATGGAATAAAGGCCAGCGGAAAACACCATGGATGCCCCAAGTCCAGGAGGGATGGGATGACCTCTCCCGCAACCGACAAGTGGAGGGCCACCATCGGACAGCGCCAGGCTGACCCGTTAAGGGTCTAACTGGGTCTGCCAAACTGGAAGAGGGGAGATGTCATGGATACCAGACCAACCAGGCTTCCCCCCACCCCCCTACTACCTGGCTAACTCCCTTTTACACCAGATTTGGCCATTTCATGGCTTGCAAGATCTCACTGACTCTTGTTGTGTGTTGTTTTGCTGTGTTGTATCTTGTCAGAGAAGAGCTGATCTCTGACTGGGAAAACCCTCCGAGGCTGTCCGGGCTCCTGGAACTGCCGGTCGGCCGCATCAATGCCAAACACCTGCTAGCTTTAACCCTGGTCACTCCAGCGGCCCTTTGCCCCAGAGCTCTGCTCTTTTGGGGATCACTAGCTCCTAGGGAGTACAAGAGGTGGGAGAATTACTGGAATTACTGGAGGAGAGCTCCTTTGGGAACTGGGGTTTTTGGACACCCCCTACCCCCCCTATATTTACCGGGCTGTAACTCCGGTCCCCAGTAACGAATCACGCTGATTTTTGGACTGTGGCAACTGGGGACAGAAAGCTTGCAAATGAAACCCTGGAAGTGCTTCCCCGGGATCACCCCGAAACCACCACCTCTGGGTCTGTGGGACTGTTGCCGCTATGGCCGGCGCCAGCCTATCTGGAGAGGCAGGAATGGCGAGTGTGTTTCACAATAAAATTAGTTCACCTGAATGCTTGTCTGTCTAGTTATTTGGGTGGGGATTGCTATAATCACTTTCTCTGCTACATAGCAGCTTGTTGTCAGGTATAGGAAGGACCCTCTAGCAGAGCTACCTAGTCAGGGTAGCCGGAGCCTGTTACAGGGTGGGATACTGAATACTGGTGCTGTCTGGTATCAGGGTGGGCTACTGGCTGTAATCACTTAGCGGCTACAAAGCTGCAGTCGGAAGGGAGGAAGCAGGACCCTTTTGGCGGAGCTACCCAGTCAGGGTAGCTAGGGTATCTGTCATACTAGTTTGCTTGGCAAGAGTAGAAATTGCTCTGTCAACCTTTGGGATGTACTCCCATATTCGACATTAGAAGCTGGCAAAGGAAACATCATCTTAAGAGGAATTCCTGGTCTGGCCTATTATTTGGTAATGATTTCAGAAATGGCCTCAAGAACAGGAAAACTTCTGGAGGCTTAGCAGAAAGTTTAAAAATAAAATTGTAATTCTTGTGGGATATTCCACTATCAGACCGAATTCTGCCAGTAGTCTTCTTATCCCACTGTCGAACCGGAATGATAGGAAAAATCCCAGAGCAGAGAAAGTTTTGCAAGATGAGGTAAATGGCACTCAACACAGGCAGTGGGCAGGGAATCAGAGAAAGGTAGTCCAGGGATAAACCACAAGAAGGATCAGGCAGGTAGGGTCTGGCAACGGCAAAGCAGTCCAAAGTTAAACCACTAGAATGGTAAGGCAGGTAGGGTTTGGCAACGGTATAGCAGTCCAAGGGTAAACCACTAGAATGGTCAGGCAGGCAGGGTTTGGCAACAGAGAGGCAATCCAGAACAATAGATGTTAATCAAGCAGAATGGTCAAACAAGCAGAGTTCAGCAGCAGTATATCAATCCAGCAATATAGGGGTTAACAGGAAAAGTGGTCAGACAAGCAGAGTTCAGCAGCAGTATATAAATCCAGCAATTTAGGGGTTAAGAGGCAGAGTAGTCAGACAGGCAAAGTTCAGCAGCAGCATATCAATAAGGCATTCAGAGAAGTAACGATCTATCACACCCAGAAGCACACAAAGTAACACCTATACTTGGGCAGTGATAGATCGTTTTTGAGAAACTTACATAGGCACAAGATTTCCGCCACAGGCGTCCGACCGGCATCAGAGAGAGAGGAGTGTGCGGCAATAACATCAGTGCCGCACGCATCCGGACCCGACACAGCCCCTGGCAATAAGCAGGGAAGGAGACACTGCAGCCCTAGCAACGAGCAGGGAAGGAGACGCCACAGCCCTAGCAACGGCTAGAGCGGTGCAGCATGACATAGCCCCCCTCTCAAGGGTTCCCTCCGGGAACCAGAGTCGGCCTCAAAGGATGAGCAGCATGGAATTTGGAGACAAAAGATGGAGCATGCACATCACGGGCAGGAACCCAGCAACGATTTGCCACAGAGTAACCCTTCCATGTATCAGATACTGTAGTTGTCTGCGCCTGTATCTGGAGTCCAGGATCTTAGCTATCTCATATTCAGGGTCACCACAGACCAGGAGAGATGGAGCTTGGAGCAGGGTATTCTTGATGTAAGTCTTGAGTAGTGAGATGTGTGGAAGACTGGGTGTATGCGCAGGGTTTTGGGCAAGGCCACTTTGTAGGCAACAGGAGACAGTCTTTTCAGGACTTTGTAAGGACTGATAAACCTAGGCTCCAATTCGTGACAGGGTTGACATAGACGAATATGTCGAGTAGAGACCCAAACACGATCACCTACTGAGATGGCATGTACAGAAGCTCTATGTCGATCAGCAAACTTTTTATATCTAGAAACAGCTGAACGTAGCTTAGAACGAATGTGTTGCCAATGAGTGGTGAGTTCAGTAATGTGTCGGTCTGCAGCAGAAACCCCAGTGGACTGAGCAGAAAGAGGGAAGACACAAGGTTGATACCCTGCTGCGGCTTGAAATGGAGAACATCGAAGAGAAGAGTGCCAGCTCAGTTAGGGGTGACAACTCAGACCAGTTGGTATGGCGAGTGTTGACAAAGGCTTTAAGATCCTGGTTTACTCTCTCAGTTAGCCCATTGGTCTGAGGATGGTAGCCAGAACACAAGGAAACAGTGGTTCCAATCAACTTTCAAAAGGCTCTCGAAAAGGTAGAGATGAACTGTGGACCTCTGTCGGAAACAATATTCACAGAAATGCCATGAAGTCATACCACATGCAAGAGAAAAAGAGACAATAATTCTTGGGCAGAAGGCAGTTTTGTTAGGGGTACAAAATAAGCCAGTCTGGAAAAGCGATCTACCACAACCCAGATAACTGTATGGTGGTCAGAAGGAGGAAGGTCCACAATGAAAGCCATAGTTATGTGTCTCCATGGTTGTTTCGGAATGGACAATGGTTGGAGCAAGCCGGGAGGCAAGGATCGGGGAGTTTTGTTGGCAGCACAAGTTGTGCAGAAGGGTAGTATTTAGTTGAGCAACCACACAGGAGGGAGGTATGATGTGTTCAATAGGAGCTTCAGAGGAATCACTTTAGTGAGGGAACTGACAGGAAAGTGCTTTCTTGTTCTTGGTCCCAGGAAGATAAGAGACCACAAAGTTAAAACAGGAAAAGAACAAAGCCCACCTGGGCTGTCGAGGAAGTCAGATTTTTGTGGAAGGTGAGAATCTGAATGGGATTGGCGGTGCCCTCTAACCAATGACACCATTCAGTCAAAGCCATCTTAATGGTTAAGAGTTCACGATTACCCACATCGTAAGTCCTCTCTGCAGGAGTAAAGCGTTTCGAGAAAAATGCTACAGGGTGTGACTTGGAAGTCAAAGGATCCCTTTGGGTTAGAACTGCTCCAGCCCCTATCTCGGAGGCATCAGCCTCTAAAGTGAACTGTAGGTCAGGATCAGAATGGCAGAGCACAAGAGCAGAACAGAAAGCCTTCTTCAGATGAGAGAAGGCATTAATGGCTTCAGGAGGCCAACGTTTACAGTCTTTGTTCCTTTAGTCAATTCAGTGAGTGGAGCGACTGTTTGAGAAAAATTCTTTATAAATGTGAGGTAATAATTGGAGAACCACAAGAATCTCTGTAATTCCTTTAATGAAGTAGGTTGAGGCCATTCTAGAACTGTGGTGAGTTTAGCAGGATCCATGGCAAAACCCTCCTTCGAGATGACATAACCTAGGAACTGGATCTGAACTTGGTCAAATTCACATTTTTCTTGCTTGGCTACCAAAGAATTGTCTCTGAGACGTTGAAATACCTGTCTCACTTGCTTATGATGCTCCTCCAGAGTGGAAGAGAAAACAAGGATGTCATCCAGATAGATGATGACAGTGCGGTTGAGGAGGTCATGGACGACATCGTTGACAAATGCCTGGAAGACTGCAGGGGCGTTACACAGCCCAAAGGGCATTACGAGGTATTTGTGATGCCCTGATCTTGTGTTGAAGGCAGTCTTCCATTTGTGGCCTTGGAAGATACGAATCAGGTTGTATGCCCCACGTAAGTCTAGCTTGGTGAAGAAGCAAGCATCCTGGAGTGAGTCATACAGTTCGGTGATCAAAGGAATGGGATAGTGATTCTTAATAGTTATGTTGTTCAAGGCCCTGTAGTCAATGCAGGGTCTGAGTACACCATCCTTCTTACTGATGAAAAAGAAGCCTGCCCCAGCAGGAGAGGAGGAAGTGCGAAAGAAACCTTTAGCTAGGTTCTCTTGGATGTACTCCTCCATAGATTTGGTTTCAGCTTTGGAGAGTGGATAAGTCCTCCCTTTAGGAAGTGGGGCTCCGGGAAAGATTTTGCAGTCATAAGGACGGTGGGGTGGCAGCACGTCGGCTGCTTTTTTCTCAAACACATCTGCAAAGTCCTCATATACTAAGGGAAGGTTTGGAGGACTCTGTATACTGACTATGGGAATGTGGAGCAGAGGAGTGACTTTAGCAAGGCAGGAGTGGAAGCAGGAGGTACCCCAGAAGGCCAGCTGTCCTTCTGCCCAGTCGAACTGGATTGTGTATCCGAAGCCAAGGAAGACCAAGGATGACAGGCTGTGCTGGGGAATGAATGACCTTGAACTGCAGCTGTTTGGTATGAAGGACTCCCACAGTCAGGGTCAGGGGTGCTGACTCAAAATGGATCAACCCTGAACTAAGGGGGGTGCCATCCAGAGTAGTTACTTTGAGACAATGCCTTTTCTGCAGAAGAGGCAAGCCAGCTTGAATCATAAAACGGTGATCCAGAAAATTTCCAGCTGCCCCTGAATCAATGAAGACTTGAGTGTGGACAGTATTCTGAAGGAAGATAAGGGTAACAGGTACCAGAATCCGAGAGGAGTGATGGGATTTAGTAGAGATCATGCTTAAAAGTACCCCAGTGTTATCCCCTAAGCATTGGCTTTTCCCGGCCGAATGTCAGTTCTTTAGTTGGTGGGAGTTAGAACCACAATAAAAGCATAGTCTCAATCTCCTTCTTCTCTGTCTTTCAGACTCTGAGGGTTTGAAGGAGGAAATATCCATGGGTTCCTCTACAGGGGTGGTTGGGCAAGTAGAAGGGGTAGAGGACAATGCAGAAACCGGATGAATAGAAGGACGGGAGGGAAGGATTGTCTGAGTTCTGTCTCTCTCGGCTTGTCTCTCCTGGAAGCGAGAGTCTAGACTAATACAAAGTGTTATAAAGTCATCCAAAGAAGAGGGAATATCACGATAAGTGAGTTCATCTTTTGATGCGTTCATGCAGACCCCTCCTAAAGGCTGCCTTGAGGGCACTGCAATCCCAACTGGTCTCTAGTGCCAAGGTGCGAAACTCGATGACAAATTGTGCCACAGTTCTATTGTCCTGGCGGAGATCTAGGAGAGAAAATTCTGTAGCAGAAGTATGGCTAGAAGTCCCAAACACAGAAGTAAGTGCAGAAATTAATGCATCAGCGTAGTTAAGGAGTGGATCGTTCTGTTCAAAAAGGGGAGAGACCCAGGCTAGGGCCTTGTCTTTCAGTAAGGAAACGATAACGGTGATCTTTGACTGGTGAGACTGAAAGGTGTGAGGATCATTGCAGAAGTGCAGCCTGCATTGGTTAAGAAAACCCCTGCAATCAGTAGTACCTTCCTACTTGTCAGGCAATGGTATCCGGGGTATATTTCCAGAAGCAGAGGAAGAAGCCGCAGTACTTGGAGCAGAGACTGGTGGTACAACAACAGGAGCGATATTCCTCGCTGTAAGTAGTGAAGAGAGTTAAGCGGTTATAGCCTCTAGTTTGGAATCCATACTCTGCAACTGTGTGGTATGGGTTCCCAACATCTGTCCCTGAAGATAAACTGCTCTTGCCACCTCATCTGGCTCCATGGCCCAAGTATAATGTAATGCTTGTGGGATATTCCACTATCAGATCGAATTCGGCCAGTAGTCTTCTTATCTCAGTGTCGAGCAGGAATGATAGGGAAAATCCCAGAGCAGAGAAAGTTCGCAAGATGAGGTAAATGGCACTCACCACAGGCAGGATGGTCTTCAGCGGCAACAGGCAGGGAATCAGAGAAAGGAAATCCAGGGGTAAACCACAAGAAGGGTCAGGCAGGCAGGATCTGGCAAAAGCAAAACAGTCCAAAAGTAAACCACTACAATGGTCAGGCAGGCAGGGTTTGGCAATGGTAAAGCAGTCCATGGTTAAATCACTAGAATGGTCAGGCAGGCAGGCAGGCAGGGTTTGGCAACAGAGAGGCAATCCAGAACAATAGGGATTAATCAAGCAGAGTGGTCAAACAAGCAGAGTTTAGCAGCAGTATATCAATCCCGCAATATAGGGGTTAACAGGCAGAGTGGTCAGACAAGCAGAGTTCAGCAGCAGTATATCAATCCAGCAATTTAGGGGTTAAGAGGCAGAGTAGTCAGGCAGGCAGAGTTCAGAAGCAGTAAATCAATCCAGCAATTTAGGGGTTAACAGGCAGAGTAGTCAGACAGGCAGAGTTCAGCAGCAGTATATCAATAAGGCAATCAGAGAAGTAACGATCTATCACACCCAGGAGCACACCTATACTTGGGCAGTAATAGATCGTTTTTGAGAAACTTACAGGATTCGTGCCACAGGCGTCTGACTGGCATCAGAGAGAGAGAGGAGCGTGTGGCAATGACGTCAGTTCCATACGCATCCGGACATGACACAGCCCATGGCAACGAGCAGGGAAGGAGACGCCGTGCCCCTAGCAACGGCTAGAGCGGCACCGTGTGACAAAAATCTGATTTTTCTTCTATGGTCATAGGGTCTTCGACACCTAAAGTGTTTAAAACCTCTCTTAACAATGAATGAAGCTTAAATATGAAATAAATAGATTCTACTTATTAGAATCCTGATTATCTGAGGATAATTCACCTTCATAAGACTGATTATTTCAATAAATGTTTAACTGGTCCATGTCTTTGAGTATCAGAAGGGCCAGATAAATCAGAAATAGGTAGACTATCAAAGTGTGATTGTGCTTATTTGGAAGCTGCCAAAATTTCAGTTATTGTAGAATGCACAAAATTATTAAACACTAGAGTGAAATCTGTAGAACTCCCGTGTACAGAACACACAGAGGGTGAACAGATTCCCTTAGAGGAAAAAACAGAATTAGTTTGGTTAAAATACATAATATGATCCATACAGGAGTTGCAAAGCTGTGCTGGACGTACAAAAAGCCCATCTTTTTGGTCTGACTATGTTTTCAACAGTGCTTGGAGCTCAGTTGTATATGGTTCAAGCTTAAGGTATTTCTGTAGTTCCTTACTTATATAACCTTTTGGTAAAATCACCCTCTATTAATCTAGCTTTGTATTACAGTCAGGGAGTGTGGTCTCCTCATGCAGCAAGGCTACCCATAAATATTTTGGAACTCAATGAATCTTTAAGGCTCTCCAGAATTGTCCTCACATAAGACAGTCACATAATGCAATTTAGTTGATAAACAATGGCACTATTAAATTAAAGGCAATCCCCCAACGTAATATATTTACATATCTTTATTAAAAATGATGATATTTATGTAATATTTGTATTCTGTTGGAAGTGGTTCCTTGCATTAACAATGTATTGGGTATCCACTAAAGAATGTAATTATAGCACTATTTGTCCAGACTATAAAGGCAGGCAAAAATACATGTATATAAAGCATAACTTGTATTACTATTAATTTCAAAATGGGAAAATAAAAAATGGAATTAAAATGAAAAGGGTTAATATAAATATTCCACTTACACAACCTTTTATCATCTTCAAAAATCTAAATATATCTCATCAACTGATTCCCCTTTATCTATATTCTTACTTATAAAATCTAATTAGATTAGTTTGACATGATATATTTCTCATAAAACCATGCTGATGTCCCTGTTTCCGGGTGAGCGCGCCGGAAACAGGAGTTAAGAAGCAGCGATCTTAAGAATGAATGCTGTCGGCATTCAGCGATGTCTGGCGGACATGATATGCTAACACGTATCGTGTCTGCCAGACGTTAAATCAGCCCCATTTTATACTCATCTTTATAACCCCTTACAGAAGTGTTTCCCAAACCCAGTCCTCAGGACCCTTACTCAGGCCATATATTCAT
This sequence comes from Bombina bombina, assembly GCF_027579735.1. NCBI lineage: Eukaryota > Metazoa > Chordata > Amphibia > Anura > Bombinatoridae > Bombina > Bombina bombina. The sequence continues at coordinate 633,354,637 of NC_069499.1, forward strand.
TATATCTTAACTAGAGCACAGGTGAAATAATCAGCTGATGGGTGAGCTGATAATTTCACCTGTGCTCTAGTTAAGATATAATGAATATCTGGGGCCCCATTACATATGTGGCGTCGCCCGCAAATGCCGGCGACGCCGTTTTCTTGCACGTTTTTTGTATCCTATATATAGCGCCGCATGTAAGTGCGGCACGTATATTTCACCCGTCGGACATAGTTTTTTTACCCATAGACTAACATAGAAAAGACGCGCAATTTGGTATCCAATATCCAGCGCAAGGACTTACGTGGCGAAAATGGAGAAATCTTACTCCATTTTCACCTTGCCATAAAAAGTAGCCATAGCAAGCCTTGCGCTGAGTATTGGAGCACCGTAACTCCCTAAAATGCCTGCAAAAAAAACTAACACCTAACGCATGTGCAATGTCTATCTACCTGTCAACCGCAATCCCCCACCGCAATAACTAATAAACTGTATTAACCCCTAAACCACCACAGCCCACACCGCAATACACCTATTCTAGTATTAACCCCTAAACCGCTATAGCCCACATAGCCTATTAAATCTATTAACCCCTAATCTGCCGCCGCCGTCACTACAATAAAGTTATTAACCCCTAAACCTAAGTCTAACCCTAACACCCCCCTAACTTAATTATTATTTAAATAAATCTAAATAATATTACTATTATTAACTAAAGTATTCCTATTTAAAAACTAAATACTTAGCTATAAAATAAACCCTAAGATAGCTACAATATAATTAATAATTACATTGTAGCTATTTTAGGATTTATTTTTATTTTACAGGCAACTTTGTATTTATTTTAACTAGGTACAATAGATATTAAATAAATAATTAATAACTATTTAATAGCTACCTAGTTAAAATAATTAGAAAATTAAATGTAAAATAAATACTAACCTAAGTTACAATTACACGTAACACTACACTATCATTAAATTAATTAAATAAATTAACTGCAATTAGCTAAAATTAAATACAATTAAATAAACTATAGTACAAAAAACAAACACTAAATTACAAAAAATAAAAAAAAATTACAAGAAGTTTAAACTAATTACACCTAATCTAATCCCCCTAACAAAATAAAAAAGCCCCCCAAAATAATAAAATGCCCTTCCCTATACTAAATTACAAATAGCCCTTAAAAGGGCCTTTTGCGGGGCATTGCCCCAAAGTAATCAGCTCTTTTACCTGTAAAAAAAAGAACAATCCCCCCCAACATTACAACCCACCACCCACACACCCCTACTCTAAAACCCACCTGATCCCCCCTTAAAAAAAAACTGACACTACCCCATTGAAGATCACCCTACCTTGAGCCGTCTTCACCCAGCCGGGCCGAAGTCCTCCAAGACGCCAGGAACAAGTGGTCATCCATCCGGCAGAAGTCTTCATCCGATCGGGGCAGAAGAGGTCCTCCATCCAGCAGAAGTCTTCATCCAAGCGGCATCTTCTATCTTCATCCATCCGACGAGGAGCGGCTCCATCTTGAAGACATCCGACGCAGAGCATCCTTCCTGCACGACGACTACCTGATGAATGGCTGGTCCTTGAAGTGATGTCATCCAAGATGGCATCCCATTGAATTCCGATTGGCTGATAGGATTCTATCAGCCAATCGGAATTAAGGTAGGAAAAATCCGATCAGCCAATATAATGCGAGGTCAATCCGATTGGCTGATTGGATCAGCCAATCAGATTGAACTTCAATCCGATTGGCTGATTGCATCAGCCAATCAGATTTTTCCTACCTTAATTCCGATTGGCTGATAGAATCCTATCAGCCAATCAGAATTCGAGGGACGCCATCTTGGATGACGTCATTTAAAGGACCAGTTATTCGTCGGGTAGTCGTTGTGCAGGAAGAATGCTCCGCGTCGGATGTCTTCAAGATGGAGCCGCTCCTCGCCGGAAGGATGAAGATAGAAGATGTCGCTTTGATGAAGACTTCTGCCAGATGGAGGACCTCTTCTTCCCCGATCGGATGAAGACTTCTGCCGGATGGAGGACCACTTGTTCCCGGCTTCTTGGAGGACTTCGGCCCGGCTGGGTGAAGATGGCTCAAGGTAGGGTGATCTTCAATGGGGTAGTGTTAGGTTTTTTTAAGGGGGGATCGGGTGGGTTTTAGAGTAGGGGTGTGTGGTGGTGGGTTGTAATGTTTGGGGGGGATTGTTCTTTTTTTTACAGGTAAAAGAGCTGATTACTTTGGGGCAATGCCCCGCAAAAGGCCCTTTTAAGGGCTATTTGTAATTTAGTATAGGGTAGGGCATCTTATTATTTTGGGAGGCTTTTTTATTTTATAAGGGGGCTTAGATTAGGTGTAATTAGTTTAAACTTCTTGTAATTTTCTTTTATTTTTTGTAATTTAGTGTTTTTTTTGTGTACTATAGTTTAGTTTATTTAATTGTATTTAATTTTAGCTAATTGTTTAATTAATTTAATGATAGTGTAGTGTTAGGTGTAATTGTAACTTAGGTTAGGATTTATTTTATATGTAATTTTGTAATTGTTTTAGCTAGGTAGCTATTAAATAGTTATTAACTATTTAATAGCTATTGTACCTAGTTAAAATAAATACAAAGTTGCCTGTAAATTAAAAATAAATCCTAAAATGGCTACAATGTAATTATTAATTATATTGTAGCTATCTTAGGCCTAGATTTAGAGTTGGGCGGCAGCCGTCAAAACCAGCGTTAGAGGCTCCTAACGCTGGTTTTTACCGCCCGCTGGTATTTGGAGTCAGTCAGGAAAGGGTCTAACGCTCACTTTGCAGCCGCGACTTTTCCATACCGCAGATCCCCCTACGCCATTTGCGTATCCTATCTTTTCAATGGGATCTTTCTAACGCCGGTATTTAGAGTTGTGGCTGAAGTGAGCGTTAGAAATCTAACGACAAAACTCCAGCCGCAGAAAAAAGTCAGTAGTTAAGAGCTTTCTGGGCTAACGCCGGTTTA